>NW_028262380.1:81656331-82274535 GCF_047370975.1 Nipponia nippon | reverse complement strand
GCTCTGTTTAGTCCAAGCTGATAGAAGAAACATATCGATTCATCCCTGGAAACTGAACCTGGCCTGATGCCAACTCTAAAATATACCGTCGTGAGAAAGCAGGAGGTTAGAGAAATGCAAACACAGCTGTTAGTTCCAAGCTCTGTTCTTTGGAGAGGTTGTGTGTTGACAGGTGCGTATCTTTTCCCGGTCATTTGGGACTTTTTTTCCTTCCTCTTGAGACAGACGGATTTCTATAATTAGCATTCAAAATACAGAAGGTGGTGGACCAGCATTTTTATTCTCACGGAAGCTGTCAGCTTGGATCTCCTTGTTTTGGGCAAATACCGTAGGACTACTTGCATGAGGCGGCAGCACCAACGCGCTCGGTGGGACTGAGCACCTGCAAGCCTTGCTGTGACCCTACAGCAATGTGGGGGCGTACTTTTCAGTATCGGCTCCTTTTCCCAGGAGCAGTTTACAAAGAGTTTAACATCTCAATCAAACTGGCGGCTGTATGTAAGGACAGCAGCAGAGCCACAGTAAAAAAGAAAAGATCTGGCCAGGAGGATTCTGCCATAGCCTTGCAGTCAATTGCTTATTACCATACTGCTGTTTGGGGGACTGATGAACAGGGAACTCATTAAATGAGTTGTCTGCTAAAGGAATGCTGAAATAAAGATACTCTCCGTATCAGAGGAGCCTTCCAAAGATGCGTCTGCCTGGGATTTTGAGAAAAGGTCCCACGCTGTCTCTCTTATCGCCACAGGCAGGTGAAAACTGCAGGCAACGCAACGACACAGAACCAGTTTGCCCTCACTGAAGAGGACCAGAAGAGGAGAAAGGGATACTGTAATTGGTTACAGATTTGCAGTCTGCCAGCGCAGAAGCGGCACAGCAGAGCTCTTTTGGTTTCAGTGACAGTGACACTGGACTTGTGTTCCCACCAAGGGCAGCGGTTGTGAATTCATGCCAAGATTTTCAAAACTGACTTGTGCCTAGGCTGCCTCCAGGCTTTTGGAGCCTGCTGAGAGTCTCAGACCAATGCCTAAGGAACAAAGCACCTCAACATATTTATCCCTTGAAAAAAACCCTTGTGGGTGCGCTGTCATGGTCTTGGACTTCTCCAGCATGATTCGCACCAGTGAAGTTATGAAGAATTCCTGTTTGCAGGACCCAGAACTTGGCAGTTCCAGAGCAGTGTCTTTAGTGGGTGCAAAGAGATTTCTTCTCCAATCTGCTTGACCGGGGCGGTTTTCTCAGTACAGTCTGCTTTGTGACATGAAATCCTTCACATTTTTGATGGAATTTAAGACTTCAATATTCTGCAGTAATATGCTGTGTCATCTGATCTGCAAAATCGAAGCTTTAGGCGGAAAGTAACTTTATTTTCCATGAGCTAATGCGTTATGAAGAATCAGTTAGGTTTGATCTAGTAAGTACAGTTCTGACTTGCTTAGTTTTCTCTTACGTGGGATCAAAACTAGTAGTAAATCTACTGGCACCAGTTCTTCATTTGAATGTTGAAAAGTTGTAACAGCAAAAGAAGTAATTCCCCAGAGACCGGTAGAGAGTGAAGGGAGAAATGTGTTGCACACGGACTGCTTTTGGATCTCGAGTTCCTGAGGTTCATGGAGACTGCCTATAATTTTATTTTCGGCTGGGAATGGAAAAAGGTTTTGGCAAGAGGTTTTCATTTTCTTTAAAAACATTTTTACTTGCTTGGGCTATTGAAAAATCGGCTTGCTGTCTAGCTGGCCTCACCTCCCAATTTGCCTCTCTCTCCTCCTCTTCAAAGTCCTTCCTGGCTTTTGTACTATTTCTGTAATAAAATAGAGGTTTTATTTGCAATTCCAGGACCTCTAACTAACTGCAGCCTCCCTGTCACACATCTGTGTCATTACTCCAGTTATCTCAACGCTTCCAGCCCCACCTCTTGCGCCTCTTTGATATCGCCAAGCTCTTTGTTTTGCTCTTTGTAAAGACGAATAGCTGCCAAATGCCTTCCCTCCGCAAAAACTTTTCTCTCAGAAACTATTTCCCTTCCTTATCCTTAATGTCAGTCTCTCTGGGCTCACAGCTGCCTCTGTTATCTTCTGCATCGTTTCCTGCTCTTTATTCCTCATTCTGCCTTCATTTTGCGCTTTATGTCCCAACAGAGGTGAGTCACTATCAACAGGAGAGCTAAAATCCATCAGCTCCAAAGCCACCAGCTTCTCCCGCTGCAGCGAGGGAAGGTTCGCCACACCGCGCCTCCCGTCACCCACCGGGCTCAGGCCCTGGGCTCTAAGAGTCGTTCATTTGGACTGGTCTCAGCTTTCTGCCTTTTGTGATAGATCTCTGTGCGCATAGGCGGAAATTTAGGGTTAGCTCAGGCCCTCCCTTTCTATACCCTCCTGTCTTAAAAAAACAGAAAAAACCAACAGGGCTTACACTGACTTTGAAAGCTGATATTGTCATTTTTGCTTGAACTATTCCCCCTCTTTGAAATAGATGTTACTTTTCAGCTGTTTGGGGTTTCGGGGTTTTTTTGGGGGTGGGGCAGTATCAATAAGGGATTTCTAGATTTTTCTAACCAATCAGGTCCAGATCTGCCCCGTGTTTAAAGTTTAAACTGTTCCATAGTTAAGTATATTCCACCTTTATGTACCCTCCGTGCAAAGGAAAGGTAATTGTTTGCTGTTTCCTCTACAAGAATCCTTAAATATTGGAAGAATGCTGTATTTTGTCCTTCACCCCTCTCCCATCTCTTCCTTAGAAAGCACAAGTCTTGGATGAAATCCAAGATTTTCCATGATGAATGACTTCCCTGCCAGTGATCCAAGCCTCTTCTCCTGCCTGTTGCTGTCTTTTAGACTTGTTTGGAGTCTGTTCTCAGCCCTCTGAAACTGCAGCCCCCAACTCAAAGCGCACTAGTGCTGAAAGGAGGAGCATGACAGTCTTGACAATATTCCCAGCTGCTAATATTAGCCTTTCTTTTTGCAACACCATCCCTGTGACTACATTTTCACTGCTCTCCGGTTTAGCCCACCAAAACCCCGAGATTTATTTTTGCAATATCGTTATACAGAGTGATCCCATTTTGTATTTTTGCATTTGGTTTGCCCATCTTCCATGCAACACTTAATCCTTGCTGATTTAGACAATTTCTGTCTTTGAGCAGGGATATTGTACCATCTCCTAAAGCGTGTGTTGTCTAAAATAATTTTCATTACTTTCTCTTATAAACTGGGAGATGATTTCAGGACTAAACCACTTCTACAGTGAAGAGGATGTTTTTCACGATCGATGTAATTGGTAAAACTCTTTCGGTAGATTCGACCTTGGACAGACCTTTGTGTGATCACAAATTGAAGCATCTTCCACTGAGAACGAACAACTGATAAGTAAGTTTTGAATACAGTTTTTGAATCGGTGTCCAGTGTCACTGACTAAAGGGATTTCCTTCATACCACCGTTCCTTAGTTCATTAAAGTAAACAGAACGCACTGTAAAATGCATACTCTTCTCGATATAGTTTATATGTAACTGTGTTTTTTCTTTTGTTATGCAGGGAGGAGCGCGGGCAGGCTGCGCCACAAGCCGGGACCCAAGGCTGACAGCGGGGCAGGGCCCTCCCGAACGAGGGCACAGCCCCGCAGCATCCAAATGAGAAGAGCGGAGCTGGTCCCGTCCGGGGCCAGCCGCAGCCCGGGGACTGCCGGAGCAGCCTGTAGCAGCGAGGAAGGTCAGAATCACCAGGTACGACACGGCACACCCACAGCATCACTCGGGCAAGGGCCTGGGCCTGCGTTCCAATCTGATTTCAGCACGATTAGTTTGAGGTGGTTTGTACTTCACGCACCCCCGCTAGCTTTTTGGGAGGATGGTTTTCTGGGGTTTTGTCACCCGATGCTCTGGGGAGAGGCAGGTTCTTTTAAGGATCTGTGGTAGAATGAGAACAACTGGCCACAGGACTGTAGTTATAATTAGAGTTTTATTATTATCGAAAGCTTTTAGCAAGCAGCGTAGCTTATCATTACACAGAATTTCTAGCGATTAGTATAGCTTTCCTATCACATAAAATTTCAGTCACCTAGACTTTATAGTCACTTGGACCCTCTGCAGATCAGGTCAAATTCTTAATAATCAGCATGAGATAAAATAATTGTAATTTAGACACTGATGTTAAAAAGTACACGGGTCACTCGATCCGCAGAGGAAGAAGAATGATGGGAGGCGGTCTCACAGCGCTCTGGCTGACAGTGCTCTCTGTATTACACGGGGAAGCATGAAGGCCGTAGCAGTTTGGCTGCTGTTAGATCCACTTTAAAAACCTTTTGGAGAAGCTGATGTATTTACAGCTCTCGGTTTGGCAGTTTGGTCTTTACCATCTCCATGAGCTAGCGGGTTCTGAAGAGGCTGCCAGACAATCAGTATGCGAGTATTTTGGCTGCAGGAGAGAGCAAGCTGCAGGTGGTAATGGCTGCGTAATGATCTTTATCTCTTGTGTCCCGCCTGAGGACACACTTAATCTTTTTCTTTAAATCAGAAACTGAGGCGACACAATGTATTGAGGATTTTAACCATACCCCTGTCATCTGTGTACTTTACTTCCCTACTGACTAGCGTGCCTCAGCTTCCAAACCAACCTCAATTTTAATATGATCTTTTTCCTATTCCAGGCAATTTCTTTTCGTGTCAATAAAGAGCTCTTGACACAACCAGTAGTGGTTTCATATTATTCTTTGTCATAGGGAAAGGGTTCTTTTGACACTATTGTCTCTTCCAGTAACTACCAACTCCCCTACGCTTCTTTATTCTTGTGTTTTTCCAGAGAGATGTTCATCCAGTCCACGCGGTTGTTGATTCTTGATCCTGAATATAGTCCAAATGTACGTTCTGTGGGAGGACTGCCGCCACAGGGAGTTAGAGCACAGACACCAGCAATTTACTATTCTACCTAAATGGCGGTGCCTGCGGAGGGAGGGAGGAGTGGAACAAGACTTAACAACCTCAGCTTCCAGAGCCTGTACGGCAGTATCGAGGTTGGTGACAACAGTGTTGTATAGCTGGCTCGCTCTGCTCTATCGCATCTGTAGGCAGCACCCAAAAGTCCAGTAAAACGCAAAAAATAGAAATATATTCATAATAATTTTAAAATGCTCTTCATTTGAACAACTCGGTCTACTTGCATTCAGAGCCTTTTTTTAAAATGCTATCAGGCCCAAATGTAGATAAAGAAATACGTTTACGGATTTCAGTTAGGGATTTGTTGACTTGGATTTCCAACTTATTTAACAATAATTTGAGGTGTTTCTCTAAAAGCAGAGCGAAGACAAATCAATGGCATTTAGGCTAACGAGGATACTTAATAATATATGGGAATTAGAAGCCTTTAGGAGTAACGTGACCAGGCAGGTTATAAAACATGAGACCCTGGAAACTTAGTACCTTTCTTGTGGCAAAGGACGCTGGGTTCTAACTCAGTTTGAGAGTGGAAGGCGTATGTTTGTTATTTGGGGGTTTGTTGATAAATGGTAACTGGATCTGTTGTGCTTGGAGGTCTGTGGTCCTCTGAGCCGTGGGTGGTAACTCATGAACGCTACTGGTCCCGAGGACAAGCAAGTGGCGCTAAGTTCCCTGTACAGATCCCTTATTAAAAACAAGTGTCTAATGAAGTATCAGATACTCTAGCTTTTGAATCGGTCACTAAGTGCTGCTCAAAAAGTCATTTAGGTATGTCTTAAAAGCCTGCTTGTGAGCATCCGGGGCACGAATAGTAGCAACCGAAGTACAGACCTAAGCCTGCTCCTGCGTTTGTGAAATAAATCAGTTGTTAGAGAACCTTGTGACTTGAATAGATGTAAAGCAGACACTCGGAGAGGGTTAAGGCAGGTCAGATGTTAGGATAATCCTAAATTGCTCCCAGTGGGAGCTGTTCTGTGCTCATGAAATGAGGGGAAATCAGCGCATCTCGTGAAAACAACTCAGTTTGGTAAACCTCGGGTTTTTATGATTAAACTCTCAGCTACCTATTGAAAGTGCGGTGACATCTACATGGCTGTGTGGTTGTGAAGCACATAACCAAACATGCTGACTTTTTGTTAGTGCTACTGGGATCACAATGAAAGAAACAGCAGTACACGAAATAATTATCTAATTGTGGCAAGGCTTCTCAGGAATCCAGAGGTCGAGCCGTGCTCACGGACGTTGGGTTACGAATGTGCCTTTTCTGTAGGGCAAATGGGAAAACGTTGATAACCGTGTGTCCAGCTGGAAAGCGTACTCCTAAGAAAATTGAAATACTTTGTGAAATTCTGTCAGCCTACAGAATTTTCTCTTCCTTTTATCAGTGTCCCTTCAGTTCCTTCCACAAAGGCTAATTACTTCATCAGCCAGCGTTTGCAGAGTGAAATGTTGCTTTTTAAAACAGTTTTTCAAAAACTTTTTCACATTTGGTATTCTAGATTGTTACAGATCAGTCACAGTGGGGTTTGTTGTTTCGGCGTGGCATTCAGAGAACATTCTGAAATCCAACTTTTAAAAAGCAGGACTTTTTAATGTTGAAATTGTCTTACAAGCGTGACTTCTGCATTTAGCACAGGCCAGTGTCTAGTGAAGGCAAACCATTTGATGGCTTTTACTTCAGCATCCTTGTTCTGCAGTGAAATGTTGAGGCTGTCTTCAGAATCACCAGCTTGAGCCGAACACTTCAGGGGATTTTTATGTCTTCCTTGCACTCATTTTGAGTACTTTTTTTTTTTTTTTGAGTGTTTTGCTGAACTGGGATGAACATGAGCATATACTTACACTTTAAAATCTTCTGGAAATATTGCCGAGTCATTCGGAAGCACTACATGATACAGGTTGGACAGGACCTCTGGAGTTCATCTGGTCCTTAGTTTTAATCAGAAAAACACGTCTTTAGCAAAAGCTGAGAAAAATACCCCACCTACTGCAAAAAGAGGCTCTCTCAAGTATATATATTACTCTCAAATCAATACACCGCATGCCCTGCAAGATGTATAGCAGCCATGCTTCTCTTTATGCAGCCCAGGGTATGAGTGGCTCTCTGGGCTGCAAGCAGACATTGCCAGCTCACCTCCAGTTGAACATCCACCGCTACCCCCGAGCCCTTCTCCGCTGGGCTGCTCTCGCTCCATTCATCCCCCCGGCTGCGTTGATACCGGGGATTGCCCCAAGGCAGCCGCAGGACTTGGCACTTGGCCTTGTTGGACTTGACGAGGTTCGCACGGGCCCGCTCCGCACGCCCGTCAGGGTCCCCCTGGATGGCACCCCTGCCCTCTAGAGTATCGCCTGCAGCTCTCGGCTTGAGGTCATCCGCAGGCTTGCCGAGGGGGCACTCAATCCCGCTGTCCGTGTCACCGAGGGAGATAATAAATAGTATCGGTCCCAGCACAGACAGAGCAATAAGCTTTGGGAACCAAGGCGGACTTGGACAGGCAGAACAGGTCTCATGTTCTCAGACTACACGTGAAGGACAAAGGACTGGATGGAACGGGTGTGGGAAGTGGGGAATACCTCGAGCGCCGAAAACCTTTGTGCTCGGGTCTTCAACAGAGCACAACAGGATCAGGCATCCATATCTGATTAGATCCTTTGAAAATCCCAGCCTAGATAAAACGCGTTATAAAAACCATCTGCGCAAGCAGAGCTGTTCCGGCAGCTTTTCTGCCCATTACTCCCCAGATGTTTTCCTTATTTTCTGGTATTCTGAAAAGAACATACTTTGGGATGACACAGCTTGAAAAGTTGACACTTTTCCTTAATTGTGCAACTACGTCATGATCTGAAAGGAACCCCAATTTACCTGAAGAAGGACTGCCCTGGGGAATGACCTTACCCGGTATTTGGCCCCTATAGACCCTCACAGGATGAGGCACGGTGACGCTCCCATCCCGTAGCAGATCTGCGTAGGCCGGTTCTCGCACTACGCTGCGTTCCTCGCCTCTGTGAGATGCTTCCGAGGTTGCGCTCTGTACGTGCTGAGTTCTGTCAGACTGAATGGGCCCTAAAGGTGTTTTATCTCCTGCTGGTACTGAAATGGCAGTCTTTTTAGGTGACTTATATCCCCCCCCAAAATAGAATGGAGTTCCCCCCAAAAATGTACCACGAGAGCCATTTTTTATCTCAAATTCTTATTCTCAAATTTTCACTCCTATTTATTTCTCTAGCTGCAACAATAATCAGCATCACAGAATTTAACAAGAGGGGCAACCAGAAAGGGGAACACATAGGATGTGACTGACGATGCTTACTCTGTCGTTTGGGCAGGAACCAGTCGGCATTCAGGTCCAGGCAGAAGCAATCTGAGTACAACCACAAGAAGACCCGGGAACCGGTGAGTTCAGTTCAAATATTCAGACTGTATATCCAATATCGCAGTTAATGAGAGCTATAGAGTAACGGACTGACAAGTTGGAGGAACAGGCTTATGCTTCACAGAAGGAGCTAAAAGAGTAGTACCCACTGCTGAACAAAGAGAATTTTCTGTTAAATCAAGAAGCGAGTTTATGGGCTTAGTCTTGCTTTTAGCGGAGGACTTTTTTATAAATCTCATTAGCAGGCATTTTGGTTTACAGATAAAATTATTTCTTAATGCAACAAGGGGGACGCCCTCAGCCGCGCTGGCTCGGGGCTGCCCTGAGCCCCAACAGCCGAATGCCCAGGAGGGCGCACAGGCTCAGGGCCTTGGCAAGGCTCGCGATTCCCTCCTTTTTCCAGCTCCACAGTCTAGCTGGATGCTACAAGCAGCAGCGATGTTTTCATTGTCTGATATCAGAAGAAGATGGTAGGTATTAACAACAAGTAGCCTTACGTGCTGAAACATTACTCTAAATATTGTTCAGGCAATCCTGTTTCAGCTGCTCCGAGAGATTCGCAGAAGAAAATGAAGGAATGCTCTCCTCTTCATCAGTGAGTATCCGGAGTAATTGTATCGGAGTCAATAATTATAGTTCTCTTTTTCTCTTATGTCACAATAAATGGAAGGTAAACCCATTGTAATCACGTCTTGGCTCCAGCTCGGTTGAAGAGCAGTGAGTCATCACCGACTGCAGGGGAGTTGCCACTGGTTTAAGCTGGTAACATAAAGGGCAGAATTTAGTTTCCTACTTACATCAAACGGTCAGATATTACACAAGTTGCGCATCTCCTTTAAAACAGAAACTTCGTAACCTTTTTGTCAGAAAGGGCTTACAAAGCGTGAGTTTCACTGCACCATAAATAAACTCTGCTCGGCGTAAATCACTTAGTTCACAGCATGTTTCACTTAATCCCATCGTTGCAGGGCTCTTCTAGATCCTCCATTACCAAATCCTGCTGGTTATTCACCCAGTTTCCTTTCTTAACTGTCTTCCCCTCCTCCTTAGCATTTCGACAAGCTTGATCCTGAGGCGTCGGGTAGTCGGCAGCCGGCAAAACGGCATTGCTTTGGCCTCGCTGAGAATAGACCTCCCTGTGAACGACCTTCCTGGAGCAGTGCTGAAGTTTAAAGGCCGCCTGAAAGCCTCGGCGAAAGTTCTCGTTAAAGAAACCGTAGATGATGGGGTTGACGCTGCTGTTGAAAAAGGCCAGCCAGTGAGCAAAGGGATAGATATAAATGTTGATGATCTGCAACTGGATATCTGAAACGTTGGTATAGTCCGAGAGCATCATCAGAGTCCACAAGGGAAGCCAGGACAGGGTGAAAAGCAAAGTCACAATAATGAGCATTTTGATGACTTTCTGCTTCTTTTTAGACGTGCTGTGCCGCTGCTCCCGTCTGTGTTTTCCCACCACGGGCATTGCTGTGTTGAAGAGAGCAATGCTTATCCTAGCATACATGATGATAATAAGCGACAGGGGAGCCAGGTAGATGTTGGCAAACAGAACCGTCGTATAGATCTTTCTCATTCCTGGGTCGGGCCAGTCCTCCTGGCACCAGTATACAGGGCGGGTTTCATTGCCGTAGCCGAGGAGCACCCTGAAATGCTTCTCCTCTTGCACCTGCAGCATGACCGCAGAAGGACACATGATTGCGACGGCCAGAATCCAGATGACCGCTATAATGGCGACCGCTGTTGGAATGGTCAGCTTCTGCTTAAACGGATAAACAATGCATCGAAACCTGTGGCAAAGACACCCGGGGACATAGGTGGAGAAGCCATTTGAGGAACGCTTAATCAAACAGGCAAGCTTACATACACATTTTAAATCGTACATTTTTTAAAAAGTATAGGTGGAGTCATCTCCTCATCCTGCATAAGCCAGTGGAGTTGCATTTAGTTGCTCCGTTTAAGAGCTGTGTTGGTAAAAACAATCTTAAAAAAAAAAAAAAAAGAAGTTGCATTTGCTATTAAAATGTCCTCCTTTAGATCTGTCTCCGTATCAGCCTGCTGCTTCCGCTGCTTCCTTTAACCAAAGCAGGTACTAGTGCCTCTGCTATCTAGCTTGATAGCTAAGGAACCACCCAGTTCTAGGCAGCCAGTGTAGCCCAGCTGTACCATCTTTAAGAGATACCGGTGGAGGAGCAAATTGCTGCGGCTGCTCTTTAGACCCGGCCACCTTTTGTTTTGCTCAATAGCCTCAGGAACAAAATACGTCTAATTTATTGCAGTGTTGTGTGGATTAATGAATCGGCCTCAGCACGGTCGGGTGGCCAGAGGGAGATGAAAGCGACAGTTTACGGTCTCTGCATCATCTTACCTGTCCACGGCAATAGCAACTAGAGTAAAGACAGAGGCAGAAACAGAGATTCCTTGGACCATCCCGCTCACCTTGCAAACCAGGCTCCCAAACGGCCATCCTGGAAGGAAACAGGCAAGTGAACTTGCCGCCGTCTCACCGCAGCACTGTGCTTATATGCATAAGAGGAAATTTCCACCCCAGAACTAATGCATTTCTTTTGCTCTGTCAGGCCAGAGCAGGGGTTAGGGAGGCAGAGGTTATGTAAACAAATGCTTTGCCAAATGCCTTGGGTGAGTTTCTGATGTTCCAAAAATCAGCAAAGCAAACCTTTGTGGTTTAACATCCCGTTCAAATGAGATCTCAAGACAAGAAAGGGAATCGACCACTACAGTGGATCGTTCTCTGCATCAGGCTCATACCGCCCAGTCTTCCTAAGCATATAACCTGGTAACGGGAGAATCCCTTCCTAAAGACGAGGGAGGTGGAAGTCAGCAAGGACAGCCCCAGTCAGAAGGTGGGTTAAAGGCTTCTCCTCCTCACCTCCGACTTCCAGTGACTTGAAACGCCTACAGAGCCCACTCAGAAACACGCACCCGGCTCTCAGGGCCCCCGGGGAGGCCAGCACTCGGACACGCCGGCGAGTGCCCCTCGCGTTCTTTCTGCCACGTGGTGCGAACCAGCCTACCTGCAATGATGCTGTCCAGGAGGGTGGTGGGCATGCAGAAGATTCCCACCAGTAAATCGCTGACAGCCAGGTTTAAGATGAAAAGGTTTGTGACTGTGTACATATGTCTGTTCCTCAGGACAATAAAGCAAACCACTCCGTTGCCAACCATACAGAGCAGGAAGATGAGGAGGTAAGAGACGATGAAGACAGCTGCCACTGAAGGCCGATGAAGGTAGAAGTCCACATAGGAGACGTTGCCTTCTAAGTAGAGGTACTTGTATGTCCCATTATAATTCAGCGCGTGAGGCCAATCGAATGAAGAGTTTGAGTCCATTTTCTTACTCGTGTTGTAACGTGCCTTAAAAGATAGTTTTAAAAAGGTCATTTTAGTATGCTGGAAATGGATCTGAAGAAATGTGACTACTTTGGATGTACCGTGTGCTGAAATACATGCAAAGCTCATCTATGCTCATCCCTCCATGGCTCATTTTAACAGTCCACCTTCTGATAGGTAAAGCAACAAATACTACTAGTTTGATTTTACAACACAGGCGTGCAAAAGTGACCAGTAAGACTGGTGAAGGCTTCCTTCCTTCTGCAGGCTCTCTAAATTAAGCCCTTCCTTTCCCAAAGGGGAGGAAAGCCGGACATGATGTAAACTGGCCTATCGTGTTGCATCAAGTAAACAAACCAACAACCTGAACCGTTTATTTTGAGAAAAAAAAATAATCCGAGTTCTTGAGAAATCCATTTACTCACCAGCTTGAGTAATCTGGCACTTGGGTAACGGTGAGATCGCTGAGCCGTGAAAAACAGTGATTAAATTAAAGCTTTCCGAAGTGGCACAAACCTTCTGGCTGAATGTATCCAAATCCAATCCCTTTTCGTTGAAAATGAAATATTTTGGTGTACAGTTGGTATTAGACCACAGCTGATTTTACCTCCCTGCTTACAAGCTGCAGAGACCAGGAGATGAGTCTGCAAACACGAAGGACTACGCTGTGTTTGTAACGCGCTGAAGCACAAGGCAGCTGGATTCATTTCCTAGCTCTGCTACTGCATTCCCATGTGATCCTGGGGAATTCGTAATCTCTCCGTGTTGCGGTTTTCCTGCTATAAAATGTGAGTAACACTTTTCCCACATGGTTCGTTCACATTGTAAAGTAAATTCTCCCAATTTCTATTTTATTAGATTAGATTGGCAAAAACTACAAGCTTTTTCTAAGGTAGACTTTTTCCAAGTCTGAACTTTCTTGATATTGTATCATCTCGGTTTCAAGCTGCAAGTACCTACGCTTGCTGCGTTGTAGTAGCAATGCTTTTGCTGCTGTGATGGCTTGAACATAAAGGAGCCGAGACTTTTTATTCGACCGCTTGATGGAGCTGAAAGAATAGGTTTAAGGCAGGTATGGAATTTGTATGCCCCAAACTTCCAGATTTAACTGATGGTGATTAACTATGTAGGCCACAATCTGTTTTCCTGCCCCGTAGAACCTCTAGTTATTTGAGACGCCGCGCCGAAATTCTAAATCAAATCTTAACCTTGACAAACTTCTAACATGTATATTATACCACTCCCATAGAAACGGCATCAGTCTACATAACAGGCCAGCACTGGCATCTTGACATTTACAGCTGACACCAGATAACTTGACTTGGAAGCAGCATTCAAAAATTTTTTCCACATTAATTTTATCTGCCAGAGGGAGACGCCTAAAGAGGCAGGAGGATGGAGCTGCTCCTGACTTAAAAGAACGGCTCCTGACTTAAAGGAACGGCAAAATTAATTGGCGGCAGAAGGCATAAAATTAATGTACGGGTGCAGGTGCCTTGAGGACACTTACAAATTCCTTAGCATAAATGGAATTTAAATTAAGGCACAAGCATCCAAATCCTGAGGAGCTTGTACGTGAGGGAAGGAAAGTGCTGGCTACAGCTCTTTCCTTACGAAAGGAAACTGGGAGCGGGCCCTTTCTTGTGCAGCTGAGGTTTACTTAAGAGTTTCTCATTTACCTTCTGTCTCTGCCTGTTGTTCCCTGATCAATTTAATCACAGCTAATTCTCAGGCAAGCGTTGCAGCTTTTCTGTATTTTGCTTGTCAATGAAATTCAATAACATCAAAGCCTCTGCAAGCGTTTTACTTCCAGGTAGCAAGGGCAGTAGGAAAATATTTATTCCAATATGCCTTAGGTTTTGAACAAGCAGAGTAGTGAAATAACTGTCGTGTTCTGGTGTCTTCTGCCCTTTTAGAAGTCAACGGCAGTGTAACGTTTGTAATGGGTCTGTATTTTTACATAGTCATTAAAACGTCTGCACGTGAAGGTAGGTAGACAAGAATCGGAAATCTCTCACAAAAAAGGCTGCTTATATGTTTTAGCAAAGCAGTATGTACAAGCTAGCTGTAAGAGTTGCGTATTCTCTTGGCTGACCTTTTGGAGAAAGACTGGTTATTGATCTTTATTGGGTTTATTCAACATATTCTCAAAATGATTGAAAATATTTGTATTGAAATGTATTACGTGCCAAGGGCTTTAACTAGCCAGAGATCAGAGTCCGCTGCTGCGGGAAGCATCCTAATGCCAATTTTACTATTCGCTCAAGATAGCAGGCCCTGATGCGTTTGCATACAAACACGCCCGAGATGAAGAGTGTCGGCAGAATTCAAATACAGATATTTGACAATAGTCGTTCACACTGTTCCTTTAATCACAGATCCGGAGCTGTGCTTTACAAACCCCGGGAGACGCTGCATCACTAAACCCCATTTAAAGCTCAGCAGCTCTCGCGCTCCCTTTTGGCCCGTGACAAAGAACAGGCTTACGGCTGCTCGCTTCCCTCGTCTTCCCCCAGCCACTTTCTCAGGGTAGTGAGGAGCAGGGAGGTGACCATATTGATGAGAAGCAGAGCTTCCCAGAGGAGCTTCCTTCCCTGGGGAAGGCAGTGGTGGGGTGCCTAGCTTGGCGTGGCTAAGCTGGATGAGGCCCCGATCTGGAACAAGGAATCCGACACACCGGTGCTTGCTCTGTAGCTCTAAGTCACTTCTGAGGCTGCCAGCCAACGGTATTCATCAAGTTAGAAACACCAGGGCTCCTGCGTTCAAGCCTTCTCCTGATGGCTAGCGATGAGAGCGAGCAAGGAGCTTGGTTTAACGCAGGGGAAGCGAAACAGCCAGAAACGGAGCAGACGGTGCCAGTAATCTGACGCTTGTTACGTGTTTGGAGCAAACAACGCGAGGGATGGAGCTGCCCTGGACCAATTGCTGCATTTCAGACAGTAAATGCAGCGGCACGAGAAAACAGGAGTTCTGCTCTGCGCAGAGTAAGAGCAGGACTTGTGCTCCTAGTAGGTCTCTCATCCGGTTTTGAAAATTTTGGCAAAGCGTAGCAATACACCCAATCCCAAGAGTCTGGGAAAAGTCAGGGCCTCTGCCCCTTCTCATCCTGTAACAAAAATAAACAGGTATTTGGCTTCTCTGAGGTTCCACCTAAGTTCGTGCTCTGCAACGTTTCTCTGCAACTAGGACAGCCACAAATGTATTCTTTTTTGTTGTTATTATTATTATTGTAAATTAACACTAATTTTCTTCTGTAATCCTTTGCTTCCCAGGGGCGGTGCTTTAGGAAAGACACCCCAGCTGGGGGACGATGGCTTTTGCCTCACGCTGTGTGCCCAGACCCCATAACCGACAGGACCGGTGCCATCGCGACGCAGCCCTGCAGATGAGGCAGGTGGCTTTCCTTCCTTGCCTTCTGGTTTGGCTTTTTGAGGGGTCTCTGATGGTACGAGGGGGGAGTCCTTTGTCATTCCATGATAGAGGAGCGTTGCTCCTCTCTCAAAAAACAGAGAAGGAATCTCTGGTTCAGATTTTATGGCTGCTTTGCACCTTATAGACACAACTGTTCATGGGCTACTCGGGCTTTTGCCAGGCTTTTTACAAGTGCAAGTTGTTCTGGAGGTAGGACTGACAGGAGGCTTCGGTCCCCGGACTACAAACCCCTGTGGCCCATCCCGGTGCAATGGCAGTATTCTAGTGGATTAATTACTTACCATTCTGTTCATTAAGACAACCGAAATGATACCTTATCACACTAGGAGGAATAATTTTATAATTATTTTTTGGATAAGTATCTTGGATTTTCTCTCTTTGTCTGCCCATGTATTGTAAAGTAACAGCTTTCAGTCTTTTCAGTAACGAACTCTGGAATAGTTTTTCTTCGTAACTGATAAATGAGAAGTTGCAAACAGCCCCAAGGCAAAATTGGAGCTGCGTCTGTCTTACGTAGCCTGCTCACAGCTGCGCTAATGAAATCTTGTGCCGTTGTGGCTGTAGCAACCACAATGAATTTGCTGTATAAATACCATAGCTCACAGGAAATGGAAAAGGTACATGGATTTTTATTACGTTGAAGCTGAGGTGGAAAAGGATCTGCTGGAAGGAGAAATGAAGGCAGCGCCTTGTGTTTTCACGAGGTACTTGCCAGCTCAATCAGACAGTGATAAATAATTGAGAGAGGCACAGAAGACAGAAACATAAGTCACCTAACAAAAGGGGAAAAATAATGCAGTGCATAAATATTACAAGATGACAAATAAAAGTAATTTCCCTCCACATGGTAATTGGATAAGGGCATTTGATAAGGGCCTCCCTACTTGATTTAACAGACCAGAGGAAAATCTGCAAAGAAGTAAAGCAAGAGCCTCCACTGGCGAGAAGCTGCCCAGTGGCACACACTGGCGTTTTAAACACACAAGGCTCAAAATACCGTTGAAATCCCAGTAACAGCATGCACATGCGCAGTACAAAGTCTCATAGCGTAACCAGGACGATCGCATGCCACTGCGTATGGAAAAACCGATTTCCCATTTTTACCATCGCAGTTCAAGGTAATTATGAAGTGAAAGCAATTATTTTTAAGTTGGCCACACGGAGGAACTCTAGGAACCACTGGGGCCAGCCAACACTGCTTCACCTTTGTGCACAACCATCTGGTTTTGTGATCTTGATTTCTGTGTGTGTGAGATCTCGTCACAGGCTCCTCGGAGGCTTTAGAAGCTGAAAGAAAGATAAGGAACCTTCAGGGACATGAATAACAGAAGCATGTCATCATGGAAAAAGAAAATTTAATGGGGTAAGTGCTAAAAAATGTGTTCCTCCCTTGTTCTGAGCTCTATACTCAGTAATGGGTCAACTACAGAAATATCCTGGAGACCTTGGAAAATGATAGCGTCTCTGGTCTGCTGGAAAGTTAGAAAATCCTGCTTGCAAAATGCAGCTACCGAGGGACGGCAAAAATAGCAGTACCTCATTCTGTAAGTGTCTTGGAAATAAGGAAGAGACAAATGCGTGGATTAGCCTATGACTCAGTGGATCAGAAAAAGCTATTGACACAGACAAACAAATTGGTCTTGCCTAAAAAAAACAAGTAAAAAGATCAACTATGAACGTTCCCAACTCAGTAAAGTGTTATTAGCAGCTATTTTTAGGAACTAAGGAGGGCATGTGAAGTAATATGAGACTGGGAAGTGGTCACAAGTGACCTCTGGCTTAACAAAAAGCAGTGGTTTTGGAGGAAGCAATAGCAGGGAAGGCAGTGCGAGTGCCAGCCAGGTGCTTTGGTTGCAGAAGACCATTTCCTATGGAAACCGGCTTAAAACCAAAACACTATTGAACAGGGCCACAGTGCACAGCAATATGCAGCGAGGCAGGAAAAAATTCAGGGGAACAACTGACTGCGTGGTAGCACTGCAGAGAAGGAGCTGGGGTTTGTACCGAGTTACCAGCTGAACAGGAGGCAACAGCAGCATGCCATACAAAAATGGCAGGCACCCTAGTAACAGCCAAGCAGGACAGTAGCTTGCAGAACACAGGCACCATCTCCATGCTGTTCAGTACTCTGCTGTCATTCCCTTTGTTGCATTTAGTGCCGATCAATTTAATTCAGCCCAGATTTGGATCGAGGGCAGGAGGTTTATAGGAAGTCATGGGAGAGATGGGAGGGCTCAGAAGTATGACCTACAGGGAAATATTGCGAGATAAGGGGTCATTTAGTCCAAAAAGGGCAAATGGGGCAATATGTTCCCCTTTTTGCAGTACGTTTCAGATCACTTTATCATAGCATCCTACATTTCAGTAGGTTCAACCTGAAGAATTTATGTCTGCAGTTTGTCGCAAGCAGGGCTCATGTTTGTGTTCTCTTCCAGGGCAAGAGCGAGGCTTCAGCAACAGCCAAGCACCAAGGTCCAGACTGAGGCTCAAGTACCCGACAGGCAGAAGTGCAGAAACTGTCACTAACAAACTGCAGCACTTGGGCTCGCCAAGATCAATGCCCCGGGCAGGACAGCCTTTTTCCCCAGTCACGATTTCGTTCCAGTATCATTAACTTCTTGGAAAGTGTTTGAAGGTATGTTTTAACTTCATTTTGCACTTCGGGTCAGTTCCCCATAGAAGCAGAAGTGTTCAGTCTGTGTAATGCAAGACTTGGACTGGAAAGTACAGACTCTGAAGATATTGATGAATTAAGGTAGTAGAACTGAGTCCTAAAGGATTTTATTTACCTTTTCCTACATCAGAATTTCCATGGTATTTTACATGAAATACCTCTGCATGTCTTCTCTCAAAGTAAGCCGTGAACATCACATGGAAACAGTAGGCTTTCAGCTAGGAGAAAGGAGCTGTGAAAGAAAAACCACACTAAAAATAGCAAGTTAAAATAATGTTTTTCTTACTGACATTTACATCCATGAAGAAAAACAAGTACACAGCGAGAAGGCAGTTTCTCATTTTGAAATGGGCAATCCCAGGGAGACGTACCAATCTTGAAGCTGCATGCAGAGCTCTTATAAATGGACTTAAACTCTTTATCCTCCCCTAACAGTCATTTATCTGGGTAGTCTGAGCTGAGAGCAAAGAAAATATTTTGCCTAAGTATATATTTTTTAAAGATGTTAAAGTTCTCCTATCCTGTCTAATTATGAAGAACAAGGCTATCAGTAGGATTGCTACAATAAACAAGACAAGACATAATTGCAGCTAACTCATCCTCTTGAGCTGGCAAGACACAACATTTCACTGAAAAGCCAAACCTCAACTGTAAATCACAAGATGCTGATGGCAGGTGAGGCATTCACAGCACATTTGTTACACTTCTCAGGAATATATCATTTTTTCCACCCCGCTTCCTTCTTCTGCCGTTCAAATTATATTACGCAGCTTTCATGTCAAACACTGATTTTATTACCATACTAAACGAGGAAGAGGAAAGCTCAAAATTTACCGTGGCAAAACCTTGCTCTAGCTAGGCATTTTCTGCCATTTGCTATTCGTTGACCTTAAGATGCCAGTGTATGAATTTTATCCTTTCAAGCACGTACACGTGACTCCTACCAACTTGCCCAGAAACATTCGGAATCTGAAGCGTCCCATTTGGCTAATAGTTCAATATGGGGTGGAAGTTTGTCGGTTACTCGGGTTTGCCTTTCTTTATCCATCAGGAAGCTGTATGACACTGCACAAGGAGAACGGAGATTGATAGAAGAGATAGATACAGTGACAGTGCTTTAAACATAAGCTGAGCAAGTCCTTGTAAAATGGATAGTAGCACAGAAAAATTGAAGTTACCTGACGCTTCAGGTGCAAATAAACACAGAGAAAAGTTTTCTGTGTGTTTTATTATGTGATACCTGTAACACAACATACATGAACTTGTGGAAAATTAGAGCTTAGGCTGCTTACCAGTTGCTTGTCATCATAGTCCTATTTTTTGGCTTAACGCTTAGTCAACCTTAAAGCTTCCAAATGTGAAATTTCTCTATTCAATGTGTCACAGGCCCTTTTAAGTAACTAAAATCTCAGCCAACCGTTCCCTGAAGTAAGGTTAAAGATTTCCCCACACAGACACGCTTATCCAGCCACTTCATTAAGCAGCCTAGCAAGTCATGAGGTTTTAGCTCCCTTATACTTGTAAATGGCTTTTTGTCATCTTCCCAAGAGCTCCCCTAAGACCACTCACAACCCAAGTCTCGGAGTCCCACATCTATTAGTGGCCTTTTTGCAACTGGAATCCCAGGAGTCTTATTAGCCTTAGTCCTCTCAGCCAGCAGCAGGGTGAGAAACAAGGATGGCGCTACCGCCAATGTCAGCGGCACAGGGGAAGGTAATCCTAAGGCACTCGGTTGAGTAGAGCGCAGGGAAATTACCCAGCGTACTCAGTACGCGGCTTGGCCTGGTCACGATAACAGACTTACACCCAAGCCTTAAGTTCATAGCTGCTGAGTCAGGAACCTAGCACATATGAGAGAGGCTATCCGTTTAGAAGTGGCACGAAGCCTAACTGAAAGCTATTGTAATTCTTACTGAGGCTGAGGTAAGGTATTAGAACATATTTACTGTGTTTTGTTTTGCCACCCGAGAGCGTTCTTGTCCTCCTGCCGTAGCATTATACTGAAAACACAAGGACTCCGAGAAATTTCCTTTTGCAAGTTAGTGCAATTTACTTGGTGCTTAGGACATGTTCAAAGATATTCATGCTTTGGGTATCTTCCTTTTCGCGGGTTCATCCTCCCCCACTGCATAATCTAGCACTACCACAAAGAGCACTGGGTTTGCTACAACAAAGGAATGCAGGCTGTAGGAGCCTGAACCCTGCAGAACGCCAAGTGCACTTGCCTTTGCTATTCAGATAGCATTCAGCAGAGAAGTGATGACTGTCTCATTAACTTAAGTGGGTCTTTGTGGCGGAGCAGTTAACTTGAAGGAGAGCGCTGTAGGAAAAAGCTAATACAGCAAGAGCAGCGTTCTCCCTGTTCACCAGGACAGGCACAGCCACCGAGTGTGGCAGCATTGGCAGTGTTTTTCAAGTAGGCTAGCTAACCTCTCGGATCTCTCTTCTCCTTTGCGAGCGCTGGCTGATCAAGCATATCCACTACTCCTCTGAGCTGCTGAGCATGACGCTCTTGGTGCCCCCCGCTACGCCCTCATACCCCGCTTGTGTTTGTCCACTTCAATATATTACCAGGGTTCAGAAGGGGAAACAAGCCCTCAGCTGAGAAACATTCAGTAGAACTAAGCTATTTCAATTATGCTCTCCTGAGATCCAATCTGTAAGTAGCAGCTTCCCCTCCATCATGTCAAATTGGCCAGGGACCCCACAAAACATCATCTGAACTGGTCTGAGCTTTTTTCACTGGAGAGATACTCCAGTGCGCACTTAGCACTAAGTGTTGGGGATGCAGCTATAGGAACAGTTAAGTGATCAGTGCCAGGCTTTTTGCAGCCCTGAATTCCCCACTGACGGGGCATGAGCTTCCTAAATTGCCCCCTTCCAGCACAGCAGCCGATTTTTACCATCCCCAGTCCTTCCGCATTGGCTGGATGGCAGGCACAAAGCCGAACCATCTGGTCTTACGTGCAGGTTAAGGCTCTGCATGCAAGTCACGCCCTGTCAGAGCACGCTGGTGGAGGTGACAGCCGTATCACTTGGAGTATCAAAACTGAACGGAGTCACGGGGGAGTAGGTAGAAGGAAGCACCAAGTGCAATCATAGTTTAGGCAGAGGCTGCTAGGTGGGACAACCATGAGAGAGTCCTCCTGCAGAATAAAATTGGCAAACCAAATCAGCAATTTAGGAGCCCATCAGTCAGGCTGCAGGCTAGTTCAGTAGGTGCACAGGAGCAGGCACTCATGAGGCAGTTCATGCCAACCCCCAAGTGGGGGGGCACAGAGGATCCTGTAACCACTGCAGAGTCAGTGACCAGAACTCAGCCCAGGGTTCACTGACACCAAGTTACAGCTGTACGGAAACAGGGCACGGACAGGTTAGTTTTAGCTTAGTTTTTAGTCCGCTGCAGGGCTGCAGAGTGCCACAAGATATGGCAACCAAATCTGCTCTGTGTTGTGACCTCAGCAGTAAGCCTCTAAGGAAGCAGTTAAGTGCTTCCTCATGAAGCATGAGGAGTCCCTACGGGAAGCCCCATTCCGTGACACGGGATGATGCTGTTGGGAAGAGAGGGTCCCGAGTCAACAACGAAGCAGGTTAGCCCACTTGCCCACCCATCCTTCCCCTGCTGCCAGCTGCTCCAGGTAGCTGAGGAGCCAGCACTGCCTTACAAGCAAACCCCCAGGCAGAGCTGGCAGCAGTGCAAGTAGCTCAGGTCCCAAAGCAGAACAATTTGCCCAGGCTCCAAGTCCTCCTTGGATCAAACCCAGACCCAACTGAAACATGACTTGAACAGGAACACTAAAAAAGGCTGCCTGATTTCAAGCCTTAACTCATGGTGTTTTGTGTCCAAGTTACACTTGTATTTTGTGGTAGCGACAGCAGCTACAGTCACACAGGTAGTGCTGTGTGGGCAATAAAGGACGACAAGATTGATGCCAGCAGAATAGTAACTGGAAATGCAAATTCAAGCAGACATTATTGCAGCCATCCCTCCAGGTGGAGTTCAGCATTAACTATTCAGGAGATCCGATGGGCTATCAACAAGCTACTCTCACTATGGCAAGCTGAGTACAAAAAAAACAGCATTAAGTCAAAAAGAATAACTCTACACAAGCATAAATTAAGAGATCTAAACGGAAGAGACAGTGGGCTTGTGACAGCTTCCTGAAGTGCCACATCCTCAGCCCAGGATTCAAAACACTAACACTTCAAGCCAAACAGGATAGCATTTTCTCCTGAAACTGAGGGCTTGGACAATAGAATTTGGCAGTATTTATGACATCACCTCCTGCATGGCTTTTTAAACATTATGAAAACAAAACTTGGTAAGATATAAGTATTTTTTTATTTCATTTATT
The DNA here is from genome assembly GCF_047370975.1 of Nipponia nippon. Classification (NCBI taxonomy): domain Eukaryota; kingdom Metazoa; phylum Chordata; class Aves; order Pelecaniformes; family Threskiornithidae; genus Nipponia; species Nipponia nippon. The sequence goes on along the minus strand of NW_028262380.1, from coordinate 82,252,423 downwards.
ATTTCATTTCACCCAGAAAATTGGTTTGTATCTAGAATTATTCAAGCGGAACGAAGAATTTCTCTTGTCATTCCCATCCTCCTTTCTCCTACCTAAGAATTTGTGAGCTGCCAGCAGCCTGAACCAAACCAATACCAATGCAAATAGCACATCACAAGGGCTCTTTGCGCTAGATGATATCTATGCTTATTGAGAAAAATGAGCAAAAGGCATATCATTATTTGATTTAAATCTTTTTTAGCAGGGAGGTGTTATTGCCCAACGTGAGATAGGCATGAAAGCGAACGGAGCCCATGATCTGGAGTATATCCATTTTTCCTTCTTAGCTAGGAGACCCACCTCAATACAATACTCATGTTGAAAATCCCTTACTTGGTTTACCTACAAGAGAACACAAGTATTTTATTTACTAATCAAGGGGGAAGGGGAGTATCTATAACAAGACCAGACAAAGCTACTCAATAAGTATCCTTTTTTGACCAAAATCACAGTAACAGGTCCAGAGTTACGAGACCGACACCCTCCTTCCAGATATTTGCCATGATTACACACAAGCAAAGGTGCATGTGAACTACCATTGCAGAAGAATAAGATGTTTCCCCCCCACACCAAAGAAAACGCCCAGCCTACTCCAAGTAGAAGGAAGTCTTAGAAAAACAGCTACAAGGCCTGCTTTTTCTCAGCCAGGGCTTCAGCTGATGGTGCTTTTGGGGTCCCTTACTGTCACATGCAATTAATACCTTAAGTCTAGTAATACTGACATGGTTTTGGGGAATGTAGCTCAAAACCACAGCCTTGAACCCCCTCTGTACCACTCGGTATCTATAGTTCAAACCCAGCCAGCGTCACACTTCACATGAAACTAATAACAGGGTTCGCATTTTACATCAGGGATGGCTACTTAGAGCTTATTGCAATTAAATAGCATTTTACCTCCTCACCCAAGTTGCCAGGTAGTGGAATACCTGATTTTTTTTCACTAGAAATTAAGCGGAACAGTCTGCCTTGCCAAAGGGCCGACTAGGTGGACTACCTGTGCAGCAAGTCAGTGTTGAATCCTAACTCTTAGCCACAACCGAAGGTTAGATTTGTCCAGAGGCAAGAGCTGTAATCTTAAGTAATGTATAGACTAAGCAGAAGAAAAAAAACCTGTCCATTAAGGCTCTAGCAAGGGTTTAACCTGCACAGTACCATCTCTCTAGAAAGAGCTCATCATTTGTAGAAGGACTATGGAAGAGCGGAGCGGAGGCAACTCTTCCTGTACCTTCCCACTTGCTAACTGTTCACTTCCACTGACTCGGCACACCAGCATCTACATCCACACAGTTACTTCAAATACTCGCTTATAGCCTAGTCCACTGTTTCATTCTGAGTTGCTCTAATCATTTGAACCTATTTAGTATTCTGGAATTCCCATTTACTGCCTCAGTGACTTCATTTTCATCGTGCACTGAGCAATTTACATGACTCAGATTTTAAGCCTCACCTGGATAACAGCGATAGGTACCTCCAATACAGGACAGAGATTTTAGGTACTCCTACCGTACTGAGAGGCTGCCTCTCAGTAACCTGTGGGGTTCACGCTCTTGAGTTTGAGGTGGTTTTGCTGTCCAAAGGCAGCGATTCCCCACATAGTCATCCCTGTCCCCTTTCCTGTGTTGTTCCAGGTACACGCCATCCTGTCAGGGATGATGGAGAGAGGCACTCAGCACTAGCGACATGAATGAGCCCAGCAGTTTCACTGGCATGGTAAGCTGTCCTGCTTTCCTCATCTCCCCTTTCCCGATGACCTCTTTTGTCACTGATGAGCATTAAGCATAATTTCAGCAGGTTACCACCACTCCCAGACCTCAGTGACAATAGCTACTGGAAACTACCACTGCATGCGCCTATTGCAAGTTAACCATGCATAGGTATTTCGGCTCCAAAAAGGCTTATTCTGTTTTGCACCTGCCCTCTGAGGTCTCCATCAAAGTGAACCCGAGTTCACAGGATAAACCAAGCTCTCTCCACTCCCCTAAAGCCAATTCTGGTCAACAAGCGATAGCTGAAGCTCTCGTGTGCCACATTTGCTCCCAATAGCATTTGCTCCTGTAATCAAAGCAGCTTATGCTGCCATGTGTGGTGTATTTCATGGGCCATTAACCTGTCTTCATCCGTTAATTCAATTCTGTACCTTGACTAACCTAACCTGTACCAGCCGTACCACGACACCGCTACCAGCGGGTTGCTCTAACAGCCTAGGTTTATCCACTGGACAGCAGCAGCAAAACAAGTACCCTCTAACCATATTGACTGGGGTCGCCTGATGACTAGTTGCATTTTAATGAAGCTTTCAGCCTCAGGATTTTAGGCTTCAATTTTAGAGACAGTTGAAAATAAACAGTACAGGAACCCCTCCCTTCTAAAGGCAGACTTCATGATTGCCGTCAAGAGAAACAATTGCATTTCTGTCAGTGCAGCATTCTTGATACCTTTCGTTTACCAGGTCAGAAAGCTAGAATTAGTCAAAAGGTTGAAGATAAAGAATTCTCCTATAAGGAGAGGTCAGGCCAAAGTTTTCAGGAAACCTTATCCTGAGGTTTTAATGCCACGTGGGAAATGATTTTAGTCTATGAAGTCACCTATCGTTACACAACTAAGTCACCTCTCCTGGTTTAAGGGCATTAACGCAACATATGATTTAGGATGTGCAATAGGCATAAGGTAAACTAAGCCAGCATTTGGGACATGCAATAGCCATAAGGGAAACAATCAGATAGCGGCTCTGCCTCAGGCAGCACGGACTAGAACAAGTTTTCCTTGCTAAGTTACTCCTTTGGAGAAAAGCAGCAGCACAGGTCCATTCCTTAGGTTTGAGATGCCATCTTACAGGTTTTAATTGCAAGCCTCGGGAAATGGTTCTCCCTTGCTGAGAGTTACATTCAATTAGTCACCCTTTCTCCAGCAAAACACTTAAACTCAGCCCACTGCATTTTGTACTTGGCAGCCCTCCCCCTCCCCCAGTAGGGTTCAGATTTCAATAACAAAGCACTGTTCTTCAGTTCGAGTTAGATAAGGAGAGGTACTTCCATCTCCAGATACTTTCCTCCTACTGGAGGTAGTCTGCTATTAATGTGAAAGCAAAGTAAGAACATGTAAAACTCGTTAGTCCCTGAGGAAAAAAATGACAGTCACCCCTTGGAGACCTATTCTGATAGAAATGAGTATGCCGCTAGACTAAAAAGGGTTGTCCTTGACCTAAACCATCCCAAACGTATGTTAAAGGCAACTTTTCCTGTTGATTCCATCCCAAATAACATACATCCAGGTTGAATTCTCCTTTATACACCTGTCCATATTTGGTGTTTTATCTGAACAGTTACACTGCTAGCACTAACTGAAATACACCCTAGACTAGTAGGGGTAGAGCCAACACAAAACTTGCCCTCAAATACTCTACTAGGCTTTCTGCACAGCAAAATTAACCTAACTCTGATTCCCAGCACAGAATTTACCCACACTCAGCAGGGCAACTGTGTTAACCAGCAGCATTTGACAGCTGACCTTTAAAACATTATTACATTTTAGAGTCAGTCAGGAAGAAGCAGACCCGGTTACACAAATGGCTCTACTCACCCCTCTTCCACAGCAGCGCTCACTGGCAACAGGCTTCTCTTGACAAAAACCTGGAGCTCTGCACAGGGATGAAGCAGCCAGCCCATTTAGACTGGCACTCTCGGCAGCAGCAACACAGATGCTTTCCCCATCACACCCCCCGGTCCTTGCTGGGCATACAGCTGCCTCGTCCCTGCCTTTTGAACCACAAAGCCATTTGACTCCGAGACAGCTATCGTCACCCTTATCCCCCCCAGTGCACAGACGGGTCAGTATTGCAGCCTCACACTCCCTGGTGCCAACTTCAGCGGTGTGCAGGGGGGCTGGCTTGCTTACCAAAAGGCAGACACCCGGCACCACCAGGAGCCCCACGCAGGCAGTGTTGCGTCCGCGAGGAAACTGGGGCACCCCCCACCTCTGAGCAGCAGGATCAGCATCACACCTCACCCACAAAGACCTGTTGCTAACAAAGTGCCTGCAGTTCTACCTCAGCTCCCAGCTACAGCAGAGAGGGAGGAACAGCCCAACCCAAGTTCAAGGCAGCCCCCACCCCACTCACGCAGGACCCCCCACTTACAGGTGGGAGAGCTCCGCAGCAGCCGCTTGTTCGGCACGGCAAGGAGGAAGGCTGCAGCCCCAGGCGCAGCAGAGAGGGGAGAGACCCCGCAGCTCCTGCCTGATACAGGGAGGAGGCAGAGGAGGAAGGAGGGACTGGAGAGAAGAGCCCCCAGCCAAGCCCTGGGGCTGGAGGGCTGCCACCTGCAGCCACCCCTTGCCTCGGCTGGAGGGGGATGCCTGGTTTGCACATCAGGGCTGGGTTTCTTGCCTGTGTTTCATTGCAGAGCCTCCCCCTCGTGCTCCTTCTGAGGCATCCCTTTGCCATAGTTAGCTCCTTATCAGGGTCAGGGACTAAGTCACCTCCGCAGAGCCAGCCCTGGCACCCCCCAGCCATTACAGCTGGGGGAGCAGCAGTCCGGAGCCATCCCCAACACACCGAGTGCTCCCCAGCACAGCATGCAACTCTCAGGCTCTTGTCCTGCCTGCTGAGCTACAGCACTGAGCTCCAGCCTCTCTGGAGAGAAAAAGCAAGGGCAGCTTTTCAATCAGCAGCAGGAACCCAGGAGAAAGGAACAGTCTGTACAGCCCAGGCTCAACTAGTTGGCCCTTGTATCCCAGATAACAGGTTATGCCTTGCCTGTTTCTGCCTCCCCAAAATCCAGCTCCCCACCAGACCCCCTAGCCCGCACTGTAATACCCATCCCAGCAGCATCCCTGAGAGCTTTCTCCCTCCTCGTACAGCTGAAGGGTGGAGGAAGGGAAGCTCAGGAAGGGCAATGAGTGCTCCAGGTCCAGCTCCCATCTCCACATCCAGATAAAGAGAAGAAGCTCCAGGGCTCTGATTTAAACTGGGAAAAGCATCCCTGCTCTCAGGGGGCTCCCCACAGTACCACTCCATGGGTGCAGGGTACTAAACCAGCCCTTTTAGCTGAGCTAGGCTTAAGCAGAGAAAAGAAACCTCACCAGAGATCAGGGCAAGAAGGGCTTCTGCCATATTCCCCTAATGCTATAAGCAGACTGAGCATTTGACCTGGCTGTATAACCAGGGCACACCTGGGGTCTTCTGCCTTTCTACAAGTCAACAGCAATGCAGTGCTCATCACAGGTCTGTATTCTCACCTATCGATTCAAATGTTTGCACATTAAGGCAGTTAGACAAGCATCTGAAACCTCTTCCAAAGCCTTCAACCTAAGTACTGTTTCTCCTTCCTTTCTCCCCATTTCTCTGTAACCCATGCTCTCCACTGGTAAAACCAGGACCTCTCTTGTTAAATGTTAAGTGAAATAGTTAATTCTAATGAACTATTTTCCATACGGTAAAGTTCATGCCTGGGATGTAAACAGCCCATCGTTTTCCAAAAGGCAAAACTTGAAAATGAAAAAACCCAACCCTCCTACTTGAATCTAACCTGTACTACAGGGTACACTGTAAAAATAACACGCTTCAGCCTTATTTTATCAGCAAGCAGAAGTAAAAATTAAATCTCATACTGCCACTAACTCAGGTAATACACACAGATCACAATAAAACTAGAAGCCAAACAAAGATAAACCTAATGACAGCAGGAAATCAGAGCCCCCCCCTTTCCACGTGCACAACCCCCCAGTACCTGAGCAGGGGTCCAAAGTTGTCCGGCAACACCACCCAAACAAAAGCAGAAAAAAATCCTGCAATAAGCTATCGAGACTAACAAGAAGAAACAAGGATTCACAACACAGCTGTCACTGAAGTGAAAGCCCAGCCCCCTGGCCTGAGCTTAAATACAGAGCGGGGGCCAATGGGGAAGGGTGTGTGGGTGGTGGGGCTCCAGGTGGGGCCGTCGGGGTGATGGGGGCCTGGTGGGGCTCTCCCGAGGCCTCCGGCCGCGGCTGGAGCCCAGCAGCTCCGGCATCTCCACAGGCATCCCCAGCGCTGGCTTCCCAGCAAGGCTGTCGGCATCCTTCGGAGCGAAGGGCGAGGCAGACACGCCGTCTCCATTTTGGAGGTGTCAAAGCGTCTGCTCTGCGGTGACGCACGGTGAGAGCAAGCGGCGAGAAGCGCGTGTGTGGTGTGTGTGCTGTTAACAGTGACCCTGCACGGGGGGCGTCTCTGGGATCCGTATCGTTCCATCGATGTGCTGAGTTCAGTCCTTTTCCTTCTCGTGAGAGTAGGAAAACAATGGATGGGCACAGGCTACGAACCGAATATTTACAACTTGATTTGCCTACTGTCCTTCAAATCAATCAACAACAGCGGAAATCAGACAGACCCATTTAAAATCATAAATGTAGGAGAAACATTTTCAGCTTTTCCAGATCCCAGACCCATCCCAAGCACATGAAGTGCGAGTCCCGGGCTGTCAGGATTTGCAGCCGGCGGCTGGTCTCTATGGATTCTGTACAGGGATGGGAGCATCAGTCTCGCACTTAGATTAGGAATCTATATTTTGTTATACGCCTCGGAATATGTCGTGAGGCTTGTAACAGTCCCACCTGGCCTGACGAAGAGAAGAAATCATCTGAAACTTGAAATGCCTCACTCAAAAGAAGCCTTTTCTCCCCGGAAAAAACAGAAATGTCCCCGTTGGGCTGGAAGCGCTGTTTGCGTGCGGGTGCGTACGCTGAGACGTGCCGCTGCCCGGGGCACGGGGGCTGCACGCAGCAGAGCAGCACTCAGGTTTGTGTCCCAGGAGAGGCTCTCGGATGCGATGGCGTGAATATTTGCTTTCTGCTCCTCAGAATGGCTCACAACGTGTCGATGCGTTGTGGGACTATCTTGCGGTCTCATTTCTTCTCCTCATTTGAAAGTCTTTTCGTTGTTAAAGGGGAAGCTGCTGCGCGGGAGACAAACTATGCTTGGGCTTGCGGTTACAGGTTTGGTTTTGTTCTCGTAGGTCCTGGAGCAGACTGGGGCATTGCTGTTGTTCGGGATGTCATTGTGGAGCCTTGGGAGAGCTTCGGAGGACAACGATCCCCTCTATAATATGATATATCCATCGCAGAGTGAGGGGTTTTGGGTTTATCTTCCCATACCGTGTGCGTGTGTGAGTTGCAGCTTCCCTGCCTTCCGCCCGCCCCTGCGCCCATCGGAGGGGGTGCCCTGTCCTCTCGAGCAGCGTCACAGGCACGCGTGCCACCCTCACGTACTGCGCGAGGACGGGCTGGGAGCATGGGGTGGCCGTGGTCAGTGAGATAACAAAAACGGTATCAAACTTTATACTGAGCGTAAGGCCGTGATTTATATCGCGGCAGTGATTTCTGGCTGATAAGTCCGGGAGCTCATCAGTAAGAAATGCCGGGGGAGAAGGAAGCTCTGGGTTTATTAACCCAAGGAAAGTGAGAGCGAGTTTAGTAACTGGGTGGGATCTCAGGACAGCGTGACGTAAAGTATTTCGGGGGGGGGGGGGGGGTTGGAAGTTCCCCGCAGTATTAGAAAGCCTTCGCCTGGAACAGCCTGCGTTAGTCAAAGCCGGCACGTTCAGGAAAGGTTAATGCGAAACAAATTCGGAGAGGTGCTGCTGCAGGACGGGAAGAGGCCGCCCTTTGTCGGAGAGAAACTGCGAAGAGCTCCCCGCTGTGCAGCCCGCACGGCACCTGCTGAGGCAGGGTCTCGCTTTTCACTGCGCTTGAATCTCAGAAGTAAATACCAGGGAACACAGCCAACGTGTTCAGCTACGAGAAAGCGTTGAAAGGCTGCCTCTTGGGTACGAGCTGGCGATGAGCACATTTGGGTAGGAAACGACAAAGCTTTTTCATAGGAAAAACATAAGCCAAAAGTACCCCCAAGTATTTTTAATATGGGATTCTTTTCAGCTTGAAAGAAATGCTCCCTTAAGTCAGCGAGATGCCTGGGCGGCCTTCCTGGCACGGAGAGACTCGCTGGCTGCGAGCAAATGCGCTCTGACCTGCGCGGGCAGGGAAAGGGCCAACCCTGGAGAAGGTTTCTGCAAGAACTAAACCGGCCAGCTTTTACACTGCGTGCTCTCCTTCCTCCCGCTGTGGCATAACGGCCCTTTCTCTCCATCTTTTCCTGGATGAGAATTTAGAAGGAAACTATTTTTGGCTACAGTAATTGTCTAGAGCCAGAGACAGCGGCGGTAACGGAGATTTATTGCGAGTCGGATGGGTTGCTCAGGGCTGGGAGGGAAACGGGACCGGGGTGACTTTGTCGGTGTCTGGGAACATGGACATTTGGGGGGAGGGGGGGGGAAGAAACGAGGGAAGCATTCCGTCTAGAAACTGAGCCCAGAAGCTCAGGCGGGCTGAGCAGCGCAGATACACGTGCGTTTGGGATGCGAGATGTCGTGCGACTGCAGAACAGCAGAGGAGTTTGGTCTGAGACCTTCAGCATTTGGCTGCCTTACCCAAACGTGCCGTTACGCTGGACAGCCTTGAAAAGGGCATTTCGGCTGCGGGCAGGCTACGTCAGAGGCGCAGGTAAGTCCCGGGCGCTTCTGAGCACGTTTCTGAACATAGCGTCTTAAAAAACCAGCTGGGCTCCAGTCGGGACAGACGAGGGAGGGCTGCTGTTGCTGGAAATGCTGGAAATGCTGGAGGCACGCGTTCGTTCCTGCCTTAATTTCTCACTGTGAGAGGTGTTTTACTGACTTACTGTGGTTTGGAAGGGAATGACAACCTAGAAAGCCGAAGCTTGCGACAATTGCAGGCCTCTCTTTTGGGTTCATTTCCACGCTTGACCTCACCTGTGGCAGGCTGACACCGATCTGTAGGTAGTTTCTGTTGCTGGCTTCCTCGGATTTGCAGGATGGACGCATCCATCTCTGAGGAATAAACATCTTGTCGTGCCTTAGCCAGTACAAAACCGACTCCTCTGTCCTTCTGTCTGCCGCTACGCCGCTGCTTGAGGGCGAGGGTTGCTCCGTTTTCATCAAAACTAACAGCAATCGGGCTTCCAGGTCCTCCGGGCAGCGCCGAGGTGATCTCGCCGCGCCTCACCCCGGCACAGCACTCGTTTTCTCTGCAAACCCGCGCTGGCTCCCGCCTTGCCGCCGCGCCAGAGGCAGGCCGTGTGGTGCAGCCCACTGCCCCGGGGCCTTGTTAACGCTCTGGGGGGCTGGACCAGCGCGGCCTCAGCCCTGCGAGCCCGCCAAGGCTGCTCGCTCCGTTTGCAGAGAAGCGGAAGCTCGGGCCGCCTCCGCTCTCCCCTCCCAAGCGTTTCCGAACGCGCGTCGGGAGCGGCTGCCCGGGAGCCCTCTGCCCCTTCGGGCTCTTCGCAACCGCCGCGGCGGGCCCTCCAGCGGGCAGCGCTTCATCAGGGGCCGCCAGGTTGGAACCACCAACCCTTAATGGGGTTTCGTGTTCGTTACCGAGACGGCAGGCTCCGTCGCAGGACGGAGGGGCGGGAGCCGGGTTACTTCTTCGGGGTGCTAACAGCCAATGCGGTGTTTAGGTCGCTGGGTGCCCTCGCGCCTTTCAGAGGCCCGAGGGGCCTGACGGGGACCCTGGCTCCCACGTGCTCCCAGCGTTCCCACGGCAAATCCCGACAATTAGGGAACGCCGGGGACAGCGCCCGCCGCGCCCCCGCGCCCCCGCTGCCGTGGCGCTTCCCCTCCGCCAGGGGGCGCCCGCAGGGGACCGCTCCCGCCCCGCCCCGCTTCGCTATTGGCTGCTCCCCGCCGCCGACGCCAGCGCCGATTGGCCCGCGCGGGTGGGGCCGCCCCCGCCCGACAGGGGCGTGCCGCTCCCCGAGGCTTTAAGGAGCCCCGGGGCGCAGTACCGCTGTGCGCCGCCAGGGGGCGCCAAAGCGCGGGGGCAGCGCAGCGGTGAGGCGGAGCGGCGGCCGCGGGTCCCGGCGGGGCCCCGGGCTGGCGAGGGGGCCCCGGGCTGGCGAGGGGGCCCCGGGCTGGCGAGGGGGCCCCGGGCTGGCGAGGGGGTCCCAGCCGGGCCCGGCTCTCGTCTGCGGGCGGCCTGGGGCCCCGCAGTGCCGCTGGGGAACCCCGGGCCCGGCTGTGGTGAGTGGGACTGGGCCCAGGCAGGCCCGCGGCGGGGCGGGGCGGGGGTGTTTGGGCCCGGCCGCGGCTTCTGAGGGGGAGCCCGGGCCCGGCGGCGTCTGAGGCGGAGCCCGGGGCTGGGGGCGTTCGGGCTGCCGGGCGGGGGGGCGGCTCTGTCCCGGAGCCGCCCCGCGGGGCTCAGCCGGGGGTGCGGGGAGCGGCGCCCGCGGGGCGGCGGTGGGGGGCCGCCCCCTTGGCTCCCCGCGGCGCCGGGCGGGGGCCTTGTGCCCCGCTTCTCCTCCCGGGAGCCGCCGCTGCCCTCGGGGCCCGGGGCGCTTCCCGCCGGGGCCGGGCGCCTTGGGAACCGCCGGGCAGTTCGGTCTGCCGGGGCTCCGCTCGTGTCCCCCCGCACACGGGGACGCCCGGCCCCGGCCCCGGCCGCGCTTTGGGGGTCGGTAGCGACTCGGCGGCGGGGGCCAAAGCGGCCGGGGCACGGCGTCCCCGGGGCCGGGGGCTTTGGGGCGCGGGTGGGCGCCGGCGCCGCGGCAAGGCCGGGAGCCGCGCCCGGGTCTGCGGGTGCGGGGGGGGGGGGGGGGGGATTAACGCGGGTTTGGTGCGGGTTTTAGGGTCCCCGTGTAACGCACGCGCTGCCGGATTTGCCAGGACCCCAAACGGAGACCTTTTGTCCTCATTTCTCTGGGCTGCCCCCCGTCCCGGCCCCGGGCAGGCCGGGGTGGTTTGGGCTGCACAGGCGGGGCGTTCCCTGGGCACCAGCGCACGGTTCTGGCACCCGAAGCCGCGGACTGGATGGCTGAGGGACCGCCGGGACTCGAGGGAGGCAGAGGCGCTGGTTGCTGCCCCAGTCGCGGTGAGTAGCAGGAGGCAGGGGAGAGCCAAGAGCTGGAGGCACCTGAGCGGGCTCCGCCTGCCCTCTGGTGCCTGGGTTTGCCCACGCTTTCCTCTGGGTCCCGGCTCCGGGTGGCTGCGGTTGCTTTGAAGAAGGGGTTTCGTTCCTTCCCGCAGCCCCCGGGAGCTGCGGCTGGGCCCCAGCAGGGCCAGGGCTGGGGGTCCCGTCCCCTGCGCCGCTGGGGGCAGCGGGGCTGGGACCAGGAGGGCTGCGGCGGCGCTTCAGCTCACCCGAACAGCGACAGCCTTGCGGTAGGGCTTTCTGATGGGACCGAGGGTGCAATTAATGGCGTTTTGGTTTCCTTTCGCTTAAGGCAGTTTATTGGGTGATGTGTTTAAGCAGCTGCTTACCAGTCCCCTGCCTGTGCTTGCTAGCCACGGGTTACGGTTAAGGTGTGAAGTTAAACTTTAAGGTTGAAGGTTAAAATTTTGACTTTGCACGGCAGCTGTTGTATCTGTGCACTCATTTTTACGATGCTTTTCTTCCCCCCCAGAGAACGGAGTGTGATATTGCCCCCCGTCCCTCTCTGAGCTCTTCCGTCCGTCTGCCTGACCCCGCAGTCTCTCAGCCGCTGGGTGCTTGCCAAGAGCTCACGAACGACCACGGGCAGACGCGGCGCTGGCTGCTGGCCACGATGTTTCCTGGCCGCGGGAGCTGCCGTTGCTGCGCTGCCTGCGCTGCCGCAGCTCCGCGGGGCTGGGCTGCGTGCCGGGCACAACGGGCGCTCGCCGGCAGGGCCGCCGGCGTCGGGGCGGCCGTGGCTCAGGGGAACCGGCTGATGCCACGGCTGCTCCCACCGCTGGTGAGCGGGGACTTTGGTGGCGGCTGCGGGGACTTTGCTTGGGGCGTGGGAGAGAGGAGCGGAGCTCCTGGGGGGCTGGGGCTGCGTTAAGAAAATGCCCTTCGCTAAAGATGACGTTGGTCAGTCTTTATTCTATGAAAGTGCGTTAACTTTGCTAAGCTGTACTAATTCCCATTCTACGCTGCAATGTGACGAGGTGGTGGTGTTTTACTGGAGATGTGGGCGATATTAATGTTGAAGTAAAACAAATTGCAGGACAGCCAGGCCCTGGACATACGGACTTTGGTCTGTGGAAGCGGAGAGCTATCCCTGAAGGTTAAAGGCCGCCCCAGGGCATCCGAGGTAACGCCGGCGTCCCAGCCCCTCTGACGCGGCTTTGAAACCCTGCCGGCATCGGCTGGCATCACAGAGAAGTGGCTCTGGACAGACAGACTCCAGGGACGCCTGGATCAACAGACAAGCAGCGAGAACGCTGCGGAAAGAGAGCTGCTTTGCCACGTTGTTCTGGGGGCAGCAACTGCAGCTCGGCCCGTGGGGCTGGGGGTCCCCAGCAGCTCCCGATTTCAGCCGCAGGATCAGGCCCCGCTCGAACCATAAACTGGCAACAGCCGTACGGCTCCGCACGCCGCGTCCCCCGCCTGGTCCCATCCCGGACAAGAGGGGCTCCCATCCTGCCTCCGAACCCGCTGCAGAGGGGCCGCAGGAGGAGCTGCCGGTCGCAGCTGTGGCCACGGAGAAGCTGCGGAGGGGCCCTTGCACACCCGCCAGCAGCCCTCGCACGCCTGCCCGCAGCCCGGGCTGAGCGCGAGCGCTCCTCGTAACAGCAGGGTTTGCCTGCGGTGACGGGCTGTGCTGCCTCCGATGGCGCGGTCGCACGGGGGGGGATGCGTTTGCACCGGGTGTCCCGGGCATCCCACAGCAGGGCGGTTGGGGTGGCTCTGGGCTCCACCTGAAGCCATTGTTTCACTTAAAAACTTACTTTTCAGCTCAAAACGTGCTGCGGTGGGAGCAGAGGCCGCTTCAGGGATCCGCGCCAGCTCCTGCGGCCCCGTCGGTGAGACTGTGAAGCCGGCCCGGCACGGGGAGCAGCAGCCGTCCTGGTGCCGCCGGTTCCTCGGGAGGTGCCGGGGGCACCGGCGATGTCGCCCGGCTGTGCCGACGCGTGGGGAAGGCTCATCCCGGCGCCCGGGCGAGGAACACGGCCCTGAAGCAGCGAGCGCCGGGGGACGCCGGCGGGGAGGCCATGCCTGGTGAGGTGAGTGCCCTGACGCGGCGGCCGAGCGGAGCTGGGCAGTGGGACCGGGGCACTCGGCTCCTGGGGCTGGCTGTGCCGGCGGGGATCTCCGGGTGCTGCCGGAGGCACCGGATTCTCAGGGTCAGGCCATGGGAGCGGGGTGCTGGCTTGCGGGTAGGTGCTGGGGGCTGCCGTACCCCAGGAGCCCCGGGGAGCGGTTTTGTGCTGGGGGCACGCTGGCTTTGCCCCACGTCCTGCCCACAGGGCAGCCGAGGGACGGGGAGGGCAGGCGCCGCACCCCGGCAGGGCTCCCCGTGGGGCATTTGGGGGGAAGGAGGGTCCCGGCGCCGGCGGGGCAGCGCTGGTGCGGGTGCCAGTGTGTGTCCCTTGGGGCTCACAGGAGCTCGGCACCGCAGGGCCAGGGCCTGCACCCTCTGGGCAGGGTCGCCCCGTGGCTGTTTGTGGGCGCAGGCAGGGCACTGGGGGGCCCCACGGTTCCCATCCCCCCAGCCCACCCTCAGCCGATTTGGGGGTCCGTGGCTGTGAGGGGCGTCTGGGGAGGTGGAAGTGGGCGCCGTCAGCGTCCGGCCCAGACCCCCCTGGCGCTGGTGCGGTGCCGGCCCCGGCCCCGGCCTGGGGCTGCTGGAGTCGGCCTGTGCCGCTGCTGCGCAGGGCGGGTGGGTTTTCAGCCAGACCCTGGCTCTGGGCCACCCTTCGGGGGGAAACGGGACGTGTCTGGTGCCCCGTCCCTGTCTCTGGTGCCCCGTCCCCGTCTTGGGGGTGCGGTGCGGGGCTGCTGCTCCCGAGGGGCGGGCACAGCTGCAGCTCCAGGGCTCTTTGGGCCGGGCTGCGCTGCCAAGAGCTGATTGTGCCATGTTTCTCCCTGCGCAGGGACAGACAGACGGACAGAGGAGCCGCTGCTGGGAGCCGCCCGCACTGGAGGGACCCCTGTGGGGTGCGGAGCCCCAGGAAGAAGCCGGGCTGCCTGCGCCGAGGCCGACGCTGCCGCCCGCCCTGCGCCTGGCTGGGGACAGCCCTGCCCGTGCCCGCCCCGAGACGCTGCCGGGGCTGCGTGGCTCCAGGTCGGTTGTTTGGGCCCCTGTTGGTTTGGGGTCCAGCTCGGCTCGGGCCCCCGGTTGTTTGTGTGTGTGTGTTTTGTGTGTTGGTTGGGACTCCCCTTTGTTTCAGGTCCCGTTCCCGGACGGCTCCAGCTCAGTTTTGGCTCCAGCTCATTTGTGGCTCCCGTTTGTTTCTGCTCTGGTTCCAGCTCCAGCTGATGGACAGGTCCTGTTCATCGCGGCTCTGGCTCGTTTCAGCTCCAGCTCGTTTGCAGATTCTCAGGTTGGTTGTTTCTGCCCCTGTTTTGTTTCTGGTCCAGCTCATTTATGGCTCGGGCTTGTTTGCAGCTTCAGGTCACTCTTTCTGCACCCTTTTTTCCAGGTCCAGCTCCTGGGTGGCTCCAGTTCCTTTGCGGCTCCCGTCTTGTTTCCAGCTTCAGCGTATGGACAACTCCGGTTCCTTTGCACTCCAGCGTATGGACAGGTCCTGTCCGTTGTGGCTCCAGTTCTTGGACGGCTCTGGCTCGTTTCAGCTCCAGTTTATGGACAACTCCTGTTCATTGCGGCTCCAGCTCGTTTGCAGATTCTCAGGTTGGTTGTTTCTGCCCCTCTTTTGCTTCTGGTCCAGCTCATTTATGGCTTGGACTTATTTGCAGCTTCAGGTCACTCTTTCTGCACCCTTTTTTCCAGGTCCAGCTCCTGGACGGCTCCAGTTCAGTTTTGGCTCCAGCTCATTTGTGGCTCCCGTCTGTTTCCAGCTTCAGCGTATGGACAACTCCGGTTCCTCTGCACTCCAGCGTATGGACCCGTCCTGTTCGTTGCAGCTCCAGCTCATTTGCAGATTCTCAGGTTGGTTTCTTCTGTCCCTTTTTTGTTTCTGGTCCAGCTCGTTCATGGCTCGGGCTTGTTTGCAGCTTCAGGTCACCGTTTCTGCACCCTTTTTGCCAGGTCCAGCCCCAGTTCAGTTTTGGCTCCAGTTCCTTTGCGGCTCCCATCTGTTTCCAGCTTCAGCGTATGGACAACTCCGGTTCCTCTGCACTCCAGCGTATGGACGCGTCCTGTTCGTTGCAGCTCCAGCTCATGGACGGCTCTGGCTTCTTGCAGCTCCAGCTCGTTTGCAGATTCTCAGGTTGGTTTTTTCTGTCCCTTTTTTGTTTCTGGTCCAGCTCATTTATGGCTCGGGCTTGTTTGCAGCTTCAGGTCACTCTTTCTGCACCCTTTTTTTCCAGGTCCAGCTCCTGGGCGGCTCCAGTTCAGTTGTGGCTCCCGTCTGTTTCCAGCTTCAGCGTACGGACAGGTCCTGTTCGTTTCAGCTCCAGCTCATTTGCAGGTTCTCAGGTTGGTTGTTTCTGCCCCTCTTTTGCTTCTGGTCCAGCTCATTTATGGCTCGGGCTTGTTTGCAGCTTCAGGTCACTCTTTCTGCACCCTTTTTTCCAGGTCCAGCTCCTGGACGGCTCCAGTTCAGTTTTGGCTCCAGTTCCTTTGCGGCTCCCGTCTGTTTCCAGCTTCAGCGTATGGACAACTCCGGTTCCTCTGCACTCCAGCGTATGGACCCGTCCTGTTCGTTGCAGCTCCAGCTCATTTGCAGATTCTCAGGTTGGTTTCTTCTGTCCCTTTTTTGTTTCTGGTCACTCTTTCTGCACCCTTTTTTTCCAAGTCCAGCTCCTGGATGGCTCCAGCTCGTTTGCAGCTCCATTTCATTGCGACTCCAGCTCCAGTTCAGCCGTGGCTCCAGTTCGTTTCAGGCTGGAGCTGTCCATGAGCTGGACCTGTTTGCAGCTTCAGGTTGCTCGTTTCTGCCCCAGTTCATCTGCGCCTTCAGGTCCAGCTCTCGGATGGCTCCACTTCGCTTCTGCTCCAGCTTGTGGACGGCGCTGGGAAGTTTCAGCTCCAGTTCAGCTGTGGTTCCGGCTCATGGACGGCTCCAGCTCGTTCCAGTCTCCAGTCGAGTTTCATCTCCTCTGGCTCCAGCTTGTTTGCGGCTCCTGTTCCAGTCCAGTCTCATCTCCAGTTGGTTTTGGGCTCCAGTTCCAGTTGGCCGCAGCACCAGCTCCTCTCCAGCCCCTTGGGGCTTGTGCTTGTTAATGCGATCTTGGCTTTGGACCAGGTCGTAAATCAATCACTGTCAGCACTTGCATATGAATAATAAATGTCATAACTGTACGCCCAGTGTCTGGTTGTTGGTCAGTCCCCGCGCCGGGGGTGGTACACGCCTCGAATAAAGGCTGGACGTGGGCAGAGGGGGTGTGAAAAGCGCTTTTCGCCCCAGAGACTATCTCAGACGTTTAATTCGGCCTGGTGCATGCCAGCCTCCCGCGCTTCGGGGACCACCGCGACCGGACCCCCGCCTCCGGCAGGGGCCCACGCACCGCGACCGGACCCCCACCTCCGGTGGGGGCCCACGCACCCTGCCCGCCCCCCAGCGCCCGCCCGCCTCCCCCCCAGCCCCAGCCCCAGCCCCAGCCCCGGGTTTGGCCCCAGAAACAGCCGACGGGGGCTGCGTTTCTGGGCCCAAACCCCCAGGCCTCTGCCCCAGCCCCGCGCAGGCAGCACCGGGGCTCCCCCCCGGCCCCCAGACCCCCGGCTCCGCAGCCCCGCGCCCCCAGCCCCGCGTGTGGTGTCAGGGAGCCCGGCAGCCCCGGCGGGCTCGGGCCGTGCTTGGGAACTGGCCGGGGGGACCCGCGGGCGGGCCCGGCCCCGGGGGGCCGCGTCTCGATCGGGCGACCACGACGACGACGACGACGGGGGGGGCGCCGGGCTCCGGCCCTCCGGGCTTTATTCCCCGGCGCCCCGACAAACGCGGCTGCTCCGCGGAGCCGCCGCCAGCGCGGCCGCCGCCGCCGCCCCGAGAAACCCCGGCCCCGAGAAACCCCGCTCCCCCGACGCCCCTTCCCCGCCGCTGCTCGGCCGCGGCTCCGCCGCTCCCGGCTCCGCCGCTCCCGGCCCCGGCCTCACGGGCCCCGGCCTCACGGGCCCCGGCTCCGCCGCTCCCGGCTCCCCCGGCCCCGGCCGGGCCCTGCGGCTCCCGCGGGCCGAGCCCCCCGCGCCTCACCTGGCCCCGCCGGGGGAGCCCGGCCCGGCCGCTGCCGCCCCGGGGCCGCGGGCGGCGCCACCGCGGGGGAACGCGAAAAGGAGGCGCGCGCGGCCGCCGCCGGGGCTCAAATCTGCTCGGCCCCGCCCCGCGCACGCGCCCCGCGCCCCGCCCGCCGCCCCGCACCTGCCACAGGCCGCGCCCCGCGCACGCGCCCCGCGCCCCGCCCGCCGCGCACCTGGGACTGGCCCCGCCCCTCGCTCCCGGCCCCGCCCGCCCGCGCCTCGCACCTGTGCTAAGCCCCGCCCCCTCGTTACAGACCACGCCCCCTCGTTAGAGGCCCCGCCCCCTCGTCACAGACCCCCCCGCCCCCTCACCCGCCGCACCTGGGCCAGGCCCCGCCCCGCGCACGCGCGCTCAGGCCCCGCCCCTCCGGCCCCGCCCCGCGCACGCGCTTCCTCCGCCGCCGCCGCCGCCAGACGGGCGCCGGCACCGACCGCGGCGGACGCCGGTAGCGGGGCCCCTTGTTCGGGACGCGGGGACGGGGGCTTCTCCGGGCCGGTGTGGAGCCGAGCCCGGGGCCGGGAGTGGGGCCGGGGCCGGGCCTCGCGGGTGCGCGGAGCTGGGGCCCGGCCGCTGCCCGCCTCTCCGCGGGCGGGCGCGGTGCGGGGCCCGGGGCCGGAGGACCGCGGCAGCGCCTTGGGCCCGGCCTCTCCCCGGCCCCCGGGCCCGGTCTCGCCGACCCCGTCCCGGCGCCGGGGCGGGAGGAGCCGCGCTCCGGGGCCTCGGGGCCCAAGTGCCGCGCTGCCGGGGGCGGGGGGGCCGCTGGGTGCCGGAGCTCCGCCGCGGACCACAGCGGCGGCCTGGCCGAGTGAAGGCGGGAAGGGCCGGGGGCTCCCGGGGCCGGGCCCAGCCCGGGGTGCGGGGGCTCCGGCGGGCACCGGCGGCCCCAGCCCGGCCTCGGAGAGGAGCCGCGGGGCTCCGGGCTGAGCCCGGGGCCGGGGCTCTGCTGCAGGCCCCAACGCGGGACTTGGTCGCTCGGCCTCAGCCCCAGCACTGGCCACCGGAGCCCGGTTGCCAGCCCCGAAACGCGGGGCTCGGTCTCTGTTTCTCAGCTCTCACCCGGGCCCCGTGAGCCCGGTTCAACGCTCCGCAGCACAGGACGGGGTCTCTGTGCCGGAGCCCCGCAAGTGGCCCCATCAGCCTTGTCTCCAGCCCCCAGCGCACAGGAGTGGGGCTCTGTTCCTGAGCACAGACACGCGGCGCTGGGTCTCCGTTTCCAGCCCCCTGAAACGCAGCACTTGGTCTCTGGTTCTCAGCCCTGCATTTGGCCAAATGAGCCTGGTTTCAAGTCTCCGATAGGCGAGGCTTCGTCTCTCTGGGGGAGTCCCAACGCACAGCCCTGGGTCTCTGCTTCAAGCCCCCCAAACGCAGGACTTGGTCTCCGTTTCTGAGCTCTCAACCTGGCCAAATGAGCCTGGTTTCCAGACTCCAAAGCGCAGGACTTAGTTTCTGAGCCCCACAAGTGGCCACACGAGCCTTGTTTTGAGCCCCCCACAGACGCAGGACTCGGTCTCTGTTTCCGAGCCCGAGCACCCAGCGCTGAGTCTCTGCTTCCAGCCCCCAAAACGCAGGACTTAATTTCTGGGTTTGAGCCACAAAACGCGGGACTGGGTCTCTGCTGCTGAGCCCCAAATTTGGCCAGATGAGCCTGGTTTCAAGCCCCCCAAACGCAGGACTTAATCTCTCTTTGTGAGCCTAAAAACTGGTTTAGTGACCCTGGTTTCAAGCCCCCCAAACGCAGGACTTAGTCTCTGCTTCTGGGCCCCAAATGTGGCCAGATGAGCCTGGTTTCAAGCCCCCCAAACGCAGGACGTAGTCTCTGCTTCTGGGCCCCAAATTTGGCGACATGAGCCTGGTTTCAAGCCCCCCAAACGCAGGACTTAGTCTCTGCTTCTGGGCCCCAAATTTGGCGACATGAGCCTGGTTTCAAGCCCCCCAAACGCAGGACTTAGTCTCTGCTTCTGGGCCCCAAATTTGGCCAGATGAGCCTGGTTTCAAGCCCCCCAAACGCAGGACTTAGTCTCCGTTTCTGAGCCCTACAGCTGGCCACATGAGCCTTGCTTTGAGCCCCCCCAAACGCAGGACTTAGTCTCTGCTTCAAGCCCCCAAAACGCAGCACTTTTTGTCTTCTTTTGAGCCCAGAAAGTGGCTTAGTGACCCCGGTTTCAAGCCCCCAAACGCAGGACCTGGTCTCTGTTTCTGAGCCCTAAACCTGGCCACGTCAGCCTTGTTCCGAGCCCCCCACAGACGCAGGACTTGGCTTCTGGTTTCGAGGTGCAAAACGGGGGACTGAGTCTCTGTTTCTGGGCCCTACAAGTGGCCACACGAGCCTTGTTTTGAGCCCCCCACAGACGCAGGACTCGGTCTCTGTTTCCGAGCCCGAGCACCCAGCGCTGGGTCTCTGTTTCCAGCCCCCAAAACGCAGGACCTCATTTCTGGGTTTGAGCCACAAAACACGGGACTGGGTCTCTGCTTCCGAGTCCTAATGAGCCCGGTTTCAAGCCCCCACCACACGGGACTTGGTCTCCGTTTCTGAGCCCAAACACACAGGACTCGGTCTCTGTTTCAAGCCCCCACAGCACGGGACATCATCTCTTCTGTCTGAGCCCCAAATCCGGCTGAGCGAGCCTTGTTTCGAGCCCCCGAAGCGCAGGACGTAGCCTCTGGGTTTGAGGTGCGAAATGCAGGACGTGGTCTCTGTTTCTCCGCTCTGAACCTGGCCCGATGAGCCTCCTTTCGAGCCCCTGAAACGCAGGACTCGGTCTCCGTTTCTGAGCCCCAAATGAGCCTCGTTTCGAGCCCCCACGCTGCCGGACTCGGTTTCTGGGTTCGAGCCCCACAACGCAGGACCGGGTCTCAGTTTCCGAGCTCGGAGCCCGGTTCCCAGCCCCGGCCCGCAGGGCTCAGTCTCCGTTGCTGGGCCCAAACACACAGGGCCCGGGCTCAGTTTCCGAGCTCGGAGCCCGGTTCCCAGCCCCAGACAGGCAGGGCCGGGGCTCTGCTGCAGGACCGGGGCCCGGGGCCCAGGCCTCGCACGCCCGGGCCGGCCCCAGCCCCCAGCCCCGCTGCCTCCCCTCGCTGGCCGGCACCCGGCGCCGGGCCGCGCTCTGGGCCGGGCCCGGGTTCGGGCGGGACCGGGGCTCTGCTCCCAGCCGGGCCCGGAGCCGCCCGCAGCCGCTGTCGGGGCCCCGGCAGCCCGGGAGGCGCTGCCTGCTCCGCGCCCGGAGCCCCCAGCCGGGTCCCGAGCCGCTGCGGGGCCGCGGCCGGTCCCGGGAGCTCCGGCGGTGCTCGGGCAGGGGCCGGGGGCGCCGGGCTCCGGCCCTCGGGGCTTTATTCCCCGGCGCCCCGGCAGAGCCGCCCCGGGCCGGGCCGGGCCGGGCCCCCGCCCGCACTCACCGCCGCCGGGCCGCCGCCGCCGCCGGGCCCCGCCCCCGCCCCGCCCACTGCTTTTATAGACAGCGCCCCGCCCCGGGGCTGCCCGGGCCCTGCCCCACTCCTTTTATAGACAGCGCCCCGCCCCGGGGCCTGGCCGGGACCGCCCACTTTTTAGAGACAGCACCGCCCCGGGGCGACTGGGCCACGCCCACTCCTGGTAGAGACAGCGCTGCCCCGGCCCGCCCACTCCTTTTATAGACAGCGACACGCCCCCGCGGCCGCCCCGGGTCCCGCCGCCCGCCCAGCCCCCGGCCCCCGCCGTCATCGCCCTCACTGCAGCGCCATAAATCAGCCCCGGCGTGGCTGCGGGCCGTGACGTCACCCTCGGGCAGGTGGCGGCGTCAACAGCAGCAGCGCAGTCGTCACAGCGCAGCGGGCGTGGGCGCTGCTTTAAGCTCAGGCGGTTCCCCCCCCCTCAGCACGACCAAGCCTGAGGCTCTCCGTCACACGGACGGCGTCGCTTTCGACACCGAGAGCTCGGGGCTGGGGCAGCGCAGGGCAGCGCAGCGGTGATGCCCTCCCGCACCCAGTAACCCCACTGCGGCCCCGCCAACACGCGGAGGCTCCCCCGTCCCCCCAGGACCCCCCTCACCCCGGGCTGCTCAGGACAGCGGCGTGGTCCCCTGTTACCGCTCCCGCCCCGTCCCCTCCGGCGTCAGCCCTGGGCCTCTCGCCCGAGCCCGCCCTGCCCGCCCCCGCCAGAGGCCCGTCCCGGGGAGGGGAGGCCGCCCGCGGCCCCGTCCTCCCTCGCCTTCCCCCTTCTCCCTCCTCTCCCTCGCGCTGAAGGCGAAACGCACGCGGCGGGGAGGAACGCCGCGTCCAACAAATAAAGCAAACCTGGGTTTGACATCGGTCTCCATCAGGACTGCTCTGCCGTTCTTACCCAAGCTCAGCTTTAGCACTTGGGAGCGGCCTAGGAGAAGCTGCTCCCTGCGCTGCAGGGCCCGGGCTTTGCCCTAGGCCCGGCCTAAGCCGGCTTCCCGGGAAAAGCCCCTTCCCCGCGCCCCCGCCCCGGGCTGCTGCCATGGCTCCCAGCGGGGCAGCCCCTGCCGAGGGGAAGGGACCTTCCCCCAGGCCGACCCCACCGATCCCCGCTCCATCCCCGCCGGCAGCCCCACGGGGCTGGATGTGGGATCCGTGGGTGCCGGCGGGCGAGGGGCGGCTGGAAAGGACGGGGGACGCGAAATCCCAGCCCCGCGGGCTCTCCCCACGGCCCGGGCCAGCGGCCCCCGAGCTCCAGTGGCCAGGGCAGCTCCACGCGGCGCGGCCCTCCCTCTGCCAGCCGGTCCCTGCCCGGCCCCGTCGCTTTGCCATTCCCGAGCGACCGAGAGGAGAAGCCAGGCGACGTCGGGGAGAGCCGGCGGAGGCCGGGAGGCAGAGGCCGACGCTCCCGCCCTGCCCCGCTCCCAGCCGGCCCCGGCCCCGCTCGCCCACGGCTCCCTCAGCAGCCGCAGCGAGCCCAGAGGGGCTGCGCCGGCCGTCGGGGGCCCTTATGTGTTTCTATGGCTAACGAAGGGACCGTTTTGGCGTTTCAAGCCTGACAAGGCGTGCCTCTCCGCTCCGGAGAGGGACGCGGATGTGCTCCATCGTCCCCGAGCAGGTTTCAGCCCACCTCCCGCCTTGCTTCCCCACCCAGTCAGCCCGTACACAGACACACGCGTATATAAATATACCGACAAAACCCCTCCAGTAACCTTCGTGCAACCCTAACTCCACCGCGGCTGCTGGCCGAGCTGCGCCTTTTGCAGTTCCCGCACGCTGCTTACCCAGCCGGGGCTACTTCTTTAGCTGCCCCACGCGGCGGGCAGGTAGCCACGGCCCCGCAGCCCCGGCCAAGGCGGCCGCCCGGCCATCGGTGGCCATCCCAACCCCTGCAGCGGGGGCGCAGGGCCCCCCAAGCTCGCGCCGCCTCCTTACCGTGCTGGGCCGGGGAGCAACGGCGCAGTCTCTCTGCCGGGGGCCGGCAGCCGTGCCGGGGGGCCGGGAGCAGCGGCGGCCCCCCAGCCCCCAGCAGCCCAGGCCGAGCCCCGAGCAGGCTCGGCAGAGCCCCCCCACACGGGGAGAGCCCCAAAACCAGAGCTGTCCCCCCTGTTGGGGCCGGGGACGCCCAGGCTGACGCTGCCAGCGCAGCATCACCGGCGGCAGCCCGGCCGGTCCCCGGCGTCCCCGCTCCCGCAGCTCCTGGGCGCCGCGTGCCCCCCGAGCGTCCCTGGGGCTGGGGCTGCCGGGCACTGCCGCGGGGCAGGGTGCTCCGTCCCCAGCAGCCAGCGCTCGGCCCAGGCCCGCTCCCCGCCGCAGAAATGGCTCCTCTCGTGTCCCTCCGGTTGACACGAGGCCACGCTTCCCTTGGCAAACCCCAACGGCCAGGCGCTGGGCTCGCCCCGAGGCTGCTCCCACGGCCCCAGCACCCAGCCCAGGGGCTCCGGGTGCCCCGGGACGAGCCCCCGCAGCGAAGCACAAGCCCAGCCGGCCCCGGGGATGCTCACGGGGCCATCGGGGCGCAGGGACCCCCGTCGGGCACCCGCACGTGGAGCAGGGCCGGCCTCCGCACGGCCAGGCTCCCCACAGCCCCTCACCAGGGCCGCGGGCCAGCGGCTCGGCCAGGGCGGCCACAGCCTCCCCGCAGCCCGGAGGGCCCCGCAGCACCCAGGCCTGCACCCAGGCGGCCCAAAAGCCCCCGTGCCCCCACCCGCCATCGCATCCCCTCCCCTGCCCCCCGCCCCCCGCCCAGCCCCCAGGTGTGGGTCCTTGCCATCGGCCGGGAGTGCCCCCAGCTGTGGGGCTGCCCCAGCTGCGGCGAGGGGAACCCAGAGAAAGACAGGGGGAAAAGAGAAAAAAAGGGAAAATTTAAAGGGGAAAAAAAGGAAAAAAAAAAAAAGAAACAAAAGGGAAAAAAAGGGGAAAAAAGGAAAAATGGTAAAAAAAACAGGAAAACAAAGGAAAAACAGAAAAAAACACAGAAAAAAGCAGATTAAAAAAGGGAAAAAAGATAAAAAGGGAAAAAACCCAAAAAAAACGGGGAAAAGGAAAAAACAGAAAAAGATAAAAAAAGAAAAAGAGAAAAAAGAAAGAAGATAAAGAAGAAAAAAAACAGTAAAAAGAAAAAGAGAAAAAAGAAAAAGCATAACATAAAAAGCACAACACTACAAAGCAGAGGTGCAGAAGAAGGGGCCGGGCAGCAGCCCCAGCCCAGGGCCCCGGGGGGGCAAAGCTGCTGCGGCAGCAAAACTGAGCCCACAAAGCTCCGCCGGGGGGGGGGCAAACCCCCCCAAAACCCAACACCACACACCCACCCCCCCCCAAAGCGTGCCGAATAAACCAGAAAACCAGCAGAAAACTACAGACCGACAGGAAAAGCCCAGAGCCCCACAAAACCTGGCCCCCAGCCCCGGGCCGAGGCCGGGCACCTGGGTCGGGGTCCCCCATCGCCCCGGCCGGGGTCGCCCAGGGCGAAGCCCGGCTGCTGCTGGGACCAGGGAGCGGGGCCGCTCCGGGGCCTCGGGCTGCCCCCTGCTCGTGGGCCGCTCGTCGTATTTATTTTTTTTTAACATATAAACACAAAGGCGAAGGTGGGGGGGCATCCCTGTGCTGGGGACACCCCTGTGCTGGGGGACACCCCTGTGCTGGGGGACATCCCTGTGCTGAGGCCATCCCTGTGCTGAGGCCATCCCTGTGCTGGGGGACATCCCCATGCTGGGGCCATCCCTGTGCTGGGGACACCCCTGTGCTGGGGACATCCCTGTGCTGGGGACATCCCTGTGCTGGGGACATCCCCATGCTGGGGCCATCCCTGTGACGGGGATGTCGCTGTGCTGGGGCTTTGTACAGCATCGCCGGGGCAATGGAGCAGGGAGGACGGAGCCAGCCCAGCCCGGCTCCAGCCTTGGGGACCCGCTGTGACAGCAGGAGCCCCCGGCCGGGCAGGACAGGGCTTCAGCCCGTGCTCCCCTTCCAGACCCTTCCGGCAAGGCACGGCCCTGCGGCGGGGGCACGGCGGCTGCGCCGGGGCTTGACGTGCGGCGCTGGGTGCTCGGTGGGGCCAGTGCTGGGCTGGGGCCGGGGCTGCTGCAGGCAGGCTCCTGCCAATAAACACAATTAAATCTAAACCAATAAAATAAAATCCCCTTTCCTGCAGCAAGCCAGCCCTCTCCAGTCCTTTTTCCGGAGGCGATGTCAAAAGGCGATGCCAAAAGGTGATGCCCTGAGCCCCACGGCTCCCTGCCGAGGTGCCGCTTCCCCGGGTGCCGTGGGGAAAGGGGGGGTCTCGCTGCTCAGACGCTCCCTCGCCAGCTCCGCTGGCTGCCCCGGCTGAAGCAAAGGCTGGGTTTGGTCAGCCCGGCCCCCTCAGCTGGGGCGGCCAAGGGAGCGGCGTGATCTGTGCAGGGCACCGATAAATCCCCCTGAATGCCAAGGTCTTTCATCACACCACCCCGCCCCCCCCCCCCCCATATTGAAACAAAACTACCAAACCAAAGCAAAACAAACCCAAACCCAAACCCGGGAATTCAGCAGCAGCAGGGCAGGTTGTGTGAATGTGGGGTGAAATGCAGGGTGTACCCCTGCCTGATCCCTGCACCCACCCCAGCCACCCCCGTCCCTCCGCCCCCATCCTGGACGTCCCCATCCCTTTGTATCTGTTTATTTTGTTATAAGCTCGCCGGTTCCCCCCGTCCCTGTGGCTGGGGGCCCATGGGGACGCCCCCCTCCGTACCCCCGGTGCCCCTGCGCCAGCCCCTGCCCGCTCAGCCCTGCCCGCTACCGGGGCTGGCAGCATCGCTGGGTGCCGGCAGCATCGCTGGGTGCCGGCTGCCTGCCGGGGCATGGGACGCCCCATCGGGAGTGGACAGCGCGGACCCCTCGCCTCCAGCTCGTGGCGGGGTCGCGGTGTTGCCGTAAGCGCCGGCAGCACCCACGCTTGGGGCTGCAGCGGTGGCGGCTGCTCCCGCAGGCAGCATCCCCATCCCCTGCCCCTCGTGGTACCCGGCCGGGCCCCAGGGAAACCCGCTGGCCCTTCCCGCCCCCGTGGCCGCGGGGTGACGGGACGAAGCCCCGAGCTTTGCCCGAGTCCCGTGGGCGCTGGTCCGGCCCGGCCGTCGCTGCGTCCCGCTCCCCACGGCTTGGGGCCCGAGGGGCGAGGGCTCGGTGCTCAGCACCCGGCTCCCGGGCGCGCAGCCCCTCCCAGGCCGCCCGGCTCGTCCCGGGGAAAGGCAAAGGAGCCCCAGGCACGGCAGGTGTGCCGTTGGGTTTTTCCTTTCTCCCTCTCCTGTGCCCTGGGCTAAAGGCCTGTTTAAGAGGTTTCTCCTGCTGCAGCAGCGTCCCCCCAGCCCCAGGGCACGCCATGGTGAAAGGCAGGTCTTGGGCTTGCCAAAACCACGGTAATTCCTCCAATGCCGCGGAGCAGACGGGGGCTGTTGGGGACAGAGGGGCCTTTGGGCTCCCGCCGGCCGAGGGGGACGCTGGGGCCGTTTCCCCCGGAGCTGGGCTGGGGGGCTCAGCCCAGGCCCCTCGCCCCCGGCTCCGGCGCAGCCCCTCGTCCCCGCGCCCGCAGCCCAGGGCCGCCGGCCCCCAGCGAGTGCCCAGGCGAGACAGGAGCGGGGTGTCAGGAGTTTATTAGCAGGCTGGGCTGCCGAAGTGGGGGTGTCCTGGGGCAGGCGGCTCCGGCTCCTGGGGACGGCGTGCCACCTCCCGGGGCAGGCGGCAGCTGACGGCCAGGACACCCCTGCACGGGAGGATGCTGGCGTTGGCGTTATGGTGCCGTTGTCCTCCTCATCCTCTGCATCGGAGATCGGCGACCTGGGGGGGGACGGAGTCGCTCATGAGCCCCCTGCCCCACTCCTTCCTGCCTCGCCACCCCCACCGCCAGCGTCACCAGGACATCCCTGCGGCCTCTGGGGACACGGGTGGCCCCCCGCCTTGACCCCCACCTCGGCCTCGCCTCCTCCGGCCATGGGGCGGCTGCTGCCACTGCCTGCTGCCGGGCTGCCCAGGGCGGCTGGAGCGGGATCCCCTCCGCCGGCGGCTCCGACGGGGGCTGCGGCCGCGCTGGTACCCGGCCATGCCTGCTGCTGCCGGTCCTTGGCCTTGGGGGAGCCCCGCCACGGCCCCCACAGATACAGAAGGTGGCTGGTTGTAACGTGTGATGACATCATAGCGCTGGGTGGTGATGCAAGGGGGCAGCCATCCATCCATCCATCCATCCATCCATCCATCCATGGCTAAGGGAGGAGCACGAGGGGGTTTGCCCCGACGACCCGCCCCGATGCCGTTCTCCCACCGACGGCGGGATGGGGGATGAACCGGTGCAGGGCTCGGGGTGCTGGGAACAGCCCCGCACCCCCGGGGTTTGCCACCAAGGACAGGCGGAGGCGTTTTAACAGCTGCAGTAGTTTATTGTCTAACGGCAGCGCCCTACAAAAGGAGGAGGGCAACGTAAATCAACGCAGTGACAGAGCCGTGGGTGCCCAGGACCATACGTACGGCTGCCGTCTGTCTGCCCGGGTGCCCGCCGCGGTGCCGGGTCAGCAGCAAAAGCCCCCCAGCCCCGGCTGCTGACGCCCCGATGTCCGTGGGGCCGAGAGGAGCCGGACGCAGCCCCTGCAGCCCCAGAAACGCCCCAAAATCCTCTCCTGGGCAGCAGGCAGCCATGTGTCGAGATCCAGGTCAGCTGCCGCAGGGCAGCGTTTGCAGGATTCGGTCCCAAGCTGCAGTTCCCAATAGGCACGGGGCACTGGGAGCCAGTCAGTGGGTCATAAGCCTCCCAGTTGCACACAGATGCATGCCTCCGTGCCAGCTTGCTGCTGAAGAATTGGCTGTTTCACAGCCCTTTGTCCCAGCTCTCCTTCCCTCTGCAGCCATTTGCCTGCACCCAGGCCAGATTTTCACCATTAAAACTCCATACTGGGGAAAAGAGGGGGCTCTCCCAAGGCCGCAGAGCAGCAGGGAAGCAGAACACACCTTAAAAAAAGCCCCGTATGCCCAGTCTAAGCGACCAACTGGTTTTGGGGGTGAATGAACAGCGGTGAGATGCCCGGCTGCCACAGCGGGGCAGGGGGGGCTTGGGCACCTCGCTCCCGTTTGCTGCTCCTTTAACCCTCTCTGCCTTCACCCCAGAGGATCTGATCTAAAGGGGGAACATCTGGTCTCGAGGGGGAACATCTGGTCTCGAGGGGAGTGGAGGCAGCTGGGCAGATTCGGGGTCCGGGGCACAGCAGTTGGATTTCCACCCCTCCATCCCTGCTTCCCTCTCAGCAATGCGCTCCCACGCAGGAGCGGTGAGGAGATCATTTTGGCTGGATTTTTTTTTTTTTTTTCCCTGTTTCCAGGTTTGACTTTGGACACTCGAAGAGGATAACTTGTTGAATTTTCATTTTTCAGGGAGGTAAATGGAAAGCTCAGCTCTAAGGAGACCCCGCAGAGCTCTACGACGCTCCCAGCAGAAATCTGGGACAGGACTGGGGCTGCTGAAGCTGGGGGACCCCCAGGCGCTCGCGGGCTCAGCCAACGTCCTTGTCGGCACCCCTGCAGCCCCCAAAGCCAGAGACCCAAAGCCGGCAGCTGGAGGGGCAGGAATTTAACTCGACGCTGTACAACTTGCCGAGGCACTCTCCGGAGTTGAGCTTCCCAGGATAGCAGCCGGCATTTCCCGGCAGCGTTGGATGCTGCCGATCCCCCCGGTGTTTAACACCCCGGGGTGGGGTTGATCGACGCTGCCCATGCTCATGGGATGGTTTCTCGAGGAAGGAGACCCGGAGGCACGGACTGGCGCCGGCACCAGCAGCGCGGGGTGTGCGCCGGGGGACCCAGCCCGGCGGCTCGTTAATTATTACGCCTGACGAGGGCTGTTGTGCAAGGGGTTCGAAGGGACGGGAGGGCAGCCCACAGCCACCTCCAAAACCCTGCCCTCGTCGCTGCCTGGGGCGAGCGGGTGGGCACGACCTGAGCTGCTGCTGAGCGGGGACGGGAGGCAGGGCCACCCTCCGGGCCAAGATACAGCATTTTGCTCCTTTCGGTTGTGTTTCTGTCTGTGCTCGGGTATTTTCCGATGTGTTTCTCAGTCTCGCTTGGATTTCCCCCTCTCTAATCCTTCATTACCTTCGCCTGCCGAAAAGATGAGACTGCAGAGAGGGGAAATCTTGTCTGTGGCGTGTCTTATATACATACCTCACACATGCACATCTCTGGTAGCTGGGCATCATACACCCACACCTTACAGAAGCACCCGAGCACAGGAGAGCGCACACCCACCCCGGTTACAGAGGGGCACTTTGCAGAGCCCAGATCCCGCGGGATTCGGGCCCGGCGGGATGGCAGAGGCAGCCGAGGGCTGGCTGGTTTCAGCCTGGCACACCGCCCGTCTTCATCATCCTTCGCATCCCGCTCCCCCGCCTGACGAGCTGTTAAGCAGCCCCCTGGTCGGCAGCGATTTTACGAGCGCTTCTCTTCCACCTGGTTGAACCCGTGCCCAGGTTTGTGTTCAAAACAGGCCGAGGAGGTGGCGATTCCACAGCGAGCTGCTGGCAAATCACAGCTTGACTGACACAGGGTACTCACAAAAGGGAGCAAATATCTGTGTTTGTACCCAAATAGCCCATTACCCCGGTTTCTTCTGCAAGGACGCTGTAATCAAACCCTCTGATCGCTAATGGCCCTGAATCCTCCCCAGCATCCACCCCATGCCCCTGTTTCTGCTTTTATTATTCCCCAGGCCTAAAACCATTGTCCCTGTACAGAAGAGCATCTCAGCTGGCACGCTCACCTCGCTGGGGCTGCTCGCAGGGGAGAAGCACCTTTAGTCCCAGTAAAAGCAAGAAAGCCCACTTCCCCACACAGCTGGATGTGCACGCAGTCCCGGTCACCTCTGTTTTAAGCCAGAGCCACCTCTGGACCACAGCTGCTGCAGGACTGGCCCGAGAAACAAGCCCACCACTGCGAGCTTTGGAGAGTGGCCCAAGGCTAGCAGCAACCAGCTCAAACGCCGCTTGCCCCAAGCGGCCGCAACCTCTCCGTACGCTCGCCTGGAAGAAGGGAGAGTTAAGATTTGGTTGCTGTAGCTGCCACCGGGCTCTTAAAAGGCCCCAGGGTGGCACCGGTCTGTCTGCCCAGGTGGAGCCACCCGAGAGGAGCCAGACGTTCAGCAAACACCGCTACCCCGGGGAGGTATTTGCTAGGTATTTATTCTGCAGCAGCCTCGGGCCATGATACCTCCTCCCTGCCTTCCTAAGGCTGAATAAATAAGCGGCTCCTGACCCCGCTGGCTCCGTGCTCCCTCTTTCCCCGATGGCACCTCGCCAGCGCCAGGTACAGCACCTGCCGCCCCTTCTGCCGCGGCTCCCGGGGGCTCCGCCGCCAGCCCGAGGAGGGCAAAAAGCAGCGCACGCTCTCAGAAAGCAGCAAACCTTCGGGGGTGCACGTGCGCGACGCCCGGCCGTCAGGCATTTCAGGTGGGAGTCACCCTGACCCGGCGGCACGCGGTCACGGCGGAGCAGGGCACGGCGTCGGGCCACCGTCGCCTGGCGGAGCAGATGTCCCCACCTCATCACCTCCCCGGGAGGGTTTGGTGTGCTCGCACCCCAAAAGCGGTGGTGCCTCCTTCCCTGCACGGGGCTGGGAGGACCGTATGGCTTTGCACTCGCGGGATGCGCGGGATGCTTCTCCCGGCACCTCTCTTCTCGCTCACGTTGCACGTGTCAGCCATCACGAGCAGGAAGACCCTGCCTGAGGTCCCACAGCAACGCGTCCCCGGCTGGCTGAGTTAATGATTAAAATCGGTCTGATTTTGGAGGCGCTGGCAGGCAGGCTATGGCAGGCAGGCCAAGGATGCTCACCCTCTGCCCCGCCGCCGGGATTAATCATTCGCCCGGCAATTGGCACTGCCTTCATATAAACACCGGGATGGGTTTCCCAGCGCCGCTTTTCGGCAGGAGGAGGGAAACCAGCCCCGACATGAGGGCCGCTCTCGCTCTGCTGCTGCTTTTAGCCGCCGTGCGTGCCGAGCACCGGGGTAAGCGCATTTATCAGGGGCCTGGGGCTTTCCTCTGCCCCAGGGAGGAGGGCTACGAGGCTGGGGTCCGTCAGCTCCGGCGGTTTTTGGTGGCCTCCCCTCTCCCCAGCCCACTGCCAAATGGCTGGGTGGGAATCAGAGAGAGGAAAGGGAAGGCGTGGGATGAGGTTTCGGTACGCGGGGTGATGCTGGAGGAGCTGGGAGGGGAAGAGGCTGGGCTGGGGTCGGGGCGGAGGGAGGAGGAGAGGACAGGGTCGCGGCTTCTTCCCTTTGCAGGGGGAAAATGAGGTTTTCTGACCCCCTTCACAAGCACCATTTCACTGGAAAACCCATCCCTGGGGTGGAAACGATGCTCTGTGCCACCCCTGCTGCCTTCACAGCTCCGCAGGGAATCAGCCACCTGCCAAAAAACCCCCTCAAAACTTACTTCTCCCGTACCGCTTTAGGAAAATGAAAAGAAATGCAACAAGTTGGCGCTTGCAGCAGGACCGACAGCCCCCTTGCCCTTTCTTTCCCACCGAAGCAATGTGACCTTCACTGTAACGGCACATAACCCCTCCGTTTTGGGGAGGTGACCCTGCTCCGCACTGTAATACCAGTAAATACTGGTATCAGTATTTACCCTGCCGGTACCAAAGTCTAACCAATGCGGTTTGTAGCAAAAATCGATAGCCATTTCCAGGGATGACAGCGTCGCCCGGGATGTCTTCACTGCCGGCTGCTCCTGACCTCCACGGTCCCGTCTCCAGCGCTCCCAGCCCTTACGGTCTCCAAACCCTGCCAGAAAAACCAACACCAGGCATTTCAAACGCACAGAAATGTCCGTTTGGACAAGGGGCGAATGCTTGTCATGATTTACCTGTAGCTCTCCCGGCTGCAGGGAGGGGTTTTCCCCCTGCCTCTGCCTTTGGCGGCGGAGCCGGAGCAGCAGCCTGGGTACCGGAGGGGCTTCTCCGAGACCGGCAGCACAGCAGCGGCCTTTGCCGGCCTGCAGCACCGTGCCAGCGTCTCCCCAGGGACCGCCACCGAGTCTGACCTGAGAAAAGAAGCCACTGTGTGAAAAAATAACAATCCGCAAGTGAATAAAGCGAGAGCCCCGCAGCCTTTGGACCGCGTTTTGTGGCGGCGTAGCATCCCTCATTCCCCCACCGCCGCCGCTGCTGGGGAGCGAGGAGGAAAGCGAGAGCAAAATAGGGGGCCAACCGGGACCAGGCTGTTCCCCAGCGATCATTTTCCCTGGCAAAAAGCAGACGACCTGAGTTATTTTCCATAGGAGACTCAATTAATCAGGGCCATGATGCTTTGGGTTGGTGTTTTTTTCCTGCAAGGAGGCAGGTTGCTGGCAACGAGCTCTGTTGCCACCCAACGAGGAGGGCAGAGGAGGTGGTACTGCACCCGAGTGAGCCAAGGCACAAACCCTGCTCCCAAATCCTCCTTTTTCTGCACTTACAGGTAAAGCTTATGTCCGGGACAAAGTCTGCCAGGAGTTCCAGACCCTGGGGAAGGAGGACTTCCGAACCCTGTAGGTACCTCCTGCCGTGTTTGCCTCCCAGGACACTCAGCACCTAAGCCGAGACCAAAACAAATTAAACAAAAATAATCTTAGAAAGGGGAAGATTTATTCACTCCCTGCAAATGAGGACTCCGATTGCTCTTAACAGGAGAAAAGTTTGCTTCGTGGTTGAACTCCTCAAAACCAATTCGGCGCCTAAATAATTAGGAATTCTAACAGAGCTGGCGCGTTATCCCCGGGAAAAGGCAGCTCCCAGCCTGAGACCTGCTCCAGGTCTTTCCCGGCTCTTTTCCAGGGAATACGCTGCTATTTCTTGCGGTGCCGCGGCTGCTCCTCCCCGGCTGACGGTGTCAAACCCCGTTTTGGCAGAATGATGCTGCAACGTGGGTTTTTTTTTTTAAGAGAGAGAAACGTGCCGCCAGCTCACCCTCTCCTTGCTCCCTGCTCCCAGGACCATCATTG
The DNA here is from genome assembly GCF_047370975.1 of Nipponia nippon. Taxonomy (NCBI): domain Eukaryota; kingdom Metazoa; phylum Chordata; class Aves; order Pelecaniformes; family Threskiornithidae; genus Nipponia; species Nipponia nippon. Next base: position 82,219,833 of record NW_028262380.1, on the reverse strand, counting down.
CCAACAGCAGGAAATTCTCCAACGCCACCTTCGAGGAGATGAGCCACCTCGTCCGCGAAATCGTCTCCCTGGCTGAAACCTGCTGCGCCGAAGGTGCCGACCCCTCCTGCTACGATGCCGGGGTGAGGCTGACCGAAACCGGGCGATGGACCCCAAAACCGGCTGGCAGGGGGGACGGGATGGGACGGCCCCCAGCACGTAACCTCCTTTCCCTCCCGCAGTCCTCAGCTCTGTCGGCCAAATCCTGCGGTGAGGACTCGCCCTTCCCGGCCCACCCCGGCACGGCCAGCTGCTGCGCCCAGGAGGGGCTGGAGCAGAAGCTGTGCCTGGCCGCCCTGCGGCACCCACCCCCGGAGCTGCCCCGCTACCTCCAGCCCTCCAACGAAGAGCTCTGCCAGGCCTTCAAGAAGGACCCCAAGGACTTTGCAGACAGGTAAGGGGACAGCACTCGGTCTTGCCGATAACACCCGGTTGAGCCCAAGTGCGTGCCGGCACTGGCCGACGTCCGGGTGCCCACCAAGCAAACCTCTCCCGGTCTCGCCCCCCTGCCATCGCTGCTGCGGCTCTTGGTGGCCGTGGGGCTACCAGAGCATCAGAGTAAAAGATTGGGGTGTCCTGCATTTGCCCAGGCCCCAGGAACAGGATTTTACCAGGTGAGGGGTGCCATCGCCCGTGCGAGGCGCTGGAGAGGGGCCGCCAGCCTGCTCGGTGGCTCGATGCAATAAGCCGGCAGCACGGGGTGGTACCTGGAGAGGGCTCCCATCCCCGGGCAGTCCTAACGCCCCCAAACCCCCACATCTCCTGCAGCCGAGCACCCAATCCTGGGGGGCCAGGTCTCCTCAGCCCGCCTCTGCCGCAGGTTTCTGCACGAGTACGCCAGCAGCTACGGCCAGGCGCCCCTGCCCGTGCTCCTGGGCTCCACCAGGACCTTCCTCTCCATGGTCTCCACCTGCTGCATCTCCCCCACGCCCACCGCCTGCTTCCTGAAGGAGGTGAGGCCCTTCGGACCGCCGGGCTCGTCCCCATCCTCGCTCCCCGGGGAGCCGGGCAAGCGGCCTGCCCATGGTCAGAGGAGAGGTGGCTGTGTAAGGCTTGCATTTCCCTCGGAGCACACCTCCGTCTTCTTTTTGTGGCAGAAACTGGAAAGGAAAACCATCTCCCTCCTCACCCTGATGTCAAACCGGGTTTGCTCCCGCCTCACGGCGTATGGGAAGGACAAAGTCACCTTCAGGTAAGGGGGAGAAATGGCCTTTTCTCTCCTTGAACACGGGTCAGGCTGGGAGCGCGTTCCTATTGCAAGGCAGCGTTCACAAAGACAAATTTTAATTCAGATGTAAAACCAAGCGTGCCGTAGCATCCCGTGGAAACGCTCTGTGCATAGCGGGGGCGCAGAGCGAGCCCCGGGGGCTCCCCGTCATCTCCCTCCCGCACCTCTACGGGGCAAAAGCCCTGCTTGGAGCTGTCAACAGGGGACGGGGAAGCCGAGCTCCCTGAGCCCCTCGTGCGCCCTGTGCCTGCCCAGCTACCTCACCTCGCTCGCTCAGAAGACGCCCGGCGCTTCCTTCGAGGACCTTTTCCCCCTGGCAGAAGATGCTGCCGAGGTGTTTTCCCAGTGCTGTGACTCGGTAACCGAGGACTGCATGCAGAAGAAGGTAGGGGAGCCAGGAGCCCACCCCAAAACCACCTCCCGAGTCGCCGCAGGGGCTTAGGGAGCGAACCCCATCACGGCGAGGGGGTCCGCAGCCTCACCGGCCCCGCACACCCCCTGCTCCCCTCTTCCCAGTTATCAGAGCACACGGCCAAAGTCTGCGGCGCGCTGTCGGGCGGAGACGAAAGGTTTGCCGACTGCTGCCAGGGGAACAACCTCATGCAAAACTATTTCTGCATCTGGGCTTTGCCCCCGGCGCCCACCCCCAAGCTGCCGGAGGCGCAGAAGCCGACGAACAAGCAGCTGTGCGGCGAGGAGGGGGCTCGCCACGCCAAGAGGTGAGCGGTACCCGCGGCGGACGAGCGGCTGACCCTTCCTTCTCCCCTTGTTTTCATTATACGGTATGATTATTATTAGGATAACCAGGGGAGCGTCCTCTCTTCCCTCAGGGCTATCAGCCCCAGGAGCTGCACAAAGATGCAAAAAGCAGCCCGCATCCCACGCTGAGCAGCACCGGTAATAAAAACTCATACGGCGACGGGTTTTCCCCACTCCAGGTACCTGTTTGAGCTGGCGCGGAGGCACACCAGCGTCCCCGATGCCTTCCTCGGCAAGCTATACGACGCCTGCGAAAAAGTCAGGGGGGAATGCTGCTCAGCCAAGGATGCCTCCGCCTGCCTGGACAGCAAGGTGAGCGGCGGGGACGGCTCCGTGGGCTCGCCCGGCTCTGCCCTGGCCCTGCGTCCCCCAGCCCCCCGCGGAGGCTTTCCCCAGCCTGGTGACAGCCATCCTCTGCCACCCAGCGCCAGCAGATGAGCCAGGAGCTGCTCTCCTTCCTGGAAAAGGCCAACCAGCTCTGCGGGCAGTACACCGAGTTAAATTTCCTTGACTTCAGTAAGAAGTAAGCCTTTGCCTCTCCCTCCCAAAACTGGATCAGTGGACGCGATCAAAATTTGGCCAAAATTTTGAGGGTGCGTGAATGGAGCCGGTGGTTTTGAGGCTAAATAGGAGCAAAACAGAGGGAAGCATATAACACATCCCTTGCAGGGCGCCCAGCCCTGTTCCCGCTGCCATCCACGCATGCTTCCCCCCTTGAAAATGCCGTACGGGTATTTAACGCCCCCTCGGGTGCCCACTAAAACCCGCCGGTCCCCACGCCGCAGGCTGCGGGAGAGCTTGATGCGGACGATGACGGAGGCCAGCCCCAAGCTGCTGGAGCAGCTGGTGGAGCAGCGAGCCGACTTCGCCTCCACTTGCTGCGGCCCCAACTCGCCCCCCCTCTACTGCGCCGCCAAGGTAAAGCCGTGGCCCCCCGCCGCCCCGCACCGTGCCGGCGGCCAGCTCCCGCGCCCAGGGCTGCCCCTCGGCTCTTTTCCCCCTTTTGCAGGTGAGCTCGGAGCTGGGAGAGGCGTGCGACGGGGGTTCCTGCCTGCTGGGCTAGGTGCCCAGAGGTGAGCGGCCAGGGTCCGGCACGCCAGCATCGGGGAAGGCTTCCCCCGGCGTGCGTGGATGGAGGGGGGAGCTATGGGGCTGGGGAAAGGGGTCACGGCCACGCACCCGGGGCTGAGCTCTGCAGGGCACGCAGGGAAGCGGGACGGCAAAAGGGAGCGCGAGAGAACAGGGCTGGAGGACGCCCGGCAGACGGCCGCTTTGCCTTGCACCAGGAAAGGAAGGTGCCACCGAGCCCGCGGCTCCCTGCCACCCGCTGGCAGCACCGCCGATGGATTCCCGCGGCCGCAATAAAGACGTAAAAAAAGCACCCTCGCTGCAGCTGGAAAAGCTTTCTGCACCCCTGGGATGGTGGGGAGGGCTGCAAAGGGGCACAGCCCCGGCTCTGCAGGCAGGAGGAGGAGGTCCCAGCTCCAGTCCTGGGAGCTAATGGTCTAAAAAATCAAGCAACACCACCGAAAACACTCATCAAGTGCCCCCCAGCGTGGCTCTCTGTGTGTATTTGGATACTCGGCTAGCTGGTGGCACTGGCCCATCACCTCAGATGGGGCCTCTAGGCACCCCCGCAGCCCCAACTTCCCCGCTCCGTGCCCCAAACCCCATCGTCCCTGCACGAGACCCCCGCAGCTGAGCCCTGCCAAGCGCCGGCTGAGTTTTGGGGGTGCTGCGGGCAAAGCGGCCCCTGGTTGGGAGGCAGGAGGATGGCAAATCCAGCCAGGAAAACAACGGGAAAATCCCCCGAGCCCAAATTTGGTAGTTTTTTGCAGGAGAACGAGATCTAAATATACCAAGGAAAGCAGATAATGATACGTCGGCGCACAGAGCTGTGCCGTACAAAGATAAACCAGCAAATTAAAACAGCCCGCTGGCTGTTGCAGTTTACTGCCTGCACTTGCTGCCTGCGACGGGGACAGGCAGCGAACGCCGAGTCCGGCCCTGCCCAGCTCCCAACCCTGGGGAGCAGCAGCTCCTCGGGGGACGGAGCCTCACCCCATAGAGGCTGCATGGGGTGGCAAGACATTATTCTTTTTGGGGACAGAACTAGAAAGAAAGGCTAATTTGCTTTTTTTGTGCAATGCACGTGTTACTGGGCACCAGCCTGGCTCTGGGGCAGCAGCCCGCTGTGGGACACGCTCTCACAGCCCGGTAGCCCACGGCTGTTGTCACCAACCTGGGACTGGCCCCTGCTGCATCCTAGCAGCAAAACCACAGGCACGGAGACACCGGTTCCACCCACCCACCCACCACGGCGATTCTGGCATTTATTTTCCAACATAATTAACGGTTGGGTTTTATCCTCTTCTGTTGGGGTGAGAGATCCACAGCTCATTGGTAGACTTGGCGTTGTCAGCAAATTCTCTCCCCACCCCGGCACATCCCTATGGATGCAGATGTTGCCATGTCAGCTTCTTGCTCGGGGTGGCACCGGAGGCAGCAGCTCTGGGCAGCCGCCACGGTCGCCGCTGCGCATCCCGGTGCTGGCCGGGCTCTACCCCACCGCTCCCGTCAAAGCGGGTCGGTCTCTGCCGGACACAAGGGGCTCGTGACCGGCCCGAGCTTTCTCTCCCTTCCAGCGTCACGTTCGCGTCCGCCAGCTGCGGGCTGCATGTGGTAAGGGCTCGCGATCACAGCGACCTTCTGGGTTTCCACGAAAAATTGGAGAAATACAGTTCAGTAAGCCAAGAACATCTCCTCTGCTCTGTGCCTGTTTCTAGGAAATGTGCCGATAGATGTAAAAAAAAAAAAGAAAAAAAGAAAAAAAGAAAAGAAAACAGCGAAGCTATCGTTGCAGCTTTCCGGTGGAGAAGCACACACTGCGATACCCCAAGGGTATTTCCTAATGCCGAAAGCCTGGGCACGCTGGAGACAGCGGAAAGCCAAGGCCGGGCTCTCTCCGGAGCAGCCTGCATCGCTCACCCCTTCGCACCCGGAGTGCAAAACTTCTGGCAAGGGGTTTGCTTTACGCTTTTTTGGGAGTAGGCATCGCTTGCTGCTGCGCTGTCCCATCCTCCTGCCTACCAGGGGCTTAAAAACCCTGAAGCCCTGCTGGCACTCAGCAGGAGAAGCCAAAGGGCATAAGGGTGTTTCGCTGTTTGCTGTTCCCTCACCTGCAAACGTACCCGTCCAAGCCCCGCCGCCCCGGCCGGGGGGTTTCCGTCTGCCTGACGGCAGGTACGGGGCCGCTGAACCCCACCAGGGACTGCAAAGCTAAAAAGAAACAAAAAACAAAAAAAAAAAAAAAGAAGAAAGCCTGGGGTATCTCCTGGGACCGTGAGCAGCCTCAACAGGCACAAAACGCCAGATCAGAAACGTCCTGCCTCTCCGCACGCCTCGCCGTGGTCACCGGGGCAGCTTCCACCTTGTCGGACGGAGGAGCCGTGCGCTGCTCCGCACCAGCAGAGAAGAAATAAAATCAGGGAATCCCTCGAGCCCCTGTTTTCCCGGCCTTGGAAAACGAAACCGTGGCCGGCAGCAGCCTGCCCAGCACCCGGCGAGGGCTCCCGGCACCTGGCGAGGGCTCCCGGCAGGCGCCGGCACCGCGCGAGGCAAATGCACCCCGGGACGGCAGGGCCTCCGCCGCCATCACTGCTTACATGGGGACCTCGTGGGGGCGGGGGGAAACCAACCCCAAAATCATCCATTGCTGTTTATAAAAAAAAAAAACCAACAACCCACAAAAAACCAAACCCAAAACACAACAATTTTTTTATTAAAACCAGTCAACTTCTGAGGAAGCCTGGGCTGCCCTCGGCTGATGCCGCCGCGGAGCACGGCCTGGGCCAGCACGGCAGCCCCGAGGGTTGCCCACCCAGCCCTCCGCAGCCCAGGCAGAAACCGCTTTCCTTTTCTGCCCTTCGCTGCAGCGGGGTTTCTTTTTTATCTTTTCTTTTAACTGTGTTTACTGGGTCTCCTTCCTCCTGCCCTCGGCACCGCGACGGGCACACGGCAGATTCGCCTCCTGCGTTTTTATCTCGGCAGCTCTCTAACCCCTTTCCAAAGAGTTGAAAGCAGCAGCAAAGACCCTGTTTTTTTTAACCCCCCCCTCCTTGCTGCTCAGAGCACCCCTGCCGGGCCGGTCGTCACCCGGCCATCAGGGTGCCCAGCAAACCTCCGGCCGCCTCCAGCACCTTTCTGCCAGGCGGCTTGCGAAGCCTGAGGCAGAGGGTGGTCGGAGCAGGCAACGCAACAAGCACAGGCGACAAAAAACCCCCAAGCAAACACCTCCGCCAGGCAGACACCCTTCCCAACCACAGCCCCCCCGAGCTCTTCGGCACGCTGATTGCACGGCTGGTCCAGCAGCAATTCAGCAGCAACGCGTCGCAGGTGCGGCGGCAGGGTGGGAACGCCGCTAACTGCCATGGGGAAAGCAGGGTGTGAATCGATCGAGGTATTAAAACCCAGCAGCACGGAGTAAAACAGCCCCAACACTCACCTTGGGGGTGCTCGCAGCCCATCCAGCAATGCCCAGGCTCCTGTGGAGAGGAAAGCATGTAAGTGTTTGTTAATTGACAGGCAGCGCGGTGATTTTTTTTCTAAAAATTGGGAAAACGCCCCCAGCCGTACCGCGGCCGGCCCATGGCATCACCCAGCCCTCCGGGGCAGGCAGGCTGTTTTCTGCCTCCCTGCAGGGCTCCTCAGGCGTGGGGCGAGTGATTTGTTCCTGGAGAGCAGGCTAACCCAGTACAGAAGTAAATAAGCTGCCCAACTTTTTTTTTTTTTTCTTTAACCAATTACTAGATCCATAAAAGCAACAAAAAAAAAGGGTAAAAAGTATTAGTTTTACCTGCTTCCAAGACCTGCGGGGCTGTTTGCTTTCCCAGTGACTCCTTTCTCCAGCCCTTCAGGCCAGAGTTTTCTCTTTTGGGCCAGCAGCATCCCTGCTGTCGGCTTCAACTACACAAAAAAAAGTGAGTGAATGGGCTCATGCCTTCTTTTAATTTTATATTGTAGTCATTCAGGGCTTTCCTAATAGCAGCCAGTCTTTCCCTCTTGGCTTGAGACCCCGAATGCCCCCAGAGCCAGGCTCAGCAAAGCTTTCTGGCCAGCTGGCAGGAGAAAACCAGCAATTTATAGGGGAGGGACCAGCTCGCAGGTGATGCTTGTGTGGCCAAGCTCACACCCAGGGCTTCCAGCAGCTGCAAGGAATAAATAATTTATTTCCCCAGGGAATAATCCTGCTACCTTGCTGCAGAAGTAGCTGCCCAAAACACAGTAGAGTCCTAAAATACCACAAAACACTTTGCACACTGACAAACTGGGAGAGATGCCGGACAATCGACGGCTTTTGGTCCCAGTTTAAGAGAGCAGAGCTTGGTGCTGCCTAAACCAAGCCTGCCAAGTCGGGTACGGGGGAGCGGCAGCCGAGGGGAGAGGGCTTCGGGGAGCTGCGGCTTGGTCCTGCGCTGCCGCTGCATCAGCAAGACGTAACCCACGTTCCTTAATAAAGAGTTAGCTCACAATACCCGTAGAAGTGTTTCAATGGTTCCTGCGGCAGGACGGGACGGGGTTTCGGGAGAAGCGGGTGCCCCGTTACAATTCTCTGTCATGGGGATGGCTGCTCGTGCCACTGGTAGAGCTGGAGAGGTGTTGATGTTCCCCCAACCCCACCTCCTCACCCACGGTTATTCCTGGCCAAGGAGCAACAAGTGTAAAAAGCAAAGTTTGGGCATGACAAGTTTCAACCCAGAAACCAGGGGTTTTTTGGAGAAGCCCAGGCTGTGCTGGGCTGGCCCTTACCTGTCCGCGGCTGGCAGAGCTGGGCAGGGAGATGCTGGGTCCCTCCTGGCCGCCCTCTGAATCCAGCCCGGCGAGGGGCATCACCCACAGCCCGGGGTCCCGCTGCCCACCCAACGATGGGGTGAGGGGGTGCTCAAAGCCAGGGGCTCGTATGCCTCAGCCACCCAGGATGGCTTCACTGCGCCAGTCCTTGGCAAACATCGCCTCTGGCAGGGTCTCAGCCTGTGGAACACAGAGTGGCCCAGTGCCCCCCCCCCCAGGAGAGCTGGGAAGGGCAAATCAAGCCCCGATTCAGCCCAGCTGGGGAGCTAACCCTCGCTGTCCCGCGGCCGCCAGCCCCTCCGCTGCTCCCCAGCAAAGGGCCAGCCGCGCTGTCCGGCTGCAGCGTGATCCCCCCGGTGCTCCCTGGAGGAGGGCAGGAGCAGGGACTCACGCACAACCCCGGGGCTGAGCTGCTGGGGCTCCCCGTGAGCTCCACACCCAAGCCACCTCCGTAACACGCCTCCCCCATGCCCCAGGCAGCCTCTTGTTGCGGGCGAGTCCTGTGCCGGAGCAAAAAGCAGCCCCGGGAGGAGGATGGTGCCACCCAAACCCACCTCCCCAAGCTATCCGTGGTGGTTGCATGCCACCGTGACAGCTCCAGCCACGTTGCGTGAGCAATATTGACTGTTTTCTAAATGCTTCTGATGCAAAAATGCAGAGGCTGGTGTTTATCGAAGGGGGGACCTGTGGGAGAAGCACCCCAACACCACAGAGATGCTGTAGGGTCAAGCGTGTGGTGGCTCACAAGCTTCAGCGTGGCGGGGTCGTGCAAGGGAACTGCCCGCCGGACAGTGAGAAAAACGTGTGTGCGAGGACGAAGGGATTCAGCCTGCCCTCGGGGCAGCCCCTCCGGCAGACCCTGCTCTTTGGTGCGATAGCGTTGGCCGTCTCGAGCTGTCACCAGGAGTTATCCTTGTACACGTACGGCAGCCGGTGAGCATCCCTCCCCGTTGGCCCTGGAGCATGTGAAACTGGGGGTGCGGGTGAGCCGCGCGGGACCACAGTGGGCCGGACCCACGCCTGTGACGGGGAAGGAGATCGATCCCTCGGGCAGATCCTGGAAGGCCGTGAGCAGGACCCCTGCCCGCACAGGGAGGAGGGCAGCGCGTCCTCGCCGGAGACCATTTCCGTAGGGCAGCTTAACCTGTGCGGTACGTTTTCTGTCCAAGTCCCAAGTGATGCTTTTTAGCTGCCTTGAGGGGGGTATTTGCTTGATGGGAGCGGGAACGGGAGATGCCCCAGCCCCACTGCTGCCCAGGACCAAGCCCCTGGCACCACCGCGGTGGCCACGATCCCTGGGTTCGGGGTGCGAGGGTGCGCATCCCTGTTACCGCACCCGCCTCCCCCAATCTTGTCTAACCCCAGGTTCAGCTCAGGGTCGCGCAGCATCAAGGGCCTTTTCTGCACCCCAGAACGACCTTCGGGGGGGTGGGTGAGGGTGCCTCACTCCGACACCGGGGTCTCGGGCACCCCCACCTCCTCCGGCACCCGTCTGATCCCTCTCCGCTCCCGTGGCTGCCGGTGCGGCGCCCGCCAAGACCGGCTGAAATGGGACCCACCAGAGCAAAGCCAGTGTGGGGCCGGGGTTCGTACCCGGCGGCCGCCTTCTGTCGCTGCCTCGCGTCTTACGCAGACGCAGCTCCCTTCACCTCTATTTGCGAACAAGTTGTGTTTCAATCCCCGTAAAGCTTCAATATATTAGATCAAGAGAGAGCGTTTCCATCGTAAAAACTCACTTTTACAGCCATGCATCCTGAACTCCTTTACAGTTTGTTAGGAGCCTTCCCCGACATTTTTTACGTGTATTCCTGAGCACCCTCTCCCTCCGGCGAGCATCTTCCCTTGGAGGCGGCGATGACAACCGTGAGATGGGGATCTCCATTCAATCAACCCAGATGAGCAGACGGCGAGGAAAAACAAACACGCAAACTCTCCCATAAATGCATAAAGTTACTTTATTTTCAGTATACATTTAATTTTGAAAAATATAAAGGCTAAAATATCTTATCATCTTCATCTTTTGATTCCATAAAAGTCACAATAGAAAGCTTCGTAAAACTGTAAAATACTATAATGTTATCAGGAATTTCATGTTTTATATTACTGGAAAAAAAATCATTTTAATATATTGAAATGTTTTCTTTTTTTTCCTTTTTGTTCCACCATCTTGATCCACTTCATTTTACACTAAGTTTTTATTCTTTCCTCCAAAGCAAATACAGACTTACGAGAATTAAGAACAATAAGAAAAGTATCCGAAAGTGCGTGTTGATTCAAAAAAAAACAAAAAAAAAACAAACCCAAAACCAAAGACGTATCGGCCACGATGACAAAGCAGCGTGGGCTGCGGAGGCAGGCGGCCCCCCGTCGCCGGGTGCCCGTCCCGGCATCCCACCGCGAGGCCAGGCCCGGCTCCGAGCGCTTCATTTCTTAACAGCCTCCTCCGATTTCCGAGGGCTTTGGGTCAGTCTCCGCACCTCTTCCCAGGCGTGCTCACCCAGGCTTTTCCCCACCAAATACCCCATTCTGATTGAAAAGAAGTTTTCGTGATTTTTCCAAGGTCTACGAAGTGCAGTGAAACGTTCCCTGGGACGCCTGGAGCCTCCCTTCCCTGCCCGCTGACTCCTGGGGCCAGCACAGCTCTCGCCGTGTTGGGTTTTGGTTTGGTTTTTAAAGGAAAAACCAAGAAAGGAGACACCACCGCCAAAGCAGCGCTACGGTCAGGCACCAGGGAAGGAAACGCTTCCAGCTCCCGTCACCGGAGCTGCGTGTTTTTCATGGAAAGCTACAGAAACCTTTGTCCCCTCCCTTCAGCAACGCTACCCTCTGTACAACACCTCCCCCGGGTTAAAATAAACAATAAAAGAAAGAGAGAGAAAGATCGAGATCAGCAGTCAATACATTTCAAGTACATTTACCACGGTTCGAAAGCGGAAGACCTCATTTTTGTGGAGATACGTCAGCAGGTGCCAGCAGACGGGAAGCCGCTTCCCTCTCGTCATCTGGTTTGATCTTTGCTCCGTCCGTCACTGGGATTCCTACAAATCAAAGGGCTGGGCACAACGTCCCACCTTCCCCCGGACCGGGTAGGCGACGCTCGAGTCTTGTTTCCCCTTTGGGAGCCAGGGACTTGTGTTCGCCAAGGGATGGAAAGCGTTGGTTGCAGCTGGCATCGCGCTTCCCGGGTTATCCGTCCTCCAGCTCACCGGGCCCGGCGGCGGGAGGGGTGAGAGCCGCTCCTTTTCGGGCCGTTTCCGACGTCTCCCCAGCCTTTCCGAAGCGGGTGCGGGCTGGGTTCCCGGGATGCCGATCTGAGCGTCAACACGCCTTTCAGGGAAGCCGACAGCGAGACCCCTCGCGCACGAGTGGGGGGTACGGGGGTGCGCGCACGCGTGCGTGCTGCGCCGGCGCCTCCACCGCTCCAGCGTCGTTCTGCAGCAGTGAGCGTTCGCGGCAGGTCGGGCTCTAACCATCGCCGTCCCCATCGACTCATCCTTTAACCAACGTGCTGTAGGGAAAGGCAGGGGGCCAGCTGCCTCTACGGCACCTCAGTGAAAGCACAGAACAGCCCTATTCTGGACCTCCCATTGCCGGTGTGGCTACTGCAAGGGAGCAGATGCTAAAATTTGGCATATACTGCCTCAGCACCATCACGAAATCCTCTTTACTTAACCAGCGCGGACTTTGGTTTCGCAAGGATAAAAGCGGCAGCAACGTGCCTGTCCTCCGTGGCTGGATCTTTCTCCATTGGGGAAGCGGCCCTCACAGCTGGGCTTTTTTTTCTTCTTTTTCAATAAAGCGTTTAGTGTGTTACACGTCGTCGTCACGTTTTCATCAAAGAAACCTCTTGGTGAAACCCCATTTCCCAAATGCATGTTTACATGCACACACATAGATGCTACGGAGAAAAAAAAAAAAATCATCTCTCCCAAGGTGATAGTTGCTCGCTCGGTTTAAAACCGAAACCCTGGGCGTGCCCATGCCTGGCCTGCCCGGTGCTGCTGCATCGCCGTGTATGGATGGACGGGTCTAGGAGTGAGCAGTCAAGATTTAGGGTCGATTCTGTAGATGATGGTAAAAAGACGTGGGACGCTAGAGGGTGCGGACGTTTGTGAGCCTGGCGAACATCCCAGCGGGCCACCTTCGGCTGTGCTTCTCCTCCACCGCGCTGTCACCGTGCCTGAAGCGCAGCCGGGGTCTTCTCACGTATACGCTCGCGCACCCGCGCTTCGGAAGAAATAATTCGAACGATACCGCGTAGGAAATGAACAACGTGAATACAATCAGCATCTGTCCACTGACGGCGGCAGCCGGTCGCTATTTCGCTTACCACCGTTGCATTTAAGACTCTTCCCAGATCACAAGAGATTTAAGTTACATCCCGTCTCCTTCACAGTAACGTTAGATTACTTATTTAAAAAAAAATAAAACGACATAACCCTAAGTAAAACAGATGCTTCAGAGTAGAAGGTGTTAATCAAACCGATCCAGCCCTATGCCATGTCCTGGAGATTGCAGTGTGGTGGTGTGAGTTTTTGTTTGTTGTTTTTTTTTTTCTTTTTTTCTTTTTTTTTTTTTTGTAAAAATCACATTATATATGGTACAATACATTTTTTTACAGAAAGCCTGGCGTCTAGAAATAAGAGGTAGAACTACTCATAACTATACGTTTCCTGCTGCAGGAAAAATTCATTTTTCTTTACAGTAATTAAAAAAAGGTTAAAAAAATTGAAAAAAAAAGTCGTAGGTTAGGCCCCCATAATTTAAACAAAATAATCTAGGAAAATAACACTCTTCCATGTACCTGACGGATTAAGTCCATTAAAGTGTTTCTTTAAAAAAAATTGCATAGGAAAGGGACATTTCAAAACACATGCTACAGCGACGGCAATGGTTTCTCTGTGCTGGGAGTGAAGTACCTTTGCCTTTTCCTTCCTGGCTTAACTACAAGTACAGGCTTTACGAGCAGGTTAGTGTTAGCAGCGCTTTCCAGCATCTTCGAGCAGCGTAAGCGAGAGGCGGAGCTAGCCTGGAGGTCCGTTTTGTTCTGCCAGAAGGACGAACGGACAAACAGTGGGTGACAACTACAGTAACGCCCGTTCCTCTGGCATCTCCCACAGGTACGAGACGATAGCCTCGCTGCTTCTGCCCTCCGCTTGGAAACGAGAGGCGCGTGCGTGTCGAAGCGACCGAGAAGGCAAACCGAGTCAGCGTGGGCAAACGGGGCGAGGAGGGACCGGAGGGCTGCGGGGGCAAGGGCGGGATGTCTCAGTTACCTATGCGGGCGGGCAGCAGAGAGCGTTTTAATATTTGGCTAGTGACAAAATAAATTCCATAAAAGATTTAACAGACAGACAGATTACAAAGTAGTTTCTGTTCCCTGGCTCCTCCAGCAATAACCATTGTCTTCAGGCTCAAGTTCTATTCTAATTTGAGGCACAACTTTTACCGGAGTTCGTGGAGGGCTGCGAAGAAGAAGAAAGACACGGTAAGTGCGGGGACTGCCTGCGGGCTCTTCAGCCGCTCCTGGTCTGCCGTGCTCAGGGCTTCCGCTAGCACGGCTTCCCAGCGACCAAATCCTGAAAAAATTATCTACAACAGGCAAGAGGAAAAGCAGCATTTCACAAACAACACGGAGGGGCAACCGGCGTAAATTGGGAGAACTGCAGATCCTGGGATTTACTGGGACACCCGACAGGCAGCGTCGCATCTCAGAACGGCACACCCGGTATCGGTTCCTTGCGTTAGCTCATACAATACAGCTTTCTGAAAGCGGCAGCCTGTACATACCAAGTAAATAACCTTGATGGGCAGCGGTAATATGCAACCGTCTTAAGATAAGACCCCTACATAATATAAGCTAATTTTAATGAACTGGTGGTCTAAACACACTTGTGCTTTGCATCGAGCTGCGGCAACACTCATAAACTGCCTTTGAAATAATCTGGTTATAGCCGTTGAGATTCATTTCGCACGCTAACACCTGGGAGCCTGGATACTACTTCGATGTTTCAGAGAACTAGTGCTGCCTTGGTCTAGATCCGACTCCTGGCGCTGGCAGGTCCGAGGTGGCCCCAAGGGGCTGAGTGCCGAGAAACTGCTACTTAACTCTTCCTTGCTGCAGTTTAAGGTTATTATTTACTCTGTTTTCCACCACAGACATGAGAAAATGCATTACTTCCTTTTGGCAACATCCTGTTACGCGACTGAAGGAAAGCCTAACGGCAATTTTCTCTCACTGTCTGTCTGGTTTTTTTTTTAAAAGACGAAACAATCCCAATTAATTTGCTTGTTCCCCTGTAGAGGTGTTTTCTAGACTCCTCCCAGTCGCTCTGCATCTTTCTTCTGGTTTAGACCCCAAGCCAGCCACGGGTAGCGCAGCCGGCGTCCGCCCGAGGCCGGCGGAGCCCTCGGGCCTCGCGCCGGCTCTCCGCTCCCCGTCCCACGCACTCCAAAGCCGCGTCGGTCATCAGCGTGGACGCTGCAACCCTGGGTAGGGAATTTTCTCAATGTGCTTTTTAAGAGGGTTTCCTATCGTGGGACAGAGATTTTGCCTCGTTGACTTTCGGTATACTGAGGGGTAGCTGAGATGCTTTTGAGGCGTCATTATAAAGCGTGTTTTTGGGGTGCTTACCTTGGCATGGTGTGTGACTGAAGGAAAGGAATTGTATCAGCACGACGTATGGCGTTCAAGGAATGTTGGTGATTTTTCTCCTGTCGGGGAGGGAAGAAAGTCTCGTTTGTCACTGCCCGCACCACTGACGGCTTCTCAAGCCCAGCCTCAGTTTCTCCAGGCCACTCTCATCTATTTGGCAACGCTTTTTTACTGCTGCCTGCCTGCCAGATGAATTTCACAGCTTGTAAATAAAAAATACTCCATTTCTCTCTCTCTCCTCCAAGGTAAAGACCCTGGAACTGCCAACACAACCAGAAGACTCACTTCCCAAGACTTCCACCGCCTTTAGGTCTTGACACTTACCTTTTATCTACCCCTCCTTAGTTACCCTGGCCTCCTCACTGTCGCACCCAAACGCCTTGCGAGAAAACAGGCGCCTTGTCGCCTGTAACGGCTCTCCTTTCCTGAGCCGGCGTGGGGAACCGTGCGCTCTGTTAATAATAATCCTATTCTCGCTATTGCTGAAGGAAAGCTGATGTCAGTAGTATTATTCGTAACATACTTTGAATCACAGAGCACAGTTCTATTCAAGGACAGCACCACAGTGCTGCTGGATTCCAGCTACTTCTTCTAGTCCAAGGGCCTGATTTTATTTTTTTTTTTTTGGCGTTGTTTCTAATTAAAACCATAAATCAACTACTGGATTATGAAAACATACAAATACGCAAACCAACTAGTGCTCGGCTCACGGGTGATATACCCGGGGTTGTCTCAAAGGCCATTCCAGCAAACAGGTTTGCGGCAGAACGAACTTCTCCTTAACTATTTCAGCCTTAAAGATGTTGAAAACAGCGTTATCTGATCAGAAAATCCTGTGTAACAACATTTAGGGTGCGCTTTGTTTGTAGCGCATCAGGGCATTTTCGCAGACAAATGAGGAGGATCTGTCTGCTTGCCCCAGGCTGGTTTTGCTCCTTTTCCTTATCAGCAAAACACCGAGAATATCTAAATAATCAGGGAATCGTCTCTTTCTCTTTGTTTTATAAGGCCAATCGCTAAGTGTTCCCGTACCTAAAAACCACAGAGCAATGCTTAGGACTGCCTAAGGTATCTAAACGCCACCGAAACGCGAGGGGGAATTAGGTACCAAACGACAGTCTAAGGATCTGAACATCTGTGGGTTTAGGCCCTCCTCCGAGAAATCACCAGCCTCGCAGCAGTACCGATTTATTACTATCACTCGTATTTCTCTCCAGGTGGCATCCATCGCTCATAGTATTTTAAAAAGTCAGCGCAAAGGCAAAAAAGCTAAGGTCGGTTGTTATTCCCGATTCCTCGCTTAAAAGACCGTAACATGAAAAGCGGCAATGACTGAAAACAACGATCACAGTAATCAATTACGGATATTAAGGTAAGAAATTAAAAAGAAACAGAATAGCACAAATCACCTAAGAAGGGAAATACGTTCAGGGTCAACTGATCACTGCCTGTCAGTTTAATGCGCAATGCGGATCAATGACAGGCTTAAGTACTCTTTTAAGCGCTGATTTGTGCGTGGCACCTAAGGAAACAAACAGCAATGGGACAGCGATGCAGTTTAGACACGCTGCAAGTCCAGAACACCAGGCTCAGAGGGGAAAAAACCAATCAAACCATAGCAGAGTTAACACAAAACGGGCAAGGTCAGAAAAGAGAGGAGGAGAGAGCGAGCGGCCAAGAGACCAGTTAGTAGCTGGATAAAAGCGCTTAAGCTGGAGGCACCAGGAGGAACAACATCAATTTTGTAACGAGCAAAGAAAAAAAAGCTCACAAAACCAAAAGCTGTCATAAATCAGAGGCCTGGAAATTAAAAAAAGAGAAAAAAAAAAAGAACAAGAAAAAGTACTTATCGAGTAATAGGAAAGGATTTTGGTTTCTTTTTTTCATAAATCACTCTAAATACATATATATTTTTGTACTGCACGTCAGAGTCAAGCAGGCATGCAAGAGTTCTACTCACTGTCGGCAGGTTTGCTATCACTTAGGAAAGGTTCCTGCTCCATGATGTCCATTGGTATTTTAATACTTGGGACTTTTTCTGAGTAGGGGCAGTCAGACTGTGAAAGAAACGTGTAAAAGGTCTTAGAATATTTTCACTGCTCTCGCTCTTATCGTCTCCCACAAATTAAAATCATCCTTCATATAGTTTCTGTAGGAATGAGGAAAAGAAGAAAAAATAAAAAGGCATCATCCAGCTTCGCTGCCTGCTGGTTCTTGCTGGTTCCCCACTGCACCCCACCTTCCCTCCTCCTTCACACTGCGAAAGTAAAACAGATCGGAAGAATGATCTCGTGTAATTGTTATCTTCCCCTTCCCCACCTTTGCCACCAGCACCCAATTGAGCCCGGAGTTGGCTGCGGGAAAGACGGATGGCAAATGCGTTCGTAGGCAGGAATAGCAGGGCATTGCCTTCTGTGAAAGCGCAACAGAACGCTTTATCATGCTGCGATTTCTGTAAAACCCCTTTTTTCTTCCGGACTGCTCTCTGAGGATGAGGGCCAGATGCGATACGGCAGAGGTTCCTTAAGCTGGACTGTCTCAGCTCCCCCGTTTATCTACGTTGAGTCAAACCCAGTCTCAGTTATACCTCACTTTACAGTAAAATAGCTCGTCAAACCCAGGGCCCTTGTAAGAATTCAGCACTCCCAGCCAGCCAGGAGACACAGCAAACCGGTCAAGAAGAGGCACAAGCGCAGAGAAAACCTGTAGGCGGGCTCCGCGGAGCTTGGGTACCAGCACGATTCGTAACCCGCTGCCTTCAGGGACCCACCTCCTTAGGCTTGATAGAAGGTACCCGGAGTTATTTTGCTTTTTTCAAGTAAAAGTACCTTCTCCTAACCAAGGAAAGGCTGATATTGCGTAACTTGGTAAAAGAAGTAAGGCGGTATTTGCCAGAAACGTTAACACCTCTTTGTTCCTGGAGAGAACCAGAGGCAGCAGCGAGCATCACGCTGGGGTGGAGGCAGGGAGACCTTCAAGTCAGGGCAGGAAAACATTGCAGAGGCCAGAGAATCGCTCCCCCGGCATTTTTTTTTTAAATTATTTTTTAACACAACTGACATCCAGTGCAGTATTCCATACTCCCATAGCAAAATGTTTCCTCAGGAGTATTTTCACGAGGCTGAGGGATAAGCACAGCTCAAATAAAGATGATTCCTCCGAAAAGCACTGAGGCAGTAAAGCCATCCCCAAATCCCCATCCCTTCGGGGCCATGCTGTAAGCGGAGCCTAACAGCTGGGTAACATCTCCCACAGTTTCAGTGCTGATCAACGAATAAATGGCAGAGGTCTGTGGAACGGCAATGCTGATGCTCAGGGTCTACTTTAAACTTCACCGTCTAAAATGAACAGAGGCAGAGAAAGCATCTGCAGTTGGCAAAAATGCCCTAAAGGGGAGAAGAGACCATTACACAGCACTTCTGAGACTGAAACTAAATATGCTAGCCCAAGATCTTTTTTAGAAAAATTGTCTGGCCTTTCTTGGGCCATGCATTTTTTGACATAAAATCGGAGAGAAAACCAAGGCGCTTGAGTTTTCGTTGGGCAAATAGAGCTATTCGTTGCACTAATTCATACTTTGTAAAGCCAAGCTGGAGGGAAAAATGGTGAGATTACTGAAAACCTTTCTTTGCGGCTCCTTTTTCGCTGCCCCTGACGGCTAGCGAACCCCCAAGCGAGAACTTTAGGCGAGTCCTCGCTCGTGCTGAGAGCGGTCTCTGCTCACGCCGGGTTTCGCCGTACTCAGTCATCCAACCCCGCTCGCATTACCAACGCCCAGCAGTTCTCCTTGCTGAACGCTGCCCGCCAAATCCCAGAGGACTAACTTTGTGGGGGCATATTTCTGGAAGGGAAAGGGTGAAAATAATCAAACCGATAATGCCAAGCGTTTTATGGTCAGGAAGCTGGTAAAAGCAAGTGCTGAAAAAAAAAACCCAAGAAGAGTTAAGAACCAACATTTTGCATAAATTCTCTTACCCATTAGATCAATGACTATACCTTAAACTAAGGAAAAGCCTGAGAAGAGAGGAGATAGCTTAAAACATACCAGAGATACGGGAGCCGTGGCTCAGGATGCGATGCTGCTGGATTCAAATCAGTCAAGAGGAGGGGATGGAGTCAAACCTTTGCTGACTCTGCTCAGAACAGTAGGGAGTTTTCTCTCGTTTCGGTTTGCACAAAGTTATCTGCTGAAGGAAACCCTCGGCCTCCCAGGAACTGGAGGAATGACAGGAAAGGGGAGCTTGCTGTCTGAAATAAGAGCCAATCTTCCCAGCTGGGATTCGGCTTGATTTAACACGGCGTGGATCCAGGCGACCTCCTACACTGCTGCACCCTCACCTAAGAAATTCCTAGTTTTGTCTCTTGCTCCGCTTTAGACAGCATATGTTCTTTACAGAAAGGCCTTTGCATATTTTCTCATCTGAATAGCCTGACTTTGCTGCCTCTAACGCAGATCTGCAGAGGTGTTACACAGCTCTCGCATGAAGGACGCGGGTTCTAGCTTGTCCTCCCCACCAGGACTGAGGTTGCCTTTTCTGTCCTCCCATCCTTCAGCAAGATCAGGCATCGGGATGGTCTGGGGGAACTCTTGGAGCTGCCCTTTTCCTCTTGAAGACGCCAGATGGATTATTAGCCCAGAAGGAGGGTTGATTTGGTAGGTCTGCTCAGTGCAGAACGGACGCAGACGATACCCAGCAGAAACCCTCCAGACAGCCACCCCACGGCACCCGTGACCCTCCGGTTTGGTGGCAGCGGTGCCACCTTCGGACAGACCGACCCAGCGGCTGCTCCTTGGGGAGGTCGCCGTTACCCATTTCCTATCCGCTACGGAGGCCAGGGAGCAGGCGGGCCGACCACCGGTGCCGCTGCCGCTCTGCCACACCGCACCGAGCGGCGGTTCAGAACCTGGGGGCTGCAGGTCGGTGAGCCGGGCCGGAGGGCTCGAGGAAGGGCCAGGTGACTTATCCTGCTGCCTGCCTCCTCCCAGAGCGCCATCGCTTCTCATTTGTTTCTCCTTCCGTGTTAAAATGGGATTTTTTTCCAGCTTCAGGTGATCTTACCTCTGCCTACATCATAGGAAAAGCCCTTCTTCATGAACCGTGGATGGCTCCATGAGCAGAACAAGCGACACCGTGCTTCGTACTCTCCAGGTAGCCTAAAATTATTAAAGCCTAGCTCCCTTTTTGCATCGCAAAAGGTAACGCTGACCAAGGCAGCCAGCTCTCCAAAGGCAGCTCGCACTTACTATACAAAGTGCTGTGTAACTAGTGGGTTTAGCACTTCAATCAAAAAATTATAGGATTTGAGTTCGTGCTAGACCTGGGTAGGAGAATGTTTAAAGGCACGAGGACTACATTTCTCCTTATGATATATACAGTAAAAACCAGAACAGTCTAAGGCACGTGGATCTCGTCTAGTCAGGTCACCGTGCTTAGTAACGACGTAAGCAGCTACGTTTCACTATTTTAGGGCATGCTGCACCCTGAGGTAGGACCAAAGAATACACGGCAGAAGGGCACGTACGCTTTGAAAATATTTAGGTCGTGAGTATTATCAACAGAAAGCAGTCTTGCCTGCAAGACAAGTCACATCTTTTTGTGCTTTTAAAAAAGAGTAATTAAAAAAATATCAAAGAAGAAAAGCAGAATATATTCAGAAGTACCAGAGCTGCTGGTGCAAATCGTTCTCCTCCTAAAACGTAAGAGACGATGACGGGGGAGAAAGGCAGAGAAGGGAAAGGTGAACAAGGCAGGGTGATGAAAGGCATTCTAGCAAAGGGCATGACACCCCAGCAGGTATCTAGCGCTCTTGTGGAAAGCGTGATGTCGTTCCTGGCAATGCAAGCACCACCCAGCACAGGCTGGTGATGGCTGGAAAAGGGAAAGCAACGTAGAAAAGAAGTTTTGTTTGGGGCCGACTTGCTGCAGCAGCAGAAGACTGAGCTGGTCGGCTTCAGAAGAGGCTGGGAAGTCCCCAGCCCCAGCGCTGGGGCGGGCACGGACTGTTCCCCGGGGTTAGCTAGCTAGAAAAGGAGCGATTTGACAAGAGCAGAAAGCTCCTTACATCATCATTGTCGCTGTCCATACTGCCCTTCTTCTTCTTCTTCTTCTTCTCGTCCTCTTTCTTCTTCTTGTCCTTTTCTGGAATGACGTCGTCAAGGAAGCTTAAGTCATGCTGGGAGAAGAGGTAGTCCATGGCTTTTCTGACTGCTACAAGTGCCAGGATCTGAAAAGGCAGAGAGGGACTTCTCAGTCACATTTTACCTTGAACTGGGAACTCTCCGTGCACTCCTCTTGATGCTGCTGCTTAATCCCACACACTTGAATTCCGGCTGTAAATGAGAGAGAACAAGGTGAACGCCTGGGATACCTCTATCAACTGGAAAGTCTGAACCGTGACTGCTTCACAGCAGAATAAACAGGAGCAACGTAGAGAAAAAAGTATGTAATCGCTGAATACTCCTGTGGAGACAAAGGTCATCTTGAACATCCACCTGACAGGCATCAGGCAAAATAATAAAGGGACAAAAAATGAGTATTTTCATTTATTTTTGGATTCAGCTTACACATGCAGGTTCACAGGGGCAGCCTGAGCAATTGTCTTTACGTTTTACTCACCGCTTCCCCAGATGTAAAAACTCTTTAGAAATGAGACAAGGGCCAAACTGTGCCCTGAGAGTTTGCAGAATAAAGTTTACTAGGATTGTGGCTGCGTGAAACCGGAGGGAAAGCTTTTTCTGAGCAAGACTGCAATAAAGGCACTGGGAAAAAAAAAAGAAGAGACATGTCTGAAACAGGCATTTACATCGACGCTGGGTTTACCACCATCACCAGATGCCTACCAAGGTCATGTGTACGCTGTGCTCAAGGGGACGCCGACGCACTGAAAGCTCGACTCGGCTACTAAAAGATATAACCCATTCCCGACAACCGAAGACTGCCTTTAAGATGAAGTTTGTTCCGAGCAATAATGATCAACGGCACAAACAATTCCTAGGAAAGGATCTCAACATTTGACTTGCGTAACTTAAGACGCGATTACAGAAGTGAGAAATTACTCAGGGGGTGGAAAGATGTCATGTAGACACCCATGATTATCCCATTACGAATTATTTCTGTATTCCAAGTGCTTTTCCTTCGAATAAACAGAGGTTTGGCTATTGGCCAGATCTTCACAAATTGGAAGTTTATAGTCTTTCTGTTCATGAGTGCAAATAATTGAGGTTTTGTCATCAGATCCAGCTACGTCTAAGCTGTGACTGTACCTTCCCCGAGTTCGCACCATTATCGTGAACTTCAGCAGACTCAGGGTTCGCTCAGATTCTCCCTATTATGGGCAAAGAGTGTCCAGATCTCAGATTCAGCTTTCGACAGCAGTACAACACAGCCATGAAAATGCAATGCAACAGCGTGTCAGTGGGAACTGCTGATTTTTAACGCCTTTATATATGAGCATGCGTCCCAGCGAGAACATATGGAGGATTTTTTTTACTTGCATCATCTTTTCTCATTCCGCCAGCATCAGAGAAGAAACGCTCGTCCTTGTTCTGTTTTCTGCTTTCCCTCCTTCTCTCCCTTAAATAAGCACTGCAGTTCGTAACTGCACCCACAACTGCAACGTTACTTGTCTGTAAACCTGAAACTAGGTGACACTGGGCCCAGATTTCTTAAGGGACTTTCACAAAGCTCTGACTTTGCAGCAGTCTGACCCATCTCCAAGCCAGAGACCAGACGCGGCCGAATCTCTGTGGGTGCAGCTATGGTCCCACTGGATCCACACTGGATCCACCTGGCCCCACGGCCCCCTCCCTCCCACCTGTTCCAGCTGAGCTACGGCTCAGGCACAGCGGTGGCGAAGGATCTACTCGATGCTCCCTCCGTTAGGATCCACGGTCACGGGTTTCGATGCCTGAGGCAAAGCATACATACAAACTCCCCTTAACACCTGTTTGGTTTTTATTTGCTATAAATGCCTAACTGTGTCTATAGCTCTAGTAACAATCTAAATGACCAGAAAGCTGTTTCGCTATTCCCCTTCCTTGATGTAGAAACACTGTGTCAGACTGACTGCACACTGTATATTTAAGAAACAGTTCTGTGTGATGAACATTTTATCTCTCAACATCCAAAATAAGTTTTAACACGACTCTGATAGGTGTTATTAGAAGGAGGACGTGCATCCTACAAACTTAGATATCCTCCTCCGACGTGAAACACGTGAATCAACACTGCTGTCTTTTTACTGAAGTTCAAGGACAAATACATTCTTTTTTTTGCTCTTGATTAAGCTAATCCTTCCCCTCCATTTGGCACACCTCTTAGCAGTGAGCCTCATTCTTGCTTTTGTCAATGTGTGCTACTTAAAAGCAACGGAGGCGTTTTCTGTACGGTAATTAGCGTAGACTGAAAAAAAGAAAACTATGCACCTCTCACTCGTTCATGCAGCCCAAGGAGAAAACACGGCCAATCTAACCTTGGCAGCCAGGAATGGTCGAAACTAACTACACCTTTCTGGAAAAAAATAAACTTTCCAGGCTCATTTTCCTCCAGAGGATTTCTGTAAAGGCAGTCGCAGCAACACTGACCCCGTGCAGTCTTACCTCAGCGCCACGAATGGAGGCAGAGCCTCGAGCTAGGGATTTGACAGGGAGCCCGTTGATGGGAGGGGACGACCGTGCGTGGAAGGCGCAGGCTGCGGAAGGGAGGGACGCGAAGGAGAACATCACCTACCATGACAGGGAATATGATAGCAGCCACGGTGGACTTGAGAATCCAGAGGAGGGCCAGGCACACCACCTGCAGGAAGGTGAACAGATGGACCCTGCGCAGCGGCACGTGGCGCAGGTAGATGAAGTCAGGCTGGTGTTTTAGAGGCATCAAGAGCAGCTTCAGACGATCCATGAACTGGAAAGGAAGAGAAACAGACGTTTAAATGAAACCCGGGATACACAAAGAAGAGATACAAAAGCATTATTCCACGCTGAAGTGTGACCTTGAATCAGTTGGCTCCCCTTGCATAAAAGAAAGCCAGCAGAAAACCCAGCACAGCTCCCCTATGCTGACTGACTTGCGCAGGGCAGGCTAAACGCGTTAACTCCCTCGTCTCAAGTGAAGGTCCTAGGTCTACGCTGTATTTGGCAACTAACAGACACACCGGAGCGAAGCACCTCGCAAAGCAAGGCATTGCGGTGCCTTTATTTTCAGGAGCGGGACTCCATGTGCTCTGGTGATGAGGGTTTAAACCGAGGAACGAAGGAAACGGCTCTGCTGGCTTCAAAAGAATGGGCCTGATCCGCTGCGGCTGTGGACACGGGGAATTTTCTCTTGAAGGGAGCGCTTCATTACCCACCAAACAGAGGAAACAAGATAAATGCCCAAACTGCGGTCAGCAGCAAACTCTGGGTCACTTCTGCCACCCTCCCCTGCCCCGCTCCTGCTAAGGAAAGACATTCAGCATTTAAAAACAATGCTTTTTTTTTCCAAATAAATTGGGAGCAGAGCTCAAGAGAGGTGAGGGCAGACATCACGCTACCAGAGGACAGAAAGGCACCTAACTAAAGAGCGAGGAAGACGGGCAGCTTTTCTGGCAGCGTCCCTTGCCCCGTGCTAGACCGGACGGACTTGGAGTTAAACCAAAACGGGGATTTCTCATCGAGTGAAAAACATCCTTGATGAGGGGAAAACAAGCTGCCCAGTCCCCGGACCACCTGGGCCGGGAAGCAGGGGAAATCCCCTCCAGGAGAAGCAGCCCCAGGGCAAACACTACAATCCCCTCCTTGTCCCCTGCCCGAGCGTGGGCTTGCTGCCCGCTGCTGAGACCAGATCGATCTCCCACCAGTGAATGAAAGCCGGGGCCGTTTTAAAGAATAGCCACGGAAATTCTCATGGTGCTCACAGAACAGGCAGTCTTCTCCCGTTAGAGCACAAACAAGCGCTAAAAAGAAAGGCCACAATTAACAGGGTGCCAGAAAGCAACAAAACCACTTCCAGCTTCCTAGGGCCAGCTACAGATGCTGCGCTGTGAGAAAGGCTCCTTACGCAATATTTCCTCAACGACAAAGAAAGGGGCTTGGCTTCCCCTCCCCGGCAAACAGCAACGCTCCCGCTCGTTAACACCGCGGAATAACCCCGCTGCCATAAATCGCCTTCCCTTCTTTTCCTTCGGTCTGCGGCAGATGCCCCAGCAGGGGACCCGAACCGTCCCGGGAGCGAGCCCGGGGCCTCTGCAAGCGTACGCTGCCCTCGGCATGGCTGAGCTGCGGGGGAAAAGATGGACCCTGGGTCTTCGCAAAGCACCCGCCGTCGCTCACAGGGCCCAGACCTGGCTGCCCTCTGGCTGAGCAGGTGCCTTTGGTCTCAATCTCAGGACAGCCAGCTTGCGGCTATGTTTGTAAACAGTTGCTACCCTCCCCGCGTTTCTTGGGAAGGAAAAGGAGGCGGTGAAGGAGAAGGGAAAGGCCAGAGGGTTGCGAAAGAAACCCCGCACTGGTTAATGATTGCCGTCTTCTGGAGAAGGCCCGGCGGGGAGCCTGCTCCCAGCCCTGGAGGGACTCACCTGCACGCCGTTGAGGGACGCGACACCCATGTAGAGGAAGACGCCGTAGAGCACAGGCATGGGAATGAACTGCGGGGGGAAGAGCAGAGACAGGGAGTGAGCACGATGCGCCGTTAACCCAGGGGGAGACATAAATCCTAGCCTGTGATCAACTCTAATGCACCTACGAGTGGACAACATGGAGTAATAACGCGAGCAATCCTTCTGCCGTGTTTTGAGAGCCGCAAGGACATTTGTGCCATTGCCGGAGGGCTGAGGAGCAGGGCAGGGGCCGAACGAGCCCTGGGCTCTCCCACGTCACGGGGCCTTGGATGTCTCTCCAAGAACCACAGGGACCGAAGCCAGCCGGTGCCACTCAGTCAGCAAATTAAAGAAGAGGTGGGGTAAACGTGTTCCAGTAAGCTTCAAACTGCTTTTCACCTCTTGGTTTCTGGTGAGACTAGATGTAGAAGGTAGAGAAGCAGAGAAGGCAGCGTGACCCTGTGGTATGGCCGGCTCAGGCAGCCGTGGAAACCCATCCAGAAAGGCTCTTCTCTTGAGTCCCACCTCAGCCATGACAGTCATGGCCACCGAATCTCTGACCGCTCCATCTTTCACTCGCATTAATCCTTAACTATTCACAAATACAGGACCGTGAGTTACTTTCTTCACTGCCAGAAACTGCCTTTTCAAACATCCATTTCTGCTCCCTCAAGTGCTAAGCGCTGCCCATTCCTCCATCACTGGTCCTGCCACGGGGGACGTCTTCCTTCGGCAGCGAGGAAGGCGCACGGTCACAACATACGCACTTCCCAGAACGAGCATCCGTCCCTCCGAGCCGAAGCATGAAGCTTTCCTCAACGGCAAAAGCCACCAGGCGGCTGCCAAGAGAGGGGAAGCGCTCCTCGGCCCCCCAGCAAAACTGCGCAGCCAGCGTGGCGTGACGTGAATGGGAATACTTGGGCACAAACCACAGGCGGGGGCTGAATAACGGCCTTTGTGTGATTTACTGGAACCCACGAAGGACAGAAAGAGGGAAGCCGCCGTGCAGTGACGGCCGACTGCCACTGAACGGCAGCCGCAGCACGGCCAAGGCTCCCAGGCAAGCTGTGGCCAGCTCTGCTACTGTAGGAACATTTGTCTTCCAACCTGTGCATGTAACTCATTAAAGAGGCAAATAACACAGCAGTTTTTCAGCGTTTTATCGTATTGCCCACATCATTCATCATTTACTGGGTCAGGAACACGCACATATCCCTGGAGGCCTTGATCCCGAATGCATGCCTTTCGCTTGGGGCACGCAAGCACCAGAGTCACCAGGCCACGTGCCATCCGAGACCAAAGCTGCCCTGCCTACATTTTGCCCTTCCCTTCCCTGAATCTCATTCCCTATCACCTCCTGCGAGCTTCCTGATTGCCAGTTCATCCTTCTGTTGGATTTATTTGCCTCCTTGAGCGAGCTGCGTTGATGTTTCACGTTAAAAGCCAAATGTTTTTTTCCGCAGCCTGGGTTCTGTCATCGCGGGGAGGGACGGGGAGCCGGCGTGTCGCTCGCATAGCTGTGGGTGTCCAAGGGATTCAAAGCCCTCACTGGGTCCGAGGGATTAGAGAAGACAAGATAAAACCTCCTCCGGCAAGTTGGGCAGGAGGCTTTCAGAGTTGAGCTTTCTAGTTCATTTACATTGCTCTCTTTTCCTCCCTTCTATTTCTTTCTGTTTTTCAAAAAAAGAGAAAAATGTCCAAATATTATTTCACCATTCCACGATAATTAAGCCTGTAAATCATCCCTAGGTGAAACTTCAGTACATTATCCTGCGGAGCAGCAAGCGGTGCTTTCGTTTTGCAAGACTTTCTTTTGGCAAAGTATTCCCTAGCTATGGGGTTGCTGGCTTAGGCACTCCGAGCAAACCTGCTGCTAGCCAACAGAATTAAAAATGTATTTATAGGAAAGTGCCTGTCAGTCTCCTAGCGGGGCCGAGGATGTTTCTGCGGAGATCTGCCATAACCGAGCAGAAACATCAGTGACGTTCAAAACCAGCACAAACACTGCAAAAACCCACAAAAACCAAAGATGAGATTATCCTGTGGATTGCCTGCTTTATTGAATTTGGGATCGTTCGTGTTCAATTTGCTGCTGGCACGGGAAGACTTGAATGTCCTGCGATGCTTTTAGCAAAGCAGTTCTCTCGAGCAGGAGACCCTGCCGCTGGAGTCTGTTAAAGGTCCTGAAACGCTGCCAGGTCCTTCTCGCTGGCACGTGGGCGAGGAGCGTGCCGATTTAGCCTCAGGCGTCCTCCCGCGAGGATCTTCCCCATGCGCGTTCTTAGGGGAAGCACGGACAAATAATAAATGAATGAAGCAATAACAGGGGAAATAATAGACCCCAGTGGAACAGAGGAGGAGAGATCTTGCAGGGAAAGGTCACGGGAACGAACAAACAGAATTATTACAATCAGGCATTAAATCAAGGGCACAGAAATGCCTGTTTGCGCAGAGGAGGAAACTGTTACCAAGACACAAAAATTTGCTAGTTGTAAAAACAACCTCAGAAACCAAGAATGGGAACACGCTGACTTTGTAAAGCCACTTTGTCCGCTTTCTACGCAGGCAGCACCATTGCTCCCTGCCTGCCTCCTGCCCTTCAGGCTCACGTCTAACTGTGCCTCACAGCCCCCGCGGCTGCAAACCTCCTCCTGACCAAAAACTCATTTGCCTCCTCCAGAAACGCTTCTCCAGACACCCGTCTGCTCCGTCACGGAGTTACGATGCATGGTGCCGCTGCCTCAGGACGCGTGTTTGACATCTTCTGCTCGCACCATCGGTCTGCGGGGCCATGGAGATGGACTTCTGCAGCTGACATCTCCTGTTGTACAGGCGGTATCCTCCACAAGACACGGATAAGCAGGTTTTCCAGTTTCATTCTACGCTCCGATGATGCACTAAGGATGTGTTTCTCCGTGGCTACGTGCCAACAGATTTCAGGTCTTGGAAAATAGCTACCTACCTAGATTAAATGGTACATCAGCAGCACATCTGTCCAGAGCCTTCGCTAAACTCACAAGGAAAAGAATTCAGCAGATTAAGAAACCACATTTAATTGCGCTGCTTCCTCCAGAAACACGTTTTCCATACTGCTGAGCTGGGCATCGCTTCTGAGCGATAAGGGATGAGCTATTTTAGGAGGATCCAGCCTGAAAGAGTGAAAATTTGACTGTTGTGCTGGCTTTTTTAAAAAAACGCCAGGCAAGCTGCAAGAGCCTCGCGGTGCTGAGGTGCGGGCCTTGGCAGCCGCACCAGGCAGGGTACCGCTCCGCTACGGCGGTGGCAACCGTCCCAAAGATTTTTGGCCAAAACTGTGCCCATGGACTAACACCATCAGCTGTAGGCTCTGCTCGTCGCCACCACTTCTGCCTACTCTTTCTCATCAAAAAAACCTCCTCTCAGTACCCATGCACGTAGCCCGTGAGTAAGCCCCCAGTGAAGATTTTCTTCGGGTGTATGTGTCAAGATGTGCGCACGCTCAAATAAATGCAAATGTACTTTAAAACTACGTATCCCTCTGTTAACCTCCGTCTTCCACACGGCAACCCTACTGCATTGCCAGCCATCCTTCCATCGTGCCGCCAGTAGGCTCCCAAGCTTTATCTGCAATATATTTTCTATAAAACACAGCCACAGCAGAAGCATAAGAGTGCAAAATAAATCCTTAACTTTATGCAAACATGGAAAAAAATCTTAAAATGAAAAAAACCACAGCCCCCAAGCCCACCAGCCCTCAACTTTGTCACTATTACTATCTAGCACACTACAACGATGTTATTTTTTTCCTTCAAAAAGGTTTGTATTTAAGCTTCCGGAAAATTGTAAAACTGCATCAGTAATTGTCTCTAATCTCCTCTTCCACACTTCAACGATGAGCTTTTTTAGTAGCACAAAAATAGCCTGACCGTTGCCGTGGCCCTGCTTCGGCTGTGTGAGCAGAAGGACGCAGCGCAGGGCATGTCCTTACCTTTAGGATGGGAGCCATAAAGACAGACACGCCGGTCAGAATGAAAACGATGAATCCGGTGACTCTCTGCTCCCTGAAACAGAATCACTGGGTGAGCAGGATGGCTTCAGCTTTCCCTCTGGTTTTATTCCCTCGCAGAGTACTCAGAGCCAACATAAAGCCTGACGACTCCTTTTTGCAGCCACATTTTCAAAGCAGCCGGCCCATTACGAGCCAGCAGCACCAGGCCGGCCTCTTGATCCTAACCAAACCTCATACGCCTCTTTTTTCAAACACCAGATCCGTTTCTGTATCCTGCCTTAGCTCCGCTGTTTGCGGATCAACAGAGTACTGCTACTGAGTAAGGAGGAGCTTGTTTCCATGTTAAACACTAGAAACCATTAACTAGCAACCCAAATTCTCTGCACGGCAGGATTTATAGCATGCAAAGAGGTAATAAATCATTAGCTCTCCACTCGTAGATTAGTAGCATATTTTGAGTCCTGGCCATAGTGCTCCAGCAGCTGGATAAACGGCCCAGGCCTTCGTGGGGTGCTGAACGTGTGCCTTCGCCGGCACCCACAGCCGTTCCCTACATCCCAAAATACTTTCGCCAGTAATATTTCAGCGTACGGAAAGTGAGGCCGTTACATTTCTATTTAGTCGCCAAAACAAGTGGCCTGATTTCCAGAAGTGCTCCTATTGAAAGCACTTCAGACCGCTTAATTAAGGCAACCGAATACAGAAAAACTTGCTTACGTAGAGCTGACTGCTCTAGGCATGACATTTACATTTTTGACGGTTATATTTGCTAATGAATGCCTGTCTAATGTCCATGGATAAAGAAACCTGCAGTAAATTTATCTCCCTTCTCAAACACTGGCAAAACGCGTCCGATCGGGCCAAATAAACTTTTGAGGAGTTACACGGGTATTTGTTCAAGGAATTGCCAGAGGCCTGCGCTGCTACATCTCACAGCCGGGTTTGGAAATACAAAGAAAGCAGCATGAAATCCTTCATGACAACTTTGCAGTGTCCCGTGGGCCCCAGAGCTCGCTCTGTAAAGCTCTGTGTATGTTGGGATGGCTTCAACGTGCATGCCCCCAGCAGACCAAGCAATGGTCTAAGCCCCGGTGCGAGGTTTCCCTCCTTTCCTCCCTTAGCTCCCGCACGTTTGCACAGGATCTGCAGGCACGCACGTAACACAACAGTTTTCTTCCTTTTCAAGAAGGAGTATTTGCAAAAGGGCTACGCCAGATAAACTTCTAACTGGATATATCCTCTGCAGACAAAAAAAGCTGTAAGGAAGCACAGCTGATCTGAAGATTTACAGCAAATCTAAGAGCTATTCCCCCTGAACCTCTGTACGTGGCCTGCTCGATGCCAGACCATTTATAGCACAAACTGATCTTTGCAGGCACACAACGCAATCGAGGCTTTTCTGGTTTGACATACCTCACTCCCAAAAACTTGGGCTGTTCTCCAGGGGCTGAAGTTTCCGTCTCCATCTTCAAGCTGTCAATGTGAGCGATGGAGATCACGGTAGCAGCAACATACCAGGGCAGACCCATAAAGGAGCATATGATCATCAGAATGGCCACCCAGAACAAATCCAGATGATATCCAGCACCTTTCTGTGAAGGGAGACAGATAATTGTCAGCTTAATTACTCTAAATACCCAGGGAAGGGCCAGGGCTCTGGCCCGGGGGCAGAGGCACACCAAACCAGCAGCATTTCCTTCTACAGCGTCTTTTGGCCAACAGAAATTGTCATAAGAAACAGCAGAGCAGGGCACGGTGCTCCTTAAAGGATCAATTCCCTGTCTCTGCAGGGAAAACAGGTACGCGTTACAGTTCTGGCAAGCTCTGGAAACAAGAGCGTACAGTAAGCACAGGAGAGCGGCAGACTTGCAAGCAGTCTGGCAAAAGACCAAGCACCTTACGTACGCTACGTAGCGCTTGGAGGTTGAGTTGGTACAAGGCAAGCCCTGCGAGGAGTTAAATAGCTCTTTACAGAGCTACCTGACACAGCAGACCATGAGTTAAAGACAAGCGGAGAGCACTACCTTCACCAAAAAATATTTGGTGAGATACACATCGTATCTTCTAAACAGTATAAGCGAGCTCTCAATATACATCTCTTTTTTTTAATATACACACACACACACACGTCTTGGTTATATGGGTTTATAATGTTCTGAAGGAGGTCTGCATTGCCTCTTAAAAAACAAAAATGAAACCCCATTATAAAGCGCTCTTTTTATACGGATACGTTCTCATTTTTTTCATGAGGTAACCCAGTGACAAGAAATTCCACGCCCAACATGACGGCCCATTCTGACAGCAGGAGGCAGTTACGGCAGCAAGAGAGTTTGGAGAGGGCGAGCGGACGGACGATCGTCCCCAGAGCAGGAGCTACGGCTCGGCGCGAGCCGTTCGTCCCGCTGCTCTGCTACGAGCGCATGGGACTTCTTCCGCCACGGTGGGAGGCCAAGATGGGCGCCTTTGCGCGCCAACTCATCTTGCGTCTGTGTAAGCGACAGCTCGGATGTGCACAGAGCTTTAAACGCCCAAACCACCCTTTAAAACTAGCCCAAAGCCCAATTTTAGTGTAAGAAGCTGTTGTAAGATAACTCTCAGTGTAATGACTTAATGAGTTCGACCTGAAAGCAATCTTGGAGAAATATGGTGCCTGCCTAAAGGTAACATTTGCCATTTGCTGTCTCAGAGCGAGATCTGAACGTATTTAGGATATGAAGCAACTGCGGGATCTTAGAGTTGGGACTTCACAACTGGTCTGAGCCCTGCCAATGGCGCCTGGTGCTGGAGGCATCTCCCTCAACACCCAACCCCTGGCTCCCGTGGGGAAAAGCGACAAGAAGAGCTGATGGGCTCACACCCTATCGAAAGGAGAAAGCTGCCCTCATTCTTTACTCCTTTTTCAAGACCTCTGATCATCTATCTTTTAAAGCCTTTAACGAACTACCACAGGAAATCCACCAGTCACAAGTTTCGAGAGAAGCGAAGAAACAAAAGAGCCACCGAAAAAAAGGGATCTTCAGAAAAACACCAGACAAAACTCTAAGGTTTGCTATTTTAAAGAAGATTAACCTTTTTTTTAATCCTGTTCAATTTGATTTTATTGGAAAGAACAAATGATCTGGACC
The DNA here is from genome assembly GCF_047370975.1 of Nipponia nippon. Lineage (NCBI taxonomy): Eukaryota > Metazoa > Chordata > Aves > Pelecaniformes > Threskiornithidae > Nipponia > Nipponia nippon. The sequence continues at coordinate 82,187,614 of NW_028262380.1, read as the reverse complement.
TATTTGGTAACCCAGGAGGGAAAGCAACCCAGCTCGTCTTGAATAGCGCTCGTTGTTTTCCTCGTAGGCGCGCTGCTTACCTTGGCTGGCCCGCAGCGCTGGGACGGGCGCTCCGTGACGCCCTGCCAACGCTTTAGCAAGGCACCAGCAGAAAAAAACCCGTCCTTCCTTTGGCCTACAGTAGATTTTGTGTACGGAGGTGCTTTTTGGTGCAGAGCGGCAGGATGGGACCCGAGACCCCCCCATTGAACAAAAGCATGTGCTCCCAACCGTAACAAAGGAAGCGGGAAATCAATTTTTTATATTAAACAGTACTTTGCTGGAGCATTTATACTTTGTTGCTCAAAAAGTACACCCAGTGCTGATCGCATAACCACGTTCAGCGTCTATAAACTGCAGAGATGAGGGGCCTCTTCTTCACGGGGGAAGAGCAGTGAATGTATTCCTCCGGTGATTAAGAAAATGGTATGTCTGCTTACTTAGGTGCAGGAGACAGACCTAAAACTGAGGTCATGGCAATGCTTAGCCTCCCTCCGAGGAAGATGTGGGCACGGTATCGAATAGATCTGCCCTGATCCAGATGGCGAAAAGCGATGTTCTGAGGGTTGTTTTTAAACCAGCCTCCTAAGACCATCAACCAGCACCCATCGCTGCGCCCAGCAAACCTTTCCCACTCCCTGCTACTCTGACTCCCTCCTCCAGGCCAGGCTCAGGACGGTCTCAAAGCACGGCTCAGTTGTCTAGTGTCCACGGTGACCATATGAATTGCAACGTCCCCCTCTTTTTCAAGTAAAAGCTCCATTCAGATTTCCAACAGCTCTCCACATAACTGATGAAGCAGATATCTAAACGATGCCCCAGCATTACCCATGCTTTGAGGGAGGCTTTACTCTCACGGGTTAGACCACTTGAAACGTGTCCCGTTAGCAGGAAGGGAGAGTCGTCTTTTACAGGAATTTAATATTTTTCAATAGAACTGACTGTGCAGGGAAAGGAAAAACCCTACAGGCATGAAAAACTGCATAGTGCGGGTCTGGAAAGTTTATTTTAAAAACATGACTCCATCCTAGGCTGTTATATGTCAGCAGATATAAAGCTCTTCTTTAAATAGCATCCAACTGTGGCTATGCCCTTGGCATGTCCCAAATCTCTTCAGCTTATTGCCTGTATTTTACAGCACTGTACAGCCAACACGGCTGTCATACTTGGGCCATCTCTGGCCATACCCACCAGAGGTGGGGTCCTGCCATCGCCCCGGTGCCCCGAAACCTCCTTCGGAGCGGCTGACAGCTAGACCGACGCGCCGGGCCCGCGACACAAAGAGACCTTGTTCTGCCGGTGGCTGGCAACATCCGCCAGCGATCGTCTTGCATGATAAACACCATCATAGGGGCCTGTCAGATCCAGAGAAACTTTGCCCGTTGTGATAAGGTGAGAGAGATTTTGGCTTGGATGCAATAACGCAGTGCTGTGCAAATTAAAATTAGTCCGGGCTCAGGTTAAAGCAGAAACCTCACCCCACCGCAAGCGTGAGCTCCCGAAAAGGGGCACTCCCTGCAGATCCCTGCGTGACCTGGTGGACCCGCTCTGGCCACCCTTGCTTTCCTTTCCATGCTGATGCATCCGATTCATAGAGTCTACGACAGAAGTGCAGGAAGAAAGGCGACCACAATCACAAAGCAACTTTCTCTCCTTAAAAACAGCGGCAGGTGACATGGAATAGGCCTGTGTCTCTGAGGGAGGAAGGGGGTAGGAGGAAAATTAGATGTTAAGAGTCATTTGATGACTAGAATTAGCTGGGCTTGAGTCTGGCACTAGCTTCCCTAGAGGACTAGAGTCGGTGAAGCAAACGGCCATTTGGAAGCACCAGCACTACCAAAACCCGACGGTTCTGCACACCAGCTGTAAGGCAGCGAGCGATCAGACCCTTCTGCTGGCCCCAGTCGTCTTCCTGATTGCCTTGATGAAAACAACACCAGAAAGGACATCTGCCAAGCACCCTCGCTGGAAAGCATCCTATCCTTCCTAGGGTTCCTTAACATCAGGCCTGGGGACTTGTCGTTAAAGGAACGAACGGTTTTGGCGGTACGTATAACCGTATTTGCTGGGCATAGTGGACAGCATGCGCTTACCCTACACAAGCAAACATTGGGAACGACAGACATCAACCGGTTTCTGACTGTGTTCAATTTAATGATTTCTTATTGGCTGCTGGAAAAGCAGAGCGCGCCAGATGGACGCGTACAGCGGACAAGCGTATAACTTCTTATGTTTGTGGATAGATGCGTACCCTCTTTCCTTCTCTAATTCTTCAAACGGCGGAGTCTTGCAGAATTACCAAGGCAAACGATACTTCTTGGGTCAGGGCTAGCAGATTCTGAAATGGATGTCATCCAGCTCTCTACTAACTAAGGTAGACAGTACTACTACCACAAATAGAATTGCAGGGGCAGCAAGGTTATGAAGGCAGCTAGATGTTGTCTACATCGGTATTCTTTACAAGGCAAGCTTTGACCAGCCTGTACTTAGAAGTCTCTTTCGCCGTTCTCCAATGCTTACAGTTGGAGAGTAAAGCTCTTGCAAGGAAAGGTCAAAATATTGTGAAGACTTTTAAGAAACTTTTTAAAGTTTTTTTTAAAGTTTTTAAGAAAGGGGGCTTTAAACAAAAGTTCTGCCTCTCAAAGGAGGGCTGCTCTAATTTCTTCCGGCTCTAGGCACGTCTTTGCCAGATGAGCAGTGGGTAGGATGCGATGGGTCCAAGTCCTTTCCTTCCCCTAGAAGGGAAGGGGTAGCTGGCTGGTTTTGTGAAATCCCACTATTCCTGGCATGGGACCTGTCTGCGAAGGAAAAGGGCGGAGCAATCCCAAAGCTGCTCACGTGGGAAAGCTTCAGGCCGCACGATGGTGAAGCCAATCAAAATGAGTAAGCGCTCCCTGAAGGAGACATGGCGAGTTGGCCCGGCACAGGGTTCCTGTTTTAGGAGGAAGGCAAATGCTGTTTGCACAACGCTCGGGATTTTCAACTGAATCAGTGGTTTTCCTGGCAAAAACGCTACGCTAGTCAACACAATAAATATTGTTGTTCAACACCAGCGACGACGTTTCTGAGGTGGCATGTACGTTCAGTGCTGCCACAGGCTCTCCTCCATCTCTAGCACAAAAAGAGCACCGGGCAGCTCCCTGCACGCGTGCAAGACGCAAAGCACACCCACCTTGAGCTTGTGCTCCTTCCTGTTGACGATGACGGCTGTGATTTGCTGGTCCATGAAGATGAGGATAGTCACCAGCAGTGCAGGGATGGCTGCTGCCAGGTACACCCACCACGGGTTCCCTCCGAAAGGTGGGATAAACCAACCCCTATTGGGACTGGTTGGCTTTTAAGGACAAGGAAAAGAAAGCTTGCATTAGAGCCGCAATATAGGAGTGATCACATCCTAAATACACTTGTACTTCCAGCAATGGGGCTACAAGGAGATGCTTGAGGTTTCCCGCAATTTCATCCTTCTCATTAACAGCAACAAAAGGTTCAAACTACAAAGGCAGGATTTAGGACATAAATCAGCCAACCAAAACGATGCTAATAAAAAGGGTATCATCTGAGTAAAACGGTCCTTTCCAGATAGCTGACTACTCTCCTGTTTTGGGGGCAAGTCATTTTATCCAGGGCAGACGGGGCTGGGGGGAAAGGGAACCTCTTCCAAAGGCCACCGAAGAAGCTGACAATGACATACCTTGAATTCACTTGGCACAATTAGTTTCGGTGTGTCCACACCTACCAGGGCATCTATTCCACAGAAAATCAAAATGGACAAGATAATGGCAAAGTCACTGATGAGCTTCCGGGCCTGAAACAGAAGGTGATATCATAACAGTAGTTAGCACTGTGAAACACCGTTTCACCCAAGCTTTAGTTTCTATGCGGTGCTCCAGGCTTGCGTTTGGCGGCAATACAAGCTCACCGTTCCTTCTTTCACAGAGACAAAGGTGCGCATTGTCACGTCTGGCGCCGTTTGCTTAAATGTGCCTTGGTACTTCACTGCGTTGTCTGAAAGCCAAACGATTAAGCCTAAATGGAAGCATGAAAACAAGCCTAAGGAAAAAGAAAACTGCTTTTGTAAGAAACTCCCACGTGAATTCTTCGAGGCAGTCCCACTGATGTTACGTTCGACAGCAGCCAACAACCACCGGTACGGAGACCTAGTTCCTCTGCAGCGGTGTCCGAAGAGACTTTTCAGGATCAGCTTCCAATATTAACAGATACTGAACATTTATAAACAAACCTAAAAAAAACCAGTGACTTTTTTAGACATGTAAAATATTGTCTCCTTCTGTTTGCCTTCTGATCTCTGATTCTTTGGGGTCCACATATTCGTGGTTTTCTATGCAGGACCAGAGACTGCTGTTTTGACACGAGTCGAGCTTCTCGGGTTATCACAGGATTTCTAAGGTATGTGGCTTTAACAAAAGAATGCTGTGTTATCCCCAGACTCCATTCTTTTAATAGGACTGAAAAAACAAACGGGAACGGCAAGAAATGGTATTTTACACCAGACAACGGAAACAGTCACAAACTTCTCTTCAGAAGATGGGAAGACCCGAACTTCCATGACAGAGATGTTCTGCGTGACGGGCAGAGATCACGCTGTTTTCTGTTCAAGTAATAAATCAACCTAAGCAGACAGGAAAACAAACTAGGCTTCTCAGCTAAATCCTCAACATGCCCTGCGAGTGCAACTCTACTGAAGTCATTGGAATACGACAAGTCAAAGCTGCCACTGGTCGGACCCCGAAATTTAACTGGCCAGGACCCGCTGCGCTTGTCTGAAGCCCTGTGATCCCTTCCGAGCTGTTTTTCTTTCCAGGTTTCCTGGGTTCACATGGTTACAGATAAACTGAGCTGCATTCCAGCCCGGATGGAATTTGTTTCATTTTTATTAAAAATAATAGAAGTTCAATTGTAACACAGCAGAACAGTAAACATCCACGCAGGATAAATCCCCGTGTGTCAGGATGCCAAAAACTGGGGGGGGGGGGGGGGGCAGGTCTCAGAGAGAAACGTGGCTTTGGCACGCACAGAAGCCGCCAGCTCGCACGCGTGCCGTGGTCCCTTTAGTTGGGGAGGCAAACAGGGAGATGCGCCGGAGAGGTGCCTGGAAGCTGGCTGTAAGGCTGAGCAAAATCTTGTTTAAATCAATGCAGAGGTTTTTCGAGTCATCCTTATTTGGCATCCGATCCTCAGAGAAGAAAGGGAATTTCTGCTTTAGGTCCCTACCGTAACAGGCAGACCAGACGTGGACTGTAGTAGGGTTCAACATTTTTGCATTGATTTCTGAGTATTTCAAACGCTACGTGGTAACATCAAAGATGTGTCTCTGTCCTGTGCTATACGGACAGCTCGCTTACCTGCCGTTCCTCAGTGACAAAGCAAAGGGCTGCTTCTGTCCTCCCCAAAGACTCCCTCTGGCTCTAAGCAGGGAGACTTTGGACATGACCATCAATAGCCCCTTTCGGCCGTTGGACCTCTGTAGGACAGCCACGCGTCCTACCCCAGAGCCAGTACGTCCCATTAAGCTGTGTATCCGACACTCAAAATGGCCAGCTGAAACTATATATGCCTGAAGGGCTCTTCTGATTTCTTAAGGCTGATCAACTACATCGTTGTGTATCTCAGCTTGGAATTGCTGTTGTCAGGACCTTTAAAATCACTGCCACGTCCCCACGGCAGATTATGGTTCATTTTGGCTCTTCTGCTGCCTCACCCGTGCCCTCCAGAAACACTGAGAGCGTGAAAGCTAAGCCATCCCAGACACACCTTGCTTAACCAGTACCATGTTTCTCAACCAATGCAACCTGGCTTCCCTGCAGAGCGTTTCCCCCTGCATGCGTGACAGCTATCCAAAAGGCAGGCTGATCTTCGAAAGAGGAAAGAGACCGCTAGGGTGAAAGGAGATACTTACGGTGGTTGGAAAATAGCGACTGGTCTTGAATTTCTTCAGGGCCATGGAGCAGGTGTAAGTGCCAAAAAAGAGGATGAAGGACATGAGGGTGATGTCAGGGACATATTCGCAGTTGTTGCCCACAAGTTGTCCTCCGTATTTCAAGCACTCCTTCGTTGTCAGAGATGACCAGTCAATGGTGGTGTTGTACTGCAGCGAGAAAGGGAACATTTCCATAAAGCTGTGCTCACACCGACGCTGTTCATGCTAGGACAGGAACGGGGACAGAGCACCAGGAAAAATACTGGGAGGAAAAGGAAGGCATGGAGCAGAGACTAAAAATCCCCGAGCTTCTGCACAGACAGAATGGATTTTAACCTGGACCGAGGAGGGTATTACCTGGGAACTGAGGAGAGGCTGGGCCTCGGGAAGAGGAAAGAGATCTGACCTCTGCTGTGGTCTGCCAGACACGCGCTGTGTTTTCTCCAGTGGAAAGGCAATGCTGGAAACCTCAGGCTGGAGCGGCCTGAGACCACCCCTACATCCACTCCCCACTGCTCCTTCACTGCCAGCAACACCAAACCCAGACCTGCTTCTCTCGGATCACTGGTTCCACAGCAGAAAATCTCCCTCCTTGCCCTTTCTAGAACTCGCCTAATGCCCACTGGCACCCGGAGGCTTCTGCCCACACGGCGCCGGGCCACGCCGCAGTTACTGGGTGTCCTTCTGTGTATTTGGTAAAAGCCATCAGTTTATCAGTGCCTGCGGAATGCCGGACACGCAAAGGAAAAGCCGGCGCACGGAGTAAATATTCAATGTTAGTTGTGCTTCTATGCAGCTGGGGTTACCAAAACCCCCTCTGTTTTACAGACAAGCAGTCAGGAGGACGCTGAGGCTCAGCTTCCCTCTCTGCTACGCCCCCGCAGAGCCCTCCGGACCCAGCACCCCAGCCGGCCTTCCCCAGGCACCCGAGCAGCGCGGTGGCACGGCAGGGCTCTGCCCAGCTGGTAAAACCCGCCCGCAGCTGCAGAAAGGTCCTGGCGCACCAGCTCGCCTGCGGGGACTGAACCCGGCACCCCCAAATACACCGGTTTCCCTTGATTTCAGCAAGAGCTGAGGGTCTCTTCCCCACTGTCTTGCCAAATAAGAACCTGCATTGGAATTTCCTTGAATTGCTTCCGTTCTCATTTGAATACCTCGTTACTAATGATGACCGACTGCGATGGCCAGGCAGGGAGGCACTATTTGGATTTCAGCTCTCAGTGGGGAACCCAGAGCCCCACAGGCCGTGCTAAGATGATCACTGGTGTCCTAATGCTTGTGGTGAAGCAGAGCCCGAGGAAGGGGCTTTCCCCCCCCGCCCTGCGTAACTCATCATCACGGCAGCGCAGGGACGAGGACAGAAGACATCCAAATGCACGAGAGGCCAAGAATATAAACGTGCACGTAGCAGCGAGCCGGCGAGGCTATTCCAGGTGTGCACAGACAGCACTGCCCGAGGGGAGAGCGGGAACGCGGAGGGTATATGCTAACACCAAGAAAAATTTAAAGGATTTTCAGGTACCTACAACATTCTGTCAGTCTGGGGAGTTTTAGAATCACGTTGTCTCTGCTCCTCCTTTTCTGCATGAAAACCCCAATGAAGGAAACCACAGTCGCGGGAACCATGACATCAGGGAGAAAGAATATTTTAAAATAACCCAAAATGCATAAATCCATAGAGAGGAAAGAGTATTTTACTCCAAATAGTTAAGTTAGGACTTATCACCAATGTGGGCACAGACTAATTCAAACCAACAAGCAATTTACCAGAAAAAGGATGTTCTTTAGGCAAAAGTGCAAGGCACAAAATGTCCCGTTGTTTATAAATGACATTTTCAAGCAGGGAAAAAAACCTCCTAACCTATATTAAATCTTGAAAATATGTGAGGTACTCGCCGAAGGCAAAAGGTTCACAGCCTCGTGTTGCGTCTATCAAGTATCTTGTTCATGTGCGTACGTTGAAAAATTCATCACGTATGCCTCCAAACTGGATGCTTCTTGTGCTCTGAACCTGCGCGTAATAAACTGCAGCTTCCTCAGCAAACGTTGTGCCTCCCAAGAGCTGAACCGAGGTGCGATTTTGCTGACACTGATGGCGGTGGGGGAAAAAACCCACCCCAACAACAAACCCCCCAGCTGCCTGCTGCTGTTCGACACGGTGCTGCCACGTTTGCTCTCCTGGCGGCATCGAGCAGCAGCACTTCGTCCCGCATCAAGAGGATTTCTGCTGCTCCGCCCTGACGGCTCACGGCGGGATGGCCACAGAGGGGAGAGCGAACGTGGCTTTCAAAGCAGGGACATAAGCTAAAAAACAAATATTTGGGGGCGTATTTTTCATTTTGTGATTTTACATCTACCGAAATAAGCACGGGAGAGCATTTGATAGGGAAGATTACCACTCGGGGTACCAGAGAGCAGAAAGAAGAGGGCACCTCTCTTCTTTGGGAGACCTCCCAGCGTGATCTTGCTCCGTCCCCCTGCCAGCCGCCTGGCAGGATTTGTACCGGGGCGGCTCTCCCCGTTCCCCAAATCCTTGTCATGTGTCCCCAGACATGGGTTTTGCTTTGAAACTCTCAGGCATCCCGAAAGGGGCCTGGAAACAGAGCTAAGCTCTGCGCCCCGGGCTGGCTCCCCCGGCAGGGAGCACGGCTAAGGCAGAGCACCCTCAGGGACAGGCAGGATCTGTGTTCTGCCGCACAAAGCTGTGATTCTGGGTCTCAGCTGACTTCCCCTGCATCAAACACAAATCTATCTGACCCCATCAAGCTCCATTCCTTTCTCCTCATCATCCAAAGCTCACTGCTGAAGCGAAATGTGGAAAAGCCAGGGTTGGCTACGGAAAAAAATCCAAGAAAGAGATGGAAACAGGACTTTCCAAAGGAAGGGCTGGCCACAACGCTCCTATCGTTACAGTCCTGGACACCGGGATCCGACTGTTCCCCCGGAAGAACCATTTGCACACTGCCAACACACACAGATCAGACCGCAAGACAGCGGCTGCTATTAGCAGGTAATTAATGTTACTAAGTTGTGCACACAGTACTAGGAGAAATCCTTGGAGGATCAAGCGAGCGTGCCAAACGCCACATTTTCAAGTGCGTCAGCGTGAGGGTTTTCTTCACGTGAGCAATTCCTGATCTATTGGCATGGCCCAGAAGAAACGCACGGCACTTGAAGACTTCCCAGACCGTATAATCCCTGCCCTGGCAAAGGGCACTTACCATCTCCGCAGTGGAATAGAACAGCTCATCGGCCGACGGCATCTTTGTCCCGTTAAATAACGAGCTATTAACTGCAAGAGAGCGCAGAAAAAGGAAGGCCGTGAGTGTGGTGCCAAAACAGCCAGAAAAGAAATCATTTCTTAACTCCATCAAACTGTTTGCAATCTCTTTGCTCAAGTCAAGTGAGTCAAAAGTATTGTTTCAGAGTGACTCTAAAGCATCAATCATTTAAAAAACGGAAAGAAAAGGCTAAGTGAAACATAGTTCAAACCTAGCTGGGTTTTTTTTGGAGTTCGCTGTAAAAAAATATAGAAAAACAGACAGACAATGTAATATTTCATGGTTTTGCAATGTTTTTTTAATGATTTCTGGATTAAAACAAATATCCACAGAACACTCCTAATTGTTAATTTAAAATTAATGCACAACCCCAGAGATATCCAGAAAAGCAAAATGCATTTCAGAATCCAGCACAAACATATTTTTTGTGTCAAAAAAGACAAAGCCTAATGGAAATCAACAGGGTAATCTCATAAATAAATCACCAAGATCATTTCTTTGAAAGCAGGGGCAGCGTGCACGGTGACAACGATACATGTTCTCCTTCTGTTTTCAGGCGATTAGAAGTCATTTATTTGAAATTTCCTTTAGAAGTGCAATCCTTCCTGAAAACAGGCTTGTCAAACACGTCCTCATGTTTTATTTAGGTTTTGCACGTACTTCTGTGTCTGTTAGGACTATTTAAGTTGTACTAAAATATTGCCTACCCCACATTTGTTTAGCTGGAGAAAAAGTAAGTGTATTTGTCTTTTATACTACCGAAACCATACTAGGGTCTAAATAAGTAGTGGGACACCTTTAGATGTAGGCCATCTTTCCCAGGCCCTGGACAAGTCAGATCTGATGGCTCGTGTCAAGACAGGGATTTTGCTGTGCCTCGAAGCGTTATCGCGGGCTCTGCTGCCCGCAGCTTCCTCGCCAGGGCAGGGATCCCTGGGGAAAGGCCAGGCACGGCAAGGCCCGCGCATCCCGAGCGGGCAGCCTGCTCCTCAACCCCGGGGGCAACGCCTGCGCGCGGAGACCGTGCCGAGCTGGGCGCCGCGCTGCGGGGACCGAGCGGAGCCTGTCGACCCACGCCATCCTTGTCTTGAGAGGTCGAGTTTGAGAAGAGATGGTAAATGTCTCTCAGAGGGCTTTATGTTCTTTTTCTGGCATCTCCAATCACATCCAAGCCCTCCTGGTAGGCTTGACAGATGAGAGCAGGCCTTTTGGATGGAGCAGCTTGTCCCCTCCGAGCAGAAACACGCAAGGCGGCCAGTTCAACGAGGGGCTCTGCACTGTCACGTTGGTACCCAAAAACCGCAGGGAGCGGAGAGCAGCAAGTTGCAACCTTCCGGACCCCCAGTCGCCTCCGCTGCAGCTGTCGAGGCCCCTCGGCGTTCAAGCACGCTGCCCTGACGCTTTGCTTTCGGCTAAATGGTTGCTAACGCGGATGCTATTGCTCCTGAAAGCGGAACGGAGCGTGGCTCTGGCTGCTGGTTTTGCCTTTTAACTTCTTGACCCACGTTACGAAACGGTGCGCGTTAGCTCCGAGACGCAGACCGGAGGTGCGAGGATCAAGGGGAACTGCCGGCGGGACACACCGAGTCACTACCGCCAGAGCGCACGCACATCCCGCCAGGGATTTCCAAGGCGTTATTAAAATAACCTGCAGAAAGCCTTGCAAAAGGCCCTGCAAAAGGCCCTGCAGAAAGCGCGGCGGGGCGGGAGAGACACTGCTCCCCGACTTTCCGAGGCCCCCGCAAGCGGGGCTGTGGGCACAGCCCAGGGCAGAAACTGAGCAAGGCAAGCTAAGGGCTGGTGCTAAAACTCCGGAGCCGAATCTTAATGACGCAGAGATGAAACCCAACAGTATAAAGTCCGAATCAGAGTATGAGGAAGAAGAGTCAGCTTCACCTGCACCGTGACAAAAATCAATAAAGCTTTACGTGCACTTACTTTGGGGAAAAACCCAAACCCATCTCCCCCGACAGCTCATCAACCACTGCTTACAGCACCCCAACAGCAGCAGACGTTATCTGCACGGGAGGAAAATCACTGGGAAGAAAGCACCTACTGCTGCGTTCCGCTTTGTTTCCTAGAGCCGGGATCCCCTTCTGCTAATCCGCCACGTGCGTTTTTATTCCATTTCCTGATGTGCGAGAGAAAGCTTGCAAGCTTTCAGGGAGGAAATGTTAGCATAAAAGATAATCGATGCCCTAATGCTCTCCTGGCATCTGCTTACGAAACCCACTGCTGCAAGACCTTACAGTCTTGAGCTCTGTTTCGAAGACAGTCACTACACTGCTGGGCTCGCAGCTTGCTTTGGGTTAAGCCCAGCTCTTCTCGCTTACCTTATGCTGTGCCACCCCCCTCGGTGCGTTCATCCCGAGCCCGAGGCCCAAGAGCCCGCCCGGCTGCCAGGGCCCAATCCCCCCGAGCCCCCTGGCCACAGCACGGTGCGGAGCAGCTAGCAAATACCCCAGAAACGCAAGCATGATATTCTGCCTCTACTTTGCCATCTCATATGGGGCTTTAAAAAAATGCGGGGCGTGGAGAATAAGGCCACTTATGTTTAGTGAGCAACGTTACAGGCTGACTCCCATTGCACGGCTGTAAGCATGCACACAGAGCAAGGCACCGTCTTTGAAAATGAGCAAACTCAGAGAGGCTGCAGAGCCCCTCTGTGAAAGCGTTTGGCTTAAGACTCTGTCCTGGCTGTTGCTCGCTACTTTGCTGCTGATTTACTGCTGCGTGGTAAGAGAGAAAACCTCCTCTGTAGCTGTAATGAGCAGCTGATGCGGAAACCTGATTCTTTAAGGAGCAGGAATTAAATCTGTACTGCTCACGGATGCTGTGTGGGTTTATGCAGAGACAGAGCTGTACAGACCCACGCGCGTATCAGTGCATTTCAGACCGGTGAAAGGCCGCAGGGTCACGACTGACAGGCCAGCAGCTATTCAACAGGCCGCTCGTTCCTCCGGAAAATTCCTGGCTTCTGTGCATCAAACCCACCGTGGAAGGCCATGCCACCAAGCACGGGATGAGAACAGCCGAAGGACCCAGCCGGGGCCACTTGCTCTGCCGATGCCGTGACCCCAGCACTTGCTGCTTTACACACAGAAGCCTCAAATTATTTTTTGAGCTCGTCCTGGACTGAGTTTATATATGGGATCACTCTGTTAGCTGCTCCATTCCCAGACCGTTTGCTGTTTCCAATCTTCTCCCTCAACTCCGGTGCGGCAGACCCGGGCAGACCTGTGCCGGAGAGCTCGGCGTGGCTGGAGCCAAGCCCCGGAGGCTTACCCGGACAGATTGCCGCTGTTGGCGCTCCAAAAAAGAAAACACCCTGCCATTCACGTGGAAGCAGAACCAGACCAACATCCAAGTGCTTGCAGAGATCCTATGTTTAATAACTACCGTGAGCACGCAGCTCCTAGGGATCCAGTTCCCGACACCTTTTGCACAGAGGCAGCAACCAGAGGCTCTTCTTGTCTGACAGGTACGTCGAGATAACCTGAAGTTTACTTTGAGCACAAACCAAGTTTCTTACTCACTCCTCATTGTTTGAAGGATCCTAGGAGTGGTCACAGCTTCCTTAAGGTAGGAGCCAGCGTAATTCTCCTTGTATTTGGGTTTTGTAACCTTTTGTTCCCGGTTGTGTTGCCAGATCTATACGTACGCTGGCTATACCTGCCTTGCAGCCCACGCTCTAGTGATAGGCTGAACTGTTGGATATGCTTCCCTTCTGCTCTAGCGAGGAACTGTTTGTGCTTTTCCACTCCTACAGGCGGCCAGGAGGTGGAAAACCACCCATGTTTGGCCAACGCCCTGAATAAATCCAGCTCCTGCGCTTGGCAAAATGGCACAGCGGATACCGGGAGCGACCTGAGCACCGCGGCAGTGACATGGCCAGCGCTTCTGCCCCTTCACAGACTTCTCGGAGGAATGCCATTCGGAATTAACAGCCACAGGGATGCAAGGAGACAAGGTTACAGAGACAGCTTCTCCACTGGTAACGATGCTCACATGAGGAGCTCCAGAAAGGCCGGCTATAAAGACATTGCAGTTGGCACGTAGGGCAAAATTCACCCCTCAGCTCCAAAATAAGGTTAAGATAGGCTATCTGAAGACAACTGATAAAGAAGGATTAACCTACCCGTTTATTATCTGGACTGCAGCACAATAGAAAAAGGAAGCAAATGCAATCTCGTATCTGCAAATTGGAGAGCTAATTAAACATTCTCTTACCTGGATCTAATGGTTCACAGGCACAAGAGTAATGTGTGATATAGTCCACCTTGAACTTGGAGTTGATCGGGTAATGATCCGCCAGCTTGATCATCTTCTTGAAAGCATCGTAAATGAAGATGAAGCTAATGAGGGAGGAAAAACCTTCTTCGGTGAAGCGGGTGAAGTACTTGACCAGGAAGCTGGCATCGGTAGCGACGAGAATGAGACACTGGAAGGCTGACCAAAGGCCGATCCAGAGCCGAAACTCCAGGTAGTCAAAATCATTGTCTCTGCAACAAGACAGGGGTGGCAGGAAGGGAAAACATCGGGGTTAGAGAAATCCACGCAGGATTGTGACTTCCCAGTGAGAAGCGGTGAACGCACAGCCCCTGGGACCTGTGCTCATTCAGACTCAATGAGAGCGTCCCCAAGAGCTCAGCTGTTTTCAGCCGGCCAACTCCATAAACGTATGTGGCGCAGTTTAATAGCCGAGGCGGCAGAAAAGCACGCAGAAGGGATCGGTCTTGCTTACGCCTCCACTAATAAATGTTACCAGTGAATTCAAGCTCTTTCTAGGCTTCCCAGTAAAAATCCTCCCTTGGCAGAGAGGATGTTGACGGCAGAGAGCTGTAAAGGCCCAAACACCCAGCTGTCCAGACCAAGAGCAGCTCAACGCCGACAGCTTTCCGCCAGCCGAAGACGCAACCACAGTTTACGAATCTCCTTCAGAAAAGTCATCTCCTGCCAAGCCTCACGCTCAGGAGCCTGCATTTCCATCTCTCAGGCCCCTGCGCTATCTGCAGAAATCAAAATATCGGCAGGAGGAGGGCAAGAAGTACAAAGCAGAAGATGACAAACCCTGGGGCCAGGACACGGCAGGTTGTGAAGAACGATGGAGCAAAAGGCATCGTTCCTTCCTGGGAAGTCTGTTTGCCCCTCGTTTGCTGCTCGAGGCTGCCGTGCCCTGACAGCACAGCGTCCAAAGGCAGGCTTTTAGGACTGAAAAGCGAAAATCGAACACCAGAGGCCTGGCCGGGGAGGTTCCTGCCTGCGCTGGGGAAGGGAGCGGGCGGCGGCGGGGCCGGCAGCCCCAGCCAGCCGGCCTGCCCTGGAAGCCCGGAGCCCCGCAGCATTGAAGGAAGGGCAGTTTCTGCGGAAAGTCTCAGAGCCAAGTCTCTAACAGCGTCGGAAAGCTCTGGGGAGGGGACATGGCCCAAGAGTTTATCCCTTCCCTCAGCTCCTAGCACCAGGAGTGGTTTTAGCTCAGTGGCAGACCACTTGGCAGGGTGCTTGCAACCTGGCAAAACTGGATGCCTTGGGAGCTGGCTACAGGCTGGTCCCACCATTTACTCAGGTCCCCACTGCAGGTGGACGCCCTCAAACCTTTTGTAGCAACAGTGAAAAACGTCCTTGTGTCTCCCGCATTTTCACACACTATTTCCAGGTAGGCGCGGTGCGCTGTTACACACCTCTACCCTTCGTCGGCACTCACCCACGGGCAGCAAACTGGGCAGCAATCTTGCACGGCGCACCCCGAGCACCCACCCCACCGCCAGCAGCGATCCCGGCCAGCGGAGCGGCTCGAGGGCAACTTTCTAGTGCGTGGGATAAAACTGCAGAGTAGAGAACAAAAAGAGCACCTCAACAGGGGGAACGACAACCTTGTGATCGTAAAATGGGAGAAAGGGCTGGAGACCAGGCAGGGTGCCAGTTAAAGGCTTGCTGCTGGGCAGGGTTCAGGCATTTCCGTGAGGATCCGGGGTCGGAGGTCGGGTAGGCTCAGCCAGGGTCAGGGACGGGCTTTCAAACCCAATCTCCGCAAAGCTTTCTCTTCACTGCAGACAAAACTCTCGGGGAGGGCTGCAGCCTTCTCGCCCTGAGAGCCTGGCCTGGACGAGGGGTAAGGAGTGAGGAAGAAACAAAGCGATGGTTCAGAAAAGGAGAGGGGGAGATAAAAAAATAATAAAAACCCCAGTGACAGCTCTCTGAAATACCCGGAGGCAGTGCCTCAGAGAGCAGGACCTGCCACCCACCCGACCGAGCGTGGAGAAGAGGGCTGGCAGAATCCCAGATGGCATCCCGACTGCACGCCACTGCAGAACTTCAAAAGGTTTTAAACTATTTTTCACTCCCGCAGCACTTCTGAAGCTCACACAGCAAATGAAAAAGCTCAGGACGTTTCGCGTACACAGTACAACGGGCTAAGTGCTTCTGCCGTGATTCATTTTCTTTCCGAGGTCTCTGGAGGGGAAACTTTCCCGACAGCCCGCTTTTGCGGCTGGAAGGCAGAAGGGTCCTGCTTTCCTGGGGAGCCCCGTGCCTCGCTTCCCGCTGCTTCCCGCTCCCAAACCCAGACTCGCTTCACAACGGGCACGGAGCAGAGCTCACCAGCCAGGCCGCAGGGTGACCTGGGGCGTCCCGCAGCATCGACCCACTCCGCCGGCAGCGCGGTGAACGCCGCTGCCGCAGGCGCCCAAAGCTAGATGGACGGCTGGGTACGCCAGGCTTTTTTAGATCTCTCTCCATACGCGCACACCCGGAGTCAAACTTTAAATGAATCGGTAGATGGGAAGTGTTTCCAATTTTGCTCCCAGCAGGGAACAGCGTGTTGTGAATATGAACAACCGCAAATGCATTATTGAAATATCACAGTCCTCGATTCCAATTTCCTTGTGAGAAAGACTCCCTCGAAAAATCCTGCCATTCTGCTCCAGCAGGTTGTTAGGACAATAGCTTTCATAACGATCACCTCCTCCTCGGGTTAAAAATAACCACCTTCTCCCTCCCAAAACCATACAAAGTGTTTTTCCATTTTGCTTTTTTCCTTCCGTGTGCTGCACCTGGGCCTTCACCTGCCCACCAGATGCAAACAGCTACAGCATGTCTATTCCTGATTTTACTTCTTTATTCCAGTCGAAGAAAGAAAAGAAAGGTGCCCCTCTCTTGCTCTGCCACGGAGCTCTCACCAGTCGGCCGCTTCCAGTTTCCCTCCCCGGGCTAGTCTAATTTTCTGGCCCTTTTTTCTAGCCTCCGTCCCTCCATGTTGCGTGTGAAGGTGCAGGTTGTCTCTCCGTGGCATCCTCGACTCCAGGATGAACTTCTCCCCAGCTTGGCACGAATACGGCTCTGTCTAAGCAGCAGTCAGAGCCGTATCGAGGCCGTTCAGGCTTCAAACCCAACAGTGCTGACTATAAAATAACACCACCTTTGGCAGGGCAGCAGGAGAATCGGACCCTGCCCGTTTCATCCTGCCCTCCGCTCTTCCCACAGACACGGCTCACGCTGCCACAAGTATCACCAAGTGGGCTAAGTAACCAAATGAAATCATCTCACCCCAAAAGAGGCCGGTGTCACGCTGTGTATGTGGGATCGCATGTAAATATATACCTCAGCAGAAGCTCTGTGCCTCAGAAGACTTCTCCGACACGCAGGGTATTCGCAGGGAAGAGATGATTATATGCTCTCAATTATTTCTGAGTAACTACCCACAGAGATTAAATACAACGAGGAAGGAGATACAACTAAACAACCAGACATATACCATGTCTCCTGCCTTATTGCAACCTGCAGCCATGCTCAGCTTAATAATTCAATAGACCTTTTCTAAAAATAACCACCGACGGCCAAAGAGCTGTTCCGCATCACAGCCGACCACTTTTGAAAGAAAGCCTACTAACGCCTTAACCCCAAAAGCGCTTGGGTCTGTGTACTGAAACACAAAGTCTTTCACGACTTGTGAATGCTCTTTCCTGTGTAACCTAACACGATCTCCTTGCAAAACACCGTCCAACGGATCAGTAGGCCTACATGTAAAATCATCAATGAATATATATGTAAAATCTCCAAGGAATAGGCTGATTCCTTTAGGGGTTCTCACTGTATTTTGCCAGCATTGCAGATGTGGGAACAGTACATGAGAACACCTAACAAAATGGGCTCTCTTTAGCTCGGGGTGTCAGCTATCACCGCTGCATCAGCGCTAACAGGGCGGGGAGGGAGCAGAACCTCTTTCTACCAGTTAAAAGGAAAAAACAAGAGCATTTAATGCTGCAAAGCTCCACCGAGGAATTCTGGGGACAGATCGACAGCTGCTTCTATCGCAGGTACTTTTGCTTTTACAAGCAGTAGCGATTATTTCAAATGAGTCCTGATTTAAGGACGAATTTCTGGTAACCTTGAGACCTGCGGGGTTTTGTCAATGAAACGACCGAGAGCTGGATTCCTTTCTGTGCTCCTAAGGGAAATCCGCAGCAGCCAGGGAAGCACACGCAGCGGCCGGGGAGGAACGGCACGCTGACCGTAACCAGCGCGAACCCCTCATCGAGGACGGCCTCGGCCGAGAACTTCCACGAGGCCCCAGGGAGAGACGCACCCGCGCACCGGGCAGCGCCCCGGGACACGCGTGCCGGTGAAAATCCCCCGTGTGATTGCACTGCCCTCTCGACAAGGAACAGAGAGATGTTTCATTTCATGCACCAAATCCCCCGCTTCCCCACCGCTAGCCATCTCATTCCCTAGCTGGTATTTCATTAGTGCGAGACATTCCTCCCCTCCTCCGCCCTCGTACTTACCTGCTGAAATTAAAGAGAAGCCGCTCAAAGACAAGGACAGGTCCTGTGCTGCTCAAAATTGTGAGTGGCTGACCCGCAAAAAGGCAAAATATCGCACCGGTGACGGCTGTGCCCAGAAAGCTCTCCAACACGCCCTGCGGGAGACATAGGAGAGAAGTCAGTTCTGCTGAATAACCCTTTCCATTAGCACTGCTGCAAGAAAACGAGCAGTTACATCAGTGACGGGGCGCGCGCTGTGCGCCGGTGTGTCCAAGACTAAGGGAAGACCCTCTTCTGCCCTCTCCTGCAGCTGCACGCGAAGATGGGTTCGTCCCACGCCACTCACAGCTCCTCAGGGTACCCAGCGACCCCCCTTGTTATTTCTGAGGCCCAGAGTTTAATACCACCATATTGTACCTGAGATTTGACAGAGGGAGGAGAGCGTTTTCAAAGACCGCTGAACGGCTTTGAGAACTCCTTGAACATCTCCCACGGCTTTGACGGTAAGGATAGAGGTTTGCAGGGCTCTTCCAACAGACAGGGCAGAGCACAGCTAGAGGACAGTGCTGACACCCTCCAGCACAACCGAGCGTGGGGTTTTTACTTCTCCGATTGAGCAGACACTCTTTCTAGATGAACAAGATGTCTCTCTTTGAAGTAACTCTCTTAGTAAGTGAGACACAAACCAAACGAGGCTACTTCATCCAGCCATCACGTGTTGCGAGCCAAGTTCATCAGATCTCACCAGCAAGTAATAATTCCGTATTTAACGGACTCTACAATTACCTTTGGCACGTGTGGCAACACAGCTGTGATGGAGAAGGATCAAAGAGTGTGCTTGATACATTCTTGGATTTTCATGTCCAACTACAGCTGGATAATATTTACTTTTAAATGTAGATGAAATATAAATGGCAATAAAATGTCGTTAATGACTGAGCAGGCATCCTTCTACAGAAATGGCAGAATTCGCTGGGCCTTACCTCCTTCGCTCTTCTGAAAACTAATCTGTTTGCGCCTGACTGAGCTTTAAAGGAACAGCAGGAGCATCCTCACCTACTGAGGAAGGCAGAGAGCCGCCAGCACCACCCTCTCCAGGAACACCTCCCCAGATTGCAGCACCGGCTTACGTGCTTCTGAATCAGCAGCCTCATTAACACTGCACGTGCTGAGCAACCGGCAATGAACGGCACGTGCAGATCCTTCTCTCCATCCGTTGCAAACTGCAGGGTCGGGGCTACGGTTTTTCTGACTTATCACTGGCAATGGGAAGGATTTAAATTGAGTTTTGTGGCTCTCTTCGTTGGAAAGACCCCAGCTACTGTTCATGCTGAGGAAAGTATATTCATACTGTCATACGTCAAAGCAGTATGTTACTATATAGAACAGAAGATTTGTTCTTTTTAATCTACTAAGTTACTAGCAGAACTTTCTCTAAAGCAATCATAAACTATTTTTCTGGCCACAGACATGCTCTCCAAACACCAGTGGCCGAGCACTTTTACTGCTGGGTAACGAAAGCAGCAGCGTGCCAGCTGCGCAGGGAAGCAGAAGGTGAGGAAGGTTTAAAAGCCGCCTGCTCCTGACACACATTCAGTCGCTCGTCCGTCTGGACAAGCTGCTGCGGAGCGGACAGAAACAACCTCGCCTTGGCAGGAGGTGACACCCTTGGTCCATTCCACGTCCAAGTGCCATCGGCGATGCCCACCGCGAACAGCCCCGGCCCTCGCAGGGATCAGCGCGAGGGAGATCCGCCGGCTGCGACGCCCCGCAGCCCTCCCACGAGGACTGCACCGGCTTTTACAAGAGACGCGGATGGGAGCCTGCGAGCCTTTGCCTGCTGCCTTTGGGGGACTCGCGAGGCTGCGACGACTGCTCTCGGGGCAGGGATCGGCGTTGGCAGAGCCGATCCCCTCCGCTCCTCCCGCATTACTCATGGAGAGGGCCCTCGCGGCCAGCGCATCTGGAATCTCTTTTCCCTGCATTCTTCCACGTGTCTGTAGCTAAGAATAGTGTCTTTTCTCAGAAACATAATGCTCTGAAGTGAGCTTTTAAAGAAATGTTGGCCGTGTCAGGCTCTCCGGGGCAGGCCGCATGGGACGGGCGATTTTTAGTGCCTGACCCAGCGGCAGTCACATAATTGTTTACACGAAACAAGAAGCACGATCTGTGATGTGGTAGCCCCCAAAATGCTGTTTTCTATGAGGACAAAACGTCTGGGGGAAAAGCTCCTAGGTGCCGCTCCTCAGCTGCAGAAGCTGGTGTAACCTTCCCTCGCGTTTCTGAGTATAGAGATTCGGTGCAGCTCGTGCTCCGAGATGTCTTACAGAAAACCACGCTTCCAAACTCTTCCCCACTGCAGGAACGTGCAATGGTTTGAGCAACGCTCGACGTGAACCTGGTCTCCGATCCCACTGAGCAGCTCCCCGGAGGAACAGCTCCAACTGGGCGCCTTGGGACGCTTCGCTCCGGCTCTGATGCTACAGGGGCATTCGAGCACGAAGAACGCATAATTTTGCTCTTCTGTTAAAAAAACCTGCAGCCAAAACCCTTTCCAGGCTCCCGCAGCAGCCAAGAGACCTGATGCCTTTTCAAACAAGGACGGGAAACAAAGGTTTGTTGAAGGGAGATGGCAAAAGAAAAGCCGGTCGTGCCCAAACTCTCTAAACCTCTGATCCACCAGTGAACTGTTCAGAAAACCTGCTGGTACTTCGATTTTAAATCGGTAACTACATAAAAACCAGTAAATTCAACTGGTCGTTGCATGTGAGAAGCAAGTAAATGTTGAAGTGCACAAATCAGAAAATAATACACAATGTTTTCCTGCATTGAGCCTTGGCTATGTTGTGAACTGAGTGGAGGGATTTGGTTTTTCCAGGAACTCAGTGATGATTTTCCTGCACTTTCCTCCACTTTTGTGAGTTGAAGTTTAACGGCGAAGCGGCTGCGGGGAGCGGGCGGCCGGGGCGGCCCATCCGCAGCCCCCTCCTTGCTGCCAGCGCTCCTCTCGGGCGACAGCCCCAACTCCCTCCTCCCCGAGCCCAAACTCCTGCGGAGCAGGGGCCAAAGCATGCGACAGGGCTCGCGTCTCCGTTCCTTCTGCTGCTCCCAGAGGTTTGGTCATTAACGGCTACGCTGTGTTTGTATTTGCCGCCGAGCTTCCCCGTTACCAAAGCGGTGTTCTTAACTGCAGAGCATCAATGGTTTCCCTTTTCAACATGGAGAATAAATCACGGAGCTCAAAACAGACTGTTCCTGCAGCTTTCATAGAATCATAGAATTGTTAAGGTTGCAAAAGACCCTTAAGATCATCGAGTCCATTCTAGGGACTTCTTTTTCTCCAAGCAACAGGAAAACTCAGACTGGATTTCACCTACTGCAGAGAAAACTACGGACTAAAGGCAACTCGTGTTTTCCTTCTATCTTCCCTGCTGTTGTGCCTCCCCCCTTATGCGGCTCACAGTCTTAGACGTACTTTGGCAAAACGAGACTGTCGCGTTCAACAAACGAATACCATTGTAAATCAGAGGAAGGCTGCACACTCAGATACAATCCCATCGAGAAGGTTCGTGAGGTTCTTGGGAGAATAACCTCACCCCAGCAGGAGCGGTACAAAACGAAACACATCTATGCACCCGTCCCTGGCAGGTGGAAAACGGCAGAGGCGTCCCCAGGGAGCACAGGGGTTATCGGCTCTTCTCCTGGAGGCCTACCTTCTTTTATCACCCCTCTCCTTCCCCGGTGCCCGCCGTGCAGCCTGGCAGCACAAAGTCTCCCAAGGGAAGAGGGGCAGCAGCAAAAAACAGCCGCAAACTATGAGCGAGGCCGCGCACGGCTACACCGCCAAGCGCATCGGGCAAGGCCGACAAAAGGCCTCCCGGGGAGGCCACCGCCGCTGGGGACAGGGGCCAAAGGTAGGGACCTCCTCCCCTCGCAGAGCTGGCGCCCGCGATCCAGCAGCCAACCCAAAAGACAGCAAATGCCTGTGTCTTACTCCAAAAACACATCCCAGTGCAAGCAACGGGACCGTCACTGCTTAATGGGGCAGCAGTTCTACCGTCTGTCAGACGAATGACGTCTTTCCCAACGTCCTGAAATGCAAGGTGCTTCTTTTTAAAAAAAAATTTTTTTTTTTTTTTGGTGACCCTTAAGAAACTAAACTGTCAATTTCAGTGGCAAAAAAAAATTTTGCTACTTGGTAATAAATGTTCATGGGATACAAAGGTAACAGAAAAGACTTTTGGACACAATAAAGTGATTATATGCACTGGATTTGGAACCGGGTAACATTTCCCCTTCCTCCCCCTACATGAAAGACTGCACCTTGTACGGACGCGGAGCAGACAGAAGAGGGATGCTTGCTGCTGGATCTCGCAGGCCTTTCCCTTCTCTACTTCCATTTGCTCCTATTTCTTTTTAACATTGTGCATCACGCATTTATTTGCATGACTGCTGCGGAGCTGAGTTTCGGAAGAGGTAAACTGTATTTGCACAGGGGAGAGGAAAGTCTGGCGCTCCGGCAGCTCCCGAATCTTACTCTAGCCTGTAATTTATCACAGGGAAGCGCAGAGCTCCTGATAGGTGCCCCCCTTTTCTATGTTTGGTTTAATTAAACCTACTTAAATTAATAATTCAGTCACTGTCACTACGAGCTTAATTATTGTTCGGAGATTCAACGTGGCTGCACAGAATCTATCTGAACACAACCTCCTGTGTTTTCTTCCTCTTCAAAAAGCCAAAGGGATACTAAAGTGCACTGCTAGAGCTTAATTCTGCTCCAGGCAAACGTGAAGGACCTACAGCAGTTAATACACAATCCCTTTCCTTTCGGCTTCATCTAAAACCGAGCCACCCTTTTGTCTTCACCGCTGACCCAGCCTGTCTCTGGACCTGCAATATGCTTCTCAGGATCTGATCTTCCACGATTATGAAATCGGTCTTTCTAAAGAACTCGCATTCTTCTCCCGTGTCACATCTCCTGATTTACTCGCTTCCCTATCAATCTTAGGATTTTCCTTTCACCAGAGAGGCAGGAGCCCAGGGACTGCAAGAGTCGCGCAGAGGACACAGTGCTACGCTCCGATGACATGGGAAGTCTGAATCAGACTCCGTAAATTAACTGGACTGAACGGTACAAGCGAGACACAAACACAGCGAGTAGACCAGAGGAACTTCTCTATATAGAAGGAGCAAGGACCTTCTCTGTCTCCTGGCCATCTTTCAAACACCATTTAAGGTAACTGCTAGTACAATTTTTCAAAGGCCAGCCGTCCAACAGCAGAGCAAGCAAGCCAGCCTTCGGTGGAAACACAGGATACCTCTATTCATTGTACCCAGAATTCAAGCTGTGTCGGTGGCCAAACGCCCCTCTGACCGTGGACAGCAAAAGGCAAACGACCTATTTGTTGCTTCTGAAGGCTCTTGCTAACCTGCATGTTTTCCGTAGCGTCGCCAAGCAATCCTCCAAAAGTGATAGCGTTGGTCACCGTGGCCAGGTAGATGAAAAGAATGGCTGAGAGGGCTTGAATATTTAAAGCATCGTAGAAGTCGCTGGCGAAGAACGGTGCCTTCCTCTTGATGTCTTTGATTAAGCCGCCACAGAATCTGAAAAGACAAGCAAGAGAAGACTCCTGCAAAATGTTTTACAGTGGAAGTCCCCAAGATAAGCAATCAGAAACACTGTCAGAAATGAAGTATTATCTGAAAGGAGTGAGATCATCACTCTATGGGATAGTCTTATCGCAGCTGCGACGGTCCAGGGATGCCACCGAGATAATTTTGTAAAGAAAGGAAATATCTTGAACATGCGATGCAGCTGGAAAGAGACAAATTTCAGGAACACAAGCCCTACTTCTGCTGAAAGTAGAAGTTTGCATTTCAGGAAGCTTGCCTGTTGGCTTTTTTCCCCCCAACTATATTGGTTGATGTAATAAAACCTATTAACTCCAGTCTAAATCCCTGCCTAAATTTCTCCACGTGGCAGACGCAACGGTTGGGTGAGCCAAACAATCTGATAAATGGAAAAACGCTTCAAACTGTTAACCAGAAAAAGAAGTAAAAACGCCAGTGAGCAAAATCATCTTGGAGAACAAGAGAGCTCCACTTGCAGACATATCCTTTTCGTACAATCAGAGACAAGACAGTATTTAAGTCTTACAAACGCCACGTGGCTCTGACCCTGCCAGCATGGAAAATGTTTCTGTTTTGCCCCTTGTTCCTGTGCACACAGTTCACCACCAACGCCAGGACTGTTCGGACACGCTGTACGCAGAGAGGTACGTGGCAGATCGGCATACGTTAGAATCAGGACGTATCGACTGCCTTGTACACACCAACGTCTAATTTCAGACTTTTCTCCTAGAATTTAGATGTTCTACTAGAATTTAAAAAAAAATATAGAGTGGGAGCAAGGGCACAATGCCACCACGAAAACCTGCGTGTTGACCCTGAAATGCTGAGCACCCTGTTTTACGGCCACCTGAACTGCGTTCCCACTCTAGTTGACTTACGTGGCACGCAAGTGGAGTAATAAAGCAGAGCGTAAGGCCTCGGGCTCTGTTACCTTCTGTATTTCTATCCCATAAAAGCCTTCATCCGTGCAACTCAACTACAACAGGAATGCCTGGAAAAGGGAACATCTCTGCTTTTGGCTAAAGCACTTCCAGCAATCCGAATGGAAACGGAAGCTGTAACTGCCATGTTGACATCCCTTACAGTTCGTCTCGCTTCACAGACTTTCCATCAGCAACACCTGCCTGGGCCTTCTCTCATTTTTGGGCGCCTCATTTAAGACGCTTTGCTGAGGCTGGATGTTCAGAAGCCTTCAGAGAGTCTCAAGCTGGGCACTGAAAACCCCAGGACACGTTTCGGGGTCCCAGATCAACCTATACCAACAGTACGTCGGGATGGAAAGCAGAAGGGGTGAAACGCTTCTGCAAGGGAAGTGTTGCCACCTTGCCTGGATCACGCCAGGCGTGTCACGCCGAGTGCTGCGGTACTGACCTGCCAGTCCGTTGCAGTTCTTCGCAGTCCCCGTGGCCCCCGCCGCCGTGTCCTCCATCATGAGGCGTGTCTCCATTCATCTGCAGATTTTCTCCACCGGAGTACATGTTTTTCCTAGGCAAGAAGGCAAGCCAAACTGAGGCTCGCTGCATTGCTTGGCGGCTCCACAAAACATAATCCACATGCAGTTCCTCCAAACAAGTGTTACACAGCCTCTCCTGAGGCCGTGTTGTACAAAGGAGACCAGAAGGCCGACCTGCCGGCAGCCAGAGTGGAACATAGCGTGCCGGAAAGACCAAGCAGAACCCCAAAGAGTCTGGGTAACCCCTATGTATGGTATTATACGCCTACAACATCACCTCGAAGGGTACAGAATTGCAAGAACATCCTCCTTCCAGGTGTTAAGAAAGACCTGAAAATATCTCTAGTACTTTCTACATACAGACAGATGCAGGGCACTCTGCAGTTGCTCAGTAACCCCCGTGTACCCAAAGCACCGGCTCTTCCCATCACCTTTTCAGAACGGAGGCACGCCATCCTTCATCACAGAGCTAAACCTGCCCGTCTCTCGCTATTACCTTTTATCTGAAGAAGGAAGAGACTTGGGGGGCTCTATCCTAATGGCTGGGTCCCACTCCCCCGGGGGGAGCACAATGACTTCATCCAGAAACTCATCGATGCCAGCGATCAGGTCCTGCCGGTCCTTGGCTTTATAGGCAATGTCGTGGAATACCTGCAAGGAAAAGAGAGACTCCGTGTAGAAAAGCTCTGCATTTTCTGTAGCCCAGGCTCCAGAGGCAGCTACCGAGTTTTATTCCCAAAACCCAAATTATTCATTCTCAAAAAGCTCTCAAAAGGTATCAGGACACTTGGCACAAGGGTGTGTGAACCTCAGGAAAGCCCTTTCCTTCGGTTGCTCATTTAATGACAGAGATTCTTTTCTTGCAGGCATATTTCTAATTTTTAGCAAGATATACATTTCTAACCTTTTAAAAACATGTTACTAAAGCAATTATCCATTTATTTTATCCAAAAAAAGAGTTTTCCTATAAATAACGAGTTTCAATCGTACTTTGAGAAGACACTTTTGCAAAGCCACAAAAAAGTGTCAATCCTCTTTTTAGGAAAACTCTATCAAAATATAGGTTCGTTTTCAACCCTGTGACATAGAAACGATGACAGTATTTACTCAAAAATAAGAAGCACAAATTAGTTTTACTGAACGGCCTAGTATTACTGACAAAGAGCTAATGAGAGAAGAGGGGGAAAAAGAGCATTAATGCTGAATTTTACAGAAATCTTTTGGACTACGTGGAGTGAAGGTGGATCAGCACACGTGACAGACTTCATCAGACGGTCGGTGGTAAGGAGGAGGACTTTGGGGCCATGGAAACGAGAGCATTCCTCCAAGCAGCGGAACGACAGAAAACAGAAGAGCTGAGACCGGGTGAGCAGTAACTAAGGGAACCGTACGATAGCAAAACAACACAAGGAGAAAGCAAGCGACAAACGTAACGTCAGTCAGCCCCGGACGCACAGAGCCCGAGGGACACTGGAAGAAAGAAGCCGTAAATGAATATTGAAAGCCCAGTCATCTCATAGAGGTCTATGATTCGCGAGTAATTGCTAGCTACTCATGGATAATATATAAGCACTGCCTGAATAAGAAGTGCTCCGGGATACAGTGCAACACACAACAGCATGCCCTGGGTGTAACCATTCCGGCGGTAATTGCCTGGAACGTAGCTGCGGGTTGCTGTGATCGTGCAATGCGACGCAAGGCGCACACCGCGGCAAGATTAATTCGAAGATTAATTCGCAGTCTATTTGAAAGAGCGATTGCTAGCAGGAAAATACACACGATGGACAAAAACTTCCTGTAGTCATGCTTTTATCGAAACACGAAGCCAGATGAAATAATTATGTGAACAGATGGGATTAGGAGGTGACATTTGGCTATTTCAGCTTTATGTGTATGCCCACTCCCGTCGACCATGCTGGAGGAAAGGACGTCATTATTAGCTAATGATGTCAAACCTGGGAGAACCCGTTTCACACAGGAGATGTCAAGACACCTACCTCATCTGACATCAGAGTGGCGATGGCTCGGCCAATCTCATGATAGGACTTTGCTTTGCCCTTCGGTCCCAGCAGAATGAAGAGAAATCTGCCAAAACGAACAGGTTGTTCTCATTTAGGATAGCAAAACGGATCGCTTATTGCTTCTACAGTATCGAGACAGAAATTCAACTTTAAAAATTTGTGGCCCCTGTTAGAGATCCAGAGGCTGCCAGTGGCCTCCAGCTAACTTGGGAGCAGAGCTTCCACCCCGCAGCCCATCAGGCAAGACACTACCCAGAGTTTTTCTCCCAAAAAGCCTTCGAAGTAGCCTTGAGACCACTATGGCCAAACCCTATCACAGCCCTACACAGAAGTCGCTACGATCCAGCAACCTCAACTTCAGGATGAGACGAAGGAAGGACGTTCTTCCAGCGCCCGCTATCTGGAAGCGACCTACGCACGGTGGGTGCCGCTCCAGCGCAGAGCGGTTGAGAATCCATCTCCTGTGCGCCACAGAAAGCCCATCCACCTCCATGGTGATTTATTTGATCAACTTGTATGACCTGAATTTCTGCTCCGAGTATACAATACATACCAGAGACCTGTAAGTTCACCTGATCGCTTCATAGTCACGGCTTAATTCTTAAGCAGGCAACTTGATTCCTGAGGTGTAAACCTATTCCTATGGTAGGCACCATCAGAGAGGGTGACTACATCTACAAGGTATTAGGAGTTAATTTCTTACGTGATCTCTTTGGGCAGCAACTGTAACCAAGTCACTGCTCATGAGTTTGAAAAACACCATGACACGAAACTTTTTGGAGATAGGAAATTACTGCTCTTGAGCTTTCCTGCCCTTGCTTTTGTCAGTGCTAACGTGCTATGAATCAGGACTTGCCTACGTGACAATATGTTCTAATGAGATTCCTTAATGGAAAAGGCTCTACGTGGAAAACGCATGCTTCTGCCGATAAAATTGTCTAGCAGTTGCGCCAGGATAGCAGGAACGCTGGTGAAAGGTGGCTGGGTTTTCCAACCTCTTAATTGACGCTCATTAGAAAAAGTTTGAAGTGCGGCCTCAAGGTTGGATCTTCAAAGATACCTAGGTCCTTCTGGCCTGGAATGAAAAATTAAAAAAAAAAAAAAAAAAAAGATACCACCACTCAAATAATACTTAATTCAGGAAAGACCTAAGCCTTATCTTAGCCACTCCCAGTTCCTCAACTGAGTTTTGTACGCAAGGCCGAGGTTATCAATGCTGAAATGGTAAAAGCCATTACCTCCTGTTGAAATACTCTTACTTAAAAATTGATTTCACGCTGTAGACGGGTGCCAAGCTGGCAGCTACTTACTCACGCAGCATCTACGGCCTTGGCTGCAGAAACGCAAGCTTCCTATAAATCCCCTGCTCAGATTTGTCCCAGAAAAAATGATTTGGTTCATGGCTGCGGCATGAAAATACATCTGTCTTCATGCTCGCGTCTTTGCCTTGCCAGCCGGCTTGCTAAGAAAGCCCTGTTACTTCTGTTGGCCATCTCACACAGTGGCCAACATTCGGTGGCCTGTGGGATTTCAATGGAGACCATCGTGCCGGTCCGACGGGGTCGTTTCAAGCGTTCAGCCTGAGCTGGACTAACTAATGACCTTGAGATAAAAGTCTCTCTCTCTCACACATCAACTCATCCTTGCAATTAGCAACCAAAGTAGTCACATGGCAGGAGACCAACTTCTCCATTTCACCTAATTTAGCAAAGACTGGGAATTATTGGGGCAATTTTCAGCAAACTCTGTATCAGCATGTGTTTCAAACAGAAACCCTAATATCTCCTCAAAACAACTTTAAAGCTTCCTGAATTAAGCCTTTTTCCAATTACAGCCGTACCTTTCAATCAGTAATGGAAAATAAACACATTATAACCTTTGGTAAGCTGTCTCATCTAAAACGTTTTGCATTACTTCCAGTGTGAATTTGGGTTAGCTTCCATTTCCAGTCATAGATTTCGATTGTCTCTCATAGCTAGACTGAAGAACCCTCGATAATTAAATTCCTTTAAATATCCTCCCCTATCGATCCAGTCACCCGCAGCCATCTGTCAGTTAGGCTAAGCCATTTGAGGCTTTTCTCCTCTCTGTAGTCACTTCGACGGCTCTTCTGCGAACCTTGTCTGATGTATCAGCGTCTTCCTCAGGGAAATCATCCAAGAGCTGGCAGTTTTGTCAGTGCAAATACATAGATGAAATAACCTATGGCTACTAGGGAACTTTATGTGAGCCTGCTTTCCTGAGAAAATGAAGTTAGGAGCAGTGAGTCAGGGGACAGGACTTCAGGTACGGACAAACGTGGGGAGTCTCAGGAAACGTGGAAGGATGATGGGGAGAACTGGGATTCTTGCCGTGGTGGGGGCAAAGGACATGGCACATACTTCCAGGCAACCAAGTTTCAGCGGTCCCAGCACTGACGGGATGGCCCCAGCCCTTGACCTACAGCATCACCTGGGAAAACCGGTACCCGGACCACAGCTCTTCCACCTCTGCACTCCGGCCCTGGCGGGAGAAGCTGACATGGGGCCAAGTTAAACTGCTGCAGACGACCAGATTGCTCCGGGCCATGGTGACACCCTCATCCTTATTGGTCAACCTTTACTACGTTAACTATACGTTATCTCAAAAGCTGCCGATAAAATGTGAAACACTACAGGGTTGAGCGGTGTGACACCGTCCCAGAAGTACCTCTCCCCTTACAAGCATTGTATTAAGTATTATTTTAGCTTCCTAAATCAAAATATCATGAGGTACTAAGTCAAATGTCTTGAAAGGTGTATTATATCCAAACAGTACTTTCCATTTAAAAAATCTAGAGTCCTATAAAAAAAGGGCATCAAATTAGTAGGACAGTATCCATAAATACCTATCAATTCGCATTACTGACAGGAACACGTCCTCATCGAGTTCTTCATGAGGCTTTCAAGTGTTTTTCTTCAGGTTCACAGGGAGGTGACTAAGCCATACACGCCTAGGTCATGTCCTCTGCTCTCCTCCCACCTCCTGGAACTTACCCCGTGTTTCACAAGTTATTATAAAACAACATTAAAGACAAACTGTTCCTCAGCCACCTCTTTTAAAACTCTAGGATGCAAATTACCCAAGGATATTAATTTAAAAAAAAAAAAAAAAAAAGCTTCATAACTTCAGAAGTTGCTGCTTGGCAGTCTCCTGATGTTCCAGGGGAACGAGACTTTTTCATAACCATCTTCTGAAATAATTACGTCAGCTGGCTCTCTTCCAATGCAGGAGTTCCTGAATACTGTTGCATGTACTAAAAAGCTCATGAAAACAAGCAGTTTGTGACACTTTCTAAATTCTTTGTCCTGACTGATTCTGCTCAGAATTGCCTTCAGCATGTAGAACAAGACCTTTTCAAGGGCCGAATATTACAAACACAAAAACACGAATGCATTTTAGTGGTTTGGACTAGATTATGTTTGCATGCATTTAATATCGTTCAGTTATGAATACTTCCACCTAAGCAAGCCCTCCCTTCTGGTTGTGACATACTCCTCCTCTCCATCTGCCAAGAGGAGAGCCAGCACAGAATTCCTCTCTGCCGCACACAACGCACGCCGAGCCAGCAAATGTCCGTTTCTGATACTGAACGTTGCTAAGGATGCTTCAACGCGGAGAATGTGAGGTTTCACCTCGTATCACTGAACAAAATCCAGTGTTTCTCCCGAATGCTCTGGGCACCAGCTGATGGACAGGGCTGATGGCCCTCACACCCAGGATACCTGCTCTTGAACTTTGTATGGCAGCACGGTCAAAGCCTCAAAATCCTTTACTTCTAAGCTGATAATGAGCCAGAAACGCAATCATTCGTTATTCTGTTTTACCTAAAGCACTATTCCTCCCGTCGTTTTTGCACGCTTTACCCTTCTGGAGCAGATGATGACCGCTGACCATGTATGATTCACCTGTTAATCGTATAGACTATGCCACCAAACCCAACAAGACTAAATTCATTCTCGCAGATGAGTAATTCCAATTCAAAACGGACAAACGTGCCCTGGCCAATGCATTATAAACCCAGCCAATGCACCTAGAAGATCTAAACGTAGCACCACAGCAATACTGTGTACAAGGCCAGTACCCTGGGGTTACGGACCTAACAACCTACTATGAGCCAACACGACTCTCCTGGACCTTGGCAGGAGGCGACACCAGAGACTGCGGGGCAGAATTTCAATCTAGATGGCCCAAGGAGGCAACAAGGCTTTACGTGCTGTGCTTCTGAGAAGTTCAGCTAGAAATCTCTGTGAAATCCCATGAAGAGCACACTTAGGGGGCGGGGAGTGAATACAACACAGCCGGGCTCCAAAGTCAGTGCAGCACTAATGTTTTGCCATCCGTTTGGGACATCCTGCAAGAAATCTGTCATGTCCATGACTATCAAAGTTCCCATACGGGCTAAGGGTCGTGGTGAAAACTGTCCCAGGACCAAGCCTCACCATGGTCTTTTTGCAAGCTGACCATCAGTGCAGGAGACAAGGCTGTCCTGTGTCCCATCCTCTCCCCCTGCCCCCGAAATAAAATAAAAAAAAAACAAACAAAAAAAAAGAGGAAGAGCAACTAAAACAAGATTCAAGTTCAGCCTGCTTGTCCATGCCTATCTCTCAAATCTGGAGCAAGCAAGGGCAGCAGCTCCATCAGGGTTAAAGGCACCTACACAAAGGAAACTCGGCAAGGTCCTGGAGAAAATGTTTTTGTTTTCGAGAGGGTTGGGGGGAAGCAGTCCCTCTGTAGTTGGACATCATCTGAGATGCCTGCAAGGCACCCAGCATTCCCAACGGAGATGCGCCGATGGGCTCGAGGGCTGAAAGAACAACCTCTTGATGCACTTTTCCAGCAGAATCCGTGCCTTGGAGCACTGATGAAAGGAGCACAACTTGAGACTGCAGGAACGAAAGGAGATGGTGAAGCGTTCGGTCTGTCTTCTGTTTCAGACAGGTGATCCTTCAAGTTTTGGGCAACGTACCAACATCGCAGGCTTCTCACATAGCGTCCAACACATCAACGCAGACAGACAAAAGCAGTCCTCTGCTGCCAGAGCTCTGATTTCCCAGAGCAAGTCCTTCTGCTGGAAAGGCTGCTAAAGGACTCAGCCCTGAAAACCATTTCGATGCTGTAATTAATGAACAGGATACCCGTTTCATCCTCACCGACGACGACGAAAAGATGCCTTTGCAGTTAAAAGCTGAAGTTAGGAGGCAAGGGAGAAGAATCTGACTCCTGGTTCTGCCACATGCTTCCTAAGTGACCTTTGGGCAAGTTACTTCATTTGAGACTTGCAGACACAGGCAATTTCCCAGCACTACATATTAGACTGTGCAAGCCTGTACAGCTTATCTCCAAAAAAATCTTCTCCTTGCTCATTCTTCATCTTTTTTCTCCATCAACATTATATTAATGCAGCAGACCTGGATACATAATTGCACATTTCTTTTATGAAAATAAAAAGCTACACCTACTGCACTGTCCGGAGGAGAAGCAGCCGTACCCAAGCCACGGTGCAAGCACAGCAGCTGAGCCCTTGCCAAAACGAGGAGTTGACAGCACTGCGGAATTACGTTCAATGCGAGAAAACCAAGGTCCTTAAAGGTTTTTTCAACCTGATCGGTAAAAAAGAAAACTCAACGCAGTGAAAGGCTGGGATCTCTCTTTATCCATTTCAGAGCCCTGATTTTTATTACTAGGGCTGTATGAAAACACCCTGCCGAGAAACTTTTCCTGGAGAGTTCATCGGATCTTGCTGATTTCTTTTAAGTAAAGATTTACTTTTAAGTAAAGGAAATACTTAAAATACTTAGCAAGGAAGCGTGAAGGAAAAAAAATATACAGAAAATTTATGTATCCAAGGCAGAGTCATTTCTACACAGGAAATCTTATTTCTACAAAGCGTCCAAAATTTTCTAACTCACAAGAAAAATCCAAGCCAAAGAATGTGTGGAGGAAGAAAAAAAACAAACCAGAAGTAACCAACCCATTTAACTGGAAGTCTACATGTTGAATACCACCTACCTTATGCACACAATAATCCCTTTTCTTTCTTTTAGGTCAACATGAATAAACCAAAACAGGGCAGGGACTAGAGATATCACGAGCCTTTCACCTCCGCGGGGCTTGGCGTCATATTTGCTTCTACATCGCAAGATTGTGGCGACGTCCTCCACGTCCGGCTGACGGCTGCAGCCGACAGACCGATTCTCAGCTCGTCTACGAAAGCGACGGCTGCCCGCTCCCTGCAAACCCTGCCTGGTGAGCGCTTTGAGAAGCAAAACCTCAGGGTGGCTTTCCCCATCCCTCTGCCACCGACCCAACAAGCCCTGCGACCATCCCCTCCTTAGGGCAAGGCGCCTTGCTGGCTCCTGGGATGCATTCGGTGCGTCTGTAGTTGCTGAAGAGCACGAGGTTTTGACCCAACGCAGCGCACCCGGATCGCTGTGCAAAGGCACCTCCAGCAGTGCACGTGGCCGCGGGAACAGACGGCCACGCGAAGGCCACCTCCCCTCTGCGTTACAGACCAGCCTGCCCGCAGCCCCGTGCTGGCTATGTATTTTTGTATATGTATATGTACGTGTATTTACGTATACATTGCTGGGTGCGTAGCCCCCTGCCTGCCCCACGTAAAAACAACCTGCTGCTTTCTAAGGAGAGAGGCGGATGCAGGCCACGCCATAATTCCTCGATAGACCTGGGTCGCCGTCCTCCTGCAGCAACCCACAGCACTGAAACGTTAGCTCAGGTTTATTGAGAAACCCCAGGTGGCTTTGCACTGCCTAGCTTTGATGGCGCGGTTTTGACGATTTTACCAGGAACTCAATAATTTAACAAAATAAAAGGAGAAGCCCCGAGGGAGAGAAGGGAGGGCACCCAAAGGCTCCAGCTGCAGCATCTTGCGGAGCCTGCGGGCTGTTAAGCGCACGTCCCCAGCGGGAACGCCCACCGCGCGAGACGGCCGAGACTGGGCGCTGACCGAGGAGACGCTCCATCGTAGCTCGTCTGGGCCCTGATGGGATTGCCTTGATTGAATTTCACAGGATGCAGCTATAGCAAATGGCTCTTCATCACTCACAAAAGCCATCTAATGAGCCTCCCTGCTTTGATTAGGGCTAGCATTTGGTTTGGAGGACAGCAAATGGATAATACTATTTCCTGGAAAAAACGCTGGCGTGGAAGGACATATTGTCTTGATTAATGCTATTGAGTAATGAGGTCGTTCAGCAATCCTAGATCTAACTTCCTGGCTCCTGCTACCAAAACAAACAATACTTCATTTTACATCTGCTGAAAAGCATTCGGGGATGTGTTTATAAAAAAATGAGTAAGAAGGATTAGACTTCGAAGCTGAAATACTTAAGTATACAGAGCCCAGCAACGCTGAGGAATGAAGAATAACCTTTTCTACCACGAAGCCCCTTTTATCTCCCCCTACTCCTACCAGAACACCCAGCGTGTGCGAGCAGTTGTTGACGTGGTTATTGTAAGGAGCCACTTCATCAAACTCCCAGAAATACAAGCACAGCTGCATTACCAGTAGGCAATTAAAGAAACAGCAGAACTACATCACCTTTTCCCTTCGTTTTGTACGTGGAAATAAGGTACAGGTTATAACAGCCACGTAACCTCCATTCCGTACAACGGCTGTGATTCCTTCCAGTATCAGTAACGCACTAGCCACGCGCTTTTGTCGTGGTACTACGTCTCTTCTCACAAAATATTACTCGGTATAGCCTCAGACCCTCTCAGCGTTAGTCAAATCGCAGCTTTCTCTCTGCACTGAAAGCCCGTGCAACCCTTCCCATAGCGCATTTGCACAGTAGCGATGCGAAAGGTGCAACGCGAACTCCGTAACTACAGGCAAAGCGCGAAGGAAACCCTTTGTCAGCTGACGCCAGAAGCACGGCAGCGCCGAGGGAGACGGCGCCGCCCAGGCGGGCGCGCGGCTGAAAGGGGATGCTGCAAACCAGCCGCGGGCCGTCCGCCTCCAGCCGCTCGCGTCCCTCTCGCTCAAACTCCGCTGCGCTCCCTCCTTCGTGCACTTCCTCACCTTTTAATACCCATCATTTTTACCGTTCTTACCTCGGCGGGGTGTTTGGGTCTACATGGAGCAAAGACACACCGCATACAGATGTTCTGGATGTCTATGCTGATAATTTTTCTCTACTATGTCACACGATAA
Organism: Nipponia nippon; assembly: GCF_047370975.1. NCBI lineage: Eukaryota > Metazoa > Chordata > Aves > Pelecaniformes > Threskiornithidae > Nipponia > Nipponia nippon. The sequence goes on along the minus strand of NW_028262380.1, from coordinate 82,152,298 downwards.
ACAATATGCAATTGTGTAACGGAGGGTAACATCGCTACGGGTTCAAACAGGACTTTAGCTTTGCTATTCTGGTAGATGTACACACTCGCTGTACAGACGGTTATGCGTATTCAAGCAGTGAATTCAAATATTTAAGAACGTAAGACAGATCCGTATTTGTGAGCCTCAGATTAATTTGCAACATGAGTCTCAATAAATAAAGTATTTATATGACATTTGTCTCTGAACCATTGTGCGTTACAAAGCAGCATACAGTGCGACCACCCCGACAGAATTGTACGTCCCGTTTTACCCAACTTTGGTTTTTTTGCCCCAGCAGGGCCAGAACTGCACCCTCCATCGAATGAGAGTTTTTAAGAGGAAAAATATGTACTGCAAAAACATGCAGAGGGCACCGGAGCTATGTACAGTGTGTGCTGGGAGGATCATAAGGGGCAGGAAAAAAGCCCCAGTAGTTAAAGTTCCCACTGATAATGACCTTTACTGCTAAGTTGGTTTTAGTGTGTTGGTGTAGTGTTTGTGCATTTTACAGCTTGTATCTTATAACCAGATTCAGGATCTGACAATTATGAGGCAGCTACAGTGAGTTTTGTTACTTTACACCAATAATCCTGACCGTTATACACGTCACACGATGGAAAGCAACGGAGAATGTCTTCTTCTGGCCGGGGGTTTTTGATTTAAAAGGTGGAAACGCAGTTTCCAAATCCTGTCCTCTGCCTGGGGGCTGAATTCTCTTACCGGGTAGGTACGGGGACTTCAGTCAGAGCACCCAGCATGACCGCCTGCTGCAGCCGGACGAAGGCAATGAAAGGACTCTCCAGAAAGTCTACCTCCCCCACCAGCACGTTGGAGGCCTCGGCATCACGAGGCAGTTTCTTCATGAATTTATTCTTCAGCTGCATCAGTGAAAGAGGAAAGAAAATAAAATTAAGTGTCGTTAGGCATGCAAACAGGAATGTGCAATAAAATTTACCCAGTTTTCACCCACGTTCCTCAGAAGATATCTTTGGCCAATATGTACCATCCCCACAGAGTCTACGGAGACACAAATGCTAAGAAGATCAGCCCCAGAAGAGCAACGCTGATATCGGTGCTCGGAGCCAAGAAGATGCTGAGAAGATTATGCCTCTTGGGGCTGCTGTTTCTGCTTACAGACCTGAGACGGTAATATTTGGGAGAAATATGGGAGAAAAAGGTGTGCAGCACTGAAGAGGACGAGAGGATCTGGGCAGGGTTTCAGGAAGAAGCCCTGCACCACCTCGCTGCCTGGCCGTCCGCACGACAGCGAAAGGCAGGCACTTTTGACAAGGGACAGTGCAACTCCCTGTTCTGCGGTCGCTGCTGCAGGAACGACTGGCCTGAGGAAAACTAACCCTGAAGGACGGACGCCAGGAGCTGGGCACCTGCATTTCGCTGAGTACAAGTCTTTTCAAGCTCCAAGGGAAAGACTAAGCTCAGCGCAGGCTTTTAGGAGCACGTTTCCTACGCCTGTGGTTTCTGCCTTAATCTAAAATTTGCTTGAGGTTGTCCGAAGCCGTTGCTCCCATTGCCTGTGCAGGCCAGCACGGGAGGAGTCACTGGGCAAAAGCAGCAGGCGTGCTGGTTTTGAAACTACACTAACGTCTCAGTAACTGTCTAGGTGAGAGACCGGCTTCGTTACTGCTTCCCACCATCACCGCCTGAGCCCTCAGCCCTCCCGCAGGCTGCTGCCCCCTGAGCACCGAGCAGGGAACGGCCGAAGGGGAACAGAGGAACGTGTGCCATCATTAGAGACCTTCTGTCCAGGAGAAACCCCCTTCTCAGTCCCTCTACAGAACGATGCCGGATGGCTCCTACATCCCTCACCTCCCAAAAATGTGAAGGAAGGGAAAGCCTTGGGAAGAAGCAAAGCGAGAAGGGGCATCCATGAAGAAGAGAGAGATCAGAGAGGGTTTCTGAGGAAAATAAAAGCACCGGACCTGGACGGAGAAGCCAAGGTGGGAGCCGGGGAGATGAGGAAGAGGGTGGTTGTGAGCGGCACAGCCGGCCTCTGCATGGGTCCTGAGCCAGGACGGGTTGGGTGGCGCAGGGAAGCCCCTCCAGACGCTCGCGGTGGGGCTCTGCCTTAACTGTTCCCCTCCTGACCAGGCTCCTCACACTCTGCTAGCCCAGGTATGGATACCAAGCAAGGGGTGCGTGTGTGTACATATATATACCTCTCTCTCTCTCTATATATCTGTACCTCAACCTCAACTGCTCCTTTGAAGTACAATCGTATCCACCCTTAATGAATTTCTGTAATTTGTACAGCAGCAACTCAACTACGCATGCAGAAGTCGAGGGTAAGAGCACTTTTTACAAAAGGATCAGTAAGCAGGCAGGCAGCAGTAATGGCCTGTCTTCATCCTTCACTCTGACAGCACACAGAAACTCCCTCTTCCGTCCCAGCCACGTAACTGAAACGCATGTAAAACCCCGCCACCGAAAGGCAGCTACCGAGGTTGCTAGTCACCGTGTAGCTAAAAGGCCTCCCGTGTTTCCACCATCAATTAAACATCCATTGCTCTATAATCAAGTTACCGCAGCTGATGTTTTACCCTGCCACAGCAACTCCTAACTTGATCCCAACTCTGCCCTCTATCCCCTAATACCCTTCCGTCCGAGAGAAATTTTAAGACCCTCACACAGAAATGTAAGTAAATGAGCTGCTACCACCTGGAGTACATACCTATCTACCATTCTGCCCGATCTGCTGAAAAACCAGTGTGGCCCAGGGGCAAAGAAATCCACTTGGGCAGAGCTACCCAAAATCCACAGCAGCTTGCAACACACTCTGGCTCCACGAGCTCTCAGAAGCCCCAAAGCGCACACTGACTGATGGCTGTCATATTTATGAACTAGAATACCTTAAATGCACCAGAAAAGAAAAAGCGTATGGTAATTCCCCAACAGCATCTTTGTAACTTTAAATTGATGCTGGCAATTGTTCACCACTTGGTAACGGATCCCTTGGAAGAACGAGCAAATGACAAAATGCTCGGACGCACGAGTTTTAGGGACACGCTCAGCAAAACCCGTCAAGGAAATCTGGCACTCGTTAACGGAGAGCTTCCTCCAACACCGTTACACCGCAACTGCACAGTGCTGCAGCCAACGCAGCGTCGCCTACGGCAGCCTGGAAACCAGGCTGTGCGCTGGATCTAGAGACGCCTACCCCCGGCTCCTGCATCGGGACACGCACCGAGCCGTCTTCCGACTTGGCGGGGGAGAGCGCACGGAGCAAGGCATTCTGCTCCCGCACCTCGGCTCTTTCTGAGGGCCGTCTGCTCGCTGCGCAAGCGACGGGAAAGCCTCAGGTCTGGGAGCAGCACCGGGCGAGCCGACCTAAGGTGAATCCACCAGCATGGGACTTCAGTCACGATATAAGCAGCGCTTCTAGAAACGCGGCAAAGCATCTGCTGTGTTATTGAACGGCGGGGCTCCAAACTGCAGGAAAGCGAGCTTAGAACACGACCTATAAAGCTGTATTTATCCATTTCCAGCAACCCTGCCCGCGGCATCCAAATGGTATCCGAGGTCCAATTCTGCGCTCATCACCATTAAACCAGAAGGCCAGAAGAAATCTACTGACCAGCATCGTTCTCATCAGCCAGCTGCCAGGGTTACTCTCATTTATAGGTCTTCCCCCAAAGTGTAGCTATAGCTTCACGCTAAGAATAGTTCCTTAGAGTCTGAAGGTTATTTTTCTTATCTCTGCACCTATGTACTGTAACAGTACCACAGCGGACGCGAGCAGACCCACAGGGCTTTGCAGCATGCATCATCTAGCTGACAAAATATTCAATAAGTCTAACTCTGGAGCGATGTCAGCAATATGTGATTTGATAACGGGAAAACACTGCTGCAGCAGGAGCTGAGTTTTAAAAACCAGCCTCTCCTGACTCTTCTCTGGTATCCTCCTGGCACTTGAAATCTCTTTAGCCTGGCAGAGGATTGCCTTTCTGCTAGGTTATTAAATTAGCTCAAGGAGGCCTGCTGCACGGCAGGGTGATCTGAGCAGCGCTGCTCTTACCCCGGCCTTCCCCGTAGCACCAGCAAAGCTCCTGCAGCCTCGCTGGGGGCACCAGTGACCCCATCTTACACGCACCCCCTGCCTGGCTTAGCACCCGCAGCCGGGGGGGGGGGGGCGGCGGATTTCCGAGCGTCCTCGGATCCCAGACGGCTTTGTTTTCAGCTTCGGCGGCGGCAGAATGAATTTGAAGCTGAAAGCTTTTGAAAAATCCTGCCCTTCGTTGGTTCCCACCCGCCTCCCCTCGCCCTGGGTGATCTCTGGAGATGCTCTGTGTTTGTCTGGCCGAGGCTGAATGGCGAGGGCGGATGTCCTGCCAGAAGCACCGACGGGGGGGGGCACTCCACGCGGCTACGAATCCCTAACCAGCTTCGCCAGGCGGCTCCAGGAAGGAGGAAAATGGAAAAAGTCCCATGAAAAGGCATGAATCATTGATCCAGCAGGAAGAAAACGGCTGGAACACTTCTGCACACTTCAGTCGGGATTACCACCAGAGAAAATATTAAATAAGCATCAAGGAGCTCTGTGGAGGAAGCCTGGAAAAGTGCTACCAGTTCTTCCATGAATGGTGTTTCGGAGGAAACTGGAGATAAAAAAAATAACGGGAAGGCAGCAAATCCACAATAACCATTCAACTTTGCTGAACAGGCCGGTCGTGCGCTTACGCGTGTTGCTGAGCAAGCACGGTGCTGGCCCAAACCCGGGTGCCTTTCTGAACCAGAACCGAGGAGCAGGATCTCCAGTCCCGAGGCCGAGGGGACCGGCCCCTTCAGCCTGCCCTCTGCCCAGCACATCAAAACAGCACGACTAATGGTGAACAGCTCGCGTTAGAGTGGGTTTTTTGCTCCAAATGCGTTTTGCAGCACCACTTTCATAAATCATTTATCAGAGAGGTGACGGGAAGGGTGCCGTCAGCACTTACAATCCATTTTGAACCATTCCCTGAAGGAGCCTGAGGAAGTTTCGAGTCCTCAGCAGCACCCAAAGGCAGGGAGGGAGGGAGCCTGCGCAGCTGGACCGCTCTATTCACCTTCCCTGCACTCTGCTAAATTGAGCACCGTTCCAACCCGACCCCTAATGTTATGTTAAAGGCCACAGATCTCCAACGCTGCACTTGCAAAAAGGCACGGCAACCTGAAAATCACAATTTCCCTCAATGTATTTTAACACCGCTGTTATCACCAGCATCCCTTCAGATTTATCGGAAACGAAAGCAATTCCTAATTACACAGGGCTTTTACTGCATCTGTTCGTTCGCTCTCAGGCACGTTACTGGGCCGTAGCCCTGCCTGCCCGGCCCTCTCACCGCCGCAGTTTCCAGCCCGAAATGCACGTCTAAAGGGAAGGCACGAGGCCAGCTCGCAGGCCCGGGAAGCGAGAAGGAGCAACCACAGTCACCAGGTTAGTTATGTGCCCCTGGACCTCCTGGTGAGATATTAAAGAACAATTTAAGGGACCAAATCAGAGTTATTTTCCTAAATCGCTCAGCATCAAATACTTTCTAAAGGATGGAAAGCGTCTTCCTTTCTTTTGGGAGCACCGAGCGCAACCACGAGCACAGCTGCCCACCAACCAAGAGCAGGAGGAGATGAAAAGCAGCGCTCGGCTGAACGAATGCATGGCTCCTGCCTCTGACCCCTGGCACGTTCTGCTAAGTCGTCCGCAGGCTTGTCCAAGGCAGGAGAACACCCAAGGCAAGTGGAAACTCCATTAAATGAGTCATTAGCTGAAGCATCAGAAACACAAAGCCAACCAAAAACCCATGATACAGCACTAAAATTGTAACTAGAGAAGCCCTTTGGCTAGTCGCGTTACGGTAACGACGCTGCAGTCTCTGCAGGACAGCCTGCAAGGAGCATGTAGGCACTCATCACTTCGGAAGAATCTATTTGCCCTTAGGCGTCACAGTCGTATTTGATCGCCCCTAGCCTGAGGAAGCGTTACCAACCAAAAACCTCCAGCCGTGTGAGCTGGAGCTCAGGTAAAACACACCATCTGCTCGGGAACGGCCTCCTTGGCAATCGAGGTTGCAAGCCTACGAAAGCTTGAAGTCAATTGCTCTTTGGGGACGGAGCCCTGCAGCGTGCCATACGGCATCAGCAGCTACCTCTGCCTCGGCACAGGACCCCTGCGGGCGCTGAGCGCCGTGATCGAGGCCTGTTGGCTTTGGCTACTCACCCGACTGGCGCTGCGTGGATTTCAGCGCCAGCCGCACGGGGAGAGTAGCCCCGATGAATCGAGATGGGACGCAGCTAGTCCATTCACATGCCATCTTACACCACCTATTTTACACAACGTAAAGCTTTTGCAGCTACGCCCTGTTTGAAAAATCAGCCCTAAGTGAAAAGGAGGGCTGGGACAAAAGAAAACCTGGTAGCGCAGTGCGAGGCTGTGACTCGTTTGAGCTTTTCTGCTGTGGGCAGAGCAGCTGCCTTTATGGGGTATCACCACTGTCCTCACCTGGTAGCGCCTGCCGAGTTTGCAGCAGGGAAGCCCCCGCACGCTTACGGCAAAAGGAAAAATAAAAGAAAAATGTTATTCAGGTCTAATGCCATTACATAGATACAGCAGATAACTAATAATCCTTACAAATAACAATATTAATAAAACAAAACCAGAATGAAAGGGCCATCCACTGACTTCACCTAAGGAAGCTATGAACAGATCTAACTTCATAACCCGCCCTCCTCCGGCCAGGCAGGACCTGAAGCGCACGCCTGAATTCCCCGTCCCCTTAGCAGCATTTTGTTGCTATTGCCAGTGGAACCGGGCGACCAAAGCAAACACCACCGGCATGAGAAATGGAGAATGCCATCTATCTGGCAAATATCAAAAATACAGCTTCCAGGCTTTTGCTTAAAAGCCGAGGAAGGCAGCTTTTGGCAGTCCCGCTCTGGGAAAACAAAGCTACGAGGGCTGTCCCATCCAGTGGGGAAAATGTTCCACTCCTCCTCTTCTTCTTTCTGCCCTTCATCATTTTACTGATCTCCCTCCTCTTCCCCAAGCCACGCTTTTTCAAGCTGAAGACCCCTAGACTATATGTAGCGTCTCCAACAGAGAGTCCACTCCAACCTGCTTGTTTTCACTCTACACATCCCGTTTCCAAGTTGACTACCTTCGACAACCTCCAGCACCGCGCTATTAAAAAAGGCCAGTGCTTGATGTGGGGACGACAAGCAGGGGAGGAACCCCTGTGAAGGTTTGGGTATGATTTGGCTGCAGGCTCCAGCTCCTGCTTAGCTCACGGGGCGGCAAAACTCAAACCCACGAAATGCAGCTCTTCCCCCCCGCAAAGTACGGCACAACCTGAGCATTCAAGATAAACCCTGATCATACAGATTACCATCAGGAGCCTAGCTGCACACGCGGTGCTTTGTGTAACTCAAGGAAGGTTTAACGGTCCCTGATCACAGGGAAAAGGGATCCAGTTCCCCAAATTCCTGTTACACCAAAGCCAAGCGCAACATGGGGGATCTTCCAGCCTGGCGGGCAGCACCAGGCTGCCCCAGCGCACGATCCGCAGGTACGGCGAGCGGGGAGAAGCGGTGAGGGCTGCATTATTTAACAGAGGCCATTGAAAAAGTCCCTCTGTCTTCTGCCTGCTCTGCGTAGGGGTACGCGGGCTCACCTCGTCACACCACCGTACTTCATCACGGGCTTCCCACGCTTGAGCGCAGACACACAGAGCTCTTGTACTTCAGAAAGGTTAATTCCCCCAGGAATTTGAATCTGCCTCTGTCTCTCTGTTTTTCTGTATCTGCTCACATATACGTTTCAGATTACCTTCCCATAAATTATCCCATGAACGCTCACCTCAAGGGATAGACCTTCAACGCTCCGTGTTTTGTCTACGCACAGAACCCCCTTACCCAGGAATGCTTTAGAGGTGGGCTGCCGATACACTGCGGGGAGAAACGATGCAAGCAAAACTGCCCTCTGAATCAAGAAAAAAGGCCAAAGTAAATGAAATTCCGGTTAACTAAACTTCCTAAAAACTCCTCCTTTCCTTCAGAAAGGTGGCAGTGATCTGTGCTGGAAGACAGTCATTTTCATTTGAGCTCCGTGGAGCGAAAGTAGGTCATCCAGGCCGACAGACCTAAAAACTAGGAACGTCTGCTTCTGACTGCGGAGACAAGGAGAGCTTCAAACAGGAAAAGCAGGGAGTCGCTCCCACCATTCATCACCGGACGTCATTCCGCACAGTGGGATCCCACTGCGCCCTCCCTGTCCATCAGTCCCCCAGGAGAGGCGGGAGGCTTTCTCTCACCGAGGCCCGTTTCTTTTTTAACTTTAGAGCTGGCTTTGGCACAGATTCCCTGTTGATATGGAAACACCAGTTTGAATAAACACTGCACACACCACAACAAATAAGAAGGGTTTTGTGCCTCTCTCTGACTGACCATATTCATTCAGAGCCGGTTTTTGTCCCACATACAAGTGGAGATAACGCCAGGTCAGTAAACTCCCCTTATATCAACATATATTCATTTTCTATATGCTATTGCATCAGCTCAGTAACAACAGGTCCCTGACCAAACACATTTTATTTAAATGTCCCCTTTATTTTACATCTTGGGCATTAAAGAAGCCCTAGCGATTCAGCCGCTCGGACATTTTAACAAAGCACGACGGAAGCACTTCTCACGGGAGGAGGGCCAGAAGTGGCAACAGCAGCGGGAGCTTCCCCAGCTTCCTATGGTGCCTGCTTTTTCTAGACCCATCTCTTCTGTGGACCAGAGTAGGGAAAACCACGAGGTTGCCTGTTTTCACGGCTCAAGAAACCTTCATTAGGCCCTTCGGTTTGGTGCTCAACATGGTGTCAGAGAAAAACTTGAGCAAGCAGCTTGACCTCGAAGAGCTGGAGGAATTCTCCCGCCATGAGAAGTCCTGGTCTTTCGGACACCGCTCCGGTACCACCGCTGTATCTGGCAATGGAGAGCTCAGAGCCCAGAAGAGAGCAGGAAGCCTAGACGCTGATTTATTAATTGGAAAACAGAAAAGAAAAATAAATTGTCCCAGAGTGCCGCTGCCTCTGCTTGCCTATCTAGCTGCAAATGACCAGTACGTTAACTGCAGCCAACACCTCATAAAATCAGACAAAGGAAGGCAAATCGCTTCTCCACACTGCTACCTCAGAAGCAGTGTTCTGCCAACACAAATACAATGGAAAGGAACACGCCTCCTCTTCCCTCACGATCCTTAGAAACTGCCAAAACATCACACAAGCCCAACGCAAAAACATCATAAAACAGCAAAATCAAACTTCGGTGGCCTTCACTGAAGCTATTTATCATCGGAGCGGCTTGAGTCAGGCCCCTGCAAGACCCTGAGGATGCTGAACCGGGCTCTTCTGCAATCTCCGTGCAACACAGTACAACGAATGAAGCCGTCATTCTCGTGGCAGAGGGGAGCCGCTTCATGCAAACTACCTGACTTCAGTGCTCATAAATAACCCGCTCTTAACCCGGCAGAGCTGTTGGGGTGCTCAGCACTGCTGACGGAGCGGAGAGCGGCAGGAGGAGTGAATCAAAAGCCTTTTGTGCCGCTACGGGGCAAGCTTCCCCCGCGGGCTGGGGGCGGGAAGGGAAGACTGCCCTTGGAGCTCCCCTGCTCCTTGGCAAGTTGTGATGCCTCCTGCAAGACAGCGTGTTCATTGAGCGTGGCAGGGAAAATGGGAATAAAAGCTTTCCTCCCCTCTCCGCTTCTTCCCCCACGAACCTTGGTCTCTTTTAGACATCGTTCAATATCCCGTTACGGCTTCTTATCCCGTGAGCTCAGCTGGGAACCTGACGGGCAAGAAGCTTTGTAGCACTTTGGTGATCGTCAGCAGACCCCAACACCCCGAAACAGCAACATAAACCACGGCTGAACGTCTCTCGGAGAAAATACACGTACTTTTGCTCAACCAGAAATTCTGGCTCGCTGCTGCCTGCGGACGCTCTCTGCAATCGCTTCTATGCAGGCGAACGCTGAACCCACAGCACAGCCGCTTCGGCAAAGCTTTGGTGTCCACACACTGTGCTGCTGCTGACCGTAACCGACTCTGCGCTATCCAAATAAGCAATAAACCCCTGTCCCATTAATTCCCCTTTCCACAGACCACCAGGCGTGACAAGCAGCCCACCCAGAGCAGCCGCCAGATGCGGCCGAGGCGGGGAGCACGGTGTTTGGTCTGTCGCAGGCACACCGGAGCCCAATCGATGTGACTGATGCAACTTTTGCGACGAGTAATCCGCAGCTAATGATTTTCTGCAAACTCTGCGTTTTGGTAATTGGCCCTTCCTCTTGTTTCAGCTTTACAATCATTTGCTTTCCATAAATTAAAGGGGAAAAAGAGCAAGATGACATTTTTAATTTAGCAGACATCCCAACCTTACAAGTAACCCCGGACTCTATTACGTTCCGATTTCCGCGTCACTTTATGATTTCGTGCGGCCTTATTCTGATGGCAGAATTATTTCATCCAGTCTCAAACGTAAGGAAGAGACTCACACAAAGCCCACGAACGTGTTCCAACTCCACTGTTTTCCATGAAGCGACCTCTCCTTTGCTAAAGCTGCTAATCTAACCGCTTATCACACGTCCGTTCGCACTTGAAGTCAGAGGGGAAAGAGAGAATAAAGAGACAGACATTTCAGTCCTGGCAAGATTTGTTTGGGTTTTTTTAGTGAACAGCAATACGCCGAGATTGTTTTCAGAGGAGAAGATGACAGTAAGAATTAGTGCAATTATCTGAAATTATCAAAGAACGAGCCAATCCCACCGGTCTTAAATACAGGAGCAGGTTGGCGGCAGAGCGCTGGAAAGAGCCCCAGCCTCCCCTGTCCCTTCCTGACTCCAGCCTTTCCCAAGAAGGATCCTAAGTTCATTTTCTTTGTGAAAGAGCTTAATGGTTACCCACTAAGAAGATTAACTCTAAAAAGTGTATTAAGAAGGCAAAGAGTATGAGAAAAACACAACAAAAGCAAGATCAAAGTAAATCCAAAGTAAGCATAAAACCACCCCTGCCATAAGGGTAGAGGAGCCAACCTCGCAATGCTTAATACAGGTAAATCTGAGTGTTATCTACGGTTTTAATAAAACCATAGCTCTTGCTATGACCACGGGCTGTACTCAACGTCAGCGTGCCTTGGGACCACTGCAAAACCTTCTTTTCAGTGCTGCCTGCCTTCTAACTCGCCTTGGCCAGCTGCGAGAAAGCCGCTGAGCAGAACGGGACATCTAACCAGGGTCAGCATCTGCGCAGCGCAGCAAAGCCCGGCTCCTCGTTACACAGCGGAGGACGCAATGTGCACGTGCAGGACTAAACAGGCCCTTGCAAACCGCCGGGAGGGCATCCCCCGGGAGGATTCTCCGACAGGCCTCCGGGGAAAAGCTAAGCACGTCCAGCGCTCTAGTACACGCCACTGCCATGCCCTCGGCTAGATCCCAACCGACTTTAACACCTCTCCGCCCTGCTGCGACAGAAGCACCCACCTCGCCCAGGGGCTGCCACGGCACAGACGTACGAAAGCATAAACGCATCTGTCCTAGCTTAAGCCTCTTCGCTGAGCTGTCTGCGTTAGCCGGGCTTCTTCTGCAGCTAGCGAGGCAACTGTCCGAGAGGCAACCAGCCCCCCTGAAACCTGAACCGACTCCGCCATTCCAGCCCTCCGCAGGGACTGAAAAATAACCTCCGGAGACGAGACTCGACAACAGGCACCTCAAAGAAGTGCCTATGTTTGGAGGGATCAATCTGGGCTTTTGTCTTTGGAGCCGAGGTCCCTGCCGCTTACTGCCCCTTAATTGGATTATCTAAAAAAAACCACCACCACCCAAGCCACCTGAAAGGAGCCCGGCCCAGGTGACCACGCTCGAGCTCCAGGAGGAGAGAGAAGCGGCCAAGTGTATTAGATAACAGGCCAACACATGCCACTGCTGCACACAGCCTTCCCCCTCCCAGGGTGTCCTCTGCTGACCTTCTCCAGGCTTCTTTTGGTGCCTCTGACCTCAAAGGCTATCCTTGGAAACCACCACTTATGGCAAACAGGGAATTGAATGGAAAAATTCAGTACTCGCTAGTGGGGAGGCAATCGCAGTATGCCAAGACATCTACTCCTGCTTTGGCTCCGCAGAGAATCATCCCAGACAAAGAACTATCAGGGTCATACAACGGGAGACACCCGTTTTTCACTTCGCCCTTACAACATCAAGGGGAAAGGAGCAGGGAAGCCGCAGGCGGATGCCCGGGACCTGTCTGCTTTTCCGAAAGTATGCGAGGGAACTGTTGCTCAGCAGAGACAGAGCACCTCAGGACGGAGAATGTTAAATATCACCGGGGTTGGAGGCTGGTGGTTGGATAAGAAGACCTTCCCAGGTAGGCTGAAAGTACTGGCAGGTACGGCTGCTTCAAAATGGGACAGCTGCTTCCAGCTAGATGGGCGCACAGGGCAAGAGCTGTCCTTAGGCACGGTCCTGTGTCCCTCTCCGCGTTCTCACGTGGGTGATGACCACAAAACCCGCCCTGCCAACCTAAAAACGGGAGGGCTTCAGGTCAGACTGCGACTACAAAGCACTGGCCACCAGCACTGCTCCGTGAAGAGAGAGAGAGAGAGAGACAGAAACAGAAAGAAATTAAAGGGTAAAATCTTCTGAGGAGCACATTTCACCGTTTCAAGAGAGAGCATCCAGAACCTCTACTTCCATTTTACTTAGGTGTCTTTCTGCTCGGTAATAACCACAGATTAAAGGAGTATTCTGGCTATAATATTGCTACACCCTTCCAATTAGCACTGAAGGTTGCAGAACTGAAAATTAAGGATATAGGGAGGCAGAGAAGTTATTGAAGGTATGCAGAAGTTTGTTCAAAGCCCTTCTTTAAAACGCAGGCACACAATACTCTCCTTTCTCTTTGTAAAAATACCGATTGCTGAAAGAGCTTAGGTCCAGTCCTGCTCCAAGCAACTGTTATAAACTGGCTTCAGCCTGTCTCGCTTCTTATACGCACACAAATAAATAAAAATTGGCATAGCCTCTTTCTCCAGCGGACGCATCCCTCACTGTATGGCCTCATTAACTGTCAAGCTTCCAGATGGGATACCAAAATAATGAAAGCCAGCCACTCTGCTGCCAAGGCAAGAAAATCTGTTCTTCCAGCTCCCGTCGTCGCCACACGACAGATTATTCCCTTGCCTCCTCGACGGCACGCTAAGTCCTGCTCAAGAAAGTTGCCAGGCATCACCACAATTTCCCAAACTTTATCAAGACGGGAGTTTCAGTCAATCAGTAACGAAAACTGAGGCCTAAGGTGATTTCTCAGGCCAGCTTCAAAAGGCGTGCAGTACAAGGGTTCCATTGTGCAAAGTTCATCAGCAGGACACGGGCTAATTAACCGAGCGGCTGTTCGGAACTAGGTAGTTTTCGAGTAACGGTTTTCACTACAAACAGTCAGGCATTATCTACACTGAAAAACTTCGGAGCGCACTTCCAAACTGGATTTATTAACAGGTTTCACGATTAGCACTACCAAAACATCTATTTTTATACCCAACTCTAGACAAAAAGTCTATTATCTGTACGCATCCAGAGACTTTTCAGCAGGAGGGGCAACTGAGACCGCTTGCGCTACTGAGATCTACGAAGCCTGCTGCAACTTTCAGACCTAGTTTTCTGCTACCCTATCTATAAGACCCCAATTATAATGTGATTAAAACATAAAACCTAGCAGTCTTTCCAAGGCAAAAAGCTATTTACAATACTACTCTTTCCCCAGCTGTGGCTGCGTATATTAAAGGAAACAGATATTTTGCGAAACCAACCAACCAATATAGATGTATGCTACAACTTTGAATGACGCTGAGGTCAATGCAAAACATGCTGCCCCCCCCCTCCATGAAAGTATATTTATTTATATAAATATATATTTATTTTTTTAATATTTAATTACTCTAACCTCACTTTTCTACAGTGACAATGTTGCTGTGTCCCTTTAAGGCAGAGTTGCACTTACAGAAGACTGCAACCTGCCATCATTTGAAGGACTAGAGCCATTCTCAGCTGGCCAGCATTACTGCCTTACCCAAATAATTTTCCAAAGTAACTCTCATTTGCATTCAGAATAACCATGGGACTAGAGAACGCTGAAAGACACGGGAAAAAAAAAAAAAAAGATTCTCCGAAAGAAAGAGTCAGGCTTTGAGAATAACCCACTTTTTGAACCACGACAAAGGGGTTTTGAAATTTGCACAGAGACCTTATTCAGACACCAGTTTTCTAAGAGCTGAAATAAACTCACTCGCCCCACAGACCCTTCCACTCTCAGAAAGGACGAGAACACACACAAAGGCGGCCCGTATGATATACCGCAAACGCCACCCTAGTCTAAGAAACTGGTCAAATTGGTGGAGACTTGGCACTAAAGGCCAATTTTAACTTTATTACTCATCTCCGTTTTGGAGCTGTTCTTCCGTGGCTACCTGTCAGCACAGGCGCCTTTCTGAAGCGATGCAGAGTTGCACAGGGTGAGGCGGCGTCTTCTGTTCCACCGGCTGCTGCGGTAGGGACGCAACGCCCCGAATGCTCCTCGTCCACCCCACGGCCCTTGCGAGCGCACGCCCTGGCGCGCTGCAGGACCTTACCTCCTGCGCAGGCCCTTGCCCTCGCCCCAAAGACCCTCTGCTCAGCAGGAAGAGGATGCAAAATACATCAATATCTGGCTATTTTCCCTCCTTTCTCACGGGTATCAGCAAGGTGCCACGACCGTAGTGTCACTTGCTTCAGGCCTTGCAAGAGTTTAATCTGCTGTTTTCAAGGGCTGGTGCTTAAAAAGTGGAGGATCCAGTCCCGGGACTCAGAAATACTCTACTTACCTTGTTCATCCTCTTCTTCTGCTTCAGTTTTATGGTACAGAGCCTCTTTCCCCGACATCCAGCTCCTAACCATACACATCACCAAGCGAAGGCTGAGTCTGAAGCTTACCTGATCTTTCTCAGGCTTGTCAGAGATGTCATTCAGACTGGTGGAAGTCAGGTTTCTGTGAGCCATGGCTGGGCTGCCTGTAAGAACAACGTCGACACCAATTAAAGCACCTGTTTCGATCCAGTCAGAAGAACACAGAGGCTCAGGCTACAGCAACACCCTTCCTTGCACGGGAGGCTGACGTGGGCAATTTAAGACCCTGACAGGCTGCTTTCTGTGACTTTACGTGGCACGTGGGATATTAAGATACTGATGCTTCGTCATCTCTGACCCACAGCGTTCCCCTGACTCTTAAGACAGCAAAAGAGCCTGAGGACTTTCCGTAATTCCCGCCTGTGGGAGAAAAAGCAAAGCAGCAAGAAGGCTGCTGACGCTGATGCTGCTGGGTCGGGCAGGACCCAGCCACAAAGCCATCCCTCAGCAGCAGGGCTGGGACCCTCGTGGTCGCTCCGACCTGCAAACCCCTGGCCGTAGCTCTCCGGCATGGTTGGCACCTGCCCTCCGCAGCCTGCGGTACCCAGCTGGCAGCTCTCGGTCCTTCAAAAGAGCCAGTAACAAAAATCTACCTTTCTTCACCTAAGCTCATTAACGAAGCTCACGAACCTTAAGCATTTCACTGATTAAAACGACGCGTGCGCCGCATTGATAGGTCCTAAGTCACCAATTCCTGACACCAGATACCCCAGAGAGGTGAAGAAAACCCTCAGAGACGAAGAGCTGAAGCAGTTCACCTCCATTTCTTTTTTGAAGACCAACTGCTCGTCTGTAAGCCTGCCACGCTGGCAAAACCAGCTGGGCAGGAGCTGCTCGCTCCCTTACGGACTACTTATCCTGCTTACTCTTGTGATCTCAGAGACTAGCAGAACATGGAAATAGTTCTAAAGAACTTGGAAAAAAGCCCCATGATTTCAGAATTCAGTTCTACAATCCCACTAAAAGCACTTGTAGTTAAACCTGAAGAAACCCAGAAATAGCCATAATTGTAAAAGAAGAAAAATAATTTAATTTAAAAAAAAAACCACACCTTCTGGGATGGCTACAGTATCATAAACCACAGCGGTCAGTAGGCATTTTTTTAATTATTCTGAAATTTTCCCAGCCCTTCTCCCCGACGCTCACAGGAACCAGAAGCAGAGCAACGGCTGCTGTTACCACAGAGTTTCTGACCGTGAACATAACTGGAAAGACAGAAAGACCTCAAAAAGAAATGGCACCGAGGCATTTCCCAACTGAGGCTATGTTTCGAGACAAGGCTGATTAAACGTATGCTTTGATACTCATACCAAAATGAAAGCCCAAGTTTTCAGTCTTCATCAGCTCCCAGTGCAAATGAGTTCTATAATAAATCAGCATACCGAGGGGAGGAAAAAAAAAAGGAGTGGGAAAGAAAAGTTTTCTAGGGAAAACTAGAACCCAACGCAGAGCTGGGTCGTCTTTACAAGATATTCAACGTATGTGGAGACAGACTTAAAGCATGCTTTCCTATGAGCCACCTGGAATCACGATATACCTGCTCTGCGTTATTGCCGCAGCCAGGACCGTCAACACAGCAAAAGCCAAGCACAATGAGATAAATTAGATAGGATAAGAAGGGGATCCCCAGCTTCTCCTCCTCCTGCTGTTATGGCGAGCCGGATTTAAGACCCCACCTCTCTCTACAAAGTGTTTACAAATGTTTACTCATAGAGTGAGAAATGCCACAGGGAAGACTGGTTTAAGCTACATGTATTAGTAACCATTCTCCTAATTAATTATTAGCAAGCCAGACTTAGAAATGTTTACAAATTTTGACTGAATGTTTGATACGAATCTGTAGGTAGGAGATAAACACATAAATAAAACAGGAAAAAAGTGATCAAACTTGCTGAAGTGTGTTGTGTCTGCTATGTGGCGCAGACGTTACTTTGTTGTAACACCTTCTCTGATGTGAATATTTCATAAATATTTCTATTTGGCAAAAAGCAAAGCTGGACAAAAAAACCCCAAATAAACCCAGGTTATCGTAATCCTGAAGCCTCTTACTGAAACCCAGGGCTCGCTCTTCTTGTATGGTGTAATTAATTCTCTTTTAAAGGTTGCACAGACACAGCGGATTCTGGGAAATCTTTGATGACTATATAATGTACCCATAAATTAAAATGAAAGATTGAAGCTCGATGCAGAGATACACACGGCTGCTTGGCAAATCTGAGCCAATAATATCAGACAAAGAATCAGAGGAGCACTTCCTTTAAAACGCGAAGCTTGTTCACGCTGATAATTGGTGTCACGCAGCTCAGCGAGTCGAAGCAAAGTTTCTATCACCTGAGTGCTACCGAGTGAGAGAAATCAAACAAAACGTCTTCGGCAGAGATCTGGAGAAGGTCAGAGACCTGCAGAGACGGGAACAGCGGGGGGCTGCTCTCAGAGCCGGGTATCCCCCCCTGCCCCAGGCCGGGCTTGGGAGAGCTGCTCTTCTGCTGCGGATGGTGAGCCAGCAGTGCAGAGATTTACTTTCTCTTCTTCAAGCCTTACCCTGAGACCTCTGAGTCCTGGCATGGCTAACGGCTCCAACTGAGCAGGAACTAAGTATGGCTTCCAAACAGCTTTGAGCAAGGGTAGAAAACACTAATGGTTTTATTTTATGCGGTTGTTTAATGCTGTTTCAATGCTTTTTATTCAGAAGAGCTGCACTATGTAGCTGTAGAGAAAGGCATCTGCTGAAGGTACCCCTTCATTTTCTGCAGGCTGCTTTGGTGGCTTTCCAAATTTCTA
Organism: Nipponia nippon; assembly: GCF_047370975.1. NCBI lineage: Eukaryota > Metazoa > Chordata > Aves > Pelecaniformes > Threskiornithidae > Nipponia > Nipponia nippon. The sequence goes on along the minus strand of NW_028262380.1, from coordinate 82,134,537 downwards.
GGTCCAGTTCTGGAGTAAACAGACTAAAACCAGGGCCCACAGCTTTCACAGCTGATATTTTTCCAGATTACAACATTTGTTTGCTTTCTTTATTGCATGTCCAAGGCCGAATGTTTCTTTGGAGATAATTACCCTTCTTTCTAAAAGAAGCGGCTAATGACTTGATCGCCTCTTGCTAGCAGCCTCTTTCTCCCAACACGACCAACATAACCACATCAAACTCACAGCAGCTCTTCTCAAGCCATCCCACATTTATCCAGACCCGGACAGACCCATGTGCCAAAACACTTGTCTGCCTTTTCCAGTTTTACCCCTCGATTTAATAAATACCACGCTTCCCTACAACATGACCTTGACTGTACTCTAAAGCCATCCCAGCTCCAGCAGCACTACAAGGCTGAACACGGACAAGCGCGTGGAGCCTGGAAGTGAGGGACATCAGACAAAACCCTGTATGAGAAGAAGCATGAACCTCTCAGGAAACTCCTTTGATCGCAGCCACAACTTGGGATGAGGAATGGCCCCCTCCTGCCCACAAATCCCTCGCTGGCAATGCAGCACTGCTCTGGTGTTTTCTCTGAAGAAACTGCTGGTGTGCTCGCACTCCTCTTTCGGTCAGCGGGACGGAGGACCTGAGCCCCAGAAGAAAGCAAGCCCGCACCTGCACTGGTTTCTGAGAGTTATCCCCCCCAAGAGCTGCGAACGCGTCGGCCACAGCTCCAGCTCCTTGGCACAACGCACGGCCCTCCTTCACTCCCTTTTTCCCGTCATCAGACTGGCCTCGCATTAAGAGATCTGAGCACCAAAACTTTACAACGTGCTCCTTGTTCTTTGGAGGTAGAAAGCGTCTCATAATCCCAATTTAAATAGGGCTCTCACAGGCTAGGATGATTCGTTTCTCCATCTCCTCGCAAGAAATTTTACACTTCATACTGAGAGCCAAAACCTCTTGAGCATGTAATATGGCTGTTCTCCCCTCAAGTCTGGGCTCTGTGCATATCATCGTTTGAAGACGCCTTACAAGGTCCTCAAGTTCAGACTAGTCCCACTCAGTACTGACTCTGACGATCTCTAGAGCAGACTGGAAACCACAAGCTTCACCTTTTACCAGCTTTGCTGACCTAAGGAACTTGACAGTGTCCCAGCCTGCATTTACAGACCTTTTCCCCAAATCCCTGCATTGATCTCGACTGCCAAGCAAAGTCACCAACAGAAAAATGCTGCTAGAAATGCAAGATGCAACATGCGCAACGTTGGCTCGAAAGCCGTTTGGCTTTGTGGATGCTGTGGCCCAAATCCGCGCAGCCTCAATGCCTTCTGACTCAGGTTCCTCAGGGTTGTGCACCTTTGGAGACCCAAAGGCAGGAAGGACGTGCCCAATACTCTTTTTTTTTGATGTTTGTGTAACAAGGCTGCTCATAAGAGCAACTCCCTGCGGCAGACCCAACCATTTGGAGGTTATCGTGACACAAGGTGTTCTCAGTCTCTGAGAAAGACCTGAAAGGGGGGGAAAAAACCCAGCCTTCAAAACCTGGGAGTCCTCGGGTGAGCACCTTCTCTGACTCGAGAGAAAATACGGGAGCAGAAGGCAGCAACGAGGCTCCCGGCCTACAGGCTCTCAGAGCCCTGAACAAACAGCGGAGTAGAAGGTTTCTGCTGCCGACACCTCAGCCAAAGCCTTCAGCACACGATGTTCACCCTTACGCAGTGTGCTAAAGAAGGATAATTTCCTGATTCGGGCCTAATTGAGATTACCGTCTCTCTGGCAAAGGCGATGCGAGCCTCTCCTTGGCTGTGCTCAGTCAAGAACTGGTGCAAGAAGTAAGGCAGGCAGTCCAAACCCCTCCACGTTATCTCATTCTACTAATAAGCTCGATAGTCATCTTTCACGGGGAATATCCTGAAATTCAGATTTCTGGAGATGGCTATGGCCCACAAAGAACGGCTCTGTGCCACAGGGGCAATGAGCTGTGCCTTGCCGGGGGAACGGCAGGCTCCTCTGTGATCAGCAAGGCTCCTGGTGAGGGATGTTTTACAAAGGATAACCACAGAGAAGCAGGGCCTGAGAAAAGCCCAGCTCATCGCTGAGCGATAAAGCTGGCAGGGCCTGCTAGCTGCGTGACAAAGGGAGCCTATTTTTGTATTTCATATGTATGGAAATTAAAATAGTTAAGCTCGTTGCAATTATAATACCGCACCGGCGGCAAAATCCGTGAAGCCCTTTTAACAGCCAAAGGACGCTTCTAATAGATGAAAGAAATGGTACTGGATGGCCTAGGAGGAAGACCGCCGCCTGAAGCGCAGGCTGACCTACCTGTTTCACCCCAGATGAAGGAAAAAAAAAGCAAAACAGAGAGAAAGAGAGCAGTGGGAGGGGACACTGAGGGTAACAGGAACAGCCAGAGCAGCAGCCATTCCACAGGGAACGCATCTGCGGTCTTCCCACTGGTAACGCAGCAGCAAGCGTTAGGAGAGCGGCTGGCGCCGGGAGTTGGCCCTTCCTCTTCCTCTCGTCTCCCCCAGCCCACCCGCCCTCGCCCTGCCCATGACTTACTGAGCCATCCCACGCTGGGGCTGCGCTGCACTCGGATGTCGTCATCCAGCGTGCGGGTCGCGAGGCAGGGCACCGAGCTCTCCAGCGGGCTGCGCGCTTGGGTGGCGCAAGCAGGAGACAGTAGCAGCGGCAAAGAGGAGGAAGAGAGCAAAGTTGAAAAGTCAAAGGAAAAAAAAAAGAAAAAAAAAAAAGAAAGGCAAGAAAGAAACGCTCGAGCAATTGCACAAGCAAGCCGGCTAGGAGACAGAGCGTTTGAAGAGTCGCAATTACAGACAAGTGCACCTTTCCGCATCACTGGGTGACCGAAGCGGTAAGCCCGCTCATCTGGAGCACGACATCTCCTCCGTAGCTCCCCTTTTCAGTGTTCACCTGGCAGGTCTGGAGCCAGTTTTCCATCCCTGGCGTCTAAAATTCAGGCATCTTAGAGCGGATTTCAAGCACCAGAGTAAGGCAGCTGCAGCATTGGTTGCGCTCGGCAGTCCCAAGCTGCGGCGCGGTCGGTAAGAGCGGCAGACACACAGCACGTTTGAAAAAAGATCAGGTCACATCCCTGTAGGAGCCAACTTGGAGCATCCTGACCACGTACGCACCCGGGCACGCCAGTCGCGCCTTGGAAATGCGTACCTTAGCCTGTAATGCTTCAAATAATGCAAACAGCTACATACATTGGTGGGGTTCTTCCAAGCGTTCCTTGAAAAGCGTCTCATTTCTGACCTAAAACGCTCTCCTCCTGTGCTGGTATTGCCATCGTTCAACACTCTAAAAGGACTGAGGACACAGTTTGTATGAAAAACACTGAACAGAATAAAGCTGGACATTAACGTAGAGTAAAAACTTTAGAGGAGAAAAGTTGTCATCTGCTGCTAGCTATCCTTCTCTCAGGGCATCAGCCAAGGCACTGCAGACAGCCTAAGTATGATTTTAACTCAACTGTTTCCAAAGTACGCTGTCAGCACGGCGAAAATAAATAATGTTCCTGAGGTGTTTGGGCAGCACGGACACCATCCGCACGGTGACGGATAGCATGCCGTTATTTACGGTGGTTAAACGCTCACACTGAAACACATCGCGGGTTTCTACAGCCTCTGCCAGCTCGGTTTTAGTACCATCCGACCACTTCTCTTCAACGCTTTTGCCAAAGGCGCTCTCAGGTGTTAAATTATACAAAATGCTGGCAGGCAGGAAGCTTTTAAACAAAAATGTCAAAAATGCATAGCAAATATCACCAGCGAAGCACCAGTAAACACTGATGAAACAGTCCTCGGGCACCTGCATAAGGAACGGTGACCACGGCTCTCATTTTCTACAGCGGCGAAGCCCCGGCAGACCCGCGTTACAACCCAAAGGTGTGCCAGCTGGGCAAGGCCTGCCCGAGAGCAGCTACACACGCCATTTATCGCAGGGCTTCACGTCAAGCGCCGCACCCTGTGCCAGGCAAGGACACCAAGAAGCCTTAGAAAGGCAGTCATCAAAACAAGACTCACAAAAAAACCATCAAAAAAGCCTGCAGGAGTTCAGTTGAAATGTAAAATCGAAATGTCCTTGTTGAACACTTCAGAGAGCTCAACCTCCTGCCAATAAAAGAAACGAAAGGGGTGGTGTCTTCGTAAGGTAACTTTGAGTAATTACTTGGTACAGCTTTGCCTGCTCAGCTTTTTGATAACAATCTTTTTCCCGCTGAATGGGCAGCAGAGGAGTACTTTGATTTATCCTCCTCCACCCCACGTCACACAAGAAATGACCACCTTTCGCCCAACTTCTTTCCCAAGAGCAAGAGGATTTGTGGGGAAACATCCTCCCACAAGCATGACCCCAACACCCATCTTTATGACGCAGCAACGGATACGAGGCGTCCAGCGCGCACCTTTGCCGCTCAGAGGTCCCGTGTTTCTGCCAGCCTGATTGCTACTGAGTCTTATCATCCAAAAGAGCAGTGAAACGAGAGACAGGGGTGGAGGATGACTCTGCTACCAGGGAACCGTGGCCCAAGGGATATGGCCAGATTTCAGATATGACAAATACCCTGGAAGAAATTGGTCATTATTTCATTTGGGTTTTAAACCTAACTGCCCTGAAAAAAAAAAAGAAGGAAAATCATGGGCAGGATCCATGCTAACGGCATTACGCTGAAGTGTTTCCTAAATAAATGTCTTTGAAAGTAAGTAAATACAATTAGGTGCGTATCAAAATCATAGGTTCCAAATCCATCGTGACTGCCCAGTAAGAGCCAGCAGGTTGCATAATATTTTTACCCGTAACCTACAGCAGGGTCTGGTTCAGCTTCAGCAGAGATCGTTTCATTAACAACCCTTAATGAACACGCAGAAACTGTGTCCATTAAAGGAGCAGGGTGCTTTCTAATTTACATCACTGTGTTTTATGGGTAAACTAGTGAACGCCAGTCGAGCAGAAAGCCAAGCCGCCTCCCAGATACACCAGCCGTAAAGCTATTGTGCAGAGGTGAGAAGCAAGCGATGCGCAGAGGGGCTGCCGTTCTCGTGAGCCCGGCGGCAGCATGAATATTGGATGAAAGCTTCCCCGACGCTGAAGTGAAAGGTAGACACTGAAAGGAAACACCTACTCGGAAAGAAACCCTCAGGGAATTGAGGAGCTCTTGGGGCTGAGGGCACTTTCATTATTGAGATTAGCCATGCTGAGAGACAGCTGCGCTCCTGTTGGCCTCATTAAATTTTTATCTGTCTAAAGGACAAATTCTGCCTTTAGAAGCACACGAGAGGCACTCATTGAATTCCAGGCAGCGTGGTATAACTCGATCAAATACGTTCTGGAGCTACTTCTTCATTAAAGCGTAAATAATAAATAACGGTAACAACTATTCCTGAAGTACTTCCCTTTGTACGTAAGTCTGTCCCTCCTTAAGTCTCAAAGCACTCCAACTGTCACGGAACGTAATGCATTGTATATTCTCCTACCACATGAACGTCCCAGGTGGGGAAACAGAGGCCAAACAACACGAAAGGAGCGGCTGAAGGTCAGCCAGCGGGCTAAGCAGAGCCCGGAGCAAACTTCTTGAGAAGCAGTCCCACTGAGACAGGACCTGCACAGCCCCTTGGAAGAAGAAAAAGAAATCAGGGAAGAACCAAGTCACCTAGGATCCGAGTACAGGATGCCCTCAGCCATGAAAAATAAGCAGGGGCTGGAGTGAGAACTTAGACGAACGCCCTTTGTCAGCACCATCCTTCCCAGGATAAGCATGCGGTTATTTTCTCTTTAACCAGCCCTCAAAGTCCAGCTCTGTACGGCAAAGGAGAGGGCTTACCGCCCACGGTACAGTTAAATAATACACCGAGCAGGATTTACTTTCAAACCCCTGAAGTAAGTTCGAATTTGTCGTTAACACCCTGAGGTTTTGAAGGCTCCTCAAGGAATGACTTTAACTGCAGAAAGGAAGAACTCGACATTCACCAGCTGCTGAAAAAAAGAGGAGGCTGTTACAAGCATATGGTGCAGTAAAAATAGATGCAATAGAGAGGTGGAAGGTGGATGCACGCTGTGAACAGAGCCCCTTTTAACCCCTTCAGCTAAGACGACTCTTGTGCCCGAAGGAGGCACTAATCAGAGCGATGCCATAGTCAATCCTAAAGGTTTCTTTACATGACTATGCCTTAGGAACTCACTGTGACAGTAAGTACTCAGAATAAAACACTAAACTTGATTATTTGTTCCAGGATCCTTCTCCTCAAAGCAAACCTGCTCATCTTTTCAAAGGTCCAGACAGAGCAGTAAGTGCAGAGGTGGTAGCTGATATCGATAGACACCACCGCAAATAACGCCTACACATCCTACCTGCAACAGCCGTTTCCTTCTTTTAACAGAAAGCAGATGCCTCCCATCCAAACAGCGGGAGGAGCCGATGGAAAGCCCCAGAGCACGGGCTGGAAAGAACGTCATTTCTTAATCCCAGCTGAAAACAAACGCGAGTTACTCGCTGGGTGCCTGACGCAACCGAGACATCCTCCAGGGATCCGAACTGCCTGGCTGATTTAAGGGCAAAAAACCTGAGGCACCTACAAATTTTATGCCTGAGGCTAATAGGAAATGAGCAGGGGGGCTTGAGGAGCGACAGTTTAGCTAGAGCTCCTGAGCAAGACCCCTCCTGGATCCAGCCCTCCACAGGCCCTCCTACCCCTGCATAGCACCCAGTTCGCACGGTGTCTGCTCAGGGCTTGCGGGAATTCGCAGGCCCGAAGCGAAGCTCGGTGATGCCCAGAAGAACCCTTCCCCTCACCGCAGCGGGCTCTGGAAGGGGTTTCCCTATCTCGAGCACGCAGAATTTCTTTACGGTGCTCTCCAAAGCATGGTCCCTCTCTTTGCTCCATGGGACTCCTGCAGGGATATTCACCGAAAAGCTGCACACCCGGGACGTTCCCTCGATTCTCGTTATTGGGCCTTGGTGCTATTCACTTCATCACCGCGTTATCAAGGCACTCGTACACGACAAGACTTATTGCTCTTGGCGATGCATGTTCTTCACATGCACATACACACCTGTTGCAAAAGCCAAGGGTGATAAAGAGTAAGAAATCTTAATCAAGTACGATAATAGGTTAGGGAGAAACGTTAGGGTGAGTTTTAGAAGCAGAACACAGAAAGCTAAGAGGCCTTACATGTAGCAAGAAGAAAATAATTTCTTCGCTTGCTTTCCTTTCTGGGTATTTTAAAATGGCAACTTTTAGACAAATTTCCAGACTGCCACAGGAGGCAGCTGACAGAACTCCAGGACACGACAATAGGCTTAAAACTCCTCTTTTTTGATTATCACTAGTAAGAAAACTGCAAATCTCAACGTATGGCTAAGTACAGAGTCACTGCCAAGGCCTCTATAGCTGTCTGCATCCACGCGCACACACACATTTACAGGCACCGCTATAAACGTGGCACTACCTATTATTTAGAGAGAGACATTTTCACAACGTACACCACAACGCAACTTCAGGATGAATAAAGCAAGGTGGAAATCAGCTTTACCCACACTGGACAATGATTGTATAGCAATAAAATGCAAGCTAGATGTTACTACCAAGTAATTTTTTGATTAAGAGTGCCATCGACACCAGCTGTTACAGAAATCAAACGCGCATGAAAGCTTCGTCTCTGCCCAAACATTTCAGACGATCGGCCTTTTGGGTTCAGGTTTTTTTGACCTTTAGGTTCAGTTTTTTGTAAATCTCTCCTTCCCGTGGCTGTTCCTACACCATCCCCTACACGCCAGCTGCAAGAGCATCTCGCTGCCCGTCCCTGTCTGCTGCCTGCCTGCCGCCTCCCCTCCTCTCCCACTCAGTCCAGTGAAGATAGGGTTAGAGCGACGTGCCACGGCCAAAGCAGCCTGCAGAGCCCACCACTGATGTGCCATCAGTACGGGTCTCGCTACGCTAATCGTGGGTTAGAAAAGCATTGTCAAGGCAACGCAGTTAGTTCTTGGCGGGCAAGTTTGGTGGGTTGCTGTCAAAGGGAAGGCTATAGCCAGTAAGCCTCTGCATTACCATTATCGGGGTTGGTAAACATCCTACTTGCACTGGAGACGGTCTTTCCAATGTCAGCCAGAGAGCGCAGGTTGGATTTCTTGGTCTGGTGCCGGTGCTTCCTGAGCAGCGTGTAGGTGACTTTGTCCTTCAGTTCCGACTTCAAAAGCCCCGTCTCGATCTGATTGTCAACGATCATTTCTGTCGCAGGCAAAGAAAGGGGTGAGGGAGAGGAGAGGACAATTAATCACAAAGCACCCAACTCAGCTGCGTCCAGGCAGAGCCGGGGAGTGAGATGGATCATTTTCAGCCTACCTTTTGGAAGGCTTCCCTTCCCATCTCAAAACCAGCACCAGGTTTTGCCATTTTATTTTTAATGGGAATCTCTTTTAGACATTTCTTTTGAAATGAAACATAAGCATTTCCAGGCAGCAAACCCCATCCGCCACCGACACCTACCTACTGCACCGAGACTCCCGTCTGTTATTTTCATACACGCCGCTAAGCCTATTTAATACCAACCGTACCCAGGACAAGATGGCTCTTAGGTCACAAAGGGAATCTGCTCTGACCCTGTGTTTTTGTGAAGAAGCTACAACTATATTGCAAGTTCCAGTACGCGCCCAAAAATAACATGGTAAAACTTCTATCAGATTCAGCAAGGCCTGAGTTCACCTTGCAGGCCCCCAATAAAACCTCAGCTAACGACAGGACAAAGTCCTGGAGATGAGCACCTAATTAAATCACTCGCTCTGGGAACTGAAGTAAAGTGACGGCAACTCCAAAAGGCAGAACTTGCTCCGCTTGTCACAGGACGCGTTACGCGGCTTTGCCTTGAACTGCATCACCAGCCAAAGAGGCTCCCGGCCCGCTGCAAAGGCTGCTCCCTTCCCGTCAATCCTCTCCTTTCTGCTCCCCTATCCCAGGGCAGAAAGGACACAAAGGTAGCCAAATAGATTAAGAATCTCTATTGTGCATTAAATCTCACATTAAGTTGTTCCCTTCATTACTCCAGTTAACGTGCTGTCCCCCAAGGGAAAGTGGCAGCTCTTATTTGTCTGCCAGTAACTTTTATTTGTGCTAATAATAAAAGTTATGGGAAAGTGGAGGCAGAACACGCATCACATTTGCTAACTCGGTGAGGCAGAAAGTCATCTTCCACAGGCTGCCCAAGAACTCACGCCTCTTCGAATCACTAGGGAGAAAAGCCCGGTTCTTCCACCCAAACGCAGCTAAGGACGATGACGTGCACGGACGTACGGTTACACAAAACGTTTGGCAAAAGGTTTATTTTTGTCAAGTGCCATTTTTCTGCAAGCTTTTGTTGCTCCTATTTTTTGTTAGTGATTTTTGGAATACTTCCTTCAGAAGAACATGCCCGTCTTCATCACGTTTATCCTCCTCCGTTTGGCAAGTTTTTCTTCCCTTCCACGTTCCTGATACAACACAACGCAACAGACAGCGCTCCGAGTTTTTTGTTCCTGCGTGTCACTACTAGACACCGACCAAGTGATCATGGATCGCTAGTTCTGGAAACCAAGCCTGCAGGCTTCTTGGACATCCCTAGCTCTCTGATTCAGGATCCGGACCGGCAAAAATCCCCCGCTCAGGACAGTCCTACAGCAACAGCAGCCACTGATCTGTAATTTAATCGCCCAGGAATTAGATTTAATTTGGGTGTTGAAGAGGGATATTGCAAGTGACATCTCAAAGTGACTTCAAGAAGAAATTTCATGTTTGAGCGTTAAAGTTTTGGACCACTGACATCAGCAGCTATCTTCTGAAGCACATTCAGCATAGAAATTGAGAGGTTTCTGGTTTTTTTTTAAACTTTGCAAAGCTGTGCTTTTGGATATACAGACACAAAAATAAAGGAAGATAAATGCCACCATAAGCACCTAGAAAACCAAGCTCCAAACTCTGCAGGTAATACCAGAGGCAGCTTTTGTAATCCCAAGTCTTACAAACCAGTGCAACATCTGGTATTTCGCAATTTCATGCCAGGACAATTTTGAGCCTGCTTCCTGAGACTGCAATTCAAAGCACTGAGTTTTGTGGGGGTTTTATTTCATTTTGCTCTTCTACACTTCTTCACACGATGGCTTCTAGTGTTTTGGTTAAATGTACCTCCACTGGATGGCTCACTTTTAAAATTTATTTTCCTGTCTTCTTACACGGCGTCGGGAACATGATCTAGCTCTCAGCAATGTCGCTAAGTGTCATCCCAGGCCACGGCTATTTTGATTGCAGAAAAATTGCCATCCCGTTCAGCAGAGCAAGGCGTCCGCTGGTGCTGTGGCTGCTCCTCGCTCTCCGTTGCTGGAGGGGAGCACCCATCCTAAACAGGGCCTCACCTGCCTTCACCCCACCCCGGGACCTCATCCGAAAGCCGCCTGTGGTCTGACCACCAACGGGCTGCATAAAGCAGGACTTGCCCGGTATCGCTGTCCGGAGAGACGTGGCACACTTCTGGTAGCGAACACGAATTGAGTCAGTGTATGCTATTCCTTTCACACACACGTAGCGGTATCTCAGGATTTAACTGAGGATTATGTACTTCAGGATCCAAATGGTTCCATATAATCACCAAAAAACAGTTCAAGGTAAGCACTAATTATCGCCGAAGTCAACTTCTTCCCGAATTGAGAAGAACTTTCATTTATCTGTGTCCTGGTTTCAGCCGGGATAGAGTTAATTTTCTTCTTAGTGGCCGGTATGGGGCTGTGTTTTGGATTTGGGATGAGAACAACGTTGATAACCCACTGATGGTTTGGTTCTTGCTGAGTAGAGTTTGCACCAGTCGAGGCCTTTTCAGCTTCCCGTGCTCTGCCGGGTGCACAAGAAGCTGGGAGGGAGCACAGCCAGGACGGCTAGCCCAGACTGGCCAAAGGGCTATTGACGTCACCGTATGACGTCATGCTCAGTATATAAGCTGGGGGAAGAAGAAGGAAGGGGGGGACGTTCGGCGTGACGGCGTTTGTCTTCCCAAGTCACCGTTAAGCGTGATGGAGCCCTGCTTTCCTGGGGATGGCTGAAGGCCTGCCTGTCGATGGGAAGGAGGGAATGAATTCCTTGCTTTGCTTTGCTTGCGCGCGCGGCTTTTGCTTTCCCTATGAAACTGTCTTTATCTCGGCCCACGAGTTTTCTCCCTTTTACCCTTCCGATTCTCTCCCCCATTCCACGGGGGGGGAGCGAGGGAGCGGTTGGGGGGTGCTTAGTGGCTTGCTGGGGTTAAACCACGACAATCTGTTATCCTTCTCCATGTACCTCCTACTTTTCCCTGTTAGTCCTTGGAGGATTATTGCTTTATTTTCCTCTTTTATTGAAAAAGCAGTGCTTGTTCATTAAAACCATCAGTGAAACCATCATCAGGGTTAATAAAAATTCGTAGGGAAGAACTGAGGAGAAGAGCCAAGGCAGCTTTACTTACCCACCACCTGCGGGAGAGAAGAGGCCTCCATATCCAGCATTATCGAGCCTTTCTCTATACACGTCCTTAACTCAAACAAGCTGTGCAGGGACAAGGTGGCCACGTGAGGTTTGCTCCATCGCTCTCCGCCTTGTTCTACCTTCTCCTCAAACTTGATCCACCTACGAGAGGAGAGAGCAACCAGACTGTGTGAAAGCTGTTGGCTCCTTGCAGACACCCATCGCTGAGAGCAGCGAGACAGCTGAACCATCGCGGCATACCGACAAGTTCAAGCACACGCGTTTTCCCACACGCCTCTGAGGCCACAAATCCACGATCAAGTTGCAGAGGCTTACGGAATTGGTATGTGTCAGCCGAGCGGCGATAATGCTCTGCCTGCTGGTCAACTATTGCAAACGTGGGGTAAAACATGTTATCTTTAATAGCTTTCACCAAGACTTAAGCTAACGCCCCCTGAGCTGATGTTTGCTCCAGGCCAAGAGTACCTAGGCAGCTTCGGCGCCTCAGCTGGGACCCGGTTGTTCCCCCTCTGGTTTGCGCAGCCGGCCCCTAACCCGACGCTGCATCAAACCCACCACGACGACGCGACCGTCGCGTCGCCAGACCCAACAGAGAGGAAGTCGGGTAACTACGTTTACACTTAAATAATCTCAAGTGAGAGGGGCTGAGCACCACAGTGCCACAGAAAACATGGCGGGGGGTGGAAATCAGCATTTCTGGAAATAACGTGACTTGTATTTGAGTATTCAAATCCAGACAATAAAATCTGAGAACTTCAGCCACTGCCAAAACTCAGCAGCGCTGAATAATACTGCCCCATGGCCACAGGCCGGCGTGAGGCAGAGGGAGGAGGAGAGGAGCACATCCCAACCCAACCTGAAGATGTTCTCAGCAGAGCAAGCGAGCCACCAAAGGAAAAGACACAAATTAAGGGGCTCGTTCTTTCCCTCCGCTCTCTAGCCGTTGCTTAATGATTTAACAAAGTCGGTCTGAAAAAACCAGCAAGCTCACCTCTAGTTGAAGATTAGAGCAAAGGTTAAACCCCGTCCTGTGCAAAATACTCTGTACACCCCCAGCCCCATGTCCTAACAGCGGGCGAGCAGCAGCCCACCTCCGCCTGCAGGCCTGGCCGTGCCCGTGGCTCGGGGCAGCCGGGGCCGGAGCCCGCGGCTCCCGCGGCGGGGCCGGAGGAGGAGAGCTACGCTAGGCCAGGGGAAGAAACCCCCAGGCCGTGGTCCTTCACTGCAGCAGCCAGCTAGGGCTTTGGTACCAGCTCGGGGGGCAGGAGAAGCAAGGCGGTTTAGGATCACCTCACTGCAAAGCAGAAGTGCTTTTTAAGCCTGTCTTTAGATACTGTTTTAATATGTGCGGAAAATGAAAATTCCAGTGACTAATATAAGGGGATTACTAAGACAAAAAACACAGACGTAAAGGTAAGGAAGCTCATAAATTGGTTCAAAAGAATAGTATTAACACCAAGTGAAATTAGATTTAATCCTGAAAAATGTATTACTTGAGGATTAATCAATTGTGCTTTTCAATCGCAATAATCTCTTGTCGAGACTTTTTTTTTTTTAAAGCTGCTTTTTAACTCAAGCTAAAAGACTGAATTTGATCTCAACTTACTAAGGTTCCACTTCGTTCACAAAATGGAGGTATTTCCTAGGACGCCGAAGGGACTCGGGCAGCTGCAGACCTGCGACCTTCACAGGCGATGTATTACCTGTGCCCGAGGTGCCGACTACCCTGCAACAGCATCGAGGCTGCAAGGACAACGCGTTTGTCTGCTCAGTGAAAGTGGGTTATTCACAACTATCAATATTTGCGTTCTGTTTCCTTTCCTCACTATAATCCACAATACAAACACAACATAACAAATTTCAACCTGCAAACCTGTCTGAGCTGCCCCCTGCTCCATTCAGCGCAGTCCCTGGAATAACTCTTGTCCTCGGGAGCGTGCGCGCCCACCCGCTCCCACGGGAAGGCGCCGGCAGCGAGGTGCCTCCCAACACCCCGACGCAGCGTTGGACGCTCCGTTCTTAAGCCCCCTCTGCAGCCCTGGTGCAAACCAACGTGAGTACTTCGTTAAGCGAAGCCGTCCACGTACGTGGCTTTCCATACGTTTAGGCAATGCTAAACTAAAGAGCCAATGCTCTTTACGTTTGGTTTTGTTTTGTTTTTCTAAAAATCTGCTTCTGCAGAACAGCTCGCCCACAACTAGAAAGTTGCATGGGCAGCTGCCGAGCATAGGAAAAAAGTGCCGGACTTTCAGGGCGGAGGGCAGCGGAGAGGGCCAAAGAGACAGCCGCGGGGTTAATGCTTCCTATCGCGCGAGTACGGCATTGCACAGCTCTCAGCAGAGCTCCCCGGGTGTTAAAAACAACGCTGCCTGCAGCCTGGCAGCAACGTGCTCGGTCAGGGCAAAGGATTATCTCCGCTGTTATTTGAGAAAACAAACAATCAAATTACCCTCCTCATCTCCATCCCTCTCTGTTCTGGACATCTACATATCCTTCCTGCCTGCCGGCTGTACTTCACTTGCAATAGCTCATAAACATCCCGTGACCACATGAAAGCAGCAGCAAGTTAGGACATAAAACACCCAGGTTCTGTTATGCCTCTTGGGCCCTGGAAACTACGCTGACAGCTCCAGCAAGGCTCTCCTGGCACCGGGGACTTCTGAGTTCGGGTACCTGTCAGCATCGTTGGCTCCAAAGGGCTGAGACTTGCGAGAAAAATCTGCCAGCGGCGCACTCGGTTGCCTCCCGAAGACCGCCCTGCACTTCGAACGCGCGTCTGGGAGCCGACAGCGTAGTCGGTGTACGCGTACCGTGAAGACAGCTAGTATCTCTGCTAACCGAGATGCGGGAGCCATCGGTGTTTTATTTTTAGAGCTTCAAAAAGGACTGCGCGAAAGGTGTGTGGATATTATAATGTGTAAAAGGGTGAAGGAGCTGAAGGTACTGCCTGACAGAGCTTATATAATAAAAAAAGACCATAACAGAAGATTGAAAAAACCTCTCCACCGTCCCACAGTCCTTTCAATCCTTCTCTCTGTAATCTCATCATCTTTCTACCATCTCCCTGCCTTGCAGAATGACCATCCCCACACTATGGTGGACGCATCTTGGTCCCCAAATGTACTGTGCTGAGCCTCAAAATAGACTGGTGGTCCCCAGCTGCTTCAGGCCTTTTCCTTTTCCTAGTTTGCTCTGTAGCCTGTAACTACTGCTGAAACACAGACGTGCACATGTCAGTGCAAGAACTTGTCCATCCGCAGCAGGTAAAGCGATTACGAGCGCCGACAGAAGGAACAAGGAGCACCCAGTGACCCAAATCTTCAGGTTACCTTTTAACAGCAATAAACCTTCCCTTTTACTGCTCTCTTTTGAATGCATTTACAGGGCTTCGCCGTGAAACCCCGTGTACGCCAAGGACCTTCTTCCAAAACGGCCCTTTATTGTCAACCATGGCCCAAGACCACGATGTGCCACCAGGCAACAGGACCGTGCAAAGGAATATGACATCCTCGAGCCCCGGTCACGGGCTCATCTTACCGCTGTCAGAAATGTCACCGTGGGCAGGGAGACAACTACAGCCTCTTTATACTGGGGTTGCAACACAGACAGCTCAGCGTGAATCAAGAACCAGGATGGGCAACCAAAGGTCCCCTTCTGGAAACATCTTATAATCGGCAGCTTTAAGGTTTTTGCTAGGACTTCTCCGTTCCACGTACCGGTTATTTTTCTGTTGCCCAGAACAGCTCCTCTGCCCGCTGAAGCACGGAGCTAGCCAGCTCTAGCTGGTGCGTCCTGCAGCAGGAGCCGCTCCGCGGCCTACAGCGGGTTTTGTTGTGCAAGATTCAGTCCTTTCGGGGAGATGCTGAGAAATCCTGAACAACCACACGCCATGCAAGATCCCTATCAACAAAATAGCATGCAAGTCAGGAGGGTGGGCCAAGTTTAGGAGCTACACAGTGCCTCAACAGGGTCCTTAAAGCATGTAATGTATACATGTATCTTTAAAGAGAGAGAATCGTATATAGAGCTCCATCTAGCACTTCTACGAAAGACGCGGGAAAACACGTAAAACCAGAAATCATTTGCCAGAGAAGAAGAAAACCTCCCTTTTTCTCTACGGCCCCCTGACAGTATGAAAAGTGCAGGCATAGCCCACCGTAAGGTCCTTCGAACGTCCGAGCAGAGGGCTCTTGACAAATGTCCCTCAAGAAACAGAAGCGCTTGGTGGTCTGGACCCAGGGCATCCTGCTGCTGACGCTGACATTTGCGGACTTAAGGAAAACGGAGCCTCCCAATAGTCATACGATAAGGAGAGACCGAAGAGGCCGCTCGATAAGAAATGCCACGCTAAGGTCTGAATCGTGAAAAAGCTTTAACGGGTTGTCATTAAAACCCTTTCCCAAAGACCTGTGCCTGGAGAGAGGAAAGCATCATTGGCTGCAAAAGGCAGAGGTGGGCCGTACAGACGACAAAATGCAAGTACTGAACTAATGATAAGAGGGAAGAAAACAAATAAAGGGAGAAAAGGATGACCAACAAGCAAGAAGTTAAAGAGTAAAAGGTGAAAAGTCTTTAAATAGGTTCTCCAAGTGAGCGAGAAGTAAAACTAACGAAAGATAAGGGGGTGAAGGGGTAGGTGGTGGAGCGGTTCATTAAATCGCAGGTGAAGGAGATTAAGGTAGCCAAACAACATGGGCTAACTACGGACACAGTAGGTGCCCTTAAGACTGGAAGGTGGAGAAAGAGCTTAGCCCAGCCACAATAAAGCAAAAGGAAAAGCCCCAAGTTAAGCGAGGGGGATTGGGAACAGGGGAGGCAAAGCCCCAGACTGCTCTCCGGCTGGGTGAGCACCTCTTTCTAGCGGGACGTTTCAGGCCTTCACAGCAACCAGACTGCAATTAGGGGGTTACCTTTTAAAGCAAACCCAAGAAAAACATTTTTGCTGTGTAAAAAAATGAAAACTTTATAAGGCTAGAGGCTAAACAGCAGCCTTTCGGTCACGAATCCAATACAACGGCTCTTTCGATGGCATTCAGAAATAAACTATACGTAACTTGCATCAACCGGATCAAAAAGACATGCCAGTTTTTTGGCGTGGTTTTTTGAGCATGGTTTTGGCATGTTTTTTTGACCAAACCAACAGCAGCATCAAAGAAACGGGCAGAGTACCTAACTAAGAAACTCAAAGCGGGCAACCCAGTCCAGCATTTAACACACACCTTGAATAATTTCCTCAAAAGAAAAAACCTTTAAGTTTTTTTGCCTATTTAAAATGAATTTCATCGATAACTCGCCAGGAGAGGGACACAGTCAAAATTTCCCAGCTGGTGGTGCGCGGTGGGGTCAGGCTCAGATCTACTTTCGGGCAATAAAAGCGAAGTTGCTTTGACACACCTGCGGCAGCTTTATTCAGGCACCCATTTCTGACAACTCTGGCCAAGACGTTGCCATTCTCTGCAAAGCACTGGTAAGCCCACACGTCTGCTGGCTCTCCATAGGCAAACTATTCAAATAAATCTGACGCTGTTTTTTTTCTAGTTTTTGTTTTAAAGGAGTATTTAAACAACAACTCGCATTCTCTCATTTATTAAAGGAAGGTAATTTGAACTACACAGGCTCCTTTTTGGGGATTCCCCAAGCGATCCCGTAGCATGGGTATTACCCCAATTGAATGTTACAAAGGCATTTCCCACGGGGGTCCTGGGCAGCTGCCCGTCCCATTTGGGGAAAAGGAAAACCGACCCACCTTGCAGTCTCCTTCCACTCCATCTCTTGCCCGTCGACGGCCAGGAGTTCATCCAGCTCCGTGAAGAGCTGCGGGGGTGCCGGGCTGTCATCTTCCTCTCCGAGGATGAAGCGGATGCGTTCGGCAGCGGGGGAGACTGCAGAGGTGAAAATACTGCGGTTAACGGCCTGCGAGATGACCAGGGACGTGCGGCTCTTCTCCTTCCCCTTCTCCCCAAAGCCATTCAGCCGTTTCTCCAGGCTGCCTTTTCCATTTGACATCCTCGCCGCTGCGGACGGAGGGGCGTGAGCGAGGGTACGTCTATCTCCCTCTCTCCCCTTCCTTGCCTCTCACTTAACTTCTGAAAAGTTCAAGCTGGGAGTAAAGTTCAAGAAAACTTGCTTCTTCCTACAGTCCTTAACTATGTTACGGCAATTTGCAGCCCTTGTAAAAAAAGCGCTATCAAGCTCAAAACCAATATGCTCTATGGTGCGTGCCCAAGGACCTTTCGTACTCTGATCAGCTGAGAGAGATCCTTCGCCCCCTTTTTTATATGACGTAAAACCAGTTTCAGCCAAGCTGTTTTGGGGCTTGCCGTGACAGCATCCCATAGCTGGCTTTCCCCTCCCTGGCAAGGCGGCGGGGGCTCCCATTGGCCTGCAAGGCAGGCTGTAACCTCCCCGGACCTGCTGCTGGAAAACACAGGAATAGTTAACAGAAAGGTTGTCTCATCTATACATGAAGAATGCGGCCCAACGCATTTAGTCAGGCACCAATGCACTGAAAAAAAACAACCGTTCCCACTAGGAAAAGACTGCCCATTTAGGCAAAAGAAACTATGTCCAACGCACGCTCTTTTGGTAGCGCAAGTGAAGTTCATTTGCATTATTAGCGCAAGAAAAATTAGCAGAACCCCCTTCCCGGTTAAGGAACAGGAGAGATTCCAAATTAAAAACCAAGAACGTCACCGTCCACATCGCGAGACCTAAGGGCATCTCCCAAAGGCCACGGGAGCTCACGCCACCAGAGTCACCTTGCTGGAGGACTTCTTGGGGTCTGCAGGTTTTTTTCTGACCGTATCACCTTAAAATGAAGGTGTGATCATGGGAAATTTTAAGACAGATTTCCTTTCTGCTGAATGTTTATTAGCATTAGAGTTAAACCGCAGACTATGAACTTTGAACGGTTCTGCTAAAAACTCCTTTCTTTTCAAAAGATCAGCTGGCTGTCTGTTGCAAAATAATTAATTACACCAGGTGTCCAATCACCATTGATTTTTCCAGGGTAAACAAAGTCTCAACTTGAAATGTGAAAAAAGAAACCAGTAAGAAACATGCCCTTTCCTCCCCGCCCCCCCCCCCCTTTTTTTTTTAAAAGAAACTTTCATCGCTTTCTTCTTAAATTACTCAGCAAAGGTTGATGCAAATTCACTTCTTCATCAGTTAGGGCGATGATGCTTTCCTAATATAAACCAGATTTCTTTTCTATTCAAAGTATATTTGCAGTCATAAATGCCCCTGCAAATGTCCCGGGCATCCACGCACGTTGCCCCGCGCCGGCTCTGCAGCTCAGGGAGGAGGGATAACACCACGCAGAGCCACGCATCTGGAAACCCCTGCAGCACTCGGGCCAGGATGGTATCGAGAGTACAGGCTGCTGGGCACCCTAGCACCGACCAGTTTTTTGGCTTTGCGTGTTTCTAGAGGAGCCACGGGTCCCTTCTTTAGCATCCCAACCCAGCAGCAGAGAAGGCAACCTGTGAAGAGGTCTTCAGAGTACTGCACGTCCTGCTAAACGGGCTGGAAAGTGATGTCCTTCGCTCGCTTAAAGGAGAGTGGGGACATCTACACACTCCTCCTTCCTCCTGTCACGAAGCCCTCCAAAAGCCCTGACCATCCCTTGGTACGGAGCAGAGGAGTTCAGCCTCTCTACCTGCCGGCGAGGTGTAGCAATCTGTGTTTTCCAACACTACCCCCGTGTCTGCAGAGCCGCAGCCCACCGAGGCACCACGAACCAGTGCTGGTCTGTACCTGCTTCCAGAAACCCCCATCTGCTGTCCCCCAGCACTTTCACCTCCCCGAGACGCGGCCCCTACCGCTCCTCCCTGTAGCGCTGTGTAGCACAGCCCTTGCCAATCCCCAACACGAATAATTAACTGCGTACCCATCCCGGTGACCGCCTATCACCGCTCCTTTCCCAAGCTCATCGTTCCAAGGGTACCGTTTCACTATCACGGTTGCCTTAACCACGACCGTCTCCGAACACGCGCGACAGCGGCCCTCCAACGCAGGCCAACTGGTCTGCGCCTCTGCCGCTGCATCGCCTAAGCCACGCGTTGCCCATCGCATGGTAAAATTCCCCGGCTGCCTACACAAAGGCTTTCGCGTTTCCCATCAGTTCTTCCTTCGAGAAAACCCATCACTTCCCACAAAACCAAGAGCTTTTCTTGGATATGCTCCTAACAGGAAAGAAAAATATTGCTGAGCTGAATTTACAGACAGTTGGTTATAGAAAAATACACATTAACCCTCTTGGTAATTAGCACTCTCATATAACCACTAGTTCCTGCAGAATTTACCTTTTTTCTCACCTATATTTCTCAGAATCCGTGAGGGGTATAATGAGCATTTGATGATGTGACTCGGATGTAACAGACGCGCTTTGCAGAGCAGTTCCAAAATACATCTGCAAACACGTAACCTTACGCATGAAAATTGTCCTTGCAGTTATAAAAGCAATTTGGACTACAAATCTGCATCCAAAACACATTTAAAACAAACATTAGTATAAATAGTTGAGGTTATCCTATTCTAAAAACGCAATTAGGTGTAACACTTGAGCTCATCTTGCTACCGTCAGCCCAGCAGCCTGTGCTGAAACCAGTGCACCCCAGCATCAGGAGGCCGATCTGTCTCGCACGTGCTTCGGGGCAGAGGTTTCTCACTAGGCATAAAGAGCAAAAAATACCTATTCAAATAGAGGCCAAAGATTCAGCTAAGGCTTTTAGATACGGAGAATTAAAAGATGATGCTTGGGCAAAAGAACACAAAACAGCTTATTGCATGAGCCCGCAGACTTCCACGATCTACTTTCTCATCTGCCCTTAACTGGTTTGAATTCAGGTGAAGACCACCACCGTCAAGCGGTTGCCACTCTCCAGCCGTTCGGTGGTTTCACAGCGGTGGAAAGGGCCTGGGGAATTTACGCTGGACGACTACGGCTCGTGGCGGACGGTATCCGAACACTGCTGCCGTCCTCCAGACAAAGAGCAAGCCCTGCTGGCAGAGTACCCGTAACGTGCATGTTCCAGCATCTTCCCTCTCAATCTGCACTGACGACTCTCAATATACTTTTATATTCTGAACAGAATTTAAATATCGCAGCTAGAAAAGCAATAAAATAAACGTACGTCCTATCGCTTCAAAAGGCAACGTGGAGCAGAGCAAGCAGGCGGGGTAAGAGAAGCGCCTGCAGAGCTTCTAGGGCTGCTGAAGGCATCGCTTGCAGCCGACGGGAAAATTACCTCTTTCCCGTCGGTCTGAAGTGGTTTTATTAGGTGGAAGCGTTACCCTGATACTCGATGCCGTAACGCGGTAATTCCACAACCACCTACATCATTTTGCTCGCTGAACTGGATCGTGAGAGGAATTACAGAAATGCTCCCACCAAACCCAGACGTGCATCATACATCGCCCCTTCTTTTCCTTCTTTCTTTTGTTTTTGCTCATTTCCCATTAGCTGCATTTAGCACAGATGATAAGGTTCAAAATCCAATTAAGGCATTTGCTGGGTCACAGGTCTCCTATGGCTTGCTTTACCACATGTTCTTTATTGCGATTTCGTAGGTTAATGGGCCGTTTATGGGTTGTTTATGGGCTCTCTTTAGCAAGGAGAACATATTTTCATCTTAATCTCCGGAGCGAACACTGTGTGCTCAGCGCGGGGCGGACAGCTGAGTATCAGGCTTAAGAACCGGAGAGCAATTAACCCGGGGGGTGAACTCTGCAGACCTCCCCCTGCCCGACCTTTGAGCGCCAGCCCCGCCAGCCTGCCCCAGCCTTGACCATCACCTTCCTTTCTACCTAATCCGCCCGGTTTAGGAGCTGCTGGAACCAGCACCATTAACGACAGGATCAGCTGCCGCTGCTGCTAAGTCTTTTTAATATTATTTTCCTTGCTCCCTCATTCAAGAAACAACATGATGATCAACAGACATACGTAGCAGAGAAAATGCTAATCCACAGATTCAGATGGCTAGGATTATATTTTTCTCCTGAATGGGAGAGGAATTAAGGTATTAATTGCAGATGGCAAAATGCTCCAAAGCAACATTTCAACAGAGGCATTGCCACCCGTGACACCTCTTACCCCCCCGCTTTTCCCTTCCCTGGTCTTGCGTTCGGCCGTAAGCGGTCCGCGAGGCGGCTTATAAAATACATCCCTTGCAGAAGAGCACGAACACGTCAGCAGTTTCTCCTAGTTCAGTCCAGGCCAATTACGAGTGCGATGCATACCCTCGGGTTCCCAAAGGCAAAATCAATCTCCATCAACAGAGAGGAATCTCAGGGAGCTCAGAAATAGAGAGAGACACATTCTAGCACGACAACCCCCCATCAGCCACAGATGAACTTCCCAGCCCGACGTCAGTCCCGCTCCTGCAACTGCTGGCTCCGGTGGGAGCCCTCCCTCGCTGCCCGGCACGACGGGAGAGCGGGCGCGGTGCCTGCGGTGCTCCCTGTGGAAATGCCGGGGGGATTTGCGGTACCGGCAAGTATCCTCAAGTCACCTCCTGCTTCAGCGCCAAGTTACAAGCGCCTCGCTTGTCGCGGGTGTAGCCCGGCTCTCCGGGTGTACAACGCTGCCTTGGGATGGGGGGACAGGGGGTCTCATTTGGGTTGATGTACAAGTAAAACAGCCTCTTCTCCAGTCAACCAACGCGGTTTTCCTCCCGTTTTTTCAGCTTGCTGTCACCAGTGACACTTCTGAATACCCTTGGGACCTGCAGCTGGGTCAACGGCTTCCTCCATTCAAGGGCCAAGAGACCATCTAACATCAAGTTCTCCGTTACTCTGAACCACATCAGCAGCTACAAATATCCCCAAGAGACCTGGTGTAAATCCTTCCTCAAAGCCTGCGGTAACATTATCAAGGAAGGCTATTTGTCAAACGTGCTTTCCAAAGACGCTTATTAAAATAGGGCGTGATTATACTCCCATTAATTTCTGGGGTTGCCCTCACGCAGCCAAAACTCGGTTCAAATCCATCTGAAATCAGAGCGAGCTGGTTCAGCGAAACGCCTGCGCAGACACTTTTATCAGATCTAAAGTCATTTTCTTTCTAGTTTAGCTGACTTCACTTCCAAAATTAAACCATTACCCCAACAATTTTAATTGTGTGTTAATGTCGATACAAGACCTTACGCAGTTTAATCATCGCCCTTATGATTTATACCTTTGATCAACTGCCATTCATTTTCCTGACTGCTCCTGCACAGACAAGGCCCAGAGTTTGAGCGTTTTTAGAGGCAGTTCGAGGCACTATCTGGGGGTAAGTTTCTACCAACGATAACCGATGACAAAACCCCGTGCTCCGGTCGGCACCACCACCGAGAGCAGCAAACCAGGCCGTTTTACTATTCTCATCCCCCTGATAGCAACAACCCCTCCTCTATCTAGCCTTCGTGCCTCGCAGATCGCAGACAGCGAAACGCAAGCACAGACCTCTGCAGACTACGGACAGCGCAAAACCGCTCCTGAGGACGGGAGGCTAGGGAAAAAAAAAAATGCAACTCACTTTGATTTTGACTCTCCCTTCGTACAACTTCCAGCTGCAGGGCAGACTGCGGACACTGACTATCTCCCCTTGATCCCCTTCCACAACAGGGATGTCATCAGACGCAGCTAACTGGGACCAGCGCTGATTACACATCGCTGATAAGACCAGAATTCACGCGATCTTGGTTTCACAGCGAGATTCTTGCTCTGCATCTACCTGGCTTGATTAATACAGGCAAGAGCTAGTTGGGTTACTCGGTTTGGCAAAAATCACAGAGGAAAGCTTCCGAATCAAGGCAAGATCTGACAGCGAGAATGTGAGATGAGACTTAAGAGCACCAACTAAAAGCGAGCGGGGAAGGCTTTACAGCTCACAGTTTTACCAGCTTCCTTGAAAGACTAACTCAAACGGAGTCACGCCTAAAACCAGGAGTCACTAAAAATCATCGTCTCGGGCGTCTTCACCGGTTCACCTACGGCACCTGATGCGCTGAGCCAAGGCCACAGGGTAAGGCAAAGGACGCGCTCTCGGTTTACTAGCAATTCTGTTCAGCGTTTCTGGAGCGCCGCTCCCGTTAGCATAGACTCTCCGTGCTGCTCTTGCACCTTTACGGGTAGGAACCGTTATTCCCATTACGGAAGAGAGAACGGTCACATTAGGCAATACCAATTTCTGCAGGACAAGCCAGGGGAGAACTGATCGCCTGGTTCCCCCAGTGCTCTATCAAGCAAAGGCATCCTTGCGCGCCACGGAAGAAGTCAACTGCCCGAAGATTTGCAGGGGACATCTGCTTCACAGAAACGCTTGCACCTAAAAACGCTGCTCAGCCACCGCACGTGGGGCCTTTCCCAGGGTCTCGCGCAACCCACCGCTGGATGATCAACGCCCCGGCTAATCGCCCTAAGCAAGCGTGAGAACTTCTTTTTTCCTTATTTTCTTTCTCTTCTTATAAACGATTACTTTTTGACCCTGCGCTCGGTGCTGGCTGGCTGGAAGGCAGGTTAGACTTGTCCACAGGCCGAACTTGGCAGCCTGCAGGGAACACTCACCACGCTACCCAGATCCCATCCCGGGCCGTTTCTTTCACGGCTACGGGGTAGAAAAGCAGAGAATGCTATTCAAGCTGCTTGATCCATCCTGAAGCAAACATCCCCCATCCCTCGATCGTGACCCTTTTCAGCACATAATGAATACCGTTGACTGCCTCTGGAATAATCCATTTTTTGCTGGACTATTGTACTGCATGATTGTACACGTTCTACCGTAAGCTCCTCTGCAGCATGTGGCATATATTAAGTCTTTGATCTGCAAAAAATCTCCATTATTAGACAAATGCTTACTAATAACACATTCTCTCAAGTGCCAGAAGAACGGCAGCTTTTACGTAACGATTCGCGGAGCGTTCTCAGCTCCCTTTGACTTCGGCCCTGTTGAGGTCACGTACAAGAGTTTTGTCTACAGATATTTTCTTGAAACATTCCTTGGAGAGACACAGGGACAGAAAAAAGACCCTTCTTCCAAAAACGTCTCAAATGAACTCATCTAGAGCAGACAGCTGACGTGGACAAGGTGTGCGATGGGGAGAATCGGTCCGGCCACTTTTTAAACAAAACCAGCATCATCTAATGAAAAAGCCAGTCGGCCTTAGCGTAAAAGGCGGTGCCTATAAAAGAAGAAAGACTGCTAATTCCAGCCACGCAGTTACGATAGAGAGACGGTTGCATGCTATACCTCAAGTCTAATTTTGAACTTTTCCCAACCCTGTTCCACTCGAGAGAGACTGCCAATAACCGTCTTCCAAAATTGCTCGGTTTTTTTTCGGCTGCAGACAATAACAATAATATCTATATAACACGTCAGGAGCAGAGGCAGCTGCATATTCCAGATGAAATGCATTATTGATAGCCTCCCACAGATACACAATTAGCAAGTTGAGCCAGACCGAATATTTAATATAGTAACAACGCGAGTCTCTGCCTGCTCAAATCAGTGCAAGGCTCCGCTGATTTCAAGGGTGCGGAATGGGGTGTACGTGGACCACGCAATTCTCCGTGGGTATGCTGCAGCTAGATGCAAATCAGCAGTGACTAGCTTCCAAACTGCTAGAAAAACAGGAATTTTCTCTTTCTCTATCACTTTTTTTTAAATTTTCTAGATTCGCCGAGTGCCGTTTTTAATGACACCAAAGGCAGTGATGCCTCTGACACTTATTTTTACTAAACCACTAGCCCATGCTTCTGTACGGTAGCCTGTGCCCTGTAGCAAACCATACCGCCCTGGCATGATACAAACTACCTAAAGCAATTCATTACAAAATATGGATAACGACGGTATTTTTTGACTAGTCCTGGAGGTCAGCCATCTTACTTCAACTTGTGCGAAACCGCTACAGCAGCACATTTTTAAGGAGCTCTTCTGAGCACTTGCCAAGAAGACTTTAATAAAGAAAAAGCAGCTTCTAGAGAAAGCCTGGCTTTTTTCTGAGCTTTGTACCGGTTCCCCCTGTCAGGCAGATACGGGATGCTGTCTGGCATCACGCCTCCCTTGGACCTGAATAACAGTCAAGTCTCTAGCGAAACCGTTCAGCAGCACAGCGGCTGCCCTATATAACCGAGTGCAAAAAGTGCTCCCTAATTCTCAGCGTTTTTTTCTTTGGCTTTTCTCTGTTTTCCTTCTTAAAGCAGTATGGCTTTCACGGCCTCTTGCAGAGGTGCGTGCTGTTTACCTCTCTGAAATCCTGCTGGGGTCCTGTTCTAGTACCTTACACACCTTCATCACATTAGTGACCGTGGACAACCCCCCCGCCGTACGTCCACCGGCATCCACAGCACAACGTGGGCACAAAGCAACCGCTCAGCACAAGCCAGCACAAGAGCAAATTCCCCTTCCTCTGGTGAGCAAAAAAAGAGACCGTTTTCTCTTCCAACACTGTAACGCGGCTCCCTCAAAGACAATTTTAAAGCTGTTTTGATGCGAGGCAATCCCTGAATAAGTATTGTCATTTCCTTGCATCAGCTCCAAGCCCTCCTGCCAAACTACTCATTCAGTTTGCCGCTGATCATTTACCTGGGCCGCCTTTTTTAGGTAATGGTGAGAGTACAGTGACATTTTTAAGGACACAGCTATAACAACTCTGGGCTCTTTTTCCGAATTTAAGCTTCCACGCACTGACAAGAAGAAACCTCCCTTCCCTCTCTGCGCTTTAAAACCAGCCCTCCGGCTCCAATAGGCAATTTAGGCCTATTAAGCTCTTCTCACAAGCACGGTTTCATCATTTGTCTGTTTGTCCCGTTCAATCAATCTCCACATCAGCTCTGACCATTTCAGCACTTGTACAAGTCGTCTTCAGCGAGGGCTCGACAGAAGAGACCCGGCCCGCAGAGAAGCCCAGCACAAGCGTGCGAGGATTTTCATTTTTGATTCCCGTAGCTTCGCTGCGTGCCGAGCCCTTTGTCCGTGCGCTTTTCAGCCCGTGTCTCCGGCTGAAACGGAGCCCGTCTCCGTTGCCAAGCAGTATTTCAAGGAGTACTGAATGTCTCTGGCATCCAACGCTTTTTGCTTTCAACTCTTTTCATTCCGACCCCTCCGTTTTAAATGTTGCCAAATACCTCGTCCACTTCAGGCACGGAGAGAGAAGCGCGTTATTATTCCTTACAATCGTTGCAGGAGACCAACTGGTGTACGAGAGCAAAATGTACGCGCTGAAAGGGTTCTGCAGGTTGTTATTTCTTCACCACCACCTGCCCCCGCTTCAACCACCACGTAGGAGAGAGGTGCCACAGGCTCCCATCGGCCACGAGGCTCACAGGCACAAATCACCGCTGGGGGAGAGGAAGGAAGAAGAGCTAAATAAATTAGGTCTGATTTTTCCATTGCCTTGCACACAGGACCATTATTTACGAAATGGGTATCGATGGCTGGGTCCCATCCCAGCAGCTTCATTGGCACAGGTGTAAGTGGCAGGATGAAGTGCCCCGAATCTCATTCTCAAGGCTGACAAATACTTCTTCAGCATCCGTAACGTGACCTTCTTTTCACTGCCGAGCGTAAAAATTATCAAAGGCAGTGATTGTTACTAGGCATCGTTTTGAACAGCAATGAATAGAGCTCTCCTGCTCGGGTGGAATGCAGTACAGCAAAGGGGCTCTGCAGC
This sequence comes from Nipponia nippon, assembly GCF_047370975.1. NCBI lineage: Eukaryota > Metazoa > Chordata > Aves > Pelecaniformes > Threskiornithidae > Nipponia > Nipponia nippon. The sequence continues at coordinate 82,107,397 of NW_028262380.1, read as the reverse complement.
AGTTGACGGAGGGAAAATGGAGATCCCGATAAACACGAAGAGGTGGCTGTGACTGATGTAACTAGAACCGGTCCTCACCAGAGCTGGGGGTGGATGGGGAAGGCACTCCTTTGCTCCCCGCGATGGAGGCGAGGGATACGCGTTGGCTGTTCCGGCAAACGCGCATCTCCACGCTATAAGCACTAATCTGTGAATCTGGCAGCCTAAATCCATTCGGAGCTTAGGAGCCCACCTCATCTTGAATATCAGCAGCATAAGGCGCCGACCTCCTTTGAGATGCTTTGAAAAAGCTCGGCTTTTCTTTTTTTCCATCACCTTCTGAAAAGCTCCTTTCAGTGACAAACCGCCCTTGCGGCTCTGAAAGGTTAACAGCCACTTATCTAAAAAGCTGCAAAGCCACGGTGAGGATTCAGACAAAGCTTTCATTGACCTGGGGAGCAGCAGGATTTGGCCTGCGAGCGCGGTTACAAAACCAGTTCGTTTCGTGTTTGGATGTTGGTTTTCCTCAGACTTCGCTGCTGCAGCAAGTTCCACCCAGCAGATCCATCTCTTCAGACCTGCACTTTGGGTGGCCACGTTTATTCTCTATTTTAAATCCTGATAAAAGCCCGTCCTCAGCACTTCCCTCACTTGGCATCCCTCGACATGTTATGATCATCCTGATGACATTGTCACCGTCTGTTAGTAGTGCGGCAAAGCAAAGCTTTTGGTGGACAAACCACTTCTCTGAGGGCATTTTCTTTTTCTCTCTGAGTCAAAGCAGTTCAGAAAAGGGCTCTTGCAATGCTATTTCAGTAGCAGAAAGACCCTTTTGAGATACGGACACAATAACCACTTTCGTTCCTGCCTTTAAAAATTAACCACCATGAACTTCAGGCTCGGAGTGGCTCCAGGCTGCCAGCAGCACACTCCTTCCAACTGGCTTCCCAGAAAGAAACGCCTGGTTCAACTTGTTCTCAAAAGCCCGGTGACATTTCTGCAGCTCTTGCTCTTCACCGGTTTCCCCTTGCAACAGCAAGTAGAGTTCAAGCTTCTGCCTCCTTTTTACTCTTAGCTTCACGGGCTCGTCCCCCGCCTCCTACATGAGCACTAAACCTCCACAAAACACGATCGTGCTGGAAAAAAACAGGCTCACTGGTTCACGGACAAGGTCTGCACAAAGGTCTACACCTTCAGGTGTGCCCCGCTACTCTGGAGCAGAACCCAGACAGACCCAGAGCCGCCAACCCGTCCCTCCGTGTAAGAACAACTCAGTTGCTCGGTACCCCTCGCACAGCGAACTCGAAAGGTCGCGTAGTTAGACCAACTGCTGACAAGCCGCGCGCGTAGGTCCGGATTTTGAGCCGTTTGATGTGAGCTCCCAAACGGCGGACGATCTCTCCTTAGCGGGAGGAAGGGAGGTAAACCGGCAAGGTATCACACAGCAGGCATTTCAGCAAATGTCAACAGCAAAACCAGCTGTTGGAGAAAGGCAAACAAGTTGAGATAAAAGAAGTTTGTAAAAAAAAAAAAAAAAAAAAAAAAAAGAAAAAGAAAAATATCAAGAGAAGGCCAACGAAACGTCCATGAAGAGCGATGTCAGGCTAGCAACGTCTGCCCTTCCCTGGCTGCACGTCAACTGGCCCGATTTTGTGGTTAACCTTGGCGTCTCCTGCGCCGAAGAGCAAAGAGCCCTTCTCATCAGACTCGGAAGCACAAGAAGGAGAACTGACTCCATAGCTTCAATGGATTTGCTAAGGGCTCACCTATACTGGAAGGCAGTTTTACTGCTTTAAGCAAATTTCTGTAATTCAATCAACCAAATATAAGTATAAAATATTTCCACTTTTGGGAAATGAATACAACTAGAATCTGTACTAGCAAAATTGTGTGCAAAAAAACCCAACCCAGACCATCATCCAATGTATTTATACAGTAAAACTAAGCGTAGGCCAGCTCTCAGTGACTGTACTGTAATTAAGATCAATACACTCAGGAAAAGGACACTGCCAAAACTGAGGAAGGAAGAAAGCTAGTTCAAACAAACCTCACTTTTTTTTCCTCACTGAAAAATGAGAAATTTGGTATCTAGAGACGCATTTGAAGACTCCTTACGGAATGCAGAGCGAGCCACCCAGAGGTATACTTTTACTGAAACAACAGAGGCTCAAAAGCAGTAAGGGAGCACAAATACACAGAATAAGGAGGCAAAGCCCCGCTTCGCTGCACCATTTAAGAACATCTCAGTCCACCACAAGCCTAGGTCAAAGCAAAACTAGCAAACATGAAACATAAGGAAGATTCAACCAAAAACTGGAGAATAAGTGCACAAGGCATACAAGGCAAATGAATTCTTTAGGAACATTAGCAGCAGGAGCCGAGAACCGGTGGGGGAACTGGACCACCTTGGAGTGCGACAGCCAATTAAGAGGATTAAAGATTTTGCAGAAAAGCAAACCAGCTTCTTCGTGTGAAACTTCACCACGCAGGCGGGTGGAAAGACACTTAACCGTTTTCAACGGCTAACATGTGAGGCGGCTCGGACACGAAGGTGTCTGCAGAAGGAGGAGGACAAGACAGAGCTGAACTCGGCAATAAGTGGCCAAGGCCCCTTGGGCTCACACCTCCCCAGACCCTGCCCAGCCCCGAGCTTGTAGCGAGGTCTGCAACATTCGGTACAGCCTGAAACCAAAGAAAACAATAATCAATCCATGAAATCACCAGGAATTGGCACCCAACTCATTTAACACGCTTGACCACGGGACACCACCTACCACAGCAGAAAGAAACATATTATTTTATCTGATTTCCATTTCTTTCTAGACTCCAGGTACCGTCCTTTGGAGGTTTCCTACCACCGTTCAACCACGGCGCGGTTTCAAAAAGCGCACAAGGTTAGCGTGCCTTTATTTTTCTTCCACTGCTAAAAAACCAGCGAACATGAGCTGCCAGAGCCTGTTTGGGCTTACACAGACCGGGGTGGCTGCAGTTAAAAACAAAACCATTAGCAGAGTTCTCGGAACCAAAGTGCTACTTAAGCAGATTTTTTTTTTCTTTCTTTTAAGCTCCTAAATGCAACTTTAGCAATTACTGGTTTATGTAATTGCCTAACGTTTAATGTTTACTGCAACATTTTACAACTAATTTACATGTAGTTCATGAAATGCTTTAGGGTTAATTGGTCTTTTGTCGTGCATTAAGTAGCTTGTTAATTATTAGACAGCTGGGAGGAAAAAACGAGTAGGAGGTCAGTCTGAGGATGGTTTGGACTGAACAGAATGGCTGCTTCTCATGAGCCAAATGCACGGGGGTCATTTCTGCCTAAGCATTGACCTTCCTCATGGTCAACGCCATGGTTAGCCCCAGAGCAGGCAAGCCCTGAGCGCATGGTATATCTTATGGGATCACGTCGTCTCCTTTGTTCTGCCTATGAGGAGGAGGATGCGACAGGACTCATTTACCGCCTTCGGTGCTTACAGCACGTGCACGTGAGGTGAAGATGAAACCGCAGGAGAAGAGAGAAGCTGCAATTCCTTGTGCTTGGCGTGAAGAACGTAGCAGGGAAAACTGACATTTTCAAACACCCTTCAGACAAACTGGGTGGCACAAGGAACGCAAGGAGGATCCAGAGGGATGCTTCCCTGGGCCATCCCTGGATGACCAAAACCAAACACCGACGTTTCCCAGTGCCGTGATCAGAGCACACCCAGGCCACATCTCAGTATCATATTGTGGCACAAATAATTTTGCACCACGTGCTAAAAGGGAGCCCCAGGACGTCTAAGTACTCTCTGCTCTGAGCGCTGTCAGCCCTGATGCATCCGAAGAGAGCAGAATGATTTGAGAGAAAAAGAAAAAAATAAATCAGCGTGCCTCCTTGGGGCTCTATTCCACCTGCACTTCTATCTAACAGAAGAGTGCTTTGGACATGGTATCATAACGTAGAAACCACCATTAATAACTTAATTACCAAGTCGGCCCTGCTTTGAGCAGAGGTTTGGACCAGATGACCTCCGTAGGAGCCTTCCAACCTAATTTATTCCGTTCCATTAGTAAACTCCACATATAGCTAATCTCTGCTCCAGTTATCGCATCTGCTGCCCAAACGCGAGCGCTTTGCCAGGTTTTCAGAACAACTTTTAGTAATGAAGAGAGACTGGAAACCCCATGCTGGTTTTAATGATCTGCTTGGCATCATGGTCTGGAAGTTGAGATCAGAAACTAAAATAACCAAAAGCCAACTCTGTATACTAGAAGCATTCGCAAAAAAACACATCCAACTCGAAAAATTTATGTGCTGTCTTTTCCATGCAAAGCATTCCCAAGGTTTCTTCTCACAAAGCGCTCCAACTCCAACATCTTTGGCTTTTAGTAAGATGGAGCTATTCTTAACCACGTGTCCCGCAGCAGCCCAGAACGTTTCACTGCGGAGTCCGCACCCCAGTGACTGGGGACGCTGCACAGACATACCCAAGCAGGCTAAGCGGAGGCACCAGGAGCGATTAAAGCAAACCGACTGGAGGCTTGGGTTCAAAATGCATGAGAGAAAACCCATACATTTCTTGCACGGCCATTCTTGTTCAGAACTGAAGTCACCTTTATCAGACACATCTTGACCGGAGTTATTACATACTGAACTCCATGAAAGATTTTTTTTTTTTTCAGGACCCTCTCTGCTAACTAACCCTCAAGAGCAGCCAGAGGAAAACAGTACAACAACTTCTAAACAACGCTGCTCCCTCTGCGTTGAGGGAATCGACCTTGGCCAACTCAACATGGAATCAAACTCTACCTCTACCTTTTAAATCCCCCGCCAAGCACAAAAAAGCGGCCTCATCTGCAAAAGCACTGAGCACCCAGAAGCACCGTTGGCCTTAAGAAGCGTTCAGGACTTAAAAAAAAACAAGGAAGGGGGAATAGCACAAATCAGCCAGGTACTACTAATAATCTGTTCAACGACTTGGGATGGAAAGGGCAAACCAGAAATGAGCAGCGTTTTCCAAACCGTATTCCATCAAAACAACATTGCCTCAAATATAAATCGCTTTACAAGTACTGATCTCCTTAGAGTCGTTAAATGCTATCTTTATTTCTTTTTAATTGGTCCCACTGCATTTTAAATTGCTTTTGGAAAGTATAATAGCAGTATATAAAGATGATGTGTTGAAGCACTGAACCGTTAAAACATGGGAATTAAACTTAACAACTCTGTAGTTTTACTGTTGCTCAAATTTCATTATCGAGAAATAAGGAATGTACTTGGCTTTTTTTTTTTTTTTAAAATACTCAATTATTAAGGAAGTCTCAGCGTGTGGCAAGTTTCTGCAAATGATTAATTATTGTAACTCAGCAAGGGGTGCTGCGGCTTTCCTTCTGACCCCAGGAACACGCACGCGCGCCGGGGGGGTTTCAGAGTAGCGACAGGGAAACCTCACCCTTCCCGAGCTCAAACGCCTTCTCGCTCCCAGCGCTTCAGCCGCTCGTTCCCCCTTCCCGGCTGGGATCAGCGGTCTCTGCTTGGACCGGCCCCTTTTGCAGAAACCAGTTAGGTGGCCGCGAAACCAGTTAGGTGGCCAAAACGGCGACGGCGGGCGCTGCTGCCGGGAAGGTAGAAAGGAGCCGAAGTGCGATGGGAGCTCCGTGCAGGAGACGTGCCTCCAACAGAAACGTGACGCTGAAGTTACAAATGGCCCAGCGTAAGCGCGCCGTGCAACGAAGCTGCCTCGGACGGCGCAGTCGAAAGTTCACAGCCCGGCAGAGCCGGGCAGGGCTCGGTTAATACCGATATTCAAAGGACCTTGTCCCGGTGCCAAGCGTGCAGTTCGTATGACAAGGGTCGCTTTGTCTCGCACCCCCCCCCCCACCTCCCAGCACATGGGAAACTTCAGAAATTCCCTTGCCGAGGAGAACAACTAAGCTGAGTAACTTGGAATTACGGGCGTTCGAGGTTAGTTTGCCGCTGGAGCCAAGACATATTTCCAGTGCTTCTCAGGACTGAAAACAACCTTCTACTGTAATGAGTTGCCTTTTATCTTTAATAAGGGATTAGGAGTTATTTTTCCAGCTAATACCTTAAAATCCAGATAATCATAAAAGCAATCAGTAATACCCAATATATGTTAATTACTCATTTTCTTCTCGTCTCTCGTTGGCGTGCTGTCACTCACATACATTAATTTGTCTGTAATAAGGCTGCAAATCAAAACCAACAACAGGCATCGGGTCCTCTGGGGAGTCACAGGTTTAGATTTGGGGGATTAACAACAGGTTATATCTGCGACGACAGCGAAGAAAACAACATTACGGCCAAAGGCGCGCTGAACTATCCGACCGGCCACGTACCTGCGCCCGGACCCGCGATCTCCCCGCACGCTGCCTTCCCACAGGCGTCAAACAAAGCGGGAGACTGCTGTATGAGAAGCTAGCGAGGCACCGGACAAACTTTTCAGCTAGATGGCAATAAGGGGAGTCAAAGTCACGCTTGCCAAGTTATTCCCAGTGAAATGGGACCCTAAAATAATGCCATGTTGTCCATAACGGGCTACGCTGGCTTTTCCAAAGGGAATCTACAGGAATAGCAGGTGTAGAAGCTTTACATTCAAGATCAGATGGTGGCAGAGGGAAAAGCCGAAGGTGCTGGAATGACGACGATAAACAGCACATTGCTCAGACAGGTAATACCTACGCCTGCAAAAGACCTGAATGGATGGGATGTCGTTAAAAGACGATGTCCTATACCCTCTTGAGGACACGGAAATGCAAGCACCCAGGCAACTTGCTTCCACCCAGGTTTATGAAAACGCTGGATCAAACGCTGCTGCCGATGCTTCCCACGCTGCCTTCCAATCATGCCTTCAAGTTATCACCTGCTACTCAGAAACCTTGTTTTAGCCAAAGATATTTCGTGTGCAGACAGTGTCTGTACATAAACACAGCCCACAAGCAGATGTGGTGAGATTTTTCAAGAGCTGTCAGTTTTGGCCGGTTTCTGCCTCCCTTGAAATCACAGCATATTTCAAACAGTCCAAGCCAAATGTTTGAAAATCCCCCCTTTTGCTAGAAATGGTATCATTCCCCTTGGAAAAAAGCTGTCTGAGATACTAAAACTCAACCTTTTCAATCAAGGAGTAGTACAACTAGCCTATCTATCGACATCTTTCTTTGCACAGAAGAGTTTCTGAATCGGCAATACTTACAGTTTGTGACAAAGCAGACACCTGGAAACTAGACATTTGCACCTCTGAACCCAACTACAGGAATGCAATGTGAGACTGAAGGGAAAACATACATTTCACTGAAACCTCCCTACAGCACAAAATCAAGAGGCTAAGACCTTGGCGGAGAGAAAAAAACCCAACATCTAACACAGCACAGATACCGTAACAAGGAAAGACCTTTCATCGCTCACGACGATAACATCTCTGTCATAGATCATGAGTCAAATCCTTCTCTTCCAGATTTTCACCCGCGGATCACAGAATTACGGACAAACCTAGGCTGGAAGAAACCTCTGGAAATCACCTCCTCCAACCCGGTGTTGAAAGCAGGGCCTTCGATGAGGTACCCAGGGCCCCAGCAAGCCGCATTCTGAACATTTCCAGCGAAGGCAATCGCACCACTTCTCGCTCCAACCTTTGCTCCCACGGAGAAGAACGTTTTTCTCGCAGCCAGACGGAGTTTCCCCTGGCGCGGCTCACGCTCGTTCCCTCTGGTCCCATCACTGTGCAACCTTCTCAGGACCTTTGCGTATCAGAATGACAACGGGCTTCGCTTGCAGCTCTCCTAAGAGCACTGTAACCGGCCGGACACAGCCAACGCAGGCCAAGTTTCAGGACTGCCCTTTTCCATCCAGCCAAAACCTAACTCCACTTCATTGCTTGGTTCATTACTTCCTTCTTCGTATCCCTGCGGCGTGCACGAAGATCACGATGACGTGGTTGTCCTATGTCCAGTTCAAGTTCTCGTCAATCCCTGCTCCTTACGCTCAGGCTGGGGCAGAACACGTGCAGGCGAGTCCCTGACGCGGATCAGGACTTCGGATGCAGGCTGAATCGCTCCCGGCAAAGATCAAAATACCCGAGAGGCTTCAGCTACGGAATTCAAAGGCCTTTCTACTGCACGTGTGCAAGCAGGCTTTCGCAAAGCTTAGACTTTTGGGTAGTTTGGACAAATTTTCACCTGGGCCATGACTGGCAGACATAGCCAACCGTTTTCGTTTCAAGTGTCTGACCTAAGACACAGACGGGATCTGGTTTCCAGAGATAAGGATCACTAGAATTTTTTTTTTTGTTAGGTTCTCTGAAACCTTTTCTAGAATTTTAAACAGAAATGTATCCCTGCTTTCCTTCCTCCTCCTCTTCCCCAGAAGAAATGGGAGCTCAAGGTAGGTACCTAAATGGAAAATGCAAGTCCTTACGATTGCATTTTGGCAAAGACACAAGCGAGGACCTTAGACTCCCTGTTTTAACTGTTTATGTGCTATCGTACAACTGTAAGAAAAGAGTTAAGAAACTGTTTTAGTGTTACATGTCACGTATAGGTGTGATGTGAGTAATCTACCACCCATATGCTTCAATATTCAGATTCCCTTTGCTATGACGTTATGGTCTGGTTGAGGTTATTTTCAACGGCCCTTTAAGTATCGGACTCCCAGGTTTCCCCGGTCACAGAAGCGTACTGCACCAGCAATTCATAGTTCATTGGACGCTGTGAATTTGGAGAATTTCCTGAATATGATTTGGGCAGCAAGGGAAAAAAAATGCAGTGGCAAGTACGGCCATCCCTACTCGTAATTACATACAGCATTTATGATGTATGTTCTGCCCTCGCTGCAGTCATTGCTTCCATTGCCTGATCCCCAATACCTTAAAACTGGCTGCTTTCATTCAGCTTGCGGTACAATTCTAACACCACACACCACGGAACTTGTGGGGAGGGAAACAGCAAACCATGCCCTTCAAAATTTTTTTCGGTATTGCCCTGAAGTTTACCCTATGAAAACTGAAGCACCCGGTGAACTTAGGACAGAATTTTTGGAGAGGTCATCAGTAATGGCTTTAAAAGTCAACACAGATGAGACTGCCAGCATCCACTTTTTCTACCCTACAGCAGCGATAAAGCCTTATCAGAAAGAAATGCTTAAAACCAGACCTCTGACAACCTTTCCCATGGACTTCTTTGGCATTACAGCATCCGTAAGAGTACACGCCGGGTGAGACGCTTAGCCCGTGACCACGGTTACAAACACGTGCGCTACCCACCTCCACGGGGAACAAGTTCTGATGTGCTGGGGTTATGCGTCATGCGCCTGACTGATATCAGCAAGTCCCCAACCCAGGAGTTTCATAAAATACTGAGAAGTAGCAACTGCGCACCAAGTGCGCACATGAGCTCTGTGCTACCCAGAAATGAGTTTAATTAGCTCGTACATCAAAAGCAAAGCCTCTCCATCATATTCATGGATGTTTTCACGTTAATGCATCTTCCAGTTTCAAGACTCTAGTATCTGAAATCCCAGCTCTTGCAAACACGCACAACCCATAGAGCTGATTTCCCGATACTTCCAAACACTTCCCCGCGTCATCTCTGGAGTCGGCACTCAGGTAACACGGGGAATCATCTGGTTCTTAGCTCTATGAGCAGAGGCTCTGCCTGCAGCAGCGACCGCGGCCGGGGCAGCGCCCCGGGCCACGTAATTCCCTGCGCGTGTCCTCTCCGGAGCACGACGTCTGGACCCCTGCTTGTGCCCGGTCAGCGCAAGGCAGCAACTGCAGCATCCCGGGAGCCCGCGCAAGATGTCAGCACCCGCTGCTTTTCAAGCGCGAGTGACAAAGTCATCAGCTGGCTCTTGCAGGAGAGGTACGGAGACGCGGCCCCTTTCTGCAGTAATTACACCGTTGATATATACATGCAGATGAAAGGAAGCAAAACCAGCTCCTCTTTTCAAATGCAGGTGACTGCCCCCGTACAAAACACAATTAAGCTGTCAGTTCCTTCAGCCCCCAGTCGCAGCCTTCAACACAGTCCTGGCTTTGTACAGACGACAACTCCACACGGTCATTTTAGCCTGCCTAAACAGAACTTGCTTTTAAAACATATCTAATTTGCCTACAGGCTAATTTGTAAGCTTCAAATGATCTCATTTTACCAATTCATCTTATACTTTAGCATCTTCCCTTAGCTCTTGCCTATAGCTGCTAATACATCAGCCGCCTGCGTGACGGCCAGACAGTTCCTCTTTCTTCAGGCCCCTCCTCACGACGTTCACCGTTTCTGTCTCACGTCCTTGGAGCTGACGTAGCGTTTGCTAACTGCAGCAGTGCAAATTCTACCGTGCAAGCCTCAGCACATGCTTATAAACCCTGCGTTAAAAAAACAAATGCAAAAAACAAGTAAATTTTTCAACTATCTTTATGTTACGGCCACTTAGCGCATATAGTAAAATCAACCGGAGGGCTGAAAGAAAGGGAGATGCTGGCAAAGCTCTGGAGGCGGCCAGGCTATTCTTTCAGATTTGTGATTAACACACAATTTTGGAAGGAAGCGGGCAACGGGAGAGGTAAAACCGGCCAAGATCACCCAGAGGGTTAGGGACAGGGAGCCAAAAACGCAACTTGGCTCGCCTGACTCCACTGCAGTGTCCTCTCCATTAGACTACATTGCCTGTTACAGAGCCACGCCATGCTGACCCTCTCCTCTTGCCCAGTGTTTTCCACAACGCGAGGAATACCGTTCAGCACAGGGCCCAAAATGAATTCATCTCCTATTGAATTAAGGATGAGCAAAAGTGGAACGTACGGGGGGAGGGAGAAGAAGTTGCAATTTTTTAAATCTTGTCTGTTTGTTTGTCCACGTCCTAGAGCGTGTTGGTAAGAAAGCAACTCATTATTTATCGGTGTCCTTTTCTTGGAAGTTAATTACATTTTTGAGCAGAGCATGTGATTTTAGGGACAGGACTGAAAAACAGAAGTGGCTTTCACAGCACTGAAAAGCTTGCTGGACTTCTGACCTTCCCCTTTCATTTCAAAGAACTGCGGGAAACCCCTGGAGAATGACAACAGTCTTCATACAGCATCTCCTCTTCTGAAGACATGCAAGTCCGGTTATTCCTTTTCGTACTCCATTTGGCAGCAGGGTAGGCGAGAAGAATTGCACCTTGGAAGCGACGGAAGCAGTGGACCCTCACACGACAAGAACTCAACTCCAGCAAGTTGGAGAACGGTTTTCTTCCCGCGTGGATGCAAGAGAGGCATCACCAAGCGAAGCTTCTCTTCCTAGCACCGCAAGGGGCACCCCATTCCTACGGGGGAAGATCCGAGGGCGGCGTGATCAGAGCACTGAAGCCCAGCTCTAGGGACTCCTGTCAATCCCCAAGAAACCGGGGACCTCTGCAGCCACAAAGCATTCCTGCTTTCCCTACAGAGGCCAGGCGTTTCTCCGCTGGCTTCCCAACCACAACGCACCCTTTAGCTATCTTGGAAAGTCACTTGCGACCCCATAGGACCAGAGCACCAAAACATCACTTCTTCAAGACAGCGATACAAAATTTGTTCCTATTTTTGTCCAATCGTTTGCTTTTAAATACTTCCTTAATAACTTCATTTAAAAACTAACAAATGAAATTAAGACCCAAACTGTACCGTAATCTACCAAGAACATGAAAACTAAGAAGACAGCACTGAATAAAGAGCAGAAAGGACATGTTTGATCCCAAAGACTAGGACAAGTCAAACTGCTTAATCTGGGTGAGAATCACCAACTAGTCGTCTCAGCCTAGACTACGCAAATGTGCTGAACTAGTTTTTGACAGCAGTATCTTCTACGGTGCGGAAAGAATATTACTGTCGGTTTATTAAATTATTCAACTCATTAAAGAAATTAAATGGGAGGTGACAAAACAGGAGAGGTTGTTTATTTCTTCTGAATTCTGAGCTAAAAAGAAGGGGTAAGGAGATGAGATCTACAGAGAATGAGGAACTCCTCGAGCTCATTAGCTCAGATAATACTTCCCTTGATTCCTAAAGGGATTTCAACTAGGGAAAAAAAACAAACACCAAAACCCTTCAGTGGTTGCACCAATACAAATAAAGGCCGCCTTCCCCTTGTATATTTTGAACTGAATTTCAATTTCCATCCACACAGAATTTGACAAAGATTACATATAAAGGTAGCGCTCTCCATCCCCAGCCAGATGCCGGCACGAACGCCGGAGCTTGGGCATCCACAGGCAGCGCAGGAGCGCGTGAGCTCCTACGAGCGTCAAAGCCGGGTTCGGCGCCGGAGCTGAGGGAGCAATTCGGCCGAGCAGCCAGAAGGTGTCTGCTCCGGGGTCTGCTCAACCACTCCCGGCACTTGACTCTGCAAGTTAACTGCATCTCCCGCGACCATAATGGCCATTTGGAAATGCCTATACGGTACGCTGACGCCCACACGGAGATGCCTAAATGTAGGTGCTTGTGTTCTGCCTCTAGTAAATAAAAAATGCGTCGGTTACTACTTTCTAATGCACGAAAATTAAGATGCTGAATAACTGTAGGTTATATTACAGAATTTAAACAAATGTTTCTAAGTGTGACTTGGCGGCCAAAATGGAATGATAGATCCAGCGTGAAAGAAATATTAACATCAAATCAATCATTGAGAATCAACTTCCCTTTAGGAAGTTAAGGAAAGCATATAGCTGGATTAAAATCCATTCTTGAAACTAAAATTTCCTACTCGCCGATTCAAATCGCTGATGGCACCAAGCTTTTTTTAATTTTTTTTTTTTTTTTTAAGGCAAACCAGGCTCCCTGATGAACTGTCTCACACATTATTTCGGCTACTGACTTAAATTCTCCAGAGCGAGATGCACATTTTCATGGCTTCAGGAAAGAAGAAACGTTACCCCAGCCACGGAGGGAAGGAGCAGTCCGCAAGCGAGAGGCAGCGGTGAGGCTGCAGAGTAGAAAGGAACTCACTGAGAGCGGTAATACGCGTGCCAAGACACACACGGAGTCATCTCAGCCATGACAGATTGCAGAATTTTAACCGTTTTATTTGTGTATGCAAATACATACGCAGAGAAGGGATTTTTTTTTTTTTTTTTTTTAAAGCTTGGCTTAAAGCCTGTTGAACTTTTACAAAGAGACGGAAGAATTATGTTAAGAAATATGCGGTGGATTTTTAGGGAAATAAAATTCCCCTGCTCCCCCTGCCCCCCAGTTCAACGCCTTGGCTCAAAGCTATACGTAAAACCAAGCCGCCACGCACAGGCATCTCCTCATTTCCCCAGTCCTCTACAACCAAGCGCCGGGCCAACCTTGCCAGGGACAAAGCCGAGAGCAACACGAATACATGTCGTCGAAATTCCCTTTCCAGGGGTCATCGCACCTTGCTACCCCGCTTACGAAGAAGTTTTGAAGAAGGAACACAAAATTGTTTGGGGGCTCCATTTTTTTCAAGCGAGCAAAGGACTTAAGAGGAAGAAGAGCTGTTTGGTGCCGCAGACGCATCGATAGACCCTTGCTACAGCACGTACTGAAAAAGAAGCCAAAGCTATTAACTTGAAACTCGAAAATCATCTCCTGCGAAGGGCTGCACTCCTCTGTGCAGAGGAAACGTTACCAAGCCTTTGCCGCCTTCTGTTTTTAAAAGAATAGTTCCAAGAACCTTGAATCCTTGACTGATGCAGTAGCATATGTGAAGTCAAACTGAGGACAGCACATGTGCTCGTATATCGACATCAATCTGTTTTCCTGCCCTGAGTTTTTAGTAAATGGATTTCATGCAGCACCAAACTCAGAAAAAGAAAAAAAAAAAAAGCCAAGGCAACAAGCCTGCCAGCAATCTGCTGGGTATTAACTGCTGGACTTGGACTACAGCAGCACCGCATCCCCCCATGGGCTGCAGTACCGACACTGTGCACTTCTCAACATCCCAACCTTATCCAACAGCCTAAGCACAACTCCATCGCGTGGAAAAGGAACTTCAGAAGAAACAGGCAGGGACCATTTGCTACGTGTATCCGTCAAATGCATTAAAGAAAAGAGCATGTCGGGAAAAAGCCAGAAGCTGTTTTCCAGGTGTTCTCAACGTTGTGGCAGTCAAGAAGCCAGGGAGAAGCGGACGGCTCCTTCAGATACCTGTTCCCTCAACCACACCCCAGGTTCTTCTGCTTGATTCTGAGATGAAGTCAAACGCCTGCCAGCAACACCGCGTCAAAGATGGGAAGGGTTCAATTCACTGCAGGTTCACAGACAAAGGAGGACCTGGCCTAGATAAAAAAAAGCTTTTCTTCAAAACGTGTTTGTTTTTTATCCCCCCGAGAGACAGGAAATTGTGAGCAATAAACCTCAAGGATTTCTTTTCTAAGATTACTGCATTTGAAAGCTGTCCTCAACTAGAGATTCCCATTTTCAGCACATGCTTTGCATAACTGAAAGAAAATACATGACCTTGATAGGAAGGAAAATATTTCTTGCAAAACATTTACTCTTCCTCTTGCTATGTAAAATCTGTCTGTTCTTCCTAAATGAAGGACACCAAACCCACGTTACTCGAAAAAAAAACGTCACGCCGGATTTAATCGGAGGAGGATGTTTTTACAACAAGTGAAGCACTGACCTTATGTTTCTGAAGCCGCAGGCTTCCAGGAACAGAGCATCTTCTCTTCTGCCCCAAGGGCTGGCTTGGCTAGGTGGGCTTTTAACAGGCGCTCCCCTCCCAGCGAGGGACAGAGACAGGCACCGCTGCAGTTCGAATTGGATGAGCTCCGCCAAGGTGTCCGCGCGTGGCAAGAGGACAGTTCAGGATCACCAGCCAGATGTGCAAGGGACCCGCCGGCTCTCCATGGCAGCCACGGCCCTAGGACCTCAGGGAGGCCACCAGATCCCCCCAGTACTGACCTAGCTCATCCCAGTCAGCTTAAGAATGAAGCTGTCACCTACAGCAACGCCAAGTTCAGCTCGAAACGAACTTAGCTAGAGCTAAAGGCATCAATGGCCCAACACAGGAGACCCATGGGAAGCTGCTCTGGTACGAGCCAGAAAACTGATCTCGCCTCCAGCCCGTGCCTAAGAACGCAGCTGGTACGCTCTAGGAAAGATCTGTCCCTTTTTTTCCCCTGCGATGAATCCTTTCCCCCACCAGAAGGGATTGCAGAGATATTTAAAAAACCCACCACCACCACCACAAAGGAAAAAAGGAAGAAAAAAAAAAAAATAAAGCCCCGAAGCGCACTCTGCAAATGACTGCCTGACAGCAGAAGCAGATTAATCAAAAAATGCATACGTACATCAGAGCAGCATGAAAATGAATTGCAAGTGTACTGCCCGGGAAGTATACATGTCAAACCGATTAATTTCTATGTGCCTACAGCTAAATCCACATGCAGGTCTTGGAAAACCTGGGACTCCGTGTGCCAGGTGAAAGAAAGCACTGCTCCCCCCACGCAAGCCATCGCAAACAAGGTCTGGTCTTCAGAGAAGTTACAAAAGAGGATTTGCCATTCCAGTTTCCTTGCTCTTCACGGCATAGGTACGTCCTGGTTTTAAATGTTTGGTTTGTTGTTTTGGGTTTTTTTTTAAGAAATATCACACTTCTCAGAGCAAAACCTGAAGCAGGCAGCTACCCCTCTTAGATAAGCACATGAACAAGTACGCATGCTGGCTTACTTCTGGGATATTTCCCAAGTTCAGAAATACCAGTGTTAGGATTTTGTTTCCAAGACACCATGTGTCAAACAAAGCGTTGCTCGCTCTCTGCTACAACACCCTATCTACCTCCCTCGCCAACAGGCAGGGCTTTGGATATCCCCCTGGAATTGCTGCCTCCTCTTTCTTCCTCCCACAGACTGACCCAAGAGAGACCCAAAATCCCTCCCGAGACCCCCAGCAGGTTCACCACCTCTCTGCTTTTTCCCCCCAAAGGCACACGCCGACGCCCACAGCAGACGGATCACCTGCAGAATCCACATTTATGACGGAGAGAAAGGCAGGAGCTACCGGCACCCCTTCTTGCACAAACCCCGCGGGAGGATGTTCCCTCAGACCCCACCGCTTCTACGCGGGCATACGGACCGGTCACCAATACCACCTAACGCTGTCCTGCACCCATACAAAGGTCTCGAGCTCTCTTAAAACTCGTACCGAGGGTTGTCTCTTCTGACAACCTGAAGCTACGGTGGTAGCGGTGTCCAAACGACCAACCCCTGCCAGAACCGAGCCATTGACAGCAGCGGCTCCTACGCCTAACATGTCCAAATAAAAGCTGAGCAGGCAAAAACTTTCCGGCTTTCCATTTCTTACAAGCGCCGAGTTAAAACGCTTGCAAAAAAGCACAGCGTCACCACCGCTTCCAAACGCTTCAGACGTGTACAGGCAGCAAGTGAAACCGCTAGCAATAAATACCATAGGCCTGACCCACGCAGACCCGCAGTCCAAAAAGATGTAAAATTACAGAAGGTAATCAAAGGCGAGGCCTGTGGCTGCACACGCTGTGATCTCAGGCTTAAGCAGTCGCCATTTTTCAAGGCAGACAACAGTTCGTAAATGTTATTCTCACCAAAAAGGATTAAAAGAAAAAAAAAAAAAAATTGCTTGCTGTGAAAACCAGAAGGAGCTTTAAACACTTCTAAAAAGCTGCGCATGCTAATAAATATTTCACAAGGAGGAAAACTTAGGTCATTAAAACGCAACATCTGTTAACGCTAGTGAAAAGCAAAAACGTACTGATTTTCGCAGCAGCGGTTCAGCCAAAAGAGAAAGCGGTGAGGAGAAGGCCGAGCCTGGAGCGAAGTCCCTGAGCAGGTGACTCGACTTGTGCAGCCGCTCAGGCTCTCACCGCCGAGAGGAGAGGTAACCCCAGCCCTCGGGGCTTCCAAAGCTCTCCCCGACACCGCGCTTCCAGATGAAACCTCAGAGCAAAGCAAAACGCTTATTTCCAAAACGCGCCCAAGACCGGCAGGCTTCAGACAAAAAGGAAATCAACTTCCCAAGTCTCCAAATTCCCGAGTAACCCGAGAGTAAATACCGCACTTGTCCGTTTAAAGAAAACGGGTGAACGGAAATATCAACGCTTTTTCTGGTCAGTCTCAGCCTCCCAATCCAGAAGTTGTTATAAAATATTCCTTACCGAGGGTTCAGAAATAAAGAGCCCACACAAGCACGTATCAGTGGTGCGCGTACGCATTTGTTAGATGAAGTACTAAGCAGCATTCCTGCGATCTCTAAACCCACAACCCCTCTTCTCTCCCAGACAGCCATCTTCTCTGTAACTCATTACATGTGGATATTAATATTACTTCATTTTTTGATAGTTCTTTCTACCTTCAAAGCCCTTCAATTCGATTAAAGCAGCCGCATTCCCTTTCTGACAACAGGAACGAACAGGTTCTTCCCCAAAGCATTACGCTGCCCTGCTCACTTCTGTGCCAAATTCCTCGGCAAAAATGGCTATAAACATAGGAACTTTGATCAATAGGTTTTTGGCCGTTAAAAGTACGCAATAACCTCTGTGGAACGATGAAGCAACTACCCTAGTATTTTTCCGTTTTTAAAAAAGTGTACAATTACGTTAGCCAATGACAAAACTGTGAGATTAGTCACGGGACGGTACTGAAAAGAGTCCAGTCACAAACCTTAGATCAGCTGTAGATGTGAAGAAGTCAAACTAATCATTCTCCCAACCCCAAAATAACATTCAGTTGCACTCGAGGGGTATCTGTGGTCTTCCAAAACATTCGGAATTAGCCACGGAGAGAGAATTAAGTCGCCTAAAGGAAGGTCTGCTGCTGGTGCAGAACGGCAGCTTTGGAAGAATTTAAGGAATGGATGCGCCAGACTGTGTTTTACTGCAAACCGTCTCTATCCTCTCCTCCAGGAGGGCAAAGAAAAACCCCGTAGGTGGTTAACAGGTATTATATCTACTTTCAGAAAACTAAGGGAAAGAAAACACATCCACAGCTTCCCAAAGACAGCCAAGTTTCAGTTATGAGCCTACAGCTCCAACTGTTGTGAAATATGGGATGTCCTGAAAGCCAACACTTTCCACGGACGGTACCAGCTGCAAGCTGTTAACGGCGTTCAAGCCCTCCGCAGGACTTGGCTTCTCCGTAAGGAATTAACGAGGAGGCAGTTCGCTAAAATCTCTTTTGCTGTAGTGACTGAAGAACGACGTTACGCAAAAGCAGGGTAACACGACCTTCTTCGTTAGCAAACCTCACCCAGTTGCTGCCTTTATCAGCTTCTTAATATTTAACCCTCCAATAATTAAGCAGCACCTGTCACTCCATGAGCACAAAAAATGCTTTATATTCTGCGGGCACAGGTTTTGGACAAAAATCCACATGTGTTAGCACTTGCATGAGGAAAAAAGAGCGTATTTTGAGCTTGGAAATGAAAACTGAACAGAAAGGAAGCACGGAGCAGCGTGAAGGCAGCTGCCTGAGGCAGCTCTGGCCACCAGGGTTAGCAGGGCGGCAGGGACCACCACCGCCCGCTCCCGCCAGACATTTTCCGTGGGAACGTCAGCGCACGACCTCCCAGCGACGGGTGGGAAGAGGCCTGGCTCACTCGTGACTCAGGGAGAAGGTCAGCAACTGCAGCACCGCTTCCAAGGGGAACGCGGAGCTGCTCATCGCCCTCACCTCATCCGACTCGGGAGAGAGCCCAAGCCCACAGGGATCTGGCCCCCAAGTTTCCCTTTTTCACAACAGGGAGAAACTATGAAAACACCTAGCATTCAATTTAGTGAGAGCTCACCTGGCATTAAGTAAAAATAATTGGGAAAAAGAGAATCCTCCTCGTAAATAATGCTGGGAGAAAGCCCTTTTAGGTTACTCTGCTTACCAAGGGAGAGCAGGGCGAGCTATATAGAGCGCGCTGGCAACTTCCCAGCGAAGGCATAGCTCTGCTCATCCTCCCAGGATCAGTTTACAGTCAGCTCCGGCGAGGGGGGGAAAGCTCTCCGCAGAGCCACGCTTCTGGAAACCCGCACGGCTCCAGGGTCATCCGGGGTGGTGGGTAGGAGGCAGGGCACCGACAGCCAAACGCCGGTCCCACTCGTGCTCCGTTTCTCCCGCTTGTGACAGAGGAAATTCTTCTTTGGTTCTAAAACCCTGTGGTCATTAGAAAGCGAGCTAAAGAAAAGGCGAAAGGACGGCGAGATCCATACCAGAAATAGTCATTTGGCAAAGCCGCGCGGCTTGCGTCATCCCAGCGCGGCAGAGCGGCCGAAAGCGCTCCCTGAAAGCTAGCCCACTCCTAGGCTTCCCCACGTAGACGGAGCAGCTCCAGTTCGGCCAACTATTTATATCAGCAATCTGCACAGCACTCCAACAGATGCTTAGCTTTAAATATCGATTTAAATCTCCTTGAAAACAGCCAGGCTAAATATATGCTTTAGGTTAAATTTGTTCCTCGGCGCTGTCCTCAATCACAGCCCTCGTTCTGCCCGCGCCGCTCCCATAGGTGCCGACAGAAGACGCGCTGGCAGCCTGTCCCCGCGCCCCTGAAGCCCCTCCGATCGCTACGGCAAAGCTCGACCAAGCCCTAGGGGAAGACGATGCCGGGACGCTAGCCCTCTTTCCGTAACGAAAGCTCCAACGATCAAAAAATGCTCACGTTTAACCCCAAATGTGGTTTTGTCTGCAGTTGGAAGCTTCTGATTTATTGCCAAAACATTAAAGGAACCCACAAGACAGAGAGCAATCTCGTTTGGAAGGCAAACAATTAATTAAAAAATACTGCCTGTTTTACATACACATGCATATGTATTTTAGGTAGACCAGGTAAAAGAATTGGAAATCTTCCCTTTCCACCCCTGAATAGAAGTCGCACTGACACAGCTGGAATGAAAACCTGGTTCAGGTTAGTAAAAGGACTGCGGCCCCGCTGATGTCGATAGACCCCAAGGCACGCTGGTCGTCCCCCAGACCTTCAGCAGTCCCCCTGTTACCTCCTTCTCGTACCCCCGCTATAAGGCTACCCACGCAGGACATCGCATCGCTGGTGGGAGCTGCAAGAAGCTGCACAACCCTTGCCACCAGCCCAAAGGAAAAGCACCAAAATGTCCCACTGAAATGGGACGTTTCACTGGTTAAATGAGGAGCTTAGAGCGTGAGCTCGATATCTGAACTATACAGCTGACAAAATTTAACTCTAAAAAAACCACGTGAATAATTTAAATCGGCATATTCTGTGGTTACACAGCCGTTTCTTTTGCCTCCAATTAGCAAATGGGATTCTACAAGTCTACAGTCATTTATATGAAACGGTCCATCCCCAAATAATCCCCGTTCCTTGAAGCAGACGTGAACCAACTGTTCTGGATGGCACTACTTTCCTGCCACTAGGAATGCGGAGTATGTTTCAGCCCAGCTTTAATGCAAAGCCTAGACTAATCCCCCTAGAGAGCTTTAGCTAGACTTTGCCAAAGGAACAATTGTTGCCATTAAATAAGTTCATACTGTTTGGTGGTGAGCATTTTCTTTCTGCAGAGTGAGCTCTTATTCCCACGATGAAATGCATGCTGGAATGAAGTCACTTGACTACATTTCTTTTTTTCTATAGACTCATCCTTCTGAAGTTTCCCATCCTAGGCAATTTACATAGCAACAGGCTGGAACAAGAAAACCATGATATACAAAGTAGGCAGAACAAGTCCCAGACAGATAAAGAGAAACCCAAATAAGAGCAAGTCCAACAAAACGGGGTCAGACATGTTCTCTAGGAATACCCAAAGCGCAAGGAAGAGTCAGCGCCCAGCTGAATATTCAAGTCAGCACTTTACCTGCAAGCACGGAGCCAGGCGCAGGCTTCCTCTTCTCGGCAGCCTCTGGAGCCCGACAGACTTGCGAGATGCCCCAGAAAGCTTTGAGAGGCCCAAGGACCAAAGGGCCAAAGCCACACATCGAAAGCCTCCCACGTCCATGAAACTCTTCCCTAGCCTCAAAGTCTCCATCGCCTTCATGGACTTGAAACCACACGGATTGGTGCAACTTCTATAAGCACGTCTCCTCATCGGGAGCAGATCTACCCCGTCCACGTAACCGCCCCCCAAATGCCTCCCGAACTTTGTGGACCCCTCGTTTGCCATCTCCCAAGTTTATTCTTCCCACGCAGCGGGGACGAGCCAGCCTCACCGTCACCCGCAGACCCCCGTAACCATGAAGTGTTTGACTCCGAAATACAACGGCTGCCGTGGGACACGGTTACCGCCCTCTTTACCGAGACACCGCCGCTCGCCTTGCACACCACGTTCAGCCCTTTTAGCGCGAATTAAGGTGCAAAGTCACCGCAAGGACGCGTGCCGCAGCGCTGCCCGGCCGGAGCAATTCACGCCCATCTTGGTTTCAGACAGGGAACTCGGAGAGGCTCATCGCCCTCCGCTCCCGTACAGCTCGTGGAGAGAGACTCATTCATCTGGACTGCAGGCCACGGCAAAACCTTAATTTAGCATCTCCCAGTCTGTGTGACACCTATCTCTGCCCAGATTTGGTGCAGGACACTTGGTAAGTGTCTTGATCTCTAAATTTTGTGTTTTCAATATAGCTTTTCTCACCTCTCTGCACAAAAAGCCAAGCACACAAAGTTTCACTGCCTACAGCGAACTCTTCCCGATTGCTCTTTCCCGCGAGTGCTGTTATTTAGCGTGCGTCCTTCTTTTTTCCTGACTGATGATTCACATCATAAGAGCTACTTATCCATTTTAAAAACAAAAAATAAAAATATCCCCCCAAACCCACAACGCTATCAGTGCTCTACAGCCAAGGACCACGTTGTCGCCGTAGCACTGTAAACTTTTGTCGTTATTTGCTGTACCGTGTACATAAAGTCGATCTATTACGCGTATCGTCTGTCCCCCGTATCAGACCCTATTTGCCCAGCTCCCACGGGGCCAGGCACTGCGAGACACGTTCTCTCGTGATGGGTGGCTCTCTGAATATACAGCTGACTCACGGTGGAGCCTGGCTCTTCCCTTTTGTATGGAAACAGGTCTTGATGCCTACGCTTTCTGCTTCGTTTCGACCTCCCAGCACCCCTCCACTCGCCACTGCTTTTACATCAGGAAAACTCTTTGGTTGCAAGGAGGCGAAAGCGCTGATTTAACAGCCGCAGCCTTCTGCTGCCGACCCCAGGTCCCCCTAGCACAAGTGCAAGTACAAAATAAGGACACACGCTTCACCTAGCAAAAAAAGACTCCCACGTAGCTTCAACACAGAGGAGCCAAGTTATTCATCAGAGCCTGAAATCCAAGCCTAGTAAGTCATATCGTTATGAAACCGCTCTTGGAGCATGAACACAACAGAGAGTAACTGCTGGAGGTCTCCACAGATCGGGATGCTCAAAATGCCTCTCCTTTCGTGCACAGCCACGCAATTCACAGGGTATTATATACCCATAGCTCAGAGCTAAATCAAACACCCCTCCTCAGCTGGATGAACTCAGTTCCCATTGCTATATTTAAATATCAAGGTCTCCAGTTGGAAGCAAGACTTGAACACAAGCCCAACACCACATTCAGGTTGAGACTAGTCCATTCATAGGTTTCTTTACAAACAGAAGGAAAGGCTCTGCTGATTTATGCATACTTTTATTTCCATTTAACTGCTGAGGTCTACACTACTCTTCCAGTAAGCGTACAAACCATAAGGCAAAACGCACCAAAGGGGATCTGCCTTTTTACAGGCATAAATCTGGCGATACAAGTACAAACACATCTATAAAGAATCGCTTACATTTCCGTTAACATCTGCTTTCCTCTTCAGCTTTCAGATGACCAAGCTCTTCCCTACACATAATTTTGATGTACTTAGCATCATTATCTTAAAGTTCACTCAGCGGGTAAGAAATCAGCAAATAAATCCAAGCAAAGACTCTCCCCTGCTTGAACAGACGTTGGATCAGGATTCCAAGCCGAGCAGAAGAGCCCACAGCTCTCAAAGCTTCCGTTTCAGATATCATACAATTTATTTTAATGAATATACCATTTTGCTGGGAAATGGCTGACACTAACAAAGAAGAAAGGAAATAATTTGCAATGATTTATGTACCAGGGCTGAGGCCTTTTCCACTCTACCTGGTTTATTCTTCAGATTTATGACACTGAAATTCCAGTGTCGTTCCCCTTCCATTTCCTTTGGTGGTGGTTTTTGGCTTCCAGTCCTTCGGGTCACAGGTGAAATAGTTCATTTTGGCTTATCATAAAGTCCAAGAGATAAAAGAGTCAGAAGAGATAAAAGAAAGGCAGTTCTTGCCTCTCAATAAGTTGTTGGTTCTTCAAGCCATGAACGCATTCGCAACACAGCATCTGCTCCAACGCAACAGAAACTTCAAAGCAAGTTCACCATCCCTAAAATAACCCTGGCAGAAAGAGAAACCCAGGAGCGGGTCCTTGGACATGACCCACAGCTGCAGAAGACTCAGCCCCGATAGAAGTCTTTCCTCAAAAGCATTTGTAAGGGTATAATGAAGCTTGGGTTTTGCGAGTGATGACAGAAATGTATTTATTTCAGGGTTCACGCTTATGCAAGCTAGAGCTCCAGCAAAGCACACACTGGAGCGATATGCCGTAGGGAGGTAGAAAGACGTCCGCTATCAGCAGAGTATTCTGTATGCGATTGATTTACTTTTTATTAACACTCCCATTTTGTCATACCAACCTGCTGGCATCTGAGTAAAACAGGTTTTTGGCCTCGAGATCTCTGGTTCGCCCTCCACACGTTTCTTCATCATCTCATTCCCTAACAGCTTCCTTGCGCAATCAAAATTATCCGCATTATCTTTGTGCCAGCCCGATCTGGAGGAGGAGATAAATGGGGGGGTGCCAAGAGAAGAAGGGAAAGGGCCCAGAAATGAGTGGTATTAGGGAGAAGGGAGCAGCATTGCGGTTCTACAGACAGCCTTGCACCACTCACCACGATTTTGCTAAAACGTCTATTGATCCTGCTCATCCGATCAGCATCTGCTGCCATCCAGAGAGCAGCCATCCGTGCACTCCTTTCCCAGACCCACGGTCCCAGCTGGAGGAGGTCAGTAGGTGACGGGCATAATTCTCTGCACCTCTTGGGACGAGAGAAGGCTCGGGTCCATGCCGTGGGGAGCACTCGGAGAGCCCCTCTTTTACCCATCCCTACCCTCCAACACTTGCCCTGCAACCTACGTTTCAGTCCCTCCAGAAGTGGCTAACCTGCCTTCTTCCTAGAGCAGAAACAAGAAGTTGACAGGCAAATCTAAAATAGCTCTGCTGACGGATAAGCAGACTTCAGAGCGTGGAAAGAAAAATAAAAAAAACGGACACTAGCTTCAAGAATAACTAGACTAAGGATCAACGTTTCAAATGGTCCCAATAGGAACAGTTCAATGAGATTCCCAAGTGCCAACAGAAAAACAAAGTAGGGCTTAGAGAAGGAAATCCAGATGTTGGTTGAATTTGCATTAGAGAATTTTGCACAGAGCCTACATCAAGATGTTGAGCTGGCACAAGGAACAAGATCTTTCCAGCTCTCAGCTCTATTTCCAGCGTTCCCCGTAGCGACGGACCCCGAGCCTGCCTCGTGCCTCCCTCCATCTCAGCCTCAGTACCTACAGCCATCGGAACCCCCTTCCTTCCCTACATCTCTCTGGAAACCAAGCCAAGTGGAGAACCTGTAACTTGCCTGATCAACTCGTCCTCCAGCCAGTCACTTCTCTGTCTGGGGCGACGATGATGGAACAGTGACAGCAGAGAACACCCAACATACAACATTTCCACCAAGTTAGTAAGGATCTCCACGATAGCGCCTTTTCCTCCCTTTGTTAGTACAATACTTGCCACCCAACAGCATTCAACTCCAAACAGCATCCGTGCTACATACACCTACAAATACAAATATACAGAAGCGATGCGACGCCGCTGCTGAGCAGTTTGCCTGTTCATCAGTAAGACTGAGCCTCCTTGAACAAAGCCCTGCTTTCTGGTAAAACGTGAGTCAGAAAACCCACTGCACGAAACGTAAGGGGAATGTTGAAATAGCCACCAGGCTCAG
This sequence comes from Nipponia nippon, assembly GCF_047370975.1. Lineage (NCBI taxonomy): Eukaryota > Metazoa > Chordata > Aves > Pelecaniformes > Threskiornithidae > Nipponia > Nipponia nippon. Next base: position 82,082,412 of record NW_028262380.1, on the reverse strand, counting down.
TGGACAGGTCCAGTGTGTACGCTTTGAAACCCTTCAAACTCGTGTTTACATATACACAGCGAGAAACCCAGAGCTTTGGGATGCCTCGTTCCCACACCGTCCCACGGATTTGTGGAGAGTTTAATCCAAAAAGGGCAGCTTTACAGTACCAGCCGTCACCTACACAATTCAGCCCTCCTCAGCTACAGAAATACGTTTGGCTTAAAATCAAAATGCTTCTAAATGAGATTTTTTTTTTCCCCCCACATGGTAAATTCCTCAGACTTTTCTGTCCCTTAGCAGTTTCACGTGAACACAGAGAACAGAATTAGGCAAAGAATTAAGGTGGCTTAGGTAATTATAGCGGCACATGCTATCAGTTCAAGGCAGAAGATTAGCAGAGCGAGCTTCCAGTTAAAGGAGGTCTTCCCCCGTACTGCGAAAGGAATCGGCCTCTTTTTGGCTTTGTCCAGCTAAAAGACGAACAGCGTACCGTGTCGAAGTGGCAATGTATACCCTATAAAACTTCCCAGAGGCACTTTTTCTGGCGCTTAAAAACTGAAGAAGTTTCCAGACAAAGTTGAAGAGCCACTTTCAATCCACAAAGTAGACCGCTACGCACCCTGTGGCTTTAAACCCAACGTACAGTCTGTATTGAGTTGTTCTCCTCTACATCTAGCATGGCTGATAGTGTCACCTCTGGCCAAGGGAGATTTCCAATAAAAACTGCCTGGTAACGAAAAAAGCAGCAAAGACCATTCTTAATCAAGAATGGCTTACTTGGAAAGCTGTAAGCAAAGACGCGGTTAACCGAGGCAGAAGCGGCCAGGAAATGAACACGCTTGGTATCACTCACACCTACACAAAACGAAGGTGTTCCGAGACTGAGTCATCGCTTCATTTTGCAGGTCATTTTCTCTGTTCTGCCCAGACCACATTTATCACACGCACAATGCTCAATTCCTGTTATTTTATCTCAAACTTTGCCACTATTAATTCAGTATTAACCAGACGGGGTTTATCACGTTAACTCCCCTCTCAAGGGGAAGTTAGAGCTATAGAAGACTCTTAACTTTCACTCAAGCATAAAATATTTGTATCAGTGCTTCAAATTGAAAACTTAGAAGTACGGCAGGATTGTTAGGGTGTCAAAACCAGGAGGCCAGCTGAAACAACGCTACTTTTGTATTTGCACTTCACATTCAAATTCATTTTGTTATTTCAGGGGCATGGATTTTGATGTCTTCAAGTTGCAATAACGTAAGCGGAACCGCTCAACAGCTCTACCATCTATATTGGTGTTATTACCACGGCAATTTGCGTGCTTTCTTTTTTAACAATGAAAACAGCCGAGGCAGGTTTTAAACAACACCTGAAGAGATGACACTGTGCCTTTAAATGCACCGCCCCTGGAAATAATCCTCATGAAAAGCACGTTATCGTTCCTCTTGAGAAGAAAACGATCACCTTCATTCCCCCCTTCTTCCACTGCGGCGGCTGCTCCTTTCAGTCACAGCCAGAAATCTCTGCAAGCAGAAGTCAGGTCTGAGCCATTTTATCCTGGCCTCTGCACGGGTGGAAAATTCTCTCCTGTATATTCACGTTACTCCAGGCCCAGGCATGTGCGATGGCTTCACACGGGCACGTCACAGCGCTGATTTTTCTTTTAACTCCTTTTCAAACTGGAATGGCTTCTCAGCACCAGTCTGACTGCATCACAGCCAAAGGAACATTGAAACCCTAGAAATACAAGATGCTCTCTCAATCCCGCGCGACGCACCCCTGAGTCACTTCGATACGCCTTCGTAAGCCAGCACACTCTCCTGAAGTCCCCACCAGCCTCGACGCAGTTAAAGGCGACTAACACAAACACCAAATGACATTACCGCTACCTGAAACGATACACAAGCAAGAAATAAGTAAGCTTGAGGACAGAATTTCAGCCTACGCTGCTGATTTCTTTTGAGGAACCACGCACGGTTGCAGAGATCGGGCTGGTTTTGTTGGTGTGGCTAAACAGTCATTCATTTCTGAAGGATATTTGTGTGGCACTTTAGAGGCGGGGGAACGCATGGAAAAAAACTTCAATGTTGCTGGAAAGAAAAAAAGTTCCTGCTATTGGGGAAAGGAGCACGATGTTGGAAGCAAGCTGAGACATTCGGCCAGGGAAAGAACGCGGTGCACAGACGCTCGTGCTCACAGCAGCCTGCACCGCGACGGCTTGCGGCGTTCGGGACAAGAGGAACCCCAACAAGATGGAGCTTTCATCCCCTCGGCGTTCAGCCCCTTGTCCTCGGACTCTGGTATCAAGCAGAAGCCTAGCGGGGAGAGGTTCAGATGTCACAGCAGAGGAAGAGAGAAGGTAAAATCGGGGGAGCAGAGTGTGGAGCTCCCCTTAGGCAGGGGGCTTTCTCAAAGCAAAGGACTGGCCAGAGCGAGATGCAAAACCACGTCCATGAAGAGTGCCAACCAGAGAGGGTAACGTGGGAGACGCTGTTACAGTAGGATGAGATTTATTTTCACTCACAGGAGATCCCCGACATGACTGCCCCTTTGAAGACTTTCGACACCAGGCTTTCAGGACTTGCCAAAGGCGCACGGGGCAGCTGGTGGCCGGGCGAAGCTCAGACAGGTATGCACACGCGTTCTTCCTACGGGTACTCGACCAATGCCTACATTTAAATCAGACCTAACATGCACGTAACTTACTCAAGGACAGCTGCTTCTTTTTCCCAACCCTTACTCTCAAAAACAACTTCAGAAATGACCCTAAAGGGAAAAATCACAACTACCATACCTTTCTGGACAGGAAAAGAACTAACCCTCTGCACCAGAGGCACTCGGTATTTGCCTTAGCAGCCAGCACCGCCAGGGAAGATCGCTTTCTGTTACCGTGCATGGGAGTCTCGGCACACACCTACTGAGGGAGGAACAGCCTGGCCCTACCTTTTATCGCACCGACCCACAATCTCGACTTTGCAAGGGAATTAATAAAAAAAAACAACTTAGCTCCTTTCCCAGCTGTCACAAGCAAGGAATGGAAGCTTGGCAAAGACACAAGAGTTTTGCTCTGTGTCAGAATGAGATGTTAATAACACGCTTCAGTAATTATTTTAGAAAACATACCGAAAGGGGGAAAGGGAAAACCGTAGCGCGGGGGGGTGCAGGCAAGAGCAGGGGAGCATACTGGGCGGCGATGAAAAGCTGCACCGTTTGCTTACCTGGAAACAGGGAATAAAAAGCAGCTGCCTGCTCTGCTCAGCCCCCCGAGAGCAACTCGCCCGCTGACGGGCAGCCGCTGGCCCGCTCGCACGGATCAGCTCTCGGGACTGCCAGCCTTCAGCTGCGCAGCAAAGGCAAAGCAAGAGCGCCGGGCAGGTTAGCAGCCTTCTGTGCTGTAAGTCCGATTTCGGCCATGCATTTCCCTAAATAAGGTGGATGTTACGTGTAAGGGAAGTGCAAAGTGTTTTAAACAAACCTACGTGTTCCTAAGAAGCCCTTATGCGATCGGCATATGCATAAGTTAAAAAAGAAAAAAAACCCAACGCTTCAGTCAAGAGGTGTTGCAAAGAAAGCAATTTTTTTAATTAGCTGTCTGAGAAATATCCTGTACTCTTGCCAAGAAGAAAAAGAAAGCCTTTGCCTAGGGTGACGGTCACATCTAGACCCAACCACGTGCCTTCCTCCTGCCCGAGTGCTTCAGTGGGAGCTTGAGCCTTTGCACAGGAGCAAGAGCAACACCATCCAGACCGTCTCCCACCGCCGACAGCCAGAGGCATCAGTGGGTGAAAGGACGTTGGGTTTAGCTGCTTGAAGTACCTCCCTCCTACGTGGGTCTCTCCTCTGTCACTCCCACACCTACAAGAAGTCCTCCTAACTGCCCGTCAACTGCGTCTTCACGTAACCTCTCCTTACACCTCCTCTCCCCAGCTTTCCTCTGGAGTTTTTGAGGTCACGGCCTCTTCCCTGCACCCACCCATAAACCCAAAAATACCCATCTTGAAACCTAACGCAACTCCAGGTTTGCATCCCCCGCAGTGAAAGGCAAGAGAGCCTCCCGACCCCACAAAGTGAGGCAACTGCCAGGGATGCCAGGACTCCTCCTGCCTTAGAGGAGCCTGAGCCACTAGAAGAAGGTCCCTAGCCAAATATTCAGGGCTAGGACGCCGTCAGCATTACCCTAGGTAGTCAGATGTCCAGCCCAGGTAATTAGCGGTCTCTCCGTGCATTCTGCACTCTCTCCTTTGCAGGGCGAGAGCAGAGAAGGGCTGTGTCAGCAGTCGGTGCCCTGCCCAGCCGCAGGCTCTGCCCTCAGCAGGCACGGCTCGGCTCCTCGCCTGCACCCTTCCCGCACCCTTTCCCATCTACTCAGCCAGCTGCGCCCCAGCAGCCTCTCCGACGGGCCCCCAGCGATGCAGAGGGCATGTTTGCAATCGCAGCGGTAACGGTTTCCGCGTTGACCTCTGCAGTTGCACCGCCTGTGACCCAAATAACGCTACTTGCGGCGTCAGAGATCGGAGGGGCAGGAAAAGACATGCTTCAGCTGACCCCGCCACCTTGGCCCAATCCACTAGCCTGCTCTGCGCTTCTTGAAAACCCAAATACCAAAGATGCCCTTGCATTTATGGGAAACTCTCCCTGACCATCTGCCCTATGTAAAATATGAATATAAAACAATTAAGCTATTTGGTCATCCTGCCTGGTATTTTTCAAAGGCTCTTAGCACTGGTCTGCCATTGCTCTTACTGTGGTGAGCTGAAGCTAAAAGCTTCTGGAAAATCCCATCCCGCGTCTCGAAGAGCCAGGAAAGAAATTGGATTGCTGAAAAACCCAACAACGCTAATAGAAAGAGGGCTCTTGGCACACCCCGACTGCGCTGCATCTGCTCTGCTAAGTAGGTACGTTCATCTCAATCCTGCAGCCGTCTCTCGCTATTTATAGCCGCTAGCTTAATGAACTCGCAGGGTAGACACCAAGCCTGAGCCTTCCTAAATTGATGTTTAAGTATCCTCGCTGAATTAATTCGATCTCATTATGGATGGACTGTTGCACAGTTGGACCGGCAACTTCTGCTCCTCACTGGAAATCGACTGGGACGTTCTCCGTAATACAGGATCTCTTCCTGCAAGGCAGGCACTCTGAGCTGGGAAGCAAAACCAGAAATTTACTTCACAGTAAACCAGACCGCACATCAAGAGGTGGGAAGACCGTTTAAGGACAGCCAAAGAGATCACAAACGCATTTTTTAAGAGACGTACAATTAAATAGCCACCTCGCACTCAACTTTAAGACAAACAGGAGCAATCCTCCAAGTGTCCCAGGCACGGGCATGTCGACAAGCAGCCTCTGGCTCGGGCTGCAGGCAGGTTTACCTATAGATCGGGCACGCTGCGGTCTCCTCAAACGGCCGCATGGCTTCAGTAACCCTGCACGCAACACATTGCCCATCTTCTGCAGAAGTGCTCCTGAGAAGAGGCAATTTTGTGCTGGAGCGCCGCGAAGCTTGCTCTTCGCAAGGAGAGGCCTGCCAAATGCACTGCCCATGTCAAACAGGTTGCATTTAAAACTAGAAAGAGATGGTTTCCACACCGGTGGGCTCAAACTGCTTTTTCCACGAGAACTTTCAAACAGAGCCTTGTCTCCGTAAGCAAACCGTTCACAAGCACTGGTATTGAGCAAAGGGGCAGACGGGCATCGAAATACGATGGTTCTCAAGACATGTGAAGCACGAGGTGAACAGGTCGTAACCGAGCCACTGGTGGGACAGTTAGTGATGCAGAAAGACCTGCATGCATGCTCAGGTCTTTCTTTTCTGATAAAGGTCGTGCTGGTGAGTGAGAGGACGCAGCAAAAAAGCAGAGTAGCTTGGCCTCCGGGGATACCACCGTTCAGAGGTCCCGCACTCGACAGGCAGACGTTGGAAAACTATTTATACACACACACAGAGGACCGCTCTCTTATCTAGGCACTTAAACCCGCTAGAAGACCTGAGGAAAGGACCAAAAAACGTAGTCGTTACGCAAGAAGCAAACCATCGTGTAAAGGAAACTAAGGATACTAATGCCATCAACTTCAGGGGGCCCCACATCAACCCGAAGCAACGGACAAACCGTTGTACTTGGATTAAACACGAAAAGCCTCCACTTAAACAAATCAGCCTGGTGAATTCACGCTACAAGATTGCTCACCACCACATGCTTTATATCGCTAGGCGTTTCGATAAACCAAGCACTGATTAACCAGTTCTCAAAAAAAAACCCAAACCAACAAACAAAACAAAAAACCCACCGGTGCCAACGGACGTTGCAGGATCTGTCAGGTTCAGACAACTTTTTAGAGATAATTACAGTTCTCTCTCCATGCCAAACATCCTCCCGAGCACTACTTAAGTGCAGGTATTCGGCAGCACAGCCTTAGCACACGTACCCCAAAGTGACAGCAAGCTTCAAGCAAGCAGGCTTCTCTCGAGTTCCAGCTTTCCTAGCCCCAGCTCACACAGAACTTACTTTGGAGAGAAGGCTGCATTTTAAATTAGAATTGTTCAGAAGTGCATATTAACCCGTAGTGAGGGAAGACGCTTGGCCACCGTTACAGAGGGACACAGTGGTTGCCTACGTAGCGCATCTGATCCACCCGGACCAAACCTCACCTTCACTGGGAGGGATGCGCTCCATCCAGAATGACAGCAGAAGCCTCAAACACCACCTCAGTGAAATGACTCTGCTGCAAATGTTGTCTCTTTCAGCAAAATGCTCCTCCTAACCCACATCTGAGGGCTCAACAGAGGTTTTTTTTTTTACTAAAACATTCAAGAACTACTGCTGATGGGCAGGAGAGAAATTTGTCAGAGCAAACTGCAAACCTTTACAAACCTTTGATGGGATGACATATCACCCCTTCCCTCTCTCTGGCCATACGGGTCCTCTGGAAGCCACTCCAACAGTCAGATCCAGATTTTCAACCTCTTTTCCTCGTTTCTGGTTTTGTGTCCTGTAAACAGGATCGCAGCTACACCCTTCAACCGGTAAAGAAAACCGTCGGTAAGCTTAGCCCACACGTGACCGTATGCAGAAGAGCTGCAACCACCAGTGTGAAATGAAAGATGGCCTCAGCTCCCAACCGCTTAGCCCTCCTTTAAGGGTTTCCAAAATCTAGATTCTGCACTTACCTTTATCCACCTGCCAACATTGTGCCTCCTGCCAAAAATCAGGTTTTGCTCCCTTCACGGGTGCGAGCACTAAGAAAATTCTGTTACAACGTGCAGTTGATTAGTTTCATGGGCCCCTCCTTATTGCTTGTTGCTTTTGGGTCCCAGCACCTTGCCGAATCCACCGCCAAAGCTAAGGATCACCGTCATTTCGGAAGCCCAGCACTGCATGGGGCAGAGCGCCCTGAATGCCCATTTCCAGTAAACTCTGAACACCGAATTTCCCTTCCTCCCACTCCATTTTCTTAAGCGTTACGCTGAGTTTGGACAAATCTTTCACTTTGGCAACAACAGTTTTTCAGACCCACGGGCGGTTTTAACAAAAACACTCAGTAAACCATACAGCATTGCAGCAAGGCTCTACACCCCACAACTTGTGGGATACAACCTTTATACTTGGCCAACAGCAACAACATATCGTTGAAGGAAAAAATCTCGTCTTACAGCCCTTCAGCAAAGGGAACTCCCGAAGACTCCCTCTTGGTCTTTAAAGGCAGGGCATTTATGCATACAAATATGTGCTCATCTGCATGTCAAGTACTATACTTAGGATGAGGATGGAGACGTCCCGTGTTTACAACTGACAAGCAACGTCAGCAGGCAGCTTACTGCCCTATCAAAGCAAACTCCTTCTTTAGGCTATTTCCACGTAACATTGTTAAAAATGAAAGCGGAGAGCGGCTAAACAACTGGGGTTGTTTAGCCTGGAGAAGAGGAGGCTGAGGGGAGCCCTCATCGCTCTCTACAACTGCCTGAAAGGAGGCTGTAGCGAGGCGGGGGTCGGTCTCTTCTCCCCAGTAACAAGCGATAGGACGAGAGGAAACGGCCTCAAGCTGCGCCAGGGGAGGTTTAGGTTGGATATTAGGAAAAACTTCTTCACCGAGAGGGTGGTCAAGCGTTGGCACAGGCTGCCCAGGGCAGGGGTTGAGTCTCCATCCCTGGAGGTATTTAAAGAACGGATAGACGTGGTGCTCGAGGACATGGTATAGATGGACTTGGCAGTGTTAGGTTAACGGTTGGACTCCATTTTCCAACTGTGACGATTCTATGATTCTATGATAAAGTCAAGCAGCCACTGAGACTTTGTGCTTCAGAGAAGACCTCAAGAACATAAGACGCTGCGATCCACGTGCCTATTGCCTTCTTTCCATCACTTGTGAACGAAGGCTCGCACCCTCCCCGAGCCGTCAGGCTGCGTTAACAGCTCTGCAGAATGGTGCAGAGCAGAGCGGAGGAGCGAGCATCGCTTCGCACGAACGCGGGGCACACAAGTGCCATGCCCGCGCCTTCCCGCCCCTGCTTGTCAAACTGAGAAAAAGATCAAGTGAAAAGCAAGCGATGCCTCTAGTTATCTTCCTGAAAACAAGGTTTGAGGATGTTTATGGCCAGCTAGCTTTAAAATCACTCCAAAGAACAGAGAATTTTCAATCTCGTTACCTCTGTTACTAGCATTATTTTTGTGATTATTTTGTGTAAAAAGCCTTAGGGCTTGAAATGAGGTGCAGTATTGCAAGTCATTACTTTACAGCTTATCATACTGGTCCTTGACTACACATGAAACTCCCCAAGATATTTTGGAAAGGGACAGGTATTTATTATTTTGGGCTTCTTGCTCTCCATTTGCTTGGAATCACCTTTGCCTGTAAGAGGACTTTTAACCCAGCCGCTGAATTCAGAGTCACGAATACACACAGACCGTTTCCTACCTTCCCGAAACCATAGGCCATGCACAGACCAACTGAACAAAGATGAGAATTTCCATTCTGTCAAAGAAGCGCACATTTTTCTACTTCTGTTTCTTCCGACATGATAATCGCTCACATCAGCCCCAGTCTGTACCCCACATCCCAGGCACTTCTGTTCTAAACGCGCTATCAAGAGTTTCAAAATAGATTTCTATCTCTGTTAACGTGTACCTTCTGCGTGTCCTGCGTGTCTACGGGGCACCGAGCTGGGCCAGCCCAAGGACGACCCAAGCAAGTTCTGCACAAGCACAGGCATCTCTGCGGAGCACCTCATACTGCTCCGTACGTCAGCACGGTGTCTGCACGCTGCCTGCTACGACAGCGCTTACCGAGAGACGCGACTTCGTTGGGTTGGAGCCAGGGAGGTGAGCCAAATTAACTTGGAGGGCAACCAGGCAATGAGAAGAAACCCCTTCCCAGATCAAGCAGAGATGCATTTCCTCATGGGAAAATCTCCCCGTGTCTATAGTAAAGAACGAGGAAGAGGGAAACGGATTCAGATCGCAGCCCGTCCCAAAGCAGAAACTTCTCTCAGCCTTCCTTGTTCCTCCCTTGTCTCGTCCCTTGCAAGTAACAGCAAGCTATACCACCCGCTTCACATGGAGACAAGCGATCGGCCGACCCGAGGAGGCCGAACCAGGCTCGACACCTCCACCCGTGCCGCCGACAAGCCTCCCGCGGCTTTCCACCATCACCTCTCTTCTCCGGCCAGCTGAGTCTTTCCTTCACCCCACTAAGGGCATTAACCATAGTTAACCACGGACCAATGGAATATGCCCAAAATACTAGCAGGTCAATACTCCAGCCATTAGCACTGCAAAAATCACCAAACCTTCCCTCTGAAAACCCCGTTTTACTCATCGTCTCCCAGTATGCTATCCTTCCCCTTCTGCAGTGCTCTGACAGCATAAATCTTCACCTGTTTTCCAACTCTTATGTGTGTTTTAGGCAGATAAGAAGACGGCATTTAAAGCCCACTTACTAATAATGCAATTTTTTTTTTTTTTTTTTTTTTAACCGCAAAAATACTTGTATGCCAGCTTCCAGGATGGTGCAGAATAACCACTGCTAAAAAGTATTTCCTTCTTACTGGTTGTAAGTGGAAAGCAGGGCCAGGCTGCTTAAAGGAGGTGCTTTTAGAAATAAGGTGCTGGGACACTTCATCTGGACCACGGATCTGCAATAGTCTGGGGTTAAGGGAAGCCGCGTTTCAGCTCGCACCGGCGTCAGCAGTCCTGCCTGAGAACGAGGGCGGGAAAGCCAATTTTCTCTCCGAGCGCAGAGACGCCCTGCAGGCCTGGAATATACTGGAAGGGCTCTGCCGAGGGAAGAGCGCCTTCGTGCCTCCTCCCCAGGGTCTCAGAGAATAGCCCTGTCTGGATTTCTGAAGGAGGCATCTTTCCCAAGCAATCATTTCCTTAGGATAAAACATACCTGTACGTGTTAAATTTCCCTAACTCGCTCCAGATGGGAGAGCTGAAGGTTGTTTATAAACTACCAGAGTTTGGCTTGTTTGACTGAACTGGATACAGATTAAAAAAAAAAAAAAAAAAAAAAAAAAGGATTGACATTTCCAGGCTGCACCAATTCCCAAATCCAGAAGCACAGCTAGACCAGTTTTGAACTGGAACAAAACGTTTACAGGGAAGGTTTGCAATTCTGGACCTGTTTACTCTCTTGCCTGTATCCACAGACATGTTTCATCAGGTTCGTTTGCTGTGGGACAAGCAGCTTGACCTGGTGAGTCAAATCCAGATGTCGTCAAAATCTGACTGCAGAGTTTTCACCAAAGAAGCTGAGAAATCACCCTCAGGTGAGGTATCTGGGTTCAGGCTTTACGGTCCTTAGGGACAGATCAAGAAATAGAAGTGATGTATCGCATCAAAGCTGGCTTAAGCTTTCTACTCAGTAAAAACAAAGCTCTTGGAGTAAGGGAGACGAGCAAGTCGTTTCCTAAACTTCTAGGAACTATTTTAACAACTATGTTGTTGAAGATTTTGCGAATCAAACTTTAGATGCTTGTCCTTATATTTGAAGAAGAAATAAACTATGAATTATATACAAGCTGAACCGACAGTGTCTGATACTTGGCCAAGTGAGTAACTGCAAAAATCAACAAAGAGAAGGAGCTATGTAAATTCTTGGTTTTATAGACCCAGATGCAGCGTACCTTTCCTCAAGATGTTTGGGTTTTCTTCATGTAAAACTGGGGTTTGCTTGTTTTAAAACATGGTTAACAAAACAGAATATAAGAATCCAAAGCCTTCCAATTCTAAGGCAAAGACTGACATGTCATCCAGTTCAGTCCCTTCATCTCATCGTTAACTACACAAACAGCACTTTCACTTCATTACCTCATTAAACTTGCAGACACCTACCACCTCCTCGGCAGCCTGTCCGAAGGCAGTCCCCTACGCGTGACCTTCACCACGCAGTGTTCCTCGAGCCTCGGTCTCTGACGGGTACCTGAAGCACGCGTGAATCCAGTCCCTTTTTTTAGCGGCGAGCGCAGCCCCTGGTTACAGCCAGCCGTGGCGCAAAGCGGCGTTACGCAAAGGTCATTAACGCACCTGCCCCAGCAGCCCGTAATCCTGGGGACTGCAACACCCTCGCTCTTCTATTCTTGGGTCTCTTCACGAGAAAGGTGCTGAGCTGCGTAAGAGGGCACAGCGGGCTCAGGATTTGCTCCTTCCTTGGTGTCCAGCGCTTTTTTTTTTTTCTTTTTTTCTCCTCTTCTGACGACACGGAGACGCTGCGTACCCCACACGTACACCCAGCAAGCCCCTGCGGAGCTGGCCTGGCTCTCACAGTGCAGTCCCTTCATAAGCACCCATCCCTGCAAAACGACCTCAAGCACGTTAGACTGACGCTCGCTCTCTGGTTGTCTCCACACTCTGCACTTCACTTCTTGCTCCGTTTCCGTTATTTTTTTCCCCCCTTCAAAGAAGAAAAGCAGAATCCCAAACTCCCTCCTTCCCGGCCACAACGCAGCCACTTCTCCACTGGCACCCCTGCTCCGTAGCAAACGCCTTCCCTGTCCCAGCCCACCAAACCACAGGGTTAAGTCCTAACGGATCCTTCAGCTTCTTACGCCACCTACTCTCTACCGACAGCTCTCTCAAATATATCTAAGATATTCCATGCCGGCTTTCTCCCAACTGCATTAAAATTGCTGTTCAAAATTCCCCAATTCCTTGTTTCCAATATTCTTAGCGCTCTTTTGAAACTGAATTTGAGCCACGTACCCCTAACTCACAATTCACAGATGAAGATTAAAAAAACAGGGTTATAACTGAGATTTCTTGCCATGATTGCCAGTAATGAGTATCGGCCTACGCTGGTGAGGTGCTTTTTTCTTTGTCTGAAGAGACCTGGTCTTCTCTTGGACACACTTGCCGTAACTAGGAGTCAGCACAGCAGCTGGATACGTGGCACACGTGAGCCGCTCAGACCCTCAAAAAGCCTTCGCCACGGTTCCCCTAAGAGACACCTAAAGCTGGCACCGTCTGAACACCCAACCACTGTCTCAGATCAGCAACCAGCTAAGAGACAGACAACGAAATGGAAATACAGAGCCATTTGTAAATGATGGAGAGCGTCAAAAGCGGAACGGCACAAATTTCTGAAGGAAGCCTGGCGTTACTACGTGCGCGGAGCTAGAGAAGAAAGGGTTGTTAGCAAGCAAAAAAAGCGTAGGGAACGAATAATTCAGGTCACCTACGAAGAGAAGAGTTTCAGGAGGGAGAAAACCTGGGGAGATGAGGCAACATGTAATTCAATGTTTGGAAATTCAAGACAGTAATCTGAACTACTCCTATCCCTTACAGTGTTCTAAATTACCCGCGCCAGCTTGTAAAAAGATCTGGCCACCAGCGCAAAACGGCAAGTCCCTGCAAGAACCTGGTAAAATATCTGGATACATGAGACGGTGAACAATACAAAAAAAGTTACAAGTGCTGTAGCATGAATGCTACGGCACGGGACACCTGGCGTATTGTGTGGTATTTAAGTGATCCCATTCCAAAAATACATAGTGCAAAGAGGTCAGGGTGGAAACGTCTATGGGAAAATTCTCAGATAGAGAGAGATGAAAAGACTGCACGTTTTTACACGCAGATAGACAAGAACATACCAACCTGTACAAACGATAGAGGGAAAAAATACCATTAACATTTGCTCAAATTACACAAAACAGAAACAACGATGAACGAAATGAAAGGTAGAAAATCAAAACCTGATGGAAGCAATAGGTTTTCAACCACGGGCACAATTAGCCTGTGGAAACGATTCCCCTAGGGTATCGATACATCCAAAAGCCAAAAAGGAATTTCTACAGATCTGGTCACTTGCACACCAAAGAAGAAGAGAGAAGTAAACATAAAAATTAAAACTTAAAATATCTAGAGTTCTTGAAGACAGGTAATTATATCTTTCGGTGTAAAACCAACTCCTGGTTTCTGAGTGTCGACGAGAAAACCTCCTTGGGCCAACCAGGGACCTACAGCCAGGAAGAGCAAATGGACTTTGTGGCTTGCCTTCCTCTCCAGTTGCTGCTCTCTTCAATCAAAGATCAGGTCGTACAACTCCTGCTTGCTTCCCCCCCCCCCTCCCCCCCCGCACACAAGAAACGTTTTCTCACTTATGAACGAGTTCTTTAATGAAATCCAACCATCTGGACTTAGCCTCAATAATCTGAGCTACATCATATCCCGGGCTGTTCTCCGATATTGCAACCTCGTTAGCTAAATTGTCCCCATTTTAGCAGGCTGTCACCATCTCTCTCCCACTTCTATTTAAGCAGTCATCCCCCAGAGTTCAGAACAAGCTTGTGGCCAACAGAGGAGACGGCAAGAGGAATGGGACTTCGTGACAGTCTCCTACGATGTTACCGAAGAGCTGCATAGTGGTGACACTAGATAAAGATCTCTCTCCTCTGGCTAACAGTACAAATGGAGGCACAGGGCATCCAAAACGGACCTCATCTGCCTATCAAAATCCAGATATTCAACCCCTACAGATACTCAAACGTACGGTAACGCTACGTTTTATTCTTCTTTTTGTTTGCAAAACTTAAACCTGGTTAATTACTGAAGGGAAAAGACTTCTTAGCACCACAAGTTATTGATACAACGAAGCCAAATCCCAAGCGGCTATGTTGCTCACAGTCTATAGCAGCAGTCTTGGTGCTTCTCGTCACCCTGCCCCAATGAGGCTGTTCCTACCTGAAACTACAGGTGCGTGAACTCTAGAGAGGGAGCACACCCCGAGAGTCAGGGCAGAAGCTGCAATAGATCTGTCTGGGCATCTACTCCGTCTTTGAGTTTCTTTGCTATCTCTTTTAACACCCGTGTCAAACTGCTTTTTAAAACTGGGCCTGTTCCTGGCTGGCATTAGCTCAGGAGCAAACTCGGGTGATGCAGAGGGATGACATGTCTGCTCCAGCCTGCGCCTTTTCCAACCCACGGCAACCATTCGACAGCAACTGATTGAGTCGACTCCGACCCTGCCACCATGAGATGACTGTTTTCGTGGATCCAGTCTCCTCCTCCGCCATCAGATCAGGAGCAGATCACTAGACAACAGACCGTTATAGTGAGCGACAACTGGTACCAGTACTTACTGAGCGGTTTAAGGATGCTGCTGCTTGTCTCATCAGCGTTTTCTACGTCTGATTTGTCGGAGTAGTTCTCAGAGATTTTCTCCTTTTCTTTCTTTTCTTTGTGCCCAGGTCGTCTTCTATGACGCCTCCTTCTCCTATAGCTCTTCGGCACGTGGACCCCAATGTAAATAGTGTGATGACCTAGGGAACACAAGCACAGCAAATATTAACTTCGACTGGGTGTAGTTTGTGCCTCACCGGCCAGTACACTTCATGCTGCTTTTCGTTCCAACAGGCGAGCGAAGCATCTTTCTTTGCTGGCCTAACATTAATTAGCACGGTATTTCTTGTCTCCAAACGTGAGCTAGGAGCTCTTTAGCTACCGTTTGGAAAAGTATTTTTGTACGATCATTTCTGGGAGTGCATGCCAGTGCAGACTCTCTGGTAACTATTCTGTCCTCGCGACTCATTTAAAAATAAAAATAAAACCCACAGAAGGCCATCGTACTCATTCCGCAATATTGAATACAATGCTCTTCAAAAACACCTACGTTAATTTTTCCATTTGTTTTACCAAATACATTGGCTAGACTTAACGCCTACCTCGGGCAAACTGATCCAGCCTAATTGAAGAGCTTAGAGCAACAAAATTGACATCGCTTGACTACATAGGCCACTGTGTAACAAGTGTCAAAGTCCCGTTAAGGTATTTTTATAACTCAGCAGATGAGGAAGGACTGCTAACGTTAAGTTACTGTGAACTTCTAAGTACTTGACACTTTCCAAAATAAAAATTAGGTAATAAAAGACTAAGTGCCAAATTTCGTATGCTGACTAAACGCAAAGCATGCCTTTCCCTTTCATATCGGCTTTCATTTCAAACGAACGCATTTCAAAGCTACACTTGCCAATTGTCGTGTCTTTTTGAGGAGTTGGATAAAAACGTTTTATTTCCACGGCTTTCTGCACTCCTACCGACTTGGGATAAATATCTTTCCTTGTGCTTACAGAAAGCATTTATATGCCTTTTTCCGTGCCCAGATAAGTCAGACATCTTACTGTAAGCTTTAAAAACAGCTCCTTCGATTTAACTCTTGACAAACGATAGCTTTATTCTGTGCTTTTGACCAAATCTGGTTTCCGTGCTCACATCTCAGCGCAGCCAAGCAAAGAGTTTCAGATAAACACACAGGCCCTATTACCAACCGAAGTACACGCATCTGAGCGAACGAGCCGCCAACGCGCGTAACAACAAACGTATTTCTGTGTAGGTACAGTCATTTACTCCTACTCGCAGCGGAGCATTTCTGCAGAGCCGTCCCCCGGCAGAGTCACTCTCTCGGTCACCTCACCTCCATCTATCCTTCGCGTACGCCTTGCATGAACGGGTGGCTATCAAAACCCCAGGCGAGCGTACCAGATGACATCTCCAAGAGAAGGCAGAGGCTGCAGCTTTTGGAGAGCCGCGCTCCAGCCTGCAGCACTGTCCCACCCCAGCTCAGTAACACAAGTCAGGCTTCACTTGATAAAACACTCACGCACTTGACAAAGTCGGAGAGAAAACCGGCCCTTGCCACCGACCCACCTCCGCCGATTTTCC
This sequence comes from Nipponia nippon, assembly GCF_047370975.1. NCBI lineage: Eukaryota > Metazoa > Chordata > Aves > Pelecaniformes > Threskiornithidae > Nipponia > Nipponia nippon. The sequence continues at coordinate 82,066,282 of NW_028262380.1, read as the reverse complement.
CTCTTTACAGAGTAGGCGTTGCTCTTTCCTTGCACCTGGAAGCTGCACCCATCGTTACCGTGTGCTTTTCAGCAGCATGGCAAGGTTGCGGGTGAACCACCTATTTGCAGGACACGGGAAGCTGCTCTGGAAACGCCAGCGCGACAGGAAAGCCCGCGCCTGCGGCCACCAGCTAACTTCACTGCTGAACGCACACCTCTAATTCCTCATCATGATAAAGCCAACCTCTGAGACGGAACAACTGGAAATTTAGGCACCAAATACCCCATTTCCATCACAAATTGACTTTTCAATGAAAAACAACCCTGCGTTTGCCGTTTCAAATTCCACACGCTCTTGAGGCCAGCTGTGAAGTCTGGAGGGTCCTTCACCTTTTTTGCATGTGAATTTTCATACCGAAAGCATCCGAGGGCTTTTAAAAAGCTGCTTGACCGGAGCAGCCCTCCTTAATAGCAACTTTAAAAGAGCTCACTGAGTTCCCCCAGGGCTTTGCAAATAACGGAATGACGAGCTGTACGCAAGGACGGGGCCAGAAGCTTACGGAAATAGCTCACGCCCTCTGCACATGACGCTGTCTCGCGTCCCCGTCTACGCACATGCTCTACAGCCCAGCAAGGCTACTGGGGTATACAGACCTCCACCAGCAGCTCTTTTGAGAAGCAAACGCAGGGGACAAATTAGAAGTTTTCAATGCATGCTGTTGTTGAGTTACTTAAGTACAAAAAAGCATCTGGAAAAGGCTTCTTAAATACTGCATTCTTCATTCGCAAAGACCAACAAACTGAAAAGAAAAAAAATATTGTTCTCCAATACGATCACCTGAAAAAAAACGTTCATCCGCACACCGGCACTAAGGGTGACACATTTAGGCTCCAAAGCAATCTGTTACGTGGAAATTGTAATAGAAAGCAGGGGCTCATAAAGAAATTCCCTTCTCGCTCACGGACACGATGGTGTGACGGCTCCTGAGACGGCCCCGAAATGGATCACGTCGCCGGTCTGGTGGCTACAGAGCTACGGCAAGCTCCAGTTTCTGTACGGGCGGTAACCATGCAGAAGACCGTACTAAATAAATAAATCAGATGTACAGATATATAGTGTCCGTGATGTCAAGATATAAACCAACAGCTATAAAGGGTTAGTGACAACCTCTCCGAGCGAAGTTACAGTTACTTTTTAGCCAGTATTATCTAGGTTGAGATATTACAAGTTCACCACTGCACGCGCATCTCCTGCTGCTGCTGGGTGACAACAGCGGTACGACGGCCCGGCACAGTACCGGACACCAACAACTTGCCATCTCAGGGAGCAGGACAAAAAAAGAAACAGAAATCCAGGGTCCAACAAGGTCCAAAATCAGGCAGTGTAACAGCGAGAGAAGAAAAAGGGAGCCGCATCCGCTGCCTGCAGCCCAGCGTGCCAGCACCGCGATCCGGGCTCACAGCACCGCGGGAACGGGCAGAGCCGCAACGCCCGAGCTGGAGCCATCTGCAGCGAGACCTTACAGGTCAACACCTGAAGACAGGATTTAGCTGCAGCGTGTCAAAGGAAGCCAGGAAAGCTATTCCAGCAACTGGAAACACCAGCTTTACCACGGCAGATGGCATAAACGCTGCACAGGGACAGAGAAGGGGAAATCTGAGCTGAGCGCAAGCAGGAGCGGTAGGGTAGGGGTGGCCCCGGGACGGGCAGGGCCGTGGGAGCCCTTCCCAAGGCATTCTCACAGCCAAGATCGCAGCCGAAAGCCAGACGCAAAAGGATGGGGCGATTCCGGTATCTGCATTAAAACAACGTCCTCCTTTCAATCACTTTAATTCTGCGGTCAGCTTGATAATAGAAACACATCATAGTAAGCCTGTAGTTTTAATACTTTAATATGCTGCCAACAGAACCGGACAATCTCTTTAATCCTTTGACCACGTGTGCACAGTACAGATTTTGGTAATATGAAACTAAATTGTATACACGCAGGCAAACATCTGCATTACTTAGCTGCTTTTCCCTGTTCCGCAAGGGAGAGACTTAGTTCATGTTGCTTTTGGTCTCCACCCCCCCGCCTCCCAGTCTGCTCAGGGAGGCCAAGCAAGACCTTTTCCTTTTCTGTGTACTTGAAGTGCCTGGCATCTGTTTATATCGTTGCAAATGCTGAGATAAACTTCTAGGCTCCCTTCCCAAAGCGCCTGGAAGGAAACAATTGACACATACTCTCAATGCACTGGGTTTCTGAGACATTTCCTACTCACCGGGCAACAGAGCCTTTCCCATGAGAACCATTGACTACAAACGGTGATGCCTGGTAAATTTAACGTGACACACATGCACCGCACCGTGATCCTGCGGCTTGGGGGAGGACGGGAAGCGCAGGGCCGAGTGCTAGGCTTCTCCTGGCAATCCAGGTCCAGCCCTAACTTGCTCTTGTACGCCCGACACGGGCCAACTGCCAGTGTCCTCCTGCGGCCCTTACTGCATTCAGAAAGGACCCCCCCTTTGCTGAGGGCTGCTCCCGTTGCCCTCCCCCAGGAAAGCCATTAGCCTCTCTGTGCACCTCATTAATTTTTAGAGCTGTTTTGGCTGACCAGAGGCACCTATTTCACAACACTAAAATCCCGTCGGCAAGATGCACAGCAAGACCTGCGGGTGACAGCGGCACCTTCTCCATTCGAAAGGACAGTGGTGGGTCGTGGCTTCCTCGAACTCACCCCTGCTGCAGCTACAAGTTTTCAAGTTAGCTTCTTGCGCCCGAGGAGAAACTTGACTGTGCACCAAATGCAGAACAAAATCGTTTCACCTGATTATTAACAGAGCGAGAAGTAGTCATCATCAGAGAGGTATTTTTCCCCCCGAAAAACTTTGGTTGAAACCACATCTTTTGCTTTATTAAGAGCTATTAAGGAATAGCAGCTCATGATTCACAGTCCAGATTTAGAGTTTGGGCACAGGAGACTCCCGAGTCAGTTTTGCTGGTGAAAATCCCCTCGTGTATTACCAAATTTAAGTTCTGTACAATGCAGCGTTCCCTCCCTGCCTGCAAGGATAGCTGTTCGTCTCTCGTCTCCATCCTGGCCAAGCACCGTCTCGTCGATGTCCCGGGAACGAAGCCATCTGAAGGCACACGAGCTCAGGTGCCGAGCCCGGCGGCACTGGGACAGCGGGCGCGGAAGGCAGCAGCTCCGGCCAGCCTGCCTCAGCGAGCCAGGCCCCCAGGCACACCGCCTCAGTGCAACACCAGCCTATTTCTTTTCCGAGTTATTCCATTTAAGGAAATGTAGGGGTTAAAGAAACGTAAACATAGGAAGGAAAAAGGTGTACTGGAAAATGAAAACGGTAAGAAATCGGCAGGCTTGAAGTTGTCTGACCTGGTAAAGTTTCAGCTACCCGTCAGTCCCTTGTGTGCGTTTATGTAGCCAAATTTGTGTGCTAGCACAGCCTGATCACCTACTACCTAGGTAATCCCGGTCTCCTTTCAGGTGCTCGCTCCCCATCACCCGCTGAGGTTTGCAGAAAGCTTCACAAGGGTTTTTCAGCAGGAAAAGGCAGGACCTGCATCAAACACCCCAGGTTCCTATACCTCCGTACCCGTAATTCTGCCTAGGTGTTTTTGCAGCCGCTGTGGCACAAGGCTGGACTCAAACTTGAACTGTCTGTCAGCGCGGATCCTTTTCTGCCGAAGGAAGAAAGGGTCGCGGTTGTTTAGAGACCGAGAGGCAGGGTGTGCGTGTAACACGCACTGAGCGGCTGCCCTGTCCACTGCTAAGCGAGGGGGAACGCAGCCGCAAGAGAACCAGGACAAGCCTGGCATCATCAGCGGACGATCCGGTTAAATCTATGTGATGAGGAGACCCTGGGATCTGCCTGCATGAGAAGTGAGCTGGGAGCAGGGGACCTACTCACCGTGCAATCATGTCAGCCCCAAACTGGACGACCCGAGGCCTGTGAAGCACAAGCCATCTATATTGTTCGAAACACGTGGATCTATTCATGCCACAATACAGGCGGCAAGTGACAAAAAACATCCATAGAGAGAGAAATCCACAGTTCAAGTGTGGTTTCCCAAACTACTTCTGGAACCGCATTGGCCTTAAAGAGCATTATCACTTCTTACCCCTATCCTTGGTAAGAAACCAATTCCTCCCAGAAGAATCATACAGAATAGACCTGACGCGTGATGCGCCCACGGAGAGTCGCAGAGCTCAGGTTGCTCAAGAAGTTTGAATTTAGGTGATTCTGGGGAGCTTCATCCTGCAACAACAGTCTTTCCACAACGCCTTTTGTATTGGGTATTTCAACACACACACGTAATAGATTACCAGTGGCCGTGGTAGTAATCCAAAGGCAGGGCACTACCAGAAAACCTGTGTTACAGGAAATGCAAACTGAAATCATAGCCTTAGCAGGAGGGAAAAGGAAAAAAAAAAAAAAAAGGTAAATCAGCAGATACGATTAGATTACCTAAGTGTGGTGGTATCTTTTGTGCCTGAGGTCTCTGCATTCACCTGACACTGAGCTGAGTCTACAGCTTTCTGCAGTCTTAGCTCATGACCACATGCAGACTTGAAGCCTGACACTGCGTAAGACTGAAATTCTTTTTTCATTCCAGAGATCTACAGCCAAACGAGCAAGCAGAAAGACAACATTTTATTTACGATCCTCTCCATTTTTAAGCACTAGCTCTTTTAAGGAAAAGGTGACAGTGCAGTGGCTTTTGCTTAGCAAAACCAAAACTTTGTCGTTTGGAGAAAGGAGCCGAAAGTTACAGGATCAAAGGATAAAGTCTGCCTGGTGCATAATATCTAAGAAGGAATCCCTCCCTCCCACATGACTGGGGTTGTGGAGGCTTAGAGCCTGGTCAGACTAGCCCATAAAGTATCTCAGGCTGCCACCTTAGAAGGAAACAAGATCAAAACTCAACATTAAAAATTTATCCAGCAATGAAAACAAGCCGAGTATTAGCAGTTTGACCTGGCCCTTCCTTTTACGTTCAAGGCTCCTTTCCAAAGAGCTGGGAGAGTCAGACGAAACCCCATCAGGCTTGGGCAGGCTCACGGTTCCAGCCGACACGTCTATGCAGCCACCCTCTTCTCCAAGGGCTCCGGCCACTCTCGCCTCCTGCACGGGGCAGCCGTGCGTCCCCAGGCTCTCAGGGAAGACTGGGACAGATACTTCAGGCAACCCGAACGAAGGGCTTTGCTCAGGATGCCCCAGCCATTTAACCTGGGGGTATGGCTGATGTATAAGACGACACAGGCAGGCAAAGGTGTGCCTTTCCCTGCCCATTTACATGGCCTAGCTATCAGTCTCCTACCTGGATGGAACTGAAACACAGCACGCCCTCAGGGAGGGGAAGCTTTACTTACTGATGTGGCTTCCGACACATCCCAGGAGCGTACGGCTTTCACTCCTACCACTAACGAGTTGCTAACTTGATGCAAACTTGCTCCGTAGCGATGCCTAACATTTAGGAATCTGCACCTCCTGCAGCTCCCAAGTCACACGAGACGGGCAGGGGATGCAGCCCGCCACGTGCTTCCTCAGCAGAAGGCGGCCCGGCACACCTTTGTGGCCAAGAAAGTGGTGTCGGCATACCGCCAAGCACGCAGCGAGACGTGGCACTAGCCAACGGGCTGCTGGGATTACAGCCAGGCTAGCGCAGCTTTTAGCGGCTGCTTTTCAAACCCGGGGCTGGCGGCAGAAGGGTACTTCTCGTTTTTGTGTGAGGATCAACGGAAATAAATGACATAAAAAGCTGATGGCCCAGGACAAATAAATCATAGGGATGATCCATTTTAAAGGGGAGATACTAAAAGTAGCACTAAGCAAGTCCCAAACTAAGCCCTGCTTAGTTTCAAAGCAGCTCAAGAAATAAGAACAAAAGGCCACGCCGTCACGTGCCGAGTGCCCTTAACTCTACCTGATTTTCAAGGGGTTACAGGTGCCGAAGAGCTCCCGGGACCAGTGCTAGTGGAGGAGCAGGCGCAGGCCCTCCACCCCGACCAGCTCCACCTTCCAGGACACGGCTGTCGCTCTGCGCTCCCAGGCGCGCGCGGGGTGGGACGCGCGACACCCTGCTCCAGAAAACGGTGCGCACCGCTGGAACAGAAACGACTTGCATTTCACCTAAAAATTGCCCAGGAGCGATCAGGAAGAGCATGAATTTCCACACGGATGAAAACAGAGGCCACAAAACCAGCGGGCAAATGGGAATATTTTCAATGACACATTTATCAATGTAAATTTGGGGTAGTAGAAACGACTCGGAAATTCACGAGACCGGTCAGCGACCACGGCTGGTTCAGGCAGTAGAAACAGGGAACATGACCATTTCCCCGAGCGCTGTGTAAGGGCTAAATACTGTTCCCATTCATGCACCTGAACACAGACACTGAAACTCAAAAGAAAACAAAACACAGCCATAACCAGTCCTCCAGACGGGATGAGCAGGCATATTCCCAGGCTCACCATTCCGTCCCCAGAGGGTTTTCAGAGCATCCTGATACTCGAGTGACTGATTTTCCAGGCGAATAAAAACTTATCCATCGGGTAAACAGCAGAAGGATTCACTGAGCACTTTGTTTGTTGAAATCTGGGTGATATCTAAACAAGCTAACGTACCAGTTGGAGATAAATCGGATCCAAATCCCTCCTGTTCCCCACAGCAAAACAGCCCCGTCAGGCAGCAGAACCACAGAAAAGATGTGTTTCCCTCCAAAGAGAGGGCAGGCTGCACAAGTGGAACTGACTCGGCTATTTATATCACAGTAACCATTTTGTTAGTGCAGACACACGCATTTATGTCTTACAGCGGCGATGCCTGGGCACAAGAAGACCGCTCCGCAAGAGGCTCCCATGAAGGGAACCCAAGGTCTTTTGAGGGACCGAGCGCAGTCTGCCGCAGGACCAGCACCAGCAGGGGGGTGCCTGGAGTTGGACAAAGGATGCTGGGTACGAGACTGGCTGGGAGAAGCAGAAGAAATCACGTCTGTATGGAAAAGACTGGAATAAAAGTAGCGCAAGTCTGTACCCAGGTAGCTGAAAACAGCTGAGATCAGGACGGGCCTCAGGCCTAAGGGCCTTTAAAACAACAGCAGTATGCAAGAAACTAATTCTTCCATGGTACGTGGCAGTCGGCCAAAGAAAATGGTCAGCGTAAATCCATCAGGTGATGGGACCAAATACTTGGAGAAGGACAAACCGTAAGGTTCACAACCTAATAAATGCCATCAGGAGAACTGCCGGCAATAAGAGAGATGCAGTAAAGGGCAAAAAAGACAGCAGAGGCTCCAAGAGAAACAAAACCCAAGCTACTGTGCCAAAGAGAGGTGAAATAGGAAGGAACAAGATTAGAAACAACCGGGCTGTGGTCAACTCTGCCAGTTCTGACAAAAGAACCCCGAATTCGCAGCTACGATGGAAGTATTCCAGAGAAGACCCAGCATCGGAATGAAGATGCAGTTACTGAATCGAGCAGGGAGCGTGTCCAGAGATCATTTTACATATTTGTGTCACTGCACGTCACATCTTAATGTGCAGGCCTTTACTAAAATCCCTACAAGGGGCAGGAAACCGAGCTGTGCAGGGCAGGACAGCATGTAAATCGGAGACTTTTCTTTTCTTCTTCTTTTATAACATCAGGCTCCTAGAACTTCACTATCTTCCAAAGGTCAATTTAATCTTTACGTAAAATGACCTCTGCAGTCTTTAAAAGGTTTCCACGTACCAACGCTATAGTTAGCCAGAAGGAAAGTCTTCCTAGCCATCTGTCTCAAGCTTGCACTTCTCAATTTCAAACGTACGCTCGATCGCTCCCCATCCGTGACCCAGACTTGAACTGCCAGATTCCTAACAAGATTCAGAGGCCGCTCCAGCGAAGCAAGTTTAAAAGGCGAGTTAGCGCTGTGCCCTGAAGAACGGGATGGCTCTGAAAGACAGAGCTCACATAAAGTCAAGCCAAGAATATCTAAACAGGAAAAGAAAATGAAAAAATGAAATGAGGTCTTTGTTTAACTTCTTGAAGATCCTAGAAACCCGGTTTGTTTAGAAGGAGTCACCAAGAACTGCGCCAGGAATCGCTAGGAAAGGATCAGAACATGAAGCCCAGAAGACGCACGTTGATGACAGCTATAAGGTACTGCTCCGTGACAGGAAAATATAAGGAAGCTGGCAATGAATTCTTGGGTGGACATGGTTTAGACAGAGCAATAAACATGTGTGGGGGGTATTCTCACTGAGCTTTATATAAGCCACTGCGAGACTCTTACCCACAACCCCATAAGCTGCTTTTCTTTCTCTCTTCTTTGGAGCCGTGAGAGGTTACAGAAGCCACCCAACCTGTCCTGCTGCGATCTGATCTAATCTGGCCAGGAGCGCTTGCATTCCACGGAAAGAAACGGAAGACTTGAACAACGCAGGGCTCTGGGGAACAGGGCAGAGGAGGGGAGCTGTGCCGGACGGTTTGATTTAAGCTTTAGGCCGAGCAGTTCGGAAGCACGGTACCTTTGAATTTTTTGGCATCTGCCTTGAGCGCTGACCACAGCTCCTTTAAAATTATGTCCCCTCCCAAAATGCTCCAAATGACCACCCAAAATAGCCCACCTTGCCTGAAAATCTCAGCCTCATTTTCCATATTTCCATCTCATTCGTTACCAAGGCTGACCTAATGACTACCAAGCTGTACTGGGCACTATCAAGTTCATGGATGCAGGTGGGCTTTAGAGCACCCTGCAATCTAAGGAAGAGCTGTGGTACAATGCCTAAGGCATCCAAGCACTGCCCCCGTTTCAGAGAAAGAGCCTCAAACTGCTTTCTGGGCACCAGAGGGCGGCTGCTGCTTTGCCCCTTGCAGACAAGCAGCAGGAAGGCGCGCCGCTGAAATCTGCGCTCCAAACTCTGAAGCAAACACCGTGGCCTTTTTAGAGCCTGAACTCCTCGTCACCATCAATGACTGCACGGAGCAGCACCTTGCCCAAAGCCTGAAGAACAAACGGCAAAGGCTGGGCACAAGTTAGCAACAAAACCGAGACAGACAACTGCAACATGCCAGGCAGAAGCCTACTTTAAACCACCATCCTGTTTCCTTGGGTTTGCAAAGTGTCAGGCAGCTCATGGGAAGTCCTCCTAACTGCCCGACTCTCATGAGAGAGAAAAACAGCCCCGCCACAAGCAAACCTTGATTCCAAGGCTGCAGTTATAATTAAACACGTAAAGGCCGCGGTGTGTTTTATGAAAGGCAGACTGGGGCCGAAGCCGGGGTTGCCAGAAGGCCGGGCTGCTGCCAGCACGGCACGGCGAAGGAATGCAAACACCACGATGCTCGCCGGCGGGAGCCCCATTCACCCAAAGGCCTCCCGACGCCCCTCCGGCGGCACAACCCTTCCTTCAAGGCAGCGCCCCAGTTTCCCCCGTCCCTTCTCAGTCTCTTTTCACTGCTAAGGAAGTTCTCACAGCGTTGTGCAACCGGACGAGGAGTATCACCCAAAGGGACAGGCCTCCACGAAGGCCGAGATGATGACTGAACTAGCGTACAGACGGCACTCATCCTAGCAAGGTCCGGACGAAGCCCAGCTCCGCTAGTTCTGGGCACACAGCTGAGAGCGGGAAGGACGCTCCTGGGTTCCTCAGCTACGCGAAGGCTGCGATTGCTTGACGTGGCCAAGCATGAAGGAGCCCAGCCCTGCCACGGGGTCAGGTATCTTCCACTTTCTGCCTCGCTATCTTTCCCTGTTTGCCAAGCGGGTTGTGTTGTTTACCTTCACTGCTTCTCTACGCCGTGGTTTACGGCATGGCGTACATCTCTTACAAATCTGTAAATTCAGTGGACAGGCAAAAAGCACGACAGAGTTTGCTAAATACAGCCCAACAGAGCCAACACTGGCATTACACATTTTACAACTGTGACTGGGCCTCCCCAACACATTTTGGGTTACCTTTTAATTTTAAATGTCCCAGAAAAATCCAGGAAGGGTAATCAGCACATCTGGGGCCCACATCTGGAGACTAAGAAAAGGCTTATCGGTTCTTCAATCTCCATCCTGAACTATCATATCCATTATTACTGTATCTTAAAAAAGAGCTGTTGGGCAGAGGAAGGTATATACAGTGGGTGGGAGAAGACAGTGAAACAAGCCTAGACTTGAATGCTAACTGAAATGACCCAGGAGAGGACCAAACCATCATCAAACAAGCCTAGCCCTGAATCCTAACTGAAATGACCCAGGAGAGGACCAAACCATCCTCTGACCAGCAGGCACAGCCTGCACGCACACTGATGCTGGGCAGCATCTACAGAAACTGAAGCATAAAAGAAGAGAGGGCTTAAAAAGTGACCTTTGTAGAGTCGTTGTCATGAGCACACTGAGACAGCCCCTGGCCTGGGCTACTCTGCACTGTCGAAGCGCCTGCTCTCGCTTGGTAGGGACCAGCAGCTTCGGGATGGTCCCAGTATCTGGAAACATCCACTCAGAGCAGTTGCTCCCATCAGAGGCTGTAAGGTGCCACGTGAGGGGCACCTTTCTAATTAGCACAGCCCTCAGCAAAATTAAGTTTCACTGCCAGGTCAGAGAGCTGATGATCACTTCTAAACCGATCAGAGATGGAAAAAAAGGCAGAATGGTACAGAAACACCTTCCCTTCACTGCCACGTACCTTATACTCACAGCGTGTGTCAGTGCAAAACTTATCGCCGCCTAAAAGAAAACACCACCTTTCCTTCGCAACGGGCAAACCACATCACATATTGACTCAGCTGTTCCTATAACATTTTCCCGATTTCTCCTGCGCGCACAGCCAACTTATCGCTACCTTCTGGAAAGTCAGCTTATCATCATCTCAGCTCGGGTTGAGGTTTTTCTCACGGAGCTCCGAGCAGGTGGGCATCAACACCTTCTCACACAGCCCCAGCAACTTTAAAGCTAACGCTGATTCCTGACAACAGATGAAGGACATCTGCGATGACCAGAAGGACATTCCAGGAACACAGACACCTGCTGGAAACTGCCAACAGTAAGCACACTCACAGATTTACTAGCGTCAAGCTAACAAATGACTGAAAAGTGGCATTATCTTAATGACAAAAATTTCCGAACAAACCACTTTGTGAGTGATTCATATTTCACAGACCTCACAGCATTTGTACTACTGACTTCATTAATCCGCACACACACAAACCGCTCCCAAGTTTTCCATAGGGATTTATCATATTATCAAAAGTCTGCAGTGAAGTCGTAGCACTAGGCCTTTTCATTTATGACAAACCAGTTAATGGCACATTTCAGCATCCTGCAAAGTGTCATGGAGAATTAAAGCTGGAGAGAAGCTCATCTGATATCTTTCATCCAGACACTTCAAAGTTGAGAAGATCCAAACCACCCGTCTTGTTTTTACTGGCTGTGCGGGGCCGCGTTTAGGTCCCAACCTGTGCCTGCCATTCCCAGGCTGTGCCAGCTGCTGCACAGAAAGAGAGCAAAAAGGCAGCGCCCGAGTCCTCACCGTTTGGCTTTTGCACGAGCAAAGCCTGCCTCAGTTTCCCCAAAGCAAAATACTGCCTACTCTATCTCGGCATATATAATCTCTGCATAGATATATAGTAAAGGTACCAAAGAATATTAATGAAGTACATTCAGTACTGAGATTTTATCTGATTAATTTTTTAATCGTATTTATTTCAAAAGCAATTAAAAACTCTAACTGAGATGAAACAGGTTCTCCAGTTATTTCTGAAAATGGAGAAGGTCTGCTTACAGTGGTCAAAAACTGAGGGCGGGGATGAGAGAGGAAAAACAAAATAAAGTGAATGGCTAAATACAGCTCATTTCTCCCACTTTCTGCCTACTGATTTTCACAGTTATCTTGACCCTTTCAACCTCTCTCCTCATTGATCCAACCATCAAGCAATAATCTTAGGCTTATGGCATCAGACAGCTTTCTACCAGCCAAGTGCAACGAGATGGTCTCGACACACCAGGGTCGAGACTAGAAAGCAAGGAGGAGGAAAGTGTGGGGAGCAGTCAGCTAAAATGGTAAAAGTAGTTACGGAAAGTCATTACAAAATCCCTGGTTTAGGCTCTCTGTATAGTAAATCCCATAATGATAACAGGATCCACCAAAAAGTTTCCACTCTAACAGCGTTTTTTCCTGAATTCACTCCTCCAGCAGCGGTATCTGAGAGAGACTCTCGAGATCTTTACTTCGCAAATCATCTGAAACGCGGGACAAAACCCCTGACAGGAGCGCTGGTCCCCTTCGTCCACGACAGGCAGCCAGAGCGCTCCTCGGGCCTCCCAGCCATCAAGCATCCTCCGCCCCACCATGAAGTCAGGGTGGCAGCCAGCCCGGGGGAAGTTACGCTCAAAGAGCCAAGAATACCTTATCTCAAAGGATAAGGTGGAGCTTTACTTTTCCCCTCTTGCAAAATTGGTTATTAAGTAATCTGTTTGTGTCACACATACCAGCACTCCGAACAGTGGCATTACAGCAATATGTCATTACCTTCAAGGAAAGGAACGTGCAGTGCTCTAAATGAATGGGAATGGTTTTCTCGCACAGGAGGTTCAGCTTAGGGCAGTGCCTCTTCCCGATTTCCCCCGAGAAAGCCTACGTTTTCGCACTTGCTTTCCTTCCACGCTCTGAACCGGACCCGGGCAGATCCCTCGTCCCACCGAGTCCCATCTCTGGGCGCTTATCTGCAACGTCGGTGCTGGCCAGCAAAGCAGCTCTTCGTAACTAAAGTGTCCTGAATGAATCAACTGAGCCCTCCCACTGATAGAGACAGTAGGGGGTGAGCTGGAATGGAATGATTTTTGAATGTCAACAGCTGATATCACTCATAAAACAGCAACATGCTCCAGCGTAGGACCAGACTGAGGTGCCACCGTAGAGAAGCACGAAACAATCTCTGGAACCAGGCCGGAGGGACATGCTTTTGTCAGGTATGTATGGTTTCTATTAACATTATATTTACTCAGCAAGGGCATGACCGACAATTGCCCCAAGCTGAAAATGTCTCAACATCCTACTGACCAGAAATGCCCGTTTTTCCCCCCTCCTTAAAAAGCAAAGTCCTTCCCTCTCCCCGACACCGCTACATAATGCAATTCCTGAGTGCCGCGGCAATTCAGAGCTGTTATCTCCATCTCACAGGCATACAGCGAGGTCATCAGCTACCAATAAAATGACACCACGCTCTTTCCTTGCAAAGAACGTGCAAAAGAGGGATGCTCAAAAGGACAACTTTAAAGTGCTGTCTTCATCTGTTCGAAACCAAACCGACCCAGAAGCAACAAAAGCAGCCTGCTTTCTCAGCAGGCTGTAACGTTTCGCAGTAGAGTTTTCCCGTTCTCCTGCAAACCCCTGCAGCTGGGGAACCCCAAGTCCCACTGCCCTAACGCTACACTGTCAGCTCTCTTCTGATAAAGGTTACGCTTTCCCTAGCGGAGGGAAAAGGAAATCATCTCTCCTCTCTGCTCAGTTCTTTTTTCGTACAAGTTTAGCAAAATTAAGAGTAGCTTTAAAGAGCCTTCCTGAGAAATCTGATCAATACTTACTGCTAGGTACACAAAATGATTGGGAGAGGAACGGAAAGAAGAGGCAAGAGAGGCAAACAACTTTACGATACGTATGTTGTTTCCTCACAGAAGTAGGCTAAAAATAAAAACTATCAGAAAAATGAAATACTCCTGGAGGTAACAATTCCACTCGCTGTTACCTTCTCCTACGGAGGATGCAAGCCTTTTAGAAAAGTAAGTTATATCCATACCGTGAGAGTGGCTGAAGTAACGGACAGCACTTCAGAGCTAACACCTTCGGGTCTCTAGACAAACGCTCTCCTCCTTGAAACCACTCCAGCGCAGAAACCTGGCAGAGAGACTTAAAAGCATCTGCACCAAGTGTCAGCCCAAGGTTTTCAACCTGACGCTTCAGCCTTTCCACTGGATCTTAAACTGAAAGAGAGCAGGTTTAGATTGGATATACGCAGGAAATTCTTTACTGCGAGGGTGGTGAGATGCTAGACCAGGTTGCTCAGTGAAGCTGCGGATGCTCCCTCCCTGGAAGCGTTCAAGGCCAGGTTGGACGGGGCTTTGGCCAACTTGATCTAGCGGAAGGTGTCCCTGCCCACGGCAGGGGGGTGGGACGAGATGGTCTTTAAAAGGTCCCTTCAAACCCAAACCATTCCGCGAGTCTACAATTCATTCTGTGCATGCAGGCTATGACTGTATGTGGGGTGCACGTGTGCGTATTAGACACACACGTACATTAAGTGCACTTATAGACAGGGCGCATATCTGTGTACAGAGTTAGATGTAGCTGAGGACATGCACAGAATCGTTTAGGTTGGAAATCTTCCCCTCTAAGGCGAAAAAGATCTCTTCAAAATGCCAGCGCCTTTAATGATTACGTGCACTGCGGTAACGCCCCAACTTTGCCAGGTACGCTACGAATTCAAGGCCGTCCCACTCCAGCGGAGCGGACTCGCCAGCCGAATCATACGTGCACCGTACACGCATCGTGACACCGACAGATGCTACAGCGTCAGCACCGGCCCCGCCGCAGATGGCGGCTCCTTTTGTGGTTTAGCTGGGTCGTTGGCGGAAGCCTGGCGAGAACCGAGGCGCTGCCTTTAGCACGAACAAGGGAATGAGCTGGTTACACAGCTCCAAGTCTCTCCGGGGGCTCAGGCAAGCAGCTACGGTTCCGAGAGGCCTGTCGCGTGCAATTAGAAATACTTGTTTCACCTCCTCTTCTCCTTACCCCAGCGAGGTGAACTGCAACTGGTCTGTGAGCCCAACTAAATCAAAAAAGGATATCTACATTGAAACGCGGAGATAAACTCGCCACATCTACAAATATTCCTTAAAGCATTAACCACAACCTTTTTCGCTACACCTGCAGACAGTTAAGAAGGACGCTCCCGCACCGCTCTTCACAAACAACAATTTGTATTATATTCCTGGGGCGTCACATATGGGCAATACACACCCCACCAGCATGGGGCAACATTTAAGACAGTAAAATATAGGAAACGTTCTCCCTCTCTGCCCTTGCAAATGTTTCTGCTGTGCCAAAGTATAAGTTATTCTGCAAGCAAAAGGCTAATACAAACCCCCCGTCATTCCGACCCTGCAGAGAGCAAACGGCCTCATTAAACCCAACATGATGATTTATAGCTACTGAGCACAGGCTACTTCATACAAGAGAGGAAGAAAACACGGGCTTTTTCATGGAAATGACCGGTTTGATTTGCTGGAAGTGTTTTAATCCATCTTTTTGGAGATTATTTTCTTTCACACTGCTTGATCCTTTACCGTCCACTACCAGTGACAACGAGATGGCTATAAGCCTACACCTTTCAAAACATTTTGAAGCGAAAAGTCACAAGCATTTGTTTGCAAATAAAGAAATTCGAATACAATTATATAGCTAAGCCAAGAGGGGAAGGATAGCACTGTGAGGTGAAATGCTGGCCTCCTTTCCCTTCTAGGTAGAGTACGTACTCTATCGTCCCTTCCTCCTTCTCCCCGGCTACTTTATCAAGCACACGGACAACTGATCCTCATAAAACAAGAAAAAAGAGCATTTGCTGCAAATAATTCATTCCTATCAGCTTAATAATTTTCCACAAACAACCTCAAACCGAACTCCTTCAAATTCCTTTCACCTTTGGGATTTCACAACATTTTTAGTTAGAGAGAAAACGAAAACCCTTTCAAAGGAGTCTACTCTTTTCCTAAAAAGTCAAGAAACTGGTTGCTCCGTTAAAAAGTTCCTCTTCAAGGGAAACACCTTCTCTTATTCCTAAGCTAAAACGATAACCCAGGCAAACGTCCACCCCTGCCACTCGTTTTTTCCAGTCCGCTTCTCCGTCCGCGACACCTGCCACCGTATTCCAGCGCTTCCAAGCGCAGCGGTGATAGGCAAGCGTTGCCAAAACTATATTTGTGGAGGAAAGGAAAAGAACGAGCCCCGATATTTCACAGCCACTATGCGAGACACGGCAAACACGGTTTTGTGGGAAGTGGAAACGTGTGCCAGCAGCATACGGCCCCATTCAGCCCTGAACTGAAAAAGGATTTCTGTAAAAAGCCAGTTTCCCCCACCAAGCTTACCTGTGTTTCGGTCAATTTTAAGATTAATTACTCGGCAAAACAAAGGCGCCCTTCTTCTCTGCTATCCGACTGTGCCGATCGTACACACAAATACAAATTGTGAAGGTACCCTTTCTCCCGCGCAGTCCAAGGTCTCTTACCTTCCACTTCTTCTTCATCACATACGTGTTTAAGGAAGGAAGCCCCTCTATCCAGCACTGCCTCGTCCTCCATCCTATAGTAATAGAAAAGAAAAAAGGAATGCTCAGACTTCTCCTGGAGCGAGCTGTTTGAACCGGCCCAGGTCCTGGGCAGGTTAACTTGCAAGCTGTTGTTCATGTTCCCGTGGGCACTCCTGTTCTCCTTCCAGTGCCTGCTCTTCCTTCATAGAGCTCCTTTCAAGTGGCCTTTGGTGTAAGCTGGCCTCACGCAGCTCCAGTTCTAACCTTGAGAGGACATCAGTGGTGACAGGTGTGAGAAAGGTAATCCCGGCTAGAAGGCTTTGGGGGTTTTTTCCTGTTTCTTGTTTCTTTTTTTTTTTTTTTTCCTGCCCCTCCTCCTTTTGCCTTTTTTCTAAAACGGACGTAGACACACACAGGCAAGTTTGGGACTGTCTGTGCAGCAGCCAAGAGTCTGTGGAATTCCAGGTCCCCTTTAAAGTTCTTCTAAAAGACCCGGGCTGCAGAACCACGCACACAAGCACGCACGCACACTACACACAGACACACACTCGGGTTCGAATGCGCAGTGGGAGACCAGACCAGCCTTCAGCCGGCCTCTTAATACCAGCAAAGCACACTTGTCTGCTGGGAGGCCAGCTTTGTGTCACATGTTGGCCTTACAGAAATCTGACATACGAGGATTATCCACAGACTGAGCTCCAGTAAGTCAGACCATCACAGCACAGTCATTTATGTGTGTCACCCATTCATTCATCCGTTCGGGCATGGGTTTTAGTAGCTGCCTTCTTCCCCCTCCCCTTTGCTCTCCACCCCTTATCTGCTCCTCTGTGTAGGAGAGACTCCTCGCTCTACGCCTCCGCCGTAGGAGTCCTCCCGTGGCGCTGCCCAGAGCTGGCGCTGCCGTATTTCACCCACAAAACGAGACCCTGCACGCTATCCAAGGGTTCCTCTGCCAATTCGCTTTTGACAAGCAACTATAAAAATGCTAAAATAACAAAGAGAAAAAAACAACAAACAAAATCGAGCTGTATTCAATAATCTCCTTTCGTGTCGCTGAGAGGCTAAGCGCACATTTGCTGGAGAGTCACTGCAGAAGCTTTCTGTCTTAATGCAACTGGAGACCGAGCTGGTAACCTGTTTTCCTACCAACGGCAACAAAGGGGCATATGTGGGTAACGATCAAAAACCAATACCTTCTCCTTATATTCCCCAGAGGGAACAGGGACAAACTCGGTACGGAAGGAGACAAAGCCTTCAAAACTCGTTCACATCCACACCGCTTCCACTTGTGATCCCGCAAGATCCTCCACGTGCAGCAAACACTTAATAGAGGGGGTTTTTTAAGGGTACATCCAAATTCAGGAGAGCGTAAAAACTGAGTGGATGAATACCAGGAAATCAAAATGTCTTAGGGTATCTGCCTTGCGTGTCAATACCTACCTGAACGACAACAAAAACACAACCAAAAAAACCCCAAAATTCAGCCACAAAGCGCCAGAGCCCTCATTTTCTGAAAGCAGGAGCACTGCAGCCATTCCACCACCTTTGCCAAGTCCTCCTCCACCTCCAGCACCTTTCCTAACACACCGCTGGCCTCATCCTTCCTTCTCAGTCCGCAGCTCAGCTCCCACCACCGAGTCTCAAACGCGTCACAGATAAAAAAGAAGAAAGCAAAACAGGCCAGATTCAAACCCACTAAGCATATGGAAATACAGGTTTTTCCTTTGGATTCTCGGATGGCAGCATTAATGCAGCACCATACCCAGAAACGAACGTGAGCACAGGCCCCTAAGTTTAGGTCCAGTTCAGATGTTTGGAACAAGGCCCATCTCCCCTTCACACCGGCGCTCTCTGCAAGAGACCCAGAAGCCAGAGGATCGGAAGAAGTTTCTCTGGGTTAGGAAAGGTACCGTCTCACGAGCAGCTGCTGCCCCGCGCGAAGGGGCAGGACGTGCTTCTTGCCAACAAAACGCACGGAGCCAGCGCTCGGGCACGCACACGTAAGCCTTCCCCGAAAGCTCCAGTTCTCCACTAAATTATTCAAGACTATTTATGCATCTTTTCTAAGGCAACAAAAGGGAACATATTTCATGGCTGCTCTTGCCTGTTTGCAACGGTTGTGAAGGCACGCCTCGATTTTTTTTTTTTTTAATTTTAATTCTCCCCCCCCCCCAAGCAGCACAGTAGCTACTTGCTATAAACACAACTGAAAACATCTGGAACAGATGGGACTGGATTTCCAGACCAAACGCAAACCGCACGCGCTTTATTACTCCGTACAGTCTGTTCTTACGCTTTCACACACAACGTGCCCGGGGATTTGCCTCCGTTCCCCGAGCACCGACACGTTCAGGCCCCTCAGCACGTGCCTATGTGTGCAACCACACCTGCGCATCCCACAGCCCCCGCTCCAACACCAGTTCCCAACCCCGGTTTCTCCGCACCATCTGAGGCGGCATCGGTCCAGGCGCGCAGC
Source organism: Nipponia nippon (assembly GCF_047370975.1). Taxonomy (NCBI): domain Eukaryota; kingdom Metazoa; phylum Chordata; class Aves; order Pelecaniformes; family Threskiornithidae; genus Nipponia; species Nipponia nippon. Next base: position 82,047,551 of record NW_028262380.1, on the reverse strand, counting down.
ACCTGAGAAGCGACGGCCTCATGGCAACGCCGGCCCTCACGCTTCTCCCCACCCTCCCGGTAATGGCACCTTTCCTCCCTTGGACCAGTTTATCACATTTAGCAGCCGCGCTTTCTAGCCGCACGAGGTTGGAAAACCGCTCACGACACACTGCGAGCCTGATGCTTTCCCCGAAACGTGCGCAGAGCGGATCCGAAGGAGCTGGGGGGTTTAAAGGGCCAGGAATAGAGCTTGGGTCGCCTTGGCACGGCGCCCCGTCTCTAATCCGCCGGAGTTCAGTGATTAGACTCCCAAGCACCACCTCCCTCGACTTGGTCTTTTCTGCCCTTCTCAGATTACCGCAGGATTTATTCAGGCCAAAATCTAGCAAGAAAATATCCTTTCTGAATTTGCACGGGGGAAATACTTCAGCCCCCTGCAATTTTTCAAACAACATGAAATGGCAGTTGCAGAAATTAAAAGAAAAAAAAAAATCAAGGGAAATCTTCACTTGGGTCTTCAGGGGAAAACTGGTAGAGTCCTATCAGTGAAGCACTGCAGCAAGAAAAGGTATTTTCACCATCCCATGGAGGAGACACACACACACTGGATAGAGCTAAGAAAGGGTGGATTTTTTTTTTTTAGGGCCCCTGAACAGAAACATGCCTTAATTTAAGTCTGGTTTACTAGCTCCTTGTAGCAAGGTAAAAAACCATGGGCCATTCAGACACTTTTTATCAAGACCCGCATCTTCATTACTGCTACTGCAAGGTTTTGGAAACAAGCCTAAAAGATTAATTAAAAAATACTGGTTTTCTATTTTCAGGGTCTAGATCTGAGTAAGTCGTGTACTCTGATAGACTACACTCAAGAGAAAAACTCTGAGCTGCTTGAATAATTGGCCTCTCTGGGTAGGTCATTAGGTTGGTACCAAACGTTTTTAGAAACGACATTATGTGTCAATAGGATTTTAACGAGCGTCACACATAGCCTACCCAACACAGCATGCAACTCAAACCGACATCCACAGACCACTCGCAGGTAGAGCTCACAGAAATAATTCTGCCAAACTACTCAGAAGGAACAAGACCGACGCCGTACTAACAGGGATCCGGGAATTCACGACGGAGAGAAAAATTAGTGTGAAATGGGCAAAAGGGAAGGAAATCAAATAGCACAAAGCAGAAACGACGATGACGAGGGTGTTCTCCAGGAGCAGAGCACGCCCTGAGAAATTAACAAGTACGTTGGGGTAACTTTCGGGGTGACAGCGTTCCTGAGCCTTCAGCCTTAGCACAGCAAACCTGATTTGGGTTCTCACGGCAAGTGCTGCGGTTCAAAACCAAATTATTTGTCACAGGCTAAAAAAAAAAAAAAAAAAACAAACCCAAACCAATTACTTAAAACTCCTCGGCTACACTTCGCTGATGGTTTTGCTGATCACCTCATAAATTCTTCCTGCAGGTCTCCTCGTCCCAGCACCCAACACTCGCAGCACGTCTTCAAAGCGGCCTTAAAGCAGCTCAGCTTTGCTGTTCCCCGTCCTAAGGGCGGCAGAGGCCCCCCCGCCCCGGCCCCGGCCGCAGCGCCAGGAGAAGAAGTGCTGCCACCGCCCGGCCGCCCGGCCCCGCCGCCGGCGAGGGGCCTCCCGCAAGCCCGGGGCTGCGCCGCTGCCGCCGGGCCTCGGGGGCCAGCGCCGCGGCCTTGCCGCCAGGCACGCCGGTCGCCAGCCACGCCGGCCGCCAGCCACACCATCCCCTTCTGCAGCTTCGTTATTTAGGACAGGGGAAGAGGGAAACCAGCGGCTGGCGGGAATACAGCAGGGGGGCTTAAGGTGCAACCCGGGCTGTTGCGTGGAGATCAGGCTCGCTCCAGTGAATCAACGCGTAACGTCGCTGGGGAGCAAGAAACGGGAGTTATTACTTGCCGATAAGCTTTTACGATTCTGCCCATTTCAAATGTCTTTTGCAACCAGGAAGAAACCCCGGCAAACTCTGGACTGAACAAAGGAAAACGAACGGAGCCAGCTCTGTGCTGACCCGGCTAGCCTAACGCAGAGCCCACGCGAGAGGCACATTTCAAGAGCAATCCTTTTGCAATAAGCCAGGGCGCAGAGTGCGTCAACGGCTTCGGGGAGGAGAGAGGATTGCGAACGCTGGGTCACAGAGCAGCAACGCCTGCCGGCCGAAACGGCGGGGCTCTGAAAGGGCTCGGGTCGGAGCTGCCGAGCGCAACGTGCCCGCCCGGCCGTGCAGCGCCACGGCTCCGGCTCCGCGGCCGTTGCGGGCAGGTGTGCGGAAGCCGCCCAGGCTCGCGGGAAGGGCAAGCCGAGTAAGATCTTGCTCAGCGTGCAGGATCGACCACGCTCCTCTGCTTCTCAGAGCGTCGTTTACCTGTCAAGGCTTTTTCCTCAGAAAACTGCTATCCGTAAAGTGGAGTGGGAGCACAATGGATGGGGATGCTGGGGGAGAAAGAGACAAAAATAAGTAAAGAGCGCACCAGGCGTCACTGGCTAAGCTGTTTGGCAGGTCTCGCGATCCCGCAAGGGTTGCACCTGAATCTACACACACACACCGTTCCCCCTCACCATTTACCTCCCAAACACCAAAGGGGGAAATTGTCCAGCACACAAGGCATTTTCCCTCTCAGAGGCCGAAACATAGTTTTCAGCTGAGGAGACTCTACAGCTCCCAGCAGAACAGACAACTGCCTCCGACAGCTTGATCCGTTTGGACACTCCGACACCCACTGTGCAAAGGACTCCTGCACCTCTGCAATTCCTCCCTTCGCTACCAGCAGCAAGCTCAGCACGACCCACGCGCACATACCCATCGGCTGCGTTTCTGCTGCTGGTAATCGCGACCGGAGCTCGCAAAAAGAAACGCAACGTGGCTCGCAAGGAACGGCCACAGGTACAACCACAGCCCCGCTCCCCGCTGCTGCCCACAAGGTACAGGAGCCCGTCGCAGGACTGAGACACGTCCTCCGCCACCAGCACTCCTTGTGACGAGCAGCATCGTGCAACCTTCAGCAACAGACGGAACAACGCGGCCATCAGCTAGACCTGGGGGCTCACGCAGACGGGATGCACGAGGTCTGGACCTGGGCAGAGAGAAGAGCCGCCAAAGGCTTCCCTGTCAGTGACACCGGTGCCTTCACCAAGCCACCCAAGTTAGATGCCCAGTGTGTGCGTACCTGTGCGCGTACCCCAAAGATCCTGAGTCAATAAGCTGAACAGGCTGCCTCTGTCAATAGGCTGCGGAGAGCCAGAGACAATATTCTTTCTCTTCTCTGCAACCTGTGAAGCATTCAGATACTGCCATGGTTGCGGCCCAGTGAACAGGAAACTAGGAAGGAGTCTTGGTCCCAACCGATGCTCTCACAGCCCGTACACAAATGCTTGAATAAACAGACCTAAACCGACCGATTCCTTTTTAGGGGCTAGATGCGTTTTGGTTTTCCACACATACTTGCATATGGGCTCTGTCACACAGAAAAATGAGCTTCTGACTATCCTCAGCATGATCTAGTTGATGCACTTTTAGAACGCATTGCCAAATTTATCTTGGATGCATTTTCCCCTTTCAGCTCTAAAACACCATTTATTTACATGCTTTCTCAGCAAAAGGTTGTACTCACCAGGAGCAGAGGAAGACAAAAGCCTCTGCTTTCTGCAGAAAGAACTTGCACTGTAATATTTTTAAATCCAAACATAAGCCTGGCTTCTTTTAAAATAACTCTTGATAATCAACAGGGAACTAATACCCGGGGTGACTGCTCTGCACAATGAAAGCGAGGAGAGCGATGCAGCGAGACTCATCTCCCGCAGACCTCTTGGCTGAATGGAGAACGCCGTTTCCCCTCTCCAGAGCGACACCCATCACCTCCTGTACAGAACCATCCAACAACCACAAACGCTACAAGATTAAAATCTGTAAATGCAAGGTGCTAAAAAGCACTCTTTTTTTCTGACCATGCAGGACACGTAGGAAAAGGCTGAAACACATACAACCTCAAAGGAGAATGGACTGCTCACTTCTTTTGGGCTGCGCTTTTCCTTTTTGCAGTACGGACTCCTATTTTTTAGTTCCAATGAACTGCCAGCACGTGTTGGACCGCGACGCACGCGACACAGTTGCTGATGAATCGCACATGCTGTAGTCAAACAAGGAGGAGGCAAAAAGTAAGGAAGCTTTGCCATTTTATCATCTTACTACCAACTTACAAGCGACTGCACGTTCTGGATTACTCGCCTTTTCAAAGGGCACGTGAAACTCAACGGTTTGCTGTTGCTCGCTCGTGTCCCTCAAGCATGACCGTGACATAAGCCTTTCGTTACTGGAGGCTGAAGCGTGCTTGTTAAAGGGGCTTTGGAGAAAGGACGAGCGAAGTAGAGGGCAAGCATGCCCCTCGACAGCCCGCGTAAATCCTTGAGGTCGCGCTTCCCGTTCTCCCCTCCCTCGAGGTCCTTCCGTGGAGTTCCACCTAGGTCGGGGTCACGACAAGACGGCACGCCATCTTGAAGGAAACAAGCCACTGGCCCAACCCGGCGCGCTTTGGCACAGCATGCAAAAACCAGGCCAGACAGGCCCAGCCCCTGTGTCACGGCGTAGCTTTGTAAAACCGTACGCGTCCTGCACCCACCAGCATGCCAACGCGCTCTCTGCATACAGCTACAAGACTGCTTTTCAGATTTCACACTGTTTCACCTCTTTTTTTTAAGCCACCCTCACGCTCAGTATGTTCTTGAGAATAAGTCATTTAAATAGACACATTCTCCCAGTGCTTCTTTGCCCCTCAGAGACCTCCTTTCCGAGAGGCTGCCTCCCCATCAGTATTGCCGACGGTGTTTTCACCTTTACGCTGCTGCCCATTCATTCGATTCAATATTTTCCCTGTCCACGCACACTGTGGTCTTCTCAGCAGGTTATGAAGACCTGGAGAAAACCACAAACCAAGGCTACTGGGTGCCTCTGATCAACCAGGCGGCACCAAGCAGAACACAAACCCCGATATAGGTTATTTGCTTGAAACGTCTCAGTTACACAGATTTCACTCCGGAAAACGAAGCCCATTCGTTCAGCAATACTGTGCCGTGCTATTTCGATTACTAAAATAGGTTTTAGTGCTAATGAGACATTTTTGAGAACTGGGGGGTATGAGAGGAGGGACTTGTATTGGTTTTGGTTTTTAATAAATTCCCAATTAAGTCATCTCATTGTTATTGCGAAATGTTTCACTCTACAGAGGTGTTCTCAGCAATTGAAATTAAGCCCCGTTATAGAATTTAAGTATGAGTCTCAGTTCTTGACCAAATCTTGTTTTCAAAAACTCGTACTGACTGGGACGTCAAGAACTCTAAAGGTTTATCTCAACTCACAGGTGAAGCCTACGAGAGCACCTTCCTGAAACCAAGGTAAGAATTATTTGAATTTATTTTGACAAAGTAAGTTCTATCACGTGGACTTCAACTTAAATGTCCGACAACTTCAGGAGAGCTCTTCAACTTAGATAGGTTCCAAAAATGAAGTAACTACTAGAAAAAAAATAATTAGGAGTGAATGAAACTGGAGCTTTCTTCGGCACAAACGAGAAAGTAACATTATCAAAACAGAGGGAAATACAAGGTGGGGATATTGGCACTGGACCCTAAGGTAGGTGTAGCAGTTGAAGCCATTGTTTTGTTATGTTTAGATTGCTTACCATAAAATGACACAACTCTATAAAAACTGATTAAGTCAGCTGCGTGTTTGTTTTCATTTCCTTCTCTTAAAGCAAACCACGGAGCTGTAACTGGAGCCATACCAGCAAGGAGAAGTCGACACTTCGTTCAGGCTTAATTTGAAACCGGTAGCGTCTCGGTGAAAGCCCTCTCTCCAGCAGGCCGAGGTGAACCTCTGCGGCTGAGCACCTGGTTCCTGACATCTCCCACATACATCTGCTATATTTAACGACGCCAGAGCCAGGAGAGGGTCTAGAGACGCTCCGAAAGGAATTCAAGATTGCGCTTACGTAGGAGCCTCATGAGATGAGCCAGTCAACGGGAAGAAGCGATTTCGGACTGCAAATATTATGAATATATCTGTTTGAGGCTAACATAAACCAGACATTTTTGTAGCTTCATTTGCTGCAAAGCATGAAATATAAATCACAAAAAAGTCTTCTCGAGAGGCAGAATGGTGTCAGGTTTTAAACCCAGAAGCAGTAGCGGATTTTTCCTAAAAAATATTATTTCAAGACAGCCTGCGGCATCTGATTTTTTTACTGTGACAATGTCATGTCCTGCAATATTTTTGTTACAGTTTTATGCCTTATGGGCAACTTCTTACTTGACCATGTTTTACACATCCGATTGGCTATCCCTACATTTTTTTTTCAGTTTTGCATAGTAATGGAAAAAAGAACAGAGCTCAATTTTAGCATGAAAAAGTTCCTAAAATCCCCCACCCGCTTCAAAACGTTTGCTTGGAGAAAAAAGGGTTAGCAAATTCTTCGGAGCAGTTCAAAAATAGGAAAGCGGCAGGAAAAGAGAGCACGTTTCAGGAGTGGGCGAAACAAGGCGGCTAAGGTGAAACGATGACTGCGAGACATCCAGCATACGTTTGCCCCACTTAAAGAAAATTAGGCAGCATGCAACACATTTATCATCTAGCGCATGACTCGAGGCTCAATAAACCTTAGATGAAACGGCTCCAGAGGGCTGATTTATGAGAGCATTTTCATGTGCTCTTCAACTAAACCCGTGTCTACTTAAAAACAATCCTGTTTTATAAAGTAGTTGCTCTTTGTTCGAGCCTTGTCTAAGAGCTCTTTTCAAGAAATCTGTGCCTAAGTATCGTGTCGTAAGACCACGTATCGTGGACCGAGAACCGCCTGCAATATTACAAGCATGTATTTTACATCAGCTCAGCACACAACTTCAAAATGGGCGCAAGACTTGAAAAGTAGGTAATAGACAGGGGAGCCATAAACGCCTATGTATAAACATACACGGACCTATAAACCTAGACAACAGAACAGCAACTGTGGGAAGTCTTTGCAGCATCCAGCATGACTATTGCCTACGCAGAGTCTCAAAAAGCAAGGTATGGGTAGCTGGGACCTGACGCAGCATTTCCTACCTATAGACAATGATGTTAAAGTGGGCGTCGCAGTCTTGCCAGGCTGCCTTTTCAAAGAAAAAGGTTATCTGAAATGGGAGTTCCTGGGTTTAAGTCCATTTCCCACTCAGCAAAAGAACGGGCAGTGTGTACAATGTGGGGTGGGGCAGCACCCGACTGGCACCATTAACCCAGATCTGGTTTTCTCCAGGGAAAAAAAAAATCCAGCACTCCCAATGCCGGCTTCCCCACAGGCAGCTCCGGCACTCGTCCTCCCGTGTGGCTGTTTTGGGGGAAAGTCTCTTCTCCCTAGCAATGACCCCCAGCACACTAAATACCCCCATTAACACCAAGTGGGTGAGACCAGCTTATACCCTCATTTCACTTCTGTAATTGCAGTTTGGAACTCTTCCCTTCCTGCAGGCTTCATACTTTCACACGCACGACTCCCCGAGCTGCACGTTTTCCCTCCCATCACCTTCCCAAGCATCTCCGAGATGCAGGTCATTCTAAAAGCATCACAAACCTCTGGACCACCGACACAAGCGTCGGGGCTGAGCCAGGCGAGGCCCCAGCCGAGCATGCGGTACAGTACGTACACTGCCTTTATGCTTTCTGCTGGGAGGAGGACAGACAATACCTGATCCAGCACAAAGCTCGACTGGCAGAGGCGGAAAGCCTGCTCGTATAAAACGTTTTGGACATATCTGAAGCAGCCAAGGGAGCTAATGCACTTTCAGCACTTCACAGAGTGCAGTCACAGCATTTCTGATCCAATTCCCGGCACTCTGAAGCGATAAGCGGTTTCACGATATGCTGGTTTCAAAGACATAATCCAGCATAAAGGATATTTTTAACAGGGATGATTTCAGTAATCTGCTCCAACACTCGACCTCATACACAGTCCGTGTGGCACAACGGAGCAGCGCAGAACGGCGTTACTTCTTGAAGCATGCTCGTCACCGAAACCCTTGTGCAACTACGGTCTGTGATGTCCAGCTGCAGATGGAGACCTGGAGAAAGCGCACGACCCAGAACCCTGAGCATGTCAAGGGCTTTATTTGATTTCTAAATAGTAAAGGCCTTGGGGGAAAGAAGAGAAAAAGAATGGGGGGGGGGGGGGGGGAAATCAATCTCTGCAAACTCTACCTGTTTACTAGATGAAAGTCCCTCTAAGATTATGTACTTTCTGCAAGTTAAACAATTACTCAGAAGTCAGAAGGGATGCGATATATTTGATATCCCATCAAAAGGAGTGCGATCGGAGCACGCAGCTGTAAAACTAAGAAGAGGCAAAGTCACCCAATCCAAGTGTCAGCATACGCACGTAGCGCAGATGGAGGAAAGACAACTTCCCCACAAATATCGGACAAGCAAGCAAACCAGCGGGCTTTCCGAGGCTCGAGTGCTCCAAGCTAACCTCATCCTCGCTTCAGGGACAACGGCTTGTCCGGAAGGCTTCGCAGCGACTGCTCCCCAGGGGAGATGGACCAAGTCTCTTCTGAAGAAGGTCACTGGCGTCGGTCCCAGTGCACGCATAAAATGCTTATTTAATAATAGTCAATCAAAACCAACACAAACGTGATAGCTAGAAATGCAAACAACCAATTTTCAAACTAAAAGCCGTTTCTGCCTCCACCGATGACACTGGGGGGGGGGGGGGGGGGGGGGGACACAAAAGCAAAAACCCAAGACACAACAACAACCAAAACCAGAACACAAAACCACAAACCAGTGCAAGTTTACTGAAGATGAAGAAAAAACATTTCCAGAGAGGAGAGGAGAGCAGGGAGAGAAATGCAGAACCAAGTTATTTTAAAGCCATCTGAGAATAAACTGAAATAAAGGAGAATTTCATCACTGCCATCAATTTAAGCTCCAGTCAGAACAAGAAGAAAGTAAGGCACAGCCCACAGCACCATGAACCCAGGGAGCCGTTCTGCCCCCAAGAGCACCAAGCGCTTAGCAAAACCCCCATTACGCCAGCCCCAGAAGCCAAAGGATGCAGGTCTCATCGCACGGCACCCACGAGGAACATCCAACAGCAACGTGACCGCAGGTGACGATTCCCTTCTGCATCACCACAGCGGCCTCGCGATCCCGTTCAAGGAGCGCAGTCTATTCTGCCTTCTGGGGGCTACCATCAGGCCGCCGGGACAAAACCACCCGTGCTGGAGCCCCGGCTAGCGCTAACCAGACTTACACCCACACGCAGGGAAACTTTTCTGCTACTCAAAGTTTCACGGCGTGATATCAGAGGGGCAGGTTCATACGTGGTTTTGCCGATATTATCCAACAAAGAAAACAGCGGTCACGGAGCACCGACGGCCATTGGGATAAAAGACAGTCCGGGGGAGCCTGGCTACCACGACCACTCGCCCCACAAAAGAGCTCATCCCCACCTTCACGCCCTTGACAGCACCTGCAAAGAAAGCAAACGGAGGTTTTGTACGCTTCTCAATAAAACTCCCTGCACTGGACAATAGGGAACAAGGTCACCGGTATACGGAGCAAAGCACTACCTTCGGGTGCCCCTCGCCCTTCCGCGTGCTGAGCTGATAGAGCGATGGAAATAATGCTTGACCTGTCACGAGAGTTAACAGTGACCTGCTTTCTGCCTTGTTTTCAATCTGCGGTGCCAGCGAAGAGCAGACCAAGCCCGTGATCTTTAAACTCAGACCTGCAGACGATCAATTAGTCATTAATAACAGTTTGGCCCGGACCAGGCGGGGACACATGATTGCGTTTGTGCGGCATTAGTCAGCGAACGGAGCGACACGGGTCCTTTCGCCACCGGGACGCCAACTTCAACAGGAGGAACGTGACGCAGCAGAGCGGTATACGCAGACAACGCATGATCCTGCATAAAGTCAATCCACTTAGAAATGTTAAACTCACTTTACCAGGAAAATGACTTTGCTACTGGATTGGCGCTTGCCTGCGTGGGAGAGTAATGTTCCTCATTTGGTTCTAAGTGCCCTAAAGCTGGATTTACCGTATCCTCCCACCGCAGCCAAGAGCACGTAACTGAACTGCTGAGCAGGCGGCTCCCAAGTTTTAACAAGACTGTCCTCTACATGACACCTACTTAAGGGCAGCCCAGACTTACTCAGATCAGCCTAAAACAAGACTGAGAACAAAACAGTAACCCCGAGCTGAAAAGTAGTTTCAGTAGTAGCAGTAGTTTCAGACCTAGTCCGTAAATAGGAACTTCCCAGACGTCCCTGAAACGTTCTCTTCAGAAGGGAGAGATTTCCCAGGTTCCTGTGCAACTCAGCCCTTCATCAATGAGGCTTGCAAGCCATGGCATTTTAACACCAGCGAGATACATAAAAAATATTTTATGGCTCCCTCATTCTCTCTCCTCCTCTTCCTGAACTCTGTAAAGTAGGAGTTCCTACTTCTGCTTTACGAACCATAAATTCAAAAGCATTTCCAAGTGCCACCGTTAATGTTAACACACTCGGCGCGATATACAGCCTACAACAAAACAACGTGCGCGTTGATTTTAAGTAGAGCACGAGAATTAGCGTGCGATGCTCGCGAGAGTCAAGTTACGAAGGTAACGGGCCAGGAATTGCACGCCAAGATCTGACACACAGGCATATCGGACCAGGCTTACGTGCTCGTGCTGATCACCCACCATCTGCTTTCATCCTCTTTTTCACACACATCTGCCTAAAAAACCGGAGGCAGACATTCCTTGGGAAGACACCTCAGAAAAAGGATTTTCCGTAACAGGCCCAAAACAGTTGGTTTGCTTTGGCAATACATATTCATAAAAGCACAACAGGGTAAGCGCTCCTTTTTAGGCTGACAGGGCCAAGGAAATGTTTTACTGACCTACTGATTTAAAAAAAAAAAACAAAACAAACAGATAAAAGGACTTGTGCAGTTTGGAGTATCAGGTGCGGCCACAAAGCAAGGGGATGGAGAGGGCAACGCAAGGCGCCGTGCGTGGCCAGCACCCGTCCGGCCTGACCTGCCCAGCCTGGTCATCACCTCTCCGGGGCTGCTCCGATTCCTCCCCAACCCGGCAGAAATCCCTCCGACCACCGTTCCTGGGTACGGTACTTACGCAAGTCGGCGCCTGCAAACTTCACCCGTCGTATTTAACTAGAAACCTCCAGTCCAGAAGAGGGTGCAACGGTGGCCAACTCCAGCTAATTTTCAATGGAGTTTGGATATGAAGCTGCCTTTTGTCCTTTTGGTGATAAGGGCCTCAGTAAGGAAAAGAGATAAAAGGTCCTCCTCGGTGACTGGGGCCAAGTCACATGTGCCTTAAACACCAGCTGCAGGCACTTTCTTAAATACAGAGTAGAACCACCTATCACTGAACCCAGCTTGTAAATCGTCACGTAATCAGAAGTTTCTTGGAGACACCTGTTTACAAAGAACAGCTTTACGCCCAGCACCTAATTGCAACATGGCTGTTTAAAGGTAAAAGGAAAACAGTCTACAGTAAGATTAAATCCCAGTTATCTGCACCCATTATCTTGCATTTTTTTATGGCTAAGTGGAATGACTGACCCAGGAACAGAGCCAGAAAAGTTGGGCTGATACCACAGTCCAAGACTTCACAGACACAGCATTGAGAATTTCAAATTAAGGTTCATATCCAGAAGCGTACCGACCTCTTCGTGAAAAACACTAGGGAAACGCTAAGCTGTTTGTAACCCAAGGCATTACTGTACCAGGAATACTTAACGCAAAGGTGTCTTATTCATCATTTAGAATTAAAAAGGCAGAAACAGGTTCAAAAAAGATGCCTTCGTTTGTAGAAAAGTCATTACAGGAACTTCTAGCGTTCACAGAAATCTCTATGCACTCCCACATTTTGCCACCGCTGACGGCTCAGGTGACGTTCAGGTTACTTGCCAGGAGATATATTTTGAGCACGATGAGCATAAGTTGCTTTTGCAATGCTTTTTAATAAATTAAGTTGTATACCTCATGTTCGGTGAACTGCATTGGCTCTGGGCTCTTCTAGCTTGATCTTTAATTTGAGTCATTATTTTAAAAGCTGGAGACACGATCTCCCTTTATTCAGTGTCTGGAGAGGATTCTGACACCGTAAGATATAGCTGGGATTTCCACAGAACTGTTTTGCAGCGTATTGCCTTTCAACAAAAATTATACATTGCATTTTTGGCAAAGAGAAGAGATGGGTGATCCAAACAAAACTTACGAAATATGGAGCTTTTTCTTTTGCAGCAAGTCCTGCTGTTTCACTGTTTTATTCACAGGTCCAGAGCGTCCGTCCCGGGTCAAACTATAGTATGATGATCCCAGTTACGTGCCCACTCCTTTAATTTATACTGCAAATAGGAATGAGCCATTAAACTGAGTAGTCAGAGCATCACGGTTGTAGTTCAGTGCCCACAACAGTCAAGGAGGGGTGCCTGGGCTTGCCTACGTTGTCAGCGAAGCACGGGCCCAAGCCTACGCTCAAGCCCAGACTTGCTCGCATTCTTTCCATGCTAGCAGGCTCTCAGGCTTAGCTTCAGAGCGCTTCTAGGATGGAAAATCCAAGGCCTACCACAAAGCCCAGCAGATCCAGCTTTTCCTTCTTGCCACCGGACGCCAGCAAGGTCCCACGTACCAGGCAGAACTCTCGAGCGCAGCAGCGGCAGGAACCGCGAGCCGGTCTGGGCAGGCACGGTGCACGGATGCTCCCTGGGCAAACCACGAGGCTTTCAGCCAGGGAAGCTCCGAGCCGTCGGGCTCCGCGCGCCGAAGCCTGCTCGCAGACCTGTGCTTCGAGCGCCAGCGCGATATTGCCAGGGACAGAGAGAGCTCGGCGCGGTACCGATCCCTCCCTTCCCTGCAGACCGCTCGCACCGCCGCTCGCACACCTTCCCAGCCACGCATCCGAGCGACACCCGAACTTCGTCGGGCACTCAGCCTTCGTTCTGCCTTCCAGGCTTGGCGAAATTTTCTTCAAACGGTTCTTCTATTTTCATCCAGGTAACACACCATTTAGAAGAGCGCTCTCTCTTTTTGAATGGACCTATTTTCCGTTTAAACGTTTCGCATCCTTTTAGCAGTTACGCAGGCTATCTGCGTTATACAGAGCGAAGCACCACGCAGATTAATGCATTAATCAAAGGAAGCCTTTTCCAAATTCAAACCATAGAAAAGGCACATACCTTTTCCTCCGCTAAACTAACCGAAGCACTTCTTTTGTCTGACACAAGAGAGCACATTCAGGACCCTGATTTACCCTAATATGGTGTCAAAACCCACGTCCCGAGGCACGGTTCAGTACCACATATACCACCCGCCGAAGGCAAGCATTCTCAACGCTTGTATGTCATGGAAGGCGGGCGCTGGGGAGACAGACTGCCGTTCCTTCTAAAACCCAACTGCTGCTTTTCAATATGTAAACTGATGGCTTACCATTCGTGAAGAAGTAGAAAGTGTCAAATACTGGTTTACCCCGACTGGGAAGCATTTACACAGTTATGGGGAAAATCTCTGCGTGCCACATTCCTGTGGAAGTACTTCTCGCTCTCAGGCAAGATAGCCTTTTCTTTCCAAGCACATTTTGGTGCTGTCTGTGTCGGTAACAGACTGGAGACAAACTCACTCCGAAATGGAAAGCATTTGAAGTTACCACTCTGCTAACAACATGTGTCTATTCAGGGTGTTTTTTCAACCAAACCAGTGATGCCATCGGACAGGGCTACAGGTGGACTGCGACTGGAAACGCCATCTAGGCGGGTGGACTAGATGATCGTTGTAGGTCCCTTCCAACTGAAACATTCTCTTCTATTCTCAGTAAATGTTCTATTCTACGACCTCTCTCGAACACCACCCTCCAAGTCCCTATCAAAGATGCACTGAAGACTTTGCACTGGTCTTCAACCGATTTCCAACCCCACCCCGCAAGCAGCTTACGGTTGCAATCTAGACTTTGTTCCTGCACCCCTCTGGCCCCGTTCGATCGGCTCTCTCCGCTCGCTGTGCTATCTCACCATGCCTTTCTCCTGTTCGTACCAGCGGAGCTACTCACGCGGGACCCAATCCAGCGCAGCACTTCAGCGTGGCCTTCAAGGTCAATTGGCTGAATTGCTTCAAGGCCAGAAGTCACCTGTGCCAAAGTGCTTTGTGGGAATAAGGCAACAGCCCCACAGAAACCAACCTCCCGTGAATGGTAGGAAGGGTACCAGAATTGGAGCCCGCCGTACCGTCAGCAGCAATGTGAACCACACGGCCGCGCTCCGACGGCACGGCTCCGGATTTCCAAGCTTTCTCTATGCACCGATACAGATGCTGGCTGCACTGAAACTCCATCCATCTCGGTGCCTTTTTAAGTTTACCTGTCAACCGCATTACAAAGGCATCTGGCGCTGCTTCCGTAGAACGCCACATTCGCATCTCGCCCGGGACGATGCTCCTCAAACTTGGTTATTACTCACAAACCCAAACCTAACAGGTCATGAGATGCTGAACAATTTATGTGGAACTACTCCCAGGGCGCTACGCGCCGTATTGTTGTGCCATTAAGGCTGTGGAACGAAGCTTCGTCGGGGACAGAAGAGAACAAAGTGTCCGTCTATTTTTTCATTGCGATTATTGTTTCTGCCTAGAAGACACAGAGGCTGGTCTACTGAACAGGGCCACTGTTCTTGAGCCGGGCTCTTTGTCTGCTGAATGCAGGAACTGTCAGACGTGGAAGTGATGTCAGACTATTCAAATTTAACAAGAATTTGGGTAAAAACCACTTCACGATCACCAAATTTACCCACTATGAGACCTAAGCAAAATGTGCACGTACAGTTCCCGTACATGAGAAATACACTTTCATTCAATTCCAGTGCAATAAAGCAGGTTTAATACGCTCAAACGCTACTTTTCCTTGAGCTACCGAGCAACGATTTCCCAACCTCATTCTAAACACAGAGCCTTCTCATATTTAGCAACCTTGATGAAAGATCTTTATGCTTACGTGTAAGGGTTGACAACGCGCCCGAAGTGTTATACGGTCACAGGTACAATAACGGCAGTTAACTTTTGCAACCTTCTGTTCAAGGTTAGCAGTTGAAATTAGAGACTCGGATCAGTAAAACTTCAAGAGGTGATTAAAATTAAGTAAAAACTTAAAAAAAAAAAAACCAACTTCAGGTGAAAATACTCTCAGCCTCAAGCTGCACGCACCAATGAAAAAGATAGGCAAGTTCTCTTTCTGCACCTACTATACAGAAGAGACAGAACACGAAAATGTTAATAAAGACGATACTTGACAGGCAAGACTCCAGTCGTCTTTGACTTAAGATTACGCATCCACATAGTCATCAAAATCAAAAATGTTACATGTTTGGCTCAGAAAACAGTAGCAAAAAAAAAAGCCAGGATATACCACAGGAGTAAATTTTAAGTGAAAAAGCCCCGAATGCGTTGCACGCGCAAACCCACCAGGATTTCTTGCATCATACCAGCTCATTGCGATAACTCGTAGAAGAAAGTAAAATTAAATCTCCGCTGGGGAGCAAGCACATAAAAGTTTAGCCTGCTTCACTAATGCCACAGATCAGCAGCAGTCACCGTTCACAGGTTAAAACAAGAGGTACCATCCCCACCAGGGCCCCCGTAGCTCCGAGCACAGTCTGCCACCCACAATTACTTGGGGCCATAGCCAGGCAGGTCATGGAAATACCCAAATTCCAGATTTAGGGGTAGGAACACTCCAACGGATCAAAAAACAAAAGTTCAAAACCACCCTCAAAAAAAAACCTGTACCAAGGAAATCCGTAGCTAATGGACGGGAAAATAATAACCGAGTAAGCTGAAAAAGCAGTCCTTGAAATATGTCTAAAAAGCAGCAATGCAGACAAAGCTGCTCTAATTTATAAAGAAACGCAATTTGTTTCACACTCTCTGGCTGGATCCAAGCTTTTCTCCCCTGCAACCCAGACAAAATATCCATCACTATGGACCGCACCTTGCAGGAATTATTTGTTTACAAGGCAAGGAAAATCATACAGCTCATCAAGCCCACATTTTCTCTTTCAAAATATTTTAAAATATTTTCATTTATCATAGTAACATTAGAATTGAATGAAGCCACTTTTATAATTATCATTAATAAAGTGATTTTAGTAATCATCAGTCCTAAAAGAAGTCATTCGAACAATTCCCACCACCGCCAAGTTCAATTTTTCAAGACGCTTTGAGACGCGAGATGTAAGGATCAGTACTTATGGAAGGACAATTAGGGCTTTTTTCAAGTCAGATTTAATACAGAGTATTGAGCAAGCATATATTATATAGTAGCAAAATAGAAACATGACCCTGCTCCCCTGTAAATGTAGTTATATAATAAACTCAGATATAACATACATATATATAGTTATATAATAAAGCTCGGATGTGAAATGCTGCAACTTGGAAGGTTCCCCCCCCTCCCTTAAAGGATTTCCTCAGGAGTAGTAAAGGCATAGATTAGCCATATTCTCTCTCTCTAGACACAAATTTATATATATAAAATAATACACACACATTTAAAAAAAAAAAAAAAATAACCCCCCTTCCATCTTTGTTTTACTTTTGCAGCAGAATTCGCTCTGCTAACAGCACCCGTTTCTGGAATTCAGATGCTGAAAGTTCATTTGAGCCGCAAATTAAAAGGACGCCGATTTTGGTGACGTCAAATCACCTCTTCTGATTTGTCTGGTGAGGAAATCTGTTAAAAACAGGGCCGTTCGCCAGTTCCCCTGATGTGCTCAGAAGGATCAGTCATAAACAGTAAGGATCACAGCTGGCTACTGTATGCTGTGAGTCCCGCTCTCCTTTTATTTACACGGCCGCAAACTTGGACAGGAATCCACAATTCCAAAACAAACGGAACGCCAAGAACCGAGATGTAGGTTTCTCTGATTTTCTGCTATTTCTCCCACCAAACTCATGCAAGTTCTCCCCACTGATGGTCCCTGTGGCAACTTTGAAAGCTCCTTCGGTGAAAAACTAGTAATTGCAGGGGAGTAATTCAAAGACAGGTCTCTCTCTTCAATTAACGTAATTAGGCAACTGAAAACGGAGAGGAGAGATGATACCATGGGGCCTCCCGGCTGGGCAGGTCACCGCGCCGGCGCTCGGTTTAGAAACACCTGATGCCACGGACGGCTTGCGCCCTCCCAGACCCCTAAAGGCTTGTGCACGGTCCTGTCCTAAATCCTTTTCTTTCATCGGAGGTATTTGCATCATAACTAATATCACACAGTAATTGCCAAAGCTTAACAGTTAACTGCATGTATCCTTGAGCTCAATCTCCATGCAAGCTTTGACCTGAAAGACTACGGCCGCTCCTCGAAGCCACTATTTGATATTGAATCATCGAGGTCTAGAGAGAGGATGGTAGAGATTTACCCGAGAGCGAGCACTCCAGCAGGCTGCGGTACAGATTTAACCAAGTATTTTTCCAGTTCTGTAGCTTTCTACTTATGCCACACACGGTTTTATCACCTGTGCAACGGTGTCCAACAGCAATAAAAAGCATTCCTGCCACAAACTGCACACAATCCTGAGCAAACTCCATAGAAACGAGATGCTGCGGCAACTCAAAGTTCAAGGGCGGAGGGTGGAAGCATTGCTTGGAAGGGTTGTAGGACTTCACCGCAACCTTGAGAATTTTATTGCTCTATTTTCAAGGCTCACGGTGATACGGTTGAGACCTCCGCCTCCCCATTCAAGTCCTGTTATTTAGAGGGAGCATAAAAGAGCAGCTTTCCTTCCCCCAGAAGTAGCACGATGACACAGAGCCACGCTCCTTTATCCATCTTAAACGCAAACTGCTATTACAGGGCTTTCAAAGAGCGCTCCCTTCGGAGCCTGCTAAATGGATCTGAAGGCGGAAGCAGCTAATTGACTTTGAACGAGAAAACCTGATAGTAGTTATCAGAACCCTTTTAATTTGCTCAAAGCGAGAGTTCAAATTCTAAATCCGATGCACAAAGAAAACATGCGAAAGGCAAGTCACTGGGGCGTGACAAGGATGCTAGCTCGCGAAGGCAATGTAAGTCATTTTTACCAGCGCCACGGAGGAAACGACCCGATGTCGCGGCACCGGAGTTAGAGACGCTGCGAACGCTGCTTTCAGCGAGGCATCTTTCAACCCAGCCTGAAGTCCTCTGGTGCTCCTGACCCATCGGAAGGAATTCGAGTGCAAACCAGTAAAAGCTACGCTGGTTTTGATAAGGACAGGCATAACAACGTGGTAACATAAAACTAAAAATCCGCAAATCCACACCGACGGACCGGCACGTAGGCACGCAGGAGCATCACGCTCTGTACCCACAGGAATAAGCATTTTCAGGCAGGCATCCACCCTCCTGAAGCAGCTATCTCACCCCGTGTATCTGCGCTCAATCAAGGCAACACCTCGCCTTTGCAACTGCTTCTCTCTGGCAGGACAGCATCTCCGACCGCCTAAAAACTGCGACCTGAAAATACCCGCTTGCAGACTCATCGGCAGAAAAATAAGAAATATGAGTTTTCTCTTTACTCTCTCGCACAGCAATTCTCATGCACAACCTTCCCCCAAACACCTTCCAGCTTCTTTATTATTACGGGTCGTCAAGGTGGCAGCGCAGTTCAAACCCTTCGGACAGAAACGCAAGCGGCTTCGCCGCCGCCGCTGGAAGCACACCTGTGTGCGTGAGCAAGGCGCCCTCTCTCATAAGGAGACCAGAAAACAAAAGGAGTTCCACATTTTCCCTTCTCACAGGGATGCGGGTCTTGAAACTGCACTTTGCGCACAAATTCAACCTTCTCTTATCAAGGTCAGACATCGGTAACCGAAGCGTTCGCCCCACGCCTGCAGCAGGGCTGTGAAAGGGCATTTTGAGAGCTCCTCTACAGAACTCCTTTTAAAAACCGACTGTGAGGAACACCACAATACGCCGCCAGCATACGAGGGTGTTTTCTGACTGCAGAGGAGTTTCACGGTTTAAAAACATAACATGGAAGTTTAAAGGGAAAACCTTCACGGTTACGAGCTGCAGAAAAACCTGCCGGCCCTTGCCGGGAGCCGACTGGATGTGCAGAGGGTGTTAACTTGCCAGGAATGCCCTGCGCACGCAAACCAAAACCTCAGCCCTCCTCCCCCCAGCTGAAAAAAAATCAAAAAGCCGAGCCGTCATTCCTTCTCGCCCCACTTTCAACTCCGGACAGCAGCAACGCGCCGCGCTGCCAGTCCCTCCTAGGCTAGCGGTCATTCCTCTACAGTTGCCAGCCCCTTGAAATCTCGGGAACGCAGCTTAGAGCAGCCTCTTCCTTAAAGTCCAGCTGCTGAGCTGCTGCTTTTATCAATGTGAAAGTCACGCTCGGCAGGAGGGAAGGGTAAGTTACGAGTAAAGCCTTCCCCTGATACTTTTTTGGAAGAAGTCTGGTTTACTTTATGTTTGCATCTAACGGGGGGGGGGGGGGGGGGGATCACAGAAAAAGCATCCCTGCAGATCGCACTGACATTCACCTTTCGGCTCACACCGACGCTCGCAGGCAGGTGAAGTTACTGACAACGACAACCCCCCGCTGAAATAAAGCCTTGCAAAACTGGGCTCTGCGCTCTTCTGCCGTGCCCGAAGTCACTGGGAAAGGTCTTTCAGCGCTTGCTTCAGCGCTGAACCGCCGGCGAGAGAAGGACGGACGCAGGCTGCGACACATCAGCTCGCATCCATGCCAGCACGCGCACACGCAGATGCAAACGGTCCCATTTCACCGTTCTGCCTATGACGGGACACTGTTACGACAAAATTAAGCCTGTCGTGAAATAGTTGCTGGGGTTTGGGAGCCTTAAGTGTCGGGGTTGGGGGGGGGGGTGCTCTGTACCTCGCTCTTAATGCACAAACAATTTGCTTTTCATCATCGACCAAAGTAAGATCGGGCGTATTCCCGCAGACTCTCGCATCAGCCGTTAGTACGTAGCAAATGCTGTTCCCACACGATACGCGACTCTGCGCATTTTGTTAAATCCAGCGAGCCAAGTTTCTTCCGTTTTTTTTTTTTTTTTAAATGGAAAATAGGCACATTTCAGGAATAACCAGAACGATACAGCCACTAAGCAGCTAGCAGCCTAAGCACAAAGTCACGCTTAGATGCAAAGTAAACTGCGCCTCCCTGAAGGAGAAGAGGGCACTCATCGATAGGACAGGGAGCAGCTCTCCGACGGAGCGGTGGCTGTGAGGGCTTGTGCTCGGGCCCAGCCTTGCTGCTGGTTACGCACCGAACTTGAATTACAGGGCTGCGGAGCAGGGCTCCTGCCGCACGCAGAGCCCCGCTCCCCTCGGAGCGCGCCGCCCGGCACCTTCTCCCACACCGTCCAAGCGCTAAAAGGATGTGCTCCTAACGAAGGGGAAAGCCGTTAATAAATAACGCTGCCGTAAAAAACAAACCCCAAAGATGCACGGACAAAAGGACGATTAAATTCTCATTTCCACGTTTGCTCTTGAGCAGAGGGCTCCGGGCTGCGGTGCTCAGCAGGAAGCTCGCAGAAGGGAAAAGCAGCAGCGAGGAGCTCGTTTCAGCTAGGAAAATACCCCGGTACGGCCGGGGACCAGTGGACCGCCGCAGCCCGAGAGGAACGGGGATTTCCTTACACCGGCTGCTGCTGACAACCGAGTGAAGCCAAGTTTTGGAAGTCAGCACCAAGTACCGGCGCCAGACAAGGGCGCCTGCAGAGACAAACTCCGCAGGAAAGAAACGGGGGGGGGGGGGGGGGGGGGAGAAATGTGCCTCGCTGGGGAAGCCGGGGGCGTCTCGGCTCCCCGCCGGTGCCCGGGGGCCGCCGCTTCGGGCCAGCCGGTGCCCGCCCGGGAGGGACCGGGCAGGTGGCGGCGGGGCCCCGGCGAGCCTCCCCGCTCCCCCCGGCCGCGCTCACCTGCGGGGCTCGGGCTTGCGGCGCTCCTCCAGCTTGGCGGCGGGCGGGGGGCCGCGGGCAGCGGCGGGGCCGGGCGGCTTCAGCAGGCGGTGCGGGGCCGGGCCGCCGCCATGCACCTGGCCGTCTCTCTGCAGCCCGCCCGGCTGCCGGGCGGCGGCCGCGGGGAGCGCGGGGGGAGCGCGGCGCCGGCGGCGGGGCCCCGCGGCCGAGCGGCGAGGCGGAGCGGCTGTGCTGGCGGCGCCCGCCCCGGCCCGCATTTAAAGCCGCCCGCAGGCTCGGACGTCCCCTCGCCCGCTCCCATCCCGTCCCATCCCAGCCCCCGCTCCCCTCCCCGGCCGCTCGCCCGCCGCTCGGCCTCACGGGGCCCCGGGGCGGGGAGGCCGGAGGAGGAGTCTGGGGGCCGGGGCTGCCGCCGCTCCGGCCTCGCTCCGCCCCGCCGCTCCCAGCCGCGCCGCGCCGCCGGGGCAGGTGCTCGGCGGCCGGTCGGGCCCCCGGCGGTGCGGGGCTGGGAGCCGGCCCCGCCGGTCGCCCGCAGCCCCGTCCGCCACTTTGTCGCTCAGCTCCTCGCCGGGCTGGGCCGGTGAGCGAGAGGGGGGCGGCGGGGGGCAGCCCCGCAGCGGGAACCCTGCCCCGCCAGCGCACACCGGGCGGCAGCTCGGCCCAGGGCAGGCAGCAAAACAACAGGCAACACGGAGAAAAGATCCCTGGGCGAGCATTGCGCAGGGAAATTCTCTCGTACGAGGCTCACCTCTCACCGACCCTGCCCGCAGCTGCAGTCCTAATTCCCCCCCTCTCTCTCACACGCTTCTCTTGCCCCGCAATGCCCTTCCAAAAGTTCTCCCCAGCCTGGTGCTGGGGGAGAGCACTAAGGCCACCAGCCCACCTCTTGTCCAGTAAGCGGCGGCTCTTGTGCTCGGCTTTACTGCCCCGGCCAAGGTGACGAGATCTATGAAATATGTTTAAACGGCGGGGCTCTGCGGACGGCTGACACACAGCATGGCAGGACAGCGATCCATCAGCAGAAAGGACGGGCAGGCTCGGGGGAACAAAGGGGGCTATTGTGGCGCGGGAGAGGAGAAACTCCGCTTCTTCAGCAAGGTCTAGGATTAGCGCACAGCAACGGCCTCTTCAGCTGCTCCTCAAGCCCCAAGCCCCGCTTTTGTCACCCGTCCAAATTCTGTATTAGGGAATAATACGCATTGGACAGGCAAAAAAGCAGCAGCGACAGAAACCACAGCGCTTGCCGACCGGGGTGAGCGCGCCGCAGAAGCCATCTCCCCGCTGCATTCCCCCTCGCTCCCGCTGCTGTCACCGCCGCAGACGGGTAACTGCCAGCTACTGTCCCCGCGCCCCCGTTTCAGGGTTTTCCTGAAGGATCTCAGACCTATGGTCTGCATGTGAACTGGTCAGGACTTGAGCTCCTCTGCTGCCTTGAATAAATCCAGTTCCTTAAGTCACTGTTGCTAAGCCATCCGTGGCTTTCCAAGCGGGCCACCGACAGCACAGCCATCCCTCTCATCGCTTCGAGCTGTATTTCATTTGAACGAATGACAGTCTCTGTCTTAACAAAAGCAAAGCACTACATCGAGAAGCTTTGTCTCCTCAAGTCCTAACCCAAATAACTATACACCTTCCCCTCTCCCAAAGGCGCAGGCAACAGCTCCGCATCAAGGAGTACACTCTTCATCCTCCCCCTCCCTCCTGATATTCCACTTGGTTTGTACCTTCAGCTTCTCCTCTATTTATAAATGAACTGGGAAGCTCCCAAAGAAAAACATTAGCTACTTCAGAAGGTTGCTGTTGCTGCTTAGGCAACTAACGGGGGTCTGAGGATCCCCCCAGGTGCTCAGATCCCCCCGTGAAAGCACCTCTGGGATGAGCCTCAGCAGCTGGCTCTTCGCTCGCTCTTTTAGTATCAAACCTAAATAACTCCCATACCCATTCCATTTCCTCACAAGTCATTGTCACTTCAACTACTGTCATCTTAAGCCCATGCATTTCATTTTCTGGCTAAAAAATGATTTGACATTAGGATGCATGATTTTAAGTCAGTCTTTAAATGTACCATCACTACATTTAATGATCTAAAACCCTACCGAAACCATTTCCAGGAGTCCTTAAATCAAGAGCCAAGGCAGTTATCTCAGCCAAGTCTGAAAATGAGTACACTCTACATACGGAGAAACGCCCGAGTAAAATGACCTAATAATCCTGTCTGTCATGGTGATTGACAAAATAAAAAACCATCCGCTGGAGCCAACCTGTCCCATGCACTCTCTATATCTACCTTTTGGCATTACGTCCACGCTTTGGCCCGCATATTCCCTCTTCAAAATTACCCAGTCCTTCCCAATATTTTTTCTCTTTGATTTCATAAAGGGAGATGAGATAAGCTCGTCACTCAGGACTAAAGCCCGCTAACTCTCCCTTCGCAGAGCAGGCAATGAAGCCAGCGTTGGGTTTGGGACGTCTTTGGCTGTCTGTTTAAACCTGCCTCTCAAGTCCGCTGGCTTCAGCCCCCTGCACAAAGGCTTTGTGAAGAAGAGGTGTGCCGACGGCCTTCGCTCAAGCCAACCTCCCACTCCCGACGAAGGCGATCAAAGCCTGCCTCAGCGACGGCCCAGGACACGAGGCCACCTTCAACTAAACGCCCGCTGGCACGCAGAAATTATTTTTCTGCCTTCTCCCCCAGCACGCAATTTTCCCGTGAGGTCCCACAAGGTATCGCTGTCAATGGCAGCGTTTGACATGCATACGGGTAACGACAACAGCCCAAGTTCGGATGGTAAAGATTAGAGAATACATAAACGGACATGCTCAGTGGAACTGGCAGGGGAAAACTTTCCCCGGGGGCAGGTTATTCCATAAATACATCTTGCCGCGTCTCTGGTAGATGGCTCGGAAGCCGCTGGTGCTGACCACAGCGTTGTCAGTCAGAGACGATGCTGAACGAGATGGAAAGCGGCAGCTCCTGCATTTCCCGGCTTTCGTGCAGACGACTGAGTGATAACGTGTTTGCGTTGGGTTAGGTCAGGAGTCGTTCCACCTAAGCCAGGAAGTTAGGGAGGATAAAACTATTTCAATAGAAAGAATGAGGTACAGAGAGACCACAGCTCTACTGGTCTAACAGGCTTTTTCTGTCTTTGCCTTTGTTGACAAATGGTCAGTGCCAAGCCATCATTTACAAAAGCGGGCTCGACCCCGAACACACTCATGCACGCAAGTGATCCTCTTTACAGCAACAAAAGCCATCTACACATATTTTCAGGACTCAATCCTTGAGCGTGGCTCTTCCTAAGGACCTTGAGGTTTGGGGATTTTTTTAGTTTGTTTTGTTTTAAAAGGATACAGGTGTGCACCTCATTCTAGCTGTTGAACTCAAAGGAAGAAACTCCTGCATTACATTCCTTCGTAGTGCAGCTCAGTTAGTCCAACAGCAGCGATTTCTAAGGGCAACCACGCAAAACAATTCTGTAGCTCCCGTATTTGTATTCCCTACTTCTGTTCAAGTCACCGAGAATCAGGACTTGTCCGTCTTTTCCGTCCGCTTCCCAGGAAATCCAGACAGAACTCAACGGCTCAGCAAGCATTCCCTGATAGCTGGTTATTAAAGGTCTAACCTCAGTAAAGCTATTGGCTTTTCAAACTTGACTAGCAGGTTCTGCTTTTTCTAACAGTCCTGCCTCAGTTCGCTGCGAAAACAACGTTCAATGGGGAGCTGACTTTTGGGACTCCCTAAGGGTCCTACCCCTGCCTCCTGACTGGGACACCACACGCAGGGCCCGAAGAAGCAAATTGCCAAATTCCCGCTGGCTTCCCCTGCACCGGCTCACGCTTTCATCTTTCGAAGGCGGCAGAAACAGGAGGTGCTCAAAAACATTCAGCTGAGGTAAGACAGAATCGAATGCCGGAGGCTTAAGGGGTTTTTTGCGCGACGTGAGCTTGATGTGCTTATCGTTAATAATGCATCACGCCTGCCCGAGAGCAGTGAGCAATCCCGGATCGCTTGGACAGCCACGTAGGCCACAGCAGTCTCTCCATTCGCGTCCAAAGGAGAAGAGAGCTACGGGGATTTTGTAGTTTGGCTCGATTGCTTCTGGCACCTCGCAGTACTCCTGATAACTTCTGATAGCACAGCGTAGTCGCCTCTAAAGCTTTTTCAGTAGATCTCTGGTTAATGTTGGAAGGTTAAACACTCGGAGATCAGAATATATGAAAGCAAGTGTTGCGTTCTACTTGACTGGGAAGCAACACGAGTTTGTGCTTTGCACAGATCTGTAAGCAAGACCTGCCCAGCTCTTACCAACTACTACTTCCAGGATCGCGTTTTCTAAAATGCTCATATTTCCTTGCAAAAACATCCCTTATCTTTCCAGCAAGAGCAACTCCTCCGTGCACGCAGCTGCCGCCCCTATCCCGGACAGTAAGAGCAGGGCTGCGTGGAGCCCCTGGGCTGCCGGGGGCCAGGACGGCAGGAGCGGGCAGCCAGCCTGCGGCGCTGCTCGGGGGCCCTCTGCTGGAAACCTGCCCCCCCCCCGGACCCGGCCACAGGCACCCCCAGATCACCAGCCCCGCTTGCCCCCGGGAGAGCGGGGCTAGAGCAAAGCCCAGCTCCAGCCCCGCCGAGGGGGGCGAGCGGCCGGTGACCCCTTTGCGGCAAGGCGGGCTTTCTGCGGGACGGCGCGAGCGCCCCGGCCTCGGGGAGCAGCGGGGAAAGCTCATTTCACACGCCTGACGTTGTGTCCTGTTCCGTGCTGGCGGGCGCGAAGCCAAACCAGTCTTTGGTCAATGAGCCAAAAACACAGGGCTTTGTTAAAATAAAGAAAGTGTGTTTGTTTATACACCCACAAAAACCACCAGAGCATAGGATGCCGAAACACACGCTTCCGCCACCTACAACTGTTGGGATACTGAAACAACAAACGCTCACCCCTCTAGAATGAGTGAAGGAGGAGAGGGCTAAAGAAGAAGGGAGCAGCCCAGCCTAACGAAGCGCTTCTGGGCTTGCAAGCACATTGCCTCCTCTCTGCTTCAGAGCGATTTCAGGCAGAAAGCAGAAGGGACGCAGATTTTTTTCCCCGTCTCAGGAGAGCAATCATAGGGCTGAAGTCAACCCCCTTTAGCACAAGGGCTAATTGTATCGATGTGAAAATGGGGTACAGAACGGGAAGCACTTCTCTGCCGCATGATAGATAGGGGTGGGCTGCTCAGGAGAGGAGCAGCATTCACGTCAGGAGGATTTACTCTGTTCCCAGTTTCTCCCCCAGCTCTCATTTAAATGACTGAGTTTCTCTTCCTCATTCCTCAGCTATTGCCATCCTGGGCCAAAAAAATGAAAGCGGAGAGGCATGGGCCAACATGCCCTCCAGTCCTTTTGTATGGGACGTGTACTGTGGTCCAGACCGATGCTTCTGAGCACCAAATCCTTACAAAGTATTAACCGTCGTCTTTAGCAGAATCCTTCTCACTGTGCATTGGCTCAGGAAAGCTTCTAATGTTTTGGTTCTGACTGGAAGGACATGGAGACATCTCACCCACTCCCAGTGTAAGGCCAAGTCCACCAACATGACCAGCATAGACAAAACTTGCAACTTACTGTCAAAAAGCAGCAGCCCCCTCAACGAGCCGTCTTACCCTCGGGTTGAAGATACCTTTCGACAAGCAGACGGTGATAGGCGTTAGGGTTAGGAGGCAACGTACGTCAGGAAAAGAAACTCTGCCTGCTTCTCTGAAATGGGATCCTTCCCTCTCCTACACTGATAGCATCTGGTCTCCAGCTCCGAATATCCTGCAGGAAAGAGTAGCTCGAACGGCAGGTCATTGCGATCCCCTTAATGCAAGACTACATCTTTTCCCGATGCAAGAAAATCCCAGCGGGATACATAACTGTGCCCGGGTGCCGAGCCCCCGAACACGGCAAGGGGATTCTGAAACGGAACTTTCCTTCCAGTGCAACTGTTGACAAGAGGGAGAGGATAGCTCTGGGCTTAGCTAAGGGATTCAAACCTAACAGCTTGCCAGCTGGTAACATCCAAGATCAGATATTACAGTCATCTTCAAAAGGTGCCCTGTATTTGGCAGCCTTCATCGAGATGAAACGCTCTGCGGACACCTCCACAGGGTTTCGGAGATGCCAAATGGCAGCAGCAGGGAATCCAAAGTCCAGCGTGCCGCAGTCAAAAGCGGCCTCCTTGTGAAATCCCTCCTGCTAGGGAACGGGCTCTTCACAAAGCGAACGCTTCCGAACTGTGCCGCGGGATCTGGAAGGCTTTGCTTACGGCTGAATCTGATGAAACAGATCAAAACTTTTTTGATGGTATAAACCACAAACTGAATATTTATAGGAAAGGCCTTGGATAAACACATTTGTCATCTCAACAACCATGAAGTCAAGATACGGGTGGCTCCCTCTTTTTCTAAAGGCAGCACCGGTAACGCAGATACCGTGCTGATAAATGACCAACTTCTCTACCTCATCCAACCATATACACAGCGGAGCGTCCTTCCCAGCTGCTGTCTTGTGATAGATACTTGAAAAAAAGCTATACAGCTATCACAACACGCAGCTACATAGTAAAGTCCATGGAGATCTGTATCGCTCAGCTCCAGACAATTAATCATTCACTGATTTCCAGTACTGCTTAGGTTGTTATTCTTGGAACATGGTTTTTCCCTTACTTAGCCAATTTTAACAACAGATATTCATCTAAATGTTTCTTCTTCTTCTCAGTTCACCTCAGCTCTTGGCCTTTAACCATTCTCCTACTGTAATACTACGGACTCTTCATTCCCAGTGACCAAAAGGGTTTCCATTGATTAGCTTGTAAAGCGCTGCCTATTTTTCCCCCCCAGAGAGGCCCTCTTTTGATACGGAGAAAAAGCCTACACAGGAGCAAGCGGTACTCCCAATAAAGTTAAACTAACTCCATCATATCTTCCCTTCTGCCAGTTCATTTCTAAACTCCAGGTCATTTTGATGCAGGACACAATTTATAATGCTGTATATACCAAAGGGTGGTTTGGTTTGTTGGTTTGATTTTTTTCCTCCCCCTTTGGGAAGGGTTTAGTATCCCATTGCCTATTCTGGGTCATCAGAAAAGTTTGCTTTTCTTTTTTAATAATTGAAGAGCGGCATTATCATTCACTAGTTTGGATTTTCACATCTCTTGCTCTTTCTCTACTCTTTTATATAAACATATCCAAACCAAAACATTTAAAAACAAACATTGGCAGGTCATACTTAGCCAGAAATTTGTGCTCTATAAATAAAGCTTTGAGGACATAACGATTTTTAAATTATTTGGTTGGTAATTCCAACCGAACCAGACTATTTTATAGCAAACGACAATTGCCCAGGAGCACGCGTAACTCCAAAAGGTCTTTGCCGCTTTAGTACAGTCTGAAGAGCAAAGCATCCTAGGAAAAGAAAAGCAGAGCGGAAGTGAAACTGGATCAATGTGTTGTCCAAGCCAAAACAAGGCCAAGAAAAAAGAAAACAGAAACCCCGCGTAAAACGCTTTTGCACTTTTTCACTCAGAGGCTATGTGCAATCACAGCAGAAACCTTCACAACTGTTCCTAGCAGAGGCTTTGCCCTCTCGGGCAAGCAAAGGCTGCGCCCCAGCAGCCCTGACGCCTCGCAGACACCGTTCCTACAAGGAGTTTCAGGTGCTAGGGGACTGGTTTTGCAACGGGAAGATCCTGACAAGAAACAGCTACCAACAGCCGCCCTCTCTCGCGACAACATTTCGTGAGGGCACGGCGCTGCTGTTGGAGCCCTTCTCCCATCATCGTGCAGTTTTAAGAAATGTGGGAACGAGGAAAGGGGAAGCAGAAGACAACGGTGCCTGCGAGATGACTGCTCAAAAGCCATGAGGCCAGAAGGGCGAAAGCATCGCTGAGCGCTGGCTGCTCTTCCCACGCTTTCCCAGCCCAGCAGCCTTCTGCTACAGCAGCTTCTGCAAGCTCGGGCAGACGAGGAGTAGCCCCGATCTTAGCAATTCATCACAAAGGAAGAAGGGAGAAGCAACCTGAGCTGCAATCCCCCAAAAGCAACGCACTCCATCTGAAAACCTTTGGGTATGAAAACCTTCCCCGGCCAACCCCGTCCGATATTCTGACCATCGTTCCCAGCGTTCAGCAGCAGCTGAGCTGTGCGCTTCGCTTAGGGCAACGCCGGCGAGTTCAGAGGAACTGCGCCCAGGAGAAATCCACCCACAAGACCTGTTGCTGAAACCACCGATTTAAATACCTCTCGCGGTTACCTCCAGCAGCAGTCGCTAGACGGCTGCGGCGCACAGCCCACATCAGAGCAAACCCCTATCTCCTCTCCATGGGAAGGAGGCAATTTGTTGAGCACAAGTTCAAGGGCAAGGACTGCCTCGTGCTCTGCAAGCGACGCTCAGGGCAGGCGGTGGAGCCCTGGTGGGAAGCTCCTCAGAAGCACTGACCTGGCTTAGGGGACCAGGCTGTCACGTCCAAGAGAGATGAACTACGTGATTGGCCTCAGCTTCTACAGGCTTCCAGTAAGCAAAATAAATTCAAGGCATATCAGCTTAAGACTAATAGAAATCAGGGCACTGTATGAAGTAAAAACGTGCAGAAACAATATCTTCTGCCTTAAAAACATAAACTCAGGCTTCGCCTCAGCATTTATGTAGCAACAGGAGACAACTGTCTCGAGACAACATTCTCTTCTGTGCGCTTTACGGGACTCGGGGCACGACAAGAGTATTGACAGATATGAAGGGACAGCATGTTCTGGTGGAGCATTTTAAGAAAATAATAGTGCTGTCAAAGGGCAAGCTTTTGTTTTATGCTTACACAACACCAGAATAAAATATTTCCTTTGGAGAATCTCACGTATCATTTTATTAATACAAACATACGAGGACTATCTCCATCTCTCAGAGCCTTGAACTTTTCGCCTGCGTTTCCCCCCCACGCTCACGGTCCCATCTCAAACCTCCCATCCTTCCCCAGCAAGGGAGAGGACATCCTCAAGGCACCCACCAGAGGTCTTCTTCTGAGACGAGAGCGTTTTCTTACAAAGCTGTTACCTGCAGCGGAGCAGCAACGAGTTGCCTTCCAGGGCATGATTTTGTCTTCATTTGCAGCCTTTGGTGGGAAAACGCGGCCCAGGGCACGAATATCCTTTGTTTCTCTACTGCAGCAGAGCCAGCATAACACATGGCCAAGCACCGGTGGTATTGTAGGCTTCTTGTGCAACTATTCCAGGTGCTACCTATGCCCTAGAAGTAGCATTAGCTCAACCTCTCTTCCCCCCGAAATGGATTAACGCTTAGCGTATATTACGGTGAGATCCCAGAAGGGTGAGGGTCCCAACGTGGCTCGAAGCGTACAAACGCAGAAACAAACTCTCCACCTGGAGCATCCGCTTCTGGGATGCCCGCCCCGACACGGGGCAACGGGCAAACCAGCTCCCAGGCACCCGGCGGCAGCCAGGGCCAGGGCAAACCCACCTACAGAAACGCGAGCCAAGACAACACCGGCTTGGGAGCCGATCGCTGGGTTCAACTACGAAGGCAGGGGAAGGGCGCTTGTGTGCAAAGGGGGCCCCAAACACACACCACCAAGAAGTTTCTGCCTAATTCCTGCCAGTGCCCGGCTGCTCCCCGCTGCCCCTCGATGAGCATTTTACAATCCCCTGCCCAGAAGGAACGGGGACCGTCGCCTGGGCCGGGGCAGCCTCCTGATCCAGGGCGGCATCAGAGGCGGCGAGGACACTGATGCAGGAGAAGTCGGATTCCAGAGAAGCTGGATTCCCATCACTCAGGACGTCGTCTCCTGGTCTTTTCTTTCTACTTTGCTGCCTACCCTACGTTGTGAGGTTAAATCCCAACTTCCTTCTCACATCAGAACTTCTTACTGACTTGACGGGGAGATTCCAAGGAATATTAAGTGCTGTTTGAAATCACTTCAAAGGACCTTTTTCCCCCGCTTGTATTCTAGCCGGAATGAGGAAATCGGTTTGGATTTCATACTTACATCTGCTCCCCAAGTCTTTGCGCATTTCAAAAACCCATCTTAACCCAAGCCTGTTTCTATTAAAAGGCTCCTGCTCCACACAAGCGCTCACGCCCATTCCTTTCCACTTCCACACGTATCTGCAGCCCCGCGTTCCAACTGGCAGCCAGAGGTGCCAGAAATAACCACAAGAAAGGCTGCCATGAAATCTCCAGCCAAGGTTTGAAAATCCAGGCACTTTACACAAGCATCTATGCTTAGAGTACTTCATCTGAAATCAGCCTGAACTTGGTCTCATAAGGTTTGCGGATCACGGATCAAATATCAAAAAACGCAAACGCAATTACTTTTTTTGCCATAAAAACATGCAGGATAACAGTTGTTCGACAAGCCTGTTAGTGCACACTGCTACCAGTCTGCTGATGTTCTGCCCCCCTGGTACGAGCTAATGGCTGGGTTTCATTCCTAAGTGGTTCCCCCCCCTCCCCTTCCTTCAAAGTCTACGCTACAGTGATTCTGGAAACTGGGTCAAAATGCAATTACTACATTCCCATGCTTTGGGGTGGGGAAAGAAAATAAAAGGAGGAAGAGCGGTAAGAAGAAAAACCATTGGCCGTAAGCCAGCGTTACGCTTCTCGGCTCCTCACCTGCGCTGCAGCCTGGAGCAGCCCTGAGCGCTCCCCCAGCAAGCTGCCGTTTCCCGGCAAGGGCGGTCAGGGAGGGGCACGCTGCGTCCCAGCGCAGGTTTCCCGGCCGGACCCCAGGCCCCCCTGCCCTCGCATCTGTGCTGGAGGATGGGAGCAGGCAGGAGATGCAGCTGGTGATGGGGAAAGGCCTGGAGAGCGGGGCAGCAGGTCTTGCAGAGGACAAGCAAGCGGCAGTCGCTGCCCTGCGACTCTCGGTCTCGCAGGGGAAGCCGGAGCAGCCAGCTCAGATCTCCAGAGCTCTCTCCCAGCTTGCCATCCCCATCTTTTCCTTTACTGTGGCATAAGCAATATATCCCAGTGCTTCTCCCGCTCCAGTGAGAAGCATTAGCTGGTCCCAAAGGGCTAGCGGGCCTTCTGGAATCCAGAACTAACCACCGACTGCTTCCTACGTGACCTCGCTCCTCGCCGACTTGGATTTTGCAAAGTCACTCACCTTCTTGTACTAGGAAATTGTATTACTTTTGCAGAGATACCGACAGACTCCCTGCATTTTTCCTCTCACCCCTAAGTCTGCACAAACCAACTATTCATTTACTTACTACAAGGAGTCAGCTTTACTGGGGCACCTCCTTTTGGTGTCATCCTCTGCTACTTCAGCTGACAAAACCTAAACTCTGCTTTCATATGTAAATGTTTTCCACAGAAGGAGGAAAATATTTGCTGTCTGTTTAGACATGCCCTTGTTATTGTCACACTTCTAACACAATCTATCATACCTTATCAAATTGCACATCTTCAGCATGCAGATGGTTTGTGACAACACGTTTAGGAGGCCTTCAAATATGGAAAAGGGAATGACTCAAAGACTTACTTATTCCACATCTTCCTACCTCGGGCTCTCCGAGAAACACAGAGCCCATTATACACGTCCCCTGCCTTCCCCTGTCTCTCATTGTTCCTTGTACACGCAGTTATCACAAACCATTTCCCTTTGCTGCTCCACTCCCCGGCTTTGTTTTCCACAATTCTCCGAATATCGGTTCCAACTGGGCAGCGTTTGCTGGCTCCGCTCCCAATTAACAACTGCAGGTTGGAGCTGGGTAGTTACGGCTGCAGATTAAGGCCTGAAAACATTCAACAGTTTCCGAGAGATACAGACAGACATACAACCTTTCTTTTCCGAACACCGAACACAGTTTATCTTGCTATTACAGCGTTCCAGGGAGATGTTATGCCACTAATCTTAACGATTTAAACGGATCACAAAGTTGTCTCAGCAGGAGCATTTGTCGCTGACAACAAACCGCAAGCCTGATGTTATCCAAGAAGTAACTAGCACAGGCTAGACAGATCATACTCAGGATAAAAAAAAAAAAAAAAAATGAATTTTCATGAAATCACTCTGTCATCATCCACATAGCATCACTGCAGCAAGCAATAACACAAGGCAAAATGGATAGGTTTCTCTTTCAAACGCGTTGCAAGGCACAGGATTTCACACCCAGTTGAAAAAACCCGAGAGCTTGCTTTCGGAGGACTCTCCTGCTCCTAAGACCGTCTAGAAAGCTCTCCTGCATTACAGAAACAGAACCTGGGGTGAAAGACCTTGCACCTGTGAAGAGTCTTATACTGGGCACGTCCTGTATCAACAAGAAAAACTGTGAAACACCAACTCTGCCACAGAGGGAAAAGAAACCATCAGGATTTCAGACTGGAAGCCACTGCATCCCTCCTGAATGATTCTGCCCCTCGGCACCCAGTCCCAAACAAGGCTGCCCAGTCCCAAACAAGGCTGCCCAGTCCCAAACAAGGCTGCCCAGTCCCAAACAAGGCTGCCCAGACCCACCTCCAGTCCGTCCACAGATCCAGCTGTGCCATTGGGTTCCTTCAGCAGGAGCGGACACGGCGGTTCGCAGCAGCTCACCTTCCACATTCGCTCCAGCTCAAAGGGAGAGGCAGAGCCCAGCAAACATTGTCCAAGCTTGGAGGAACGCTTTTTAACTTCAGGTCTGTTATGACATTTACTATGGCCCCCTTCTTCCCTCCCCTCTGCCCCCCCAGTGAAAGGGATCAAAATAGTTCCCCCCTGTGACATTTTGCTTCATTTGGCCAATCGACTGTGGGAGCGTCTCCGTTAAAGCCGCTGAAAGCCAAGCAAGAGCAGCAACGCCAGCCGCCGTCGGGGTGAGCGCAAAAGCAGGGGGAACGCCGTGCAAACCTAACCTTTCTGCTGCCGGCAAAGAGGGCATGGGGGCCAGAACAAATCGGAATAGCCCACTACTACAGTTTGCTTTCCTTATGCCTTAGGTGTAAGCTGAGCCCTTCACCTAGTGACACTGTAAGTAATACGTGTCAGCTATCTGTCTGTGGTCCAAACTGCCCATCTTGGGGCTGACTGGAGCTAGCCTGGCCTTCTCTCCTGCCTCTGCCGGCTTTCTCCAAGCACCTGACCCTTCACCCCACGCACCTCCTCTAATCCCTTCCCTCATCCCTTCCTTCTGGAAACACGGTCCCTCAACAAGCCAGCTACGCTTACTTCTGTTACGAGCCCTTACCCACACTCCTATCGCGGGACCCCACCACCTTACAGCAGCATGCACACGTCCGTATGAGGCCACCAAACACAATCACAGTCACCTTCGGGCTGCCAAAAAGCAGAACCAGTAACGAACTTCGCCGTGCTGAGAAGGGAGAGCTGCGTCCAGCTCTAGATGAGGACCAGATCCCACCTACCGCCAAAAAAAGAAAGACGGGAACGGAGCAGAGCTGGGATGGGGAGCCCGGAGAGTTGAGCTTGCTAGCCCCCTTGCTGAAGGGGGAAGAAGTGCCTCGGAGGTCGGTAATGCCATCCCACCCTCTGACCCATCCCGCCCCGGTGGGGTGCAGCGGCCCGCCCGCTCCTCGGGGTGTTAGCACAGGCGAACTCAACAGCAGGGCCGTGCCACCCCCAGCTGTCTGCTGCGCTAGGTAACTTCATGTCTAAAACTCTTGCACGCGCGTCTCCATGCTAGGAGAAAAGCAGAAAGAGTCTTCGCAACCACGAGGCCAGCAAGAGAACAGAGCCTCCTTGTTTTCTTGATGTACGTAAGCACTGAAGACATGGGCAGCCTTTGGGTTCAGCGATGAACTCCACAGCGCTCCTCCCTTACATCACTTCGCTTACTCTTCACG
This sequence comes from Nipponia nippon, assembly GCF_047370975.1. Taxonomy (NCBI): domain Eukaryota; kingdom Metazoa; phylum Chordata; class Aves; order Pelecaniformes; family Threskiornithidae; genus Nipponia; species Nipponia nippon. The sequence goes on along the minus strand of NW_028262380.1, from coordinate 82,012,792 downwards.
GCATCTCCACTTGCCTTCGTCCTGGTTCTGTACCCAAAAGCAAGGGCTCAGCTACTTGCTCAAAACGCGAGATGCGCCTCCGCAAAAATTGCATCACAGACACTCAGACGGGCAAGATTTTCTAGGGATATTAACTCCCTACAGACGCGCCTCTCAGAACACAGAGTACATCTGACTTCCATTCTCCCTAAATCCATCACGTACCTTACTGAGCAGTTACTTCTCCTGGTAGGCAAGCAAACCGAGCGCATCTGCCTTCCCTTTCAAGGCAAACGTATGAGACAAAACACAGAACTCGAAAGCTGTTCCCAGGGCAATCCCTTCTCCCCTCCATCTTGGACACTGCAAGTCTTCTGGAAAGTATTTCATTTCCAGCAGGAATCAGCTCAGATCATGTCTGGCCGAAGCACTTTTTTTTTTTTTTTTTTTTAAGCTGTTGAAGCAAGCGTAGCTGTGGCAACGACAGCTTTGACTATAGCATTGGGATATTATTGCACAGACCTTGCCAGCACCCTGCCTTGACCGAGACCTTGCTGTGCTGTACAAAGACAGACTCCGAGACAGCCTCTGCTCCACAGTGTTTAGTACCTAAGTGGACCGGGCAGACAGAGGAGGTGCCATCATCTGTGACTTAGAGATGGAGGTACAAAGTAAAACGGACTTATTCATCTGCCGTCTGCAGCACGGAGGGAACAAAACCAGCTTTAGCCCCATTCCAGCACCTCGCGCCTTTTCTTCTCATCCCGACGTACCTCCAGGCAATGGAAACTCAGTATTAGCCTCCAGTTAAGCCGCAGAAGAGATTTTCCTTCCATAATTAACTCTTCACAACACTCAATTTTTCTTGCTGCCTTTTTGCTAGGACTTTTGGGAAACAGGAGAAACAAGTTTTAAAACGTTTTTGACCTAAAGAAGGGTAACAAGTGATAGCAATAACATTCAGACCAGCACGTAAACTGTGCAGTGCAGAAAACTTGGCCTGTTTTTTGCGCCTGGATGCGCAGCTGTAGCCCCCAGACGTATTTCTCATCTCCCGCACCGTATTTATATAAGAAGTTTAACAGGGTCCTTACACGTATTTCAAGTCCAACGCAGCTCTTAACGTGCATGCCCTTCCTTCAAGAAGGCTTCTCCCAACGCCATTGCTACCTCTTCCCACTTGAAGCTCTCCAAGTCAACTGCCAGACTTATCAATATAAGAGTAAATGAGGAATAGAAGTTGCAGTGCCAAAAAACCAGCAAGCCTGGTTTTGGGAAGCGATGCGGCAGACCAAGAACTCCACAGGCACACCGTACGAAGCAGCAGACTGCACAAGGTCACCGTCCCGACGCAAGATTTTCAGCATTTTAGGGAACAATGTTTATGACTGACTAAATATCATCTCTTCTGCCACAGCCACCTCAGTTACCGTGTGCTCTAATGTATTCTGGTTTCGGAAACAGAAGCATGGCTGTGTTTTCATACCTGGTCCAAGTGAAGTCGGTACTGCCAAATTATCTGATAACATCCAAGTCTGATACACCTGAGGACGTAACCACAGGCTGATAACTAGCCCGTCAGGTTATTCGGTTGGTTTCTTTTTCCTTTGGAAAGCTGGAACGGCACCCTTACATTAACTTGTACTTAGGAAGAAAGCCAAAGCAATACTGCTGCCAGCCCAAGAACACCTAATGAGGAATTGAATTGTGTTCAATCCAAAGGTACAAGAAAAAAGAAAAAGAATGAAAAAAACATCGAAGAACACCACAGCAGAGTATTCAGCAGTTATCTCTCCTTTAAGACACAGCCGTTTGTAAGGATTTTGGTACGTTGGAAGGAACTTACTGTTGATGTAATTAAAACCCTGTTTGGAAAGGGTAATATTCCAAATTCAGTGCGCAGCCATCACAGAAACCAAGAGAATTTAAAATTCTTCAACTCCATGGAAATGAATACCGGGTAGGGGAGGGTGCTTTAAAACAAACCAAGCTATTTTTAACTCCATGTTAAACTGTACATTTCTGGCTTCTACAGCTAGCTCAGTGATCAGCTAGCTAGTCATCAGAGAAGGAACAGGCCATACGAAAGCACACTGGCATTGAACGCTTGAGATGTGCCTTTAAAGATAAATCGCAGAAGGAGATACAAAGGTTAAGTGAAAGGCAATTCCTGCTCTGGAGAGCCCGCTTCGCAGCACAGGACATTCAAAACCTGCCCCTGCTGGGGCAGGGCATCCACAAAGTGCCAGGTGTAAAGCTGCGGCAGGAATACGCTCCGGAGGAGGCCGTTGATCACGAGAAGATGTGTTGAAAGCCAAGGTAGAACTGCTGACATACGCGCTCTGCCTTCGGTGATTTCAAGACGGAGATGGGAGCGGGTCGTTCCCACCCAGATGCCTGCCCGGTCCCTAAGACCAAGCAACGCTAGCCTCCAGTCCACGCTCCGTGCCCCGTTCTCCGCTCCTTTCTCCGAGGCCCTCTTTGGGAAGAGGGGAGGAAGCTGTTTTTTACCACCCCGTCTTGCCAAGCCTCTGGGCACCCTACCAGAGGGCTTCTGACCTCTCTCCCAGGGACGACAGCCTGGAGTCAGATCACTGCTCAGGCCAGCCCCATCCCAGCTTACTAGCTGTTGCCGCATGTCAGCATCGCCCTCTAAAACCCCACTAAAAACATGAGGAAATAGAATATTCCCTTGGAAAAGAGTTCAGTCCTAAACATGTTTGTTTAGAGATGTTTCAAAAAGAAAACAAAACAAAACAAAACAACACCTATTTCCTCTGTTGTAACTGTTGAGGTAGCATTGAGTATCTCTTGGAGATGCACTATTATATCCATATGTTATAAAATTACTAGTTTATATATACCCCATCTACAAGTCTGAAGACTCGTATCATGCACTTGCTGAACACATTTTTCTCCTCTGATTTTTGGTCTGTATTACGGGAAGGATTGCCAAGAGCCCTAGGGAGGGCCTGTCACCATTCCTGCTGGATCAGAGACAGGTCATTTAAAAAGACTTTGAAGGATGCAGACTCAGGCTGTTGGAGATGACTCACAGGCCCCGAATGAGTCCCACCACAGCAGCGAAGAACAGATGAAGGAAGCAACCGGGAGGAGAGAAAGCAGGGATATAAGGCCCCAAAATTAATACTGGTGAGGAAAGGAGGAGAAAGTGGTATTCCAAGAAGTGGACAAAAGACGACCATCTACACTGTAAGTCAGAGCTTCTGCTTGCCAAAGAGGCAAGCATGTGCCAGCCCTTCAGAACAACAAAATCCCCTGTCGGCTATAGGGCTTGCTCAAGTTCCCAGTAGGGTCAGGCATCTGCAGCTCGTATTTATAGAAACGCGGTGTCCTCACCGCTCTTGTATAACATTGCACGCGGCGCGTCCCTCCGCTTCCCTTATCTCGGATTACGTGCAGGCAGCGCAACGTGAGGCACGGAGGAAAAGGACACGCTGCCCAGCTAGCGTGCTCCCCGCGCTGCCAATTAGCCCGCTCAAACCCTGCCTCGCGATGACAAGCTGCTCACAGGAGGGCTGCGCGGCAGCGGGTGGCAGAGGCGCCCAGGGGCCACGGCACTCATCCGGCACAGCCAGGATGGGCAGTTTATTCCTGAGGATGCCGCTATCCTGCGAAATTGCCTGAGCAATGGCGTTTTGTTGCATGTGGCCCGAGTTTCCCTGGCCGTAGAACAAGGATAAAGATCCTAAACTCCTTTTATAAGGCAGTTGGAGAACGCCAGAACCAAGGAGTTCATCTATTTGTGGTGTTAACGCTAAGGAAGGGCAGAAACCCGCCCCTCTCGGTTTTGCCAGTGGGACCAAGATTTCACTCAGAGGCCCCGACTTGAATTTCAGACACCACCGCTGACTCGCCCAGAAATGCCGGTCAAGTTTCTCTAACTTCTCTATGCTTTAATTTCCACGTACGAGAAGCAAGAACTCCCTTCTCAGAGAGTCTGAAAATTAATCAACGCAAAAGCGCAGAGACCCTGAAGCGGAGGGCGAGTATTCCCAGCCCTGCCTTTCAGCCATTCGGGAAGGAAGGCTGTGCACAGCCCCACAGGTGCAGGTTTATGTCCTGCAAAACTTGACCTAACCGATCAATTTATAAGCTCAAGGCTTTCAAAATGAACCCTTTAAGAATTTTCTTGTTAACATTTTTTTCCTCCTGCCTTTGTTTTTTGAATGCTTGCCTTTAGAAGGCATCGAATAGTAAACACAATTAAAGACTTGGGATTTTTTTTTTAAACTAACTTTGAAAAGCCGAAAGCAAAAAGCATTATATTTGTCAGCGTATTATTGTCACTGCAGATTTTAAAAAGCTACAGTAGACAGCAGATAAAAACAACTTGACCAACCCAATGCATCAAGTTAAAAATATCAAAACCTGGGTTTTGAAAACCTTTGAGCTTGCTTTTTTCAAGAGGAATAGGCACTGTTTCCAAGAGATCAGCTGTGGTGACACAGGGCTCCGGCCAGGGAGACAGCACATGCATTACCGTCATTTACTGGTCTAAAGGAGCGTCCCAGTTGAACTCGGGGTCCTCTTGTGCCTTCGGTGGCACAGCCCCTGCCTTGAAGAGCTTAGAGACAAATGAAGTCTCAACGGGGAAAGGACAGGAAAGGAAACAAAGACCGGGAGGGATAAAGCATCACGTCTAAGGAGCTCCACTGTTCCAAAAAGAGCAGATCTCCTCTTTTTTCTTCAGTCAGTTCTCTGCCCACACCACCGAGCAGCCGAGAAAATTCTTTTACCACCTGAAAACACTTGTTAAGTTCTATTACTCTTCTGGGATTTCTGTTTATCTTGTGCTGTTCACTCTTCTGACACATTGCAAACCATGGACTACAATGCAGTTTAACAACAACGAATCATCCAGTTACGTACTTAACAAATGAATTTTTTAAGCACTTTCTTTGCGATAGAGAGAACCACAGACAGAAAAGACACGGGAGACTTACAGCTAACCGTATCACGACACATCGTGTCCACAGCCTGCCTCTCACAGGTTAACACCCCTCACTCCTGTTGCTAAAGTTACAGGAGGCACGTAACGACACGTTGTTTAAGCAGGTAATTTTGTGAGACCTTTTTAGATAACAGTTTTCGAAGACCTATTTCCCATTCAGGACATAGCATGGCAGTTTGAAATGATTCACCCTCCTGCGCGACCAGGAATTTCGCCAGACATTCCTGCTTTGTTAGCTACTTCACCAAGTTCCCAAATACCAGCAAAATACTTAGACGTCTATGGATTTCAACACTTTTTGAAAGCTCCATAGCTTTGTAGGAGGGCAGTACGGTTTGAGTACCATATCTACATGCTCTCTCCTGCAGAGACGGGTGGCATTTTGTGATTCGGTTGTAAAGCAGCCCCAAACTCACAGACCGCGTGCATCGTTCACTTGGACCAAAGAGAAATCATCTACGTTCAGACTAAATAATCACTACACGCCCACACGCTATTTAAATGCCTATCAATCGATATCCCTAATTCAGCAGACCTTCGCTACCAAACATGGGAAAACACCCCCGAAACCCAAGATGCGCGTTACTAAGCTAGTAGTACCTTTCCACCGGTGCCATCCACCTTCTCCGTCGTCCCTCCACCACCACCAAACGACCTGATCGCTGCTTTAACCGCGCTTTGTTTTCTTCTCCCAGCTGCTGGCACAGAAGCTGGATAAAATGGAAGCCCAGATCCTACTAGTTTCCTGCAAGGAATTCCCTCTTTCCAGTTCTTACAGCCTTACGGAGCAGAGGGAGCCTATCGGACTACCCAGGGGTCTGGTAGAAAGCACTCGTTAAGAGGGCCTGAGCATCGGAGATGGAAGGGCAGAGGGGGAAGGAGAACATAGCCATCAAAGTAACCCGCAAGGGATGACTTCCCAAAAGAACGGCATCGTCAAAGCTGCAGGCCTCCCTGCTTTTTCCTGTCGGAGTGATTTTGCCCATTCAGCCCTCCTCGCCAGGGAACGGGCGGGAGCTTTCAAGCTGGGCAGCCTGCAGAGATCTCGTGCGTTGATACTCCCCCCTTTATTAAGCGTGGCACGTGTGTGATTATGCGGGAAGAGCTGGGCAGAAACGGTACCTCCTGGGCTGTATAACATCAGCCGGTCTCCTGTCTTCTGTGTATCCCATCCACACCAAATTCCTGTGGCGCTCTACACCCAAGCATTATTTTTTTTCCATCTTTGTTTTCTCTTCCCTTCCAGCCACACGTACAAAGTTTCACTCCATCCTTGCTGGTATCTTATCTTTCTATATCCTTAATATTTATTGCAGGAGTTGCTGCAGGTTCTAATTAAAAGCGATTCTAATTAGCTCTGTAGTATTTATTCTCACACTTGAGTATGAGTAATCAACTACAGATGCCAAAACTCAAAACACAAGGGAATTTATCTGTCATGCAAAGACCTAAAAAAGGCTGCTTCCTCTCTGAGCCACCACCCCGCCATCACATTTGTAGAACCGTCACCGCAACGCTGTAAAATGTTACGTGCCACAAATGTCACCGGCTGAAGTCGCCCAGCTTCAGAAAACAGGTTTCATTTTTCTGAAGCCAAGGAACTTGACCACTGCTACTTTCAGTCCTGCTGTGCATTATTAAAAGGTCACCAGAAGCAAGAGCTCTAAAATGGTCTCTGCAGTTCTTTTTAACGGGATATTTCTCCTCCTTCTTGTATTGAAAAGCAGTGAAATGAATTCCATTTACTATCCATTATCTCTCGGTTGCCACCCAGTGAAATAAGTGGGGGAATTCACTTCTCCTGAAATCACTTGAAATTCTTCGCTAACTCAGACAAGTACCAGGATGAAAAACCTGCCGAAGCCTTTTCTTACTCATCAACCAAAGAGTTTAGATTACTCCCTCTTACTTCAGTTTGAGTGGCAAGACATTTTCAGTGGCCGTTTAGGGGCTTGCTGGAAAATCCTCCCTCTTCTGTCAGCCTGCCAGACTCGCCGTTTGTTGACCCTGAGAACGCAGTACAAAGCTAATCTATTTACCAAAGCACTTTCCCCAGCGTGGGATGGAATAAGGTGCGTCTGGAAGAAGAATAAGAATAGGCAGTTAGGCAACGAGGGAGCGCTGCTCCAGGCATGAGTGGTTTATCTTCTGTTTGATCTCTTCTGCTAAGGGAAGACAAGAATGGACGTAATAAATCCGCATTAATACATGAAAGAAACAAACAACTGTCGGGAGTCTGGGGTGATCTGGGACATGAAGCCAACTCTGTTGTTACCTGGCTGCTCTGACACAGTGAAAAATTCACATTGTAAAAAGCAGTCATGACAAAGAGAGCAGTCATCTTTTTAAGATGAAGCAGCATCTAACTAAACAACAAGACGGAGTAAAGTAAGAAAAATTATTTGAAATGTAAGGTATCTCCTATCAATATTTTTGTGGAAATATTTCCTGAGGAAGCTCTCCAGACTCCTTTGTGTGGGAAGAAGAAATCCTTCTAAGACAGCGTGGGATCCAAAAAAAGTGCCACGAGTGGAGATTCCTACAAGAACTTTTGCCAGAATTTTAACTGGGATGCCTATTCCTTCCCGCCTACACGGCTTGAATGCTATGACATCCTCTCTTTTTCTCTACTGTCAAGGTTCTTTACCTACCTCCATTTTGCTCCCTAGCACGTGGCATTTCCGAGACTTCTCTGGTCTCGGATCTCTACCCCCCCCCACATCTCTGCCGATGCCACAATTACTTCCATCCCGTACCTATATACGTTACTTGATCTCTTTGATGAGTAATGCAATGTTTATCCACCATTTGATCTTCTCCGATTGTATCATAGCAACAGACAACAGTTTATAGAGGATATTGTGCGAACACCCTCCAAGAGAACGCGTCTGTGAGTCCTGCTGGCTTCTTGGGTAATGTTACGCTCTTTGAAACAATAACGCTAGTCAACAAGTTATCTTAATTTTATGCTAAAATTAGAGCCGTTGAACATTATTTATTTCGAGTCCACTGGTTTTACTGAACACCAGGAAGCAGCAAGAATGTGCCACAAGCGTTGCAACCCATAGAACTTCATCTGTGACATTCATGCAATGCCATCTGCAAATCTGAGCGTTCGGAACAGAAAACACTACCTGGCAACCACACAAAGTAAAATCTAAATGTGCTCACCACATTCCTTTCTCTAAATACATTTGTAAAAGGGAGACCTAAAACCTTTAGATTTGGATTCCGGAGAGCTTCTCCAAGTCATAAAAAAAAACCATGTTCAAACAAAGACCCCTGTAGTGCTACAGGAGAACATAAACAATCTTTCCTGTCCCTAGATCATTTGATAAAAACTATACCACCACCTATATTCAGCCGTTGCACTCAGATCAGTAGCTATAGGCACATTTCTCGCCGTCCGCGTGTCAGCATCCCTGCCACAGGTGTAGGGATGATTCAAGTGCCGAGCCCTCTCAAAACCTTCTGCAAATTGTTATCGTGAACACAGCACAACTCATCCATACTACTAGCAGAGCTGTACAGGCATGAAAAGCGGCAGTTAAAAAAACTAAGTTTCAAAGGAACTTAAGCAAGGGAGGGGTGATCCTTGCTTTTTAGGAAGATCGAGCTCATTCAGTCGTTTCATCGTACTGCAGTGTTCTACAATGGGAGGACTGCAACCGTCCCGTGAGCTCCCAACAGTGAACCCCTACATCTTAAAGGTTAATAGTCCGGCAGAAATATAGGTATCTTCTCCCACACGGTACGAAGTCACCTGAACCTCATCAGACTTGTCTTAAACTGGAAAACACATCTGGACAGCTCTTCGAAAAGATCCTCTTTTATCCCCATCATCCTTCTGCATATCCATCTCTCACCTTGTGCTATCTACCGGCTTACAAGAGAAGTCGGTTTTAGTTAAGCCTGAGGGAGGCTCGCTCTCAAAACTTCAAGCAAAACCAGGAAGCAAGATTTATAATGTGGCAACCCTGTTCTCCTTTGAGTCGCTCCGAACACACTTAGTGCCGTTAGCCAATGTCATAAACCGTGAGTCAGTCTACTGACTTTCTCCAAAGGCAGTTTTGATCCCCAATGAAACACCGTCTCTTTTATTGCTGCCGAAGGTGTTAGGAAACAGCACTGAACGCAGCTCCCGTGGACTTAAGGAAAAGGGATTTCACGTGTCTTTTCCTATGTACGATGGCATAGCACTGGCGTCACAAGCCTATACAGAGGACCGCACTGCAGCTACACAAACCCCTCCAGTTAAGTCCCAAACTGCTGCGGTCTCCGTAGCTGCTGACCGCGCTTCAGCCTGTCTCCCAGAAGAGGCTGCGTTCCAGCAGCAAGCAGAACAACTCAGACATTTCTTACCAAAGCAGTCAGGCAGGTATAATGCTTAAGTAATGTTTAGCGTCCACATTTCTTTTGTGACCAAGCATTCCTGGAAGCGTTACAACGGCCTGTCTTCGGCTTTATATGAAGCAGTGCCTAAAACTACAAAAGTATCCAGACTTTGCAGTTTTCTAACCTTTGCTGGTCAAGTCCCATCAACTGCTAACCAGCATATTCTCTCTCCCTTGGCAACTGAACCGTGTTCTTCATAATCCTTGCAAGAGTCCCTGCTGGCAGAAAGCAGTCCCAGTATCTCTCCTGCAGGTTCTAGGAGAGATCCCGAACTTTGGCTTCATAATCCAGTGTTCTTCTCCCTTAGTAAGGACCCGCTTACATCTGGCCTCTACTGACTTCTCCTCTGCCTACCCTGGGCAGGCATGATCTGGAAGGAAAACGTGATCATTCTTTTCCTGGTTTCACCTTTTCCCGCGTGCCTTCATCTGGCCCAATCTGTATACTCCACCCGGTACTACAGAAACACATTCTCATCCACCTTATCACGTCTCCAGCGGCATTTTGTTCTGCCTCTCTGTCCTGCTCTTCTGATCTTAAACTCCTCCCTAAGAATACACCACCGACGCTTGTTGACAGGTTGTTCCTATTTAGTCACTCGTCACCCCATAACGGTCACCGTGCATACAGCACCAGAAAAGGAGATTTAACAAGGAACGAGAAGTGATATGCAGCATCTGATGCACTCTCCAAATCCCTCCCCACTCCATTCCTTTCCCAATTAATAAATCGATGGTGACGCAACGGAGCAGACGAAAAGGAAAACAGTTTTTCAGCCCTAAAAGACTCTAACTTCTCCTCCAACTTTGAGTGCTTTAAAGCTTCTGTCGGCATTGTGCACACCACGTTTGACTGCTGCTTGCATGGCTTCAAACCAGATCGAAAACTCACTCAGCCTGGGATGTGAAAAAGCAGGCTTTTCTTTTTCTGCCCCGGCATCCTATCAGTAACAGCAATACGATATAACTGCAGTACAGGAGACAGAAAAGAAAAATACAAGTTGTTCATTCATTCCTGTAGTGGCTTTTCAAAAGCCCCTATGGCCTTTCTCAGTGAACAGGTAACAGGCACACGCCGCAGGTACAGCAAGATGAAACATGTGCCCACGTCCCGAGTTACGGTACCTATCGCTTAACAGCTGCGGGCAGACAGCGATTACGCTGTGCACCTACTAGAAAAAGCGACGGTGGAAGCGGTATCTGCACACGAAGAACTGGCCGCAGCGACGGTACCGTACGGATAACCTGCAGGGTACCAGTCCCTGCCCCGCAGCATTCTGTCACCCCGATTTACAGCACGACACAGCAGCGGGTGTAGCTGCGGTGACCTACGTCGTGTTATAATCACGCGATGAGAACATATTTTATAACATCATAACAAACAGCTGACAAATACCCACCAACAGCCTCAACTAATTTTCAGCTGTCCTTCCGCTAAGGAGGAATTCACTTTATTAGCAGGAAGGAGTTTCATGGCTCTCAGACGTTCTGTCCCATGCTGTCTGAGCCCACTGAGGACAGAGGTAACAAAACCTACCGTATTACCTATTTTTGGCTGCACAGCCAGCTGAGCCAAAAACCAAAAAAGAACAACCCAAACAATCTGAAATCAGATTTCTAAACCGAAGAAAGACCTTTTCCAATTTACGCATCATGACTAAGTTTCTTACGTGCAACAGGAGAAGTGAAGGTTTTGTGCTAACAGGTTGCGCCAGTATATTCAGATTTCCTGCTGCTGCTTATTTTTACTTGCTTGAGTAGGTCACCGACTTCTACATATATTGTCTATATTTCAAATCAAAATGTAGTGCTCTCAATTCATTTTCAAATTAGCTGCTAATATTTTAAAACAGAAGGGCTCAAATCTACAAAATACCCAGGCATGGGAACGTGCTTATCCATTTTGTTTTTTCAACCCACACTTTCTTCACAGTGTAAAGCTACCAATCAGATCCTTGATCTCTTTTCTTTGCTTCAGTAGGGGTTAGGACGCAAAGCAAAAACCATACCTATGAGCGTTTTACAAATACCTCGACGGATTTCTATGTCCACTGCGTCATCATGATATTTTATAATATGCGATATCCTCCCAAAATTACATTTTACAACACCAATATTTACGATTTAATTCCTCGTGAGGTAACTAAGTGCCCTCAAAAGCAATACATCCAAAGACAGACTGGTCACCTACCAAGAAAAATAACCTCTCTAAACGATACCAAGGGCAGGAAGGCAAGTAAGAAGAACTCCGAGGCTTAGTCTCAACTTACCCTGCTCCCTCCGCACAGCAGCGCGGAGGGGAAGGGGGCAGGAACGTGCCAGCAGGATCAGGGTGAAACTGTCCTTTTTGGCAACAGTATAATCTTAGATCGGGAACATCCCATTCCCCTTCCATCTCCTTACTAAGATCTCATGCCATCGGCACGCAAAAGGGGAAGGAAAGGTACTAAGTGTTCAGGTACATTAACTCCGTTTTACGGGAGAAGCCGTTGAGTTTCAGACCATGTAAATAAATACCTGACTGTTAGAGAGGAGCAAGGACCAGAAACAGGTTCGCTGACACATTCTGGAAATAAACACGGCCGTTCCATCTCCGTTATCAGATGTACCTGATCTGAGTCTCAGCAGGGTCCGCTTTTCTAAGCGAGCAACATCACGTCTCAGGATGACAGAGCTCTCGTGACCTTTATTGTTATTTCTGTTATCAAAGACATCACAAAATGGTGTTCCTTGGAAGCTCAATTCGGCTTTGATTTTCTACTGGAGCAAGGATTCAGTTTTTCCTTTTCATTGTTTATTGTTGTAGGGATCAGCCCTTTTGAGGTGTTTCATGTTATGACTTTTTACTCAGAAATAGATGCCGACTCACTGGAAGAAGACAAAAGACGAAGAATCCGAAAACACCGCTCTTAGTACTACTAGCTAAGCCTGCACCAGCACAGTCGACAGATGTGGAATGCTAAGCCCTGGAAATACTTGTTTGTAATACGTTAGTAAGCCCTCGCTTTCCACTTAGCTTAACAGTCATCCCGAACACATTCGGTCCTTCAAGAAATACGCAGGAACAGGATGAATTTTCTCCTCCGCAGCAAACAGGTAAAAGCAGTTCCAGTGCAAAGGGTATGTTGGCTGCATCGTCCCTCCCATTAGAAGACTTCCCTCTAAACTCCCCAAACAACTCTTAAGAGACATTTTCCAAGCAAGCAAGCAACTGCGCATCTGCTCAAAAGGTCTTTTCGATGCGCTGTGAGAATAAACACCAACTACGTTCCACACCTTCAGCATGTTTAAATGAGACCCACCAGGAATGCATCGCTTCTTGATACACCAGGCTCCCCTTTGAAACCTCCGTTCAAGGATCTCCCATCTGCTTGGCGAAGTCGCCCCAGGCAGAAGGATTCCCAACGTGACTCTGGCATTTTAAAACACGTCACCAGAGCGACGGAAGGATAGCTATGCCCCGGAGGGGCTATCTGGCGATGGGTGTCACGCCTCCCAGTCGCTCCCAGTGGGAGAGGGCTGCCCACCTCAGCTGCCCCCCGTGCCCGCCCCTGCCCTTCAGCACCACGGCCAGCGGCGGCGGCCCAGGCCCAGGCCCAGGCCGGCCTTGGGGAGCCCCCCCCGCGCCAGGCCGGCAGAGGCCACCGGCCACCTGGGCTAGCAGCCGGTGGGGAGGGCAGAGCCAAGGGTGGGGCCTGGTGGCCGTCAGCTGAAGGACTTCTGTGTGAAGCGTCTGCTAATGAATCTAACATCAGAGGTAGCGCCAAGGTGGTTTGCATCATCTTAAGACCTCATTTTCTGTAAATAACCAAGGTTCCCAGATTTGTTTTAAGCTATTTTCCTAGATCTGCTTTAAGTTGTTTTCAACTTAAAGGATGTGTTAAAGGTTGCATTGGGTGTAATAAACCTTAAATATTCATGGGCTTTGTATTTATTACACATCCTAGGCCTCCTATGCGTATGTGCCAGCATCTCCATTTCATGACAAACGTGAGCAACATTCCGACAGGAAGAGTTTGCACCTACCCCAAGTTAATAAATCCGAATTATCACATTAAGTTATAGGTTTCTTTCTCTTCTAATGAAGCTTTAGAATACTATGCAAGGAAGACAAATTTCCTATTGCTAAGTTGGGGAGTTTATCTGCTAAAAAAGAGTCGCGAAATACCACATCAGAAAGAGGTTGCTCTTAAATGCAGTTGGCCATAAATTGAACGCCACAATTACCAGGCAACTGTAACAGTTTGGTGAGAATGCTTACATAAATAGACCTAAGCTTGTATTTAAACGCCAGTCTGATTCTCAACAACAGGCAGTTAAGATATCTTCATCATGTAAGTAAAACTGAATTTACCTCGGGGCTGAGTTAAAAACGAAAAGCCAAGCTAGCCATTAGCGCTGGAAGTCACTGTCACCACTGCATTTTTATATTCTTTGTCTACATTTTGGGCTGTAATTTCTTATTAGAAGGTACCGGCCGCTGAAAAGCAAGCTTCAGCATCGTGCTTTGCCCTTCCTAAGCCCATCCTGCTGCCCATTCCCTGGAGAGCTCTCTCACGCTGTCTCTTTGCTATTCTTGCACTCAAAGCTCAGCAAGAAAGCAGGAAGCCGGGCAGAAGAATTTTCCTGCATGCAGCTTACACCGCAGAAACGCCCGCCTTAACCTTCCCAACGCCCCTCAGACGCACCGAGGCGTAGCAGAGTTAAGATTCCCAGCGACGTTATTTCTATTCACGCTTTGCCCAAGCATTTACTAATTTGGGAGAGCAAGGCCCGCACTGGCAGAAGGAGAGGAATGCCCGTTCTGGGGAGCCACCAGATCTGCAGACACCTGCCTGGCAACGATCCCTGTCCTGCACGGCTGGCATCGCACCCCTGTCCCTACCCGGGACTGGCATGTAGTTCGCCTGTGCATCAGCTCTTCCCACCCAGTGTCTCCGGGCAGCTGTCAGTGGCTCTTCCCACCCACGAGGCAGATCGCTGCTGGGACGACTATCTAATGATAGGCGCTCGCAGTTAGCGAGCTGTTGGAATCCCACAACGGAACTATAATAAGCACAGGGCATGACTAAACCTGAACCGCTGTCTACTTTTCCAGTGGCATCGCGCCATAACCCATATGTGATCAAGAATTTTTAAAAAACGTGACCCACATCCTCTTTCAATTCCTTACCCCTCTACCAGCAGCAGCTCGTCACCCACACAGCTCCCTCTAGCCAGCAACCCAAGTGGCTTTGGGAAGCCGTGTCGTAGAGCACCCATCTCCTCCCTGCCGGCACAGGGAGACAGAAACGCGTGGCCCACGACCAGCACACCATGATGCGCTCTGGCTGAGAAAGGGAAGGAGCGGGGCACGGAAAGCAGGATTATTTTCTCAGCGTTCTCGCTCATGCACTAACTAAACGTGAGACAACTTGAAATTCCGTCACTAGTAGCTACAGTGAGCTCATCGCTATATAGCTGATCCTGCCCTAATGTGAAATCAGCATTTCTGCTTGGCTGAGCGGCGTCTTCAGTATCCCGCTGCCGCTCTGAACACACCATACTTCGAGCTTGTTCCCACAGCAACTTGAAGGCGCTCTCTCCTAGTTAGACGTGCTGACTTGCTTTGCAAGGTCGCAGGGGGCATAGTGACAAGAACACATGTAGCCAAAGTTTCTCATTTGAGAACGGAGAAAACAACACTCATCGATAAGTAAGAAAACAATACTGCTCGTACCACTAAGCACTGCTCTCTTGTAGAGGAATAAGCCATTTTGCGTCCAAACTCCAGCAAGCAGGCAAAATAGCTGGCAGCACACTCCAAAGAGCATAAAGAGAGCGACACCTTGCACCATCTAACAGTTTACTTCAGCTATATTACCAGCCCTCTGGCTATCACTGGCTCCTAACTTCCCTACATCTTTGCACAGACATGACCAAGGAAAGCATCAAGTAGTCAGTCAGGAATTTTTAATGAGGAATGCCAGGACTGTGAGCTGAAAAGGCAGAGGTCGCTTTTCGCTGGACGACAGGGGACAAAACAGCCATCCTTGACAGCTTCTGCCGAGAAAACGAAGCGCTGGAAGCTTAATTGCGTCTGAAGCACTCCAACTCAGGCAATGAGCTAGCCCCAGATTCCTGCAGTGAACACTCTGCCTTCTGTCTTCCCAGCTTTCACAAACACTCTTTGGATTCAAGTAATTTGCAAGTAGTTAGCCCAAACTGGTGGACAAAAGGGGAAAAAAAAAAGTTGGGGGGAGGCAAGCTGGTCCTTAAACCAATGCATTCTGCAAGTTGATTTTAGAACCCAGAGGTCGACAGTCAGCACCCTAAAACTCTGCAGACAGTGGTGATGAAACGCGCGCACGCGTGTACGCAGGCACACGTACGCAGACAGCTACTCTTTTTATGAGAACAGCAACAAAAGGAAGGAAGGAATCATTCCTATCTGAAGTCACGCACAGTTTATTAAAACTGCCGTTCGAAAGAAGTCCAATTCTAGTCTCTTCCTCTGCCAGAACTCCATGCCTTAAATGTATACAGTACGTCGTAAACACTACTTAAACTTCTCCTTTTAACTTCCTAGCCAGGTAGGCAACTAGCAACGGCCCTATTTTAAATGTGTGGTAAAAGGCAGATAAAACAGCACTAAGCGGCCTGTTTAAGGTCAAGGAAGCCCAAAGGTCAAGTCAAACAATACACTTAATTTGCCTTTTTTTTTTTTTTTTTTTAAACATCAATAGGTTTTGAAGAGGTGTCTTCCCCTTCTTCACTTTTAGAAATAAAAAGATAGACCCCTTAAAGCCATCTCAGATCCTGCGCCTGAAAGCAATGGTACCCAAAAGCACTAATCGTATTCAAAACCCCCTCTTGACCAACACCTTTGTCACAACACTAGAGCAAGAGAAATCTTGAAAACTCTCTGCTAAAAAGCAGTTTCCTTCAGGCCACAGCTCCAAACCATCACCTACAGCCAAACAGAATAATATGGTCGTCTTACTCTGAACCCTCGCTGGGTGCAGTCCCTGATCCTAACAGCGCTTCCCTCAGCAGATCCGAGGCTCAAACTTTGCAATTCTGCTCCTCCAGGGCAACAGTGGGAACGAAGTCGGACCACGCAAGTCTTCGCAGACCGGGGCGGGTGCCGCATTTCACTGAAATGCTTCTGTTTTGACCTCAGTAACTGCATAAGCTGTACACACAGATTGTCTTCTGGACTTAATGACTCCTTACCTCTGGAAAAGTCTGTGTGTAGACTCCCTCCTATGGTGCACGGATACACACGCTCACTCGCGTTCTCTGGGATACACTGTCTTCCTAAGGCAACTTCCGACTTTTTCCTTTTTAACTCTGTATCGCTTTTGATTTTCAGGTGAGCAGCTTACTTGAAACAAAAACTTACAACTCGGTGAAAGCTCAAAGACATCGGTTTAGACTAAATCCTTACTTACTGCCTTTCAGACTTGGGGTTCGTGTCCAGATTGGTGGCGTGGCTTTCTCATTTGCTCACCATTCTATAGCCATTCTATAGAATGTGGTCTCCCAAACGCTCACAACTAGCCAGAGTCTACCTGAACTTTCCCTTCTCGACCAGGAGACATAAATTTCTCATAAAACGATATAGCGTTATTACACATCACCACCACGCTTGTCAGTCTTGAAGCCCAGGCCCTTACCTTTTAAAAAGACTAGTTTTCTAGTGGAATTCCTTAGCGGTACAGGTCACGCCTCTTAAGTAGCCAGGTTTTACGCCAGCCAACCACAAGGACAACAGCACCATCCAGCGGCCCCTTCCTCAGCGACGCTTACAGAGCCATGAATTAATGCCGAGTACCTCCTCCCCAAGGGGTTGTGAGGCTTAACGAGGATTTGCAGAAATATCAAGGTACTTGAACTCCCTCGGTTTCAATCGTGCAGGTTATTTCCCTGAGAAAGTGGGACTTCATTTCCAAAGGGGATAAACCCCAACGACACATGTAACCACAAATGATGGTCATTTCTGAAACGTTAGGAGCCTCTTGTTTTCAGACAGCACTGAGATTGCTTTCCACAGATAGCCGTCGCATAGCCTCCTGTGGGCGAGAACTTCAAACCATTGCTTAATACAGGTCATTCTAACAAAAAGTTCCTGTATCTGAGAGCAGGCACGCTTCCTCAGCGGTCTGCAAGCAAGAGTTTTGAGGAGAGAATTGCACGCGAGTCTGTGACAGCGGTGTTTCGTGCTCTTTGAGAAAAATACCGGGAATACTCGTGCCATGTAGTCAAATGCTTGGGAGCCACCTGCGATCGGTAGCGGGACTGCGTATCAATGTGACTGGTTATTAAATAACGCGTAAACAACAAGTTTTGGGGAAAAGGACTATCGTTTAAGTGAAGCTATGCGTTAATAGTTGTTGATATAAAAAACCAAATCATGCAACATCAGGCATCTCCCCGTATTGCATGATTCCACAGCTGCACACTTTACAGAATCCAGCGCTGACTGACAAAGAAGCTAAGTCCGTATTAAAATGTACTTTCACAGCGACTAGAAACGAAGTTAAGGAAACAGCAAACCAAAGAGCTTCCAACGGTCCTGAGGTGTCAACCGCTCCCTTCATCATTGAAGGCCACTGGTCTGAAGCCTGTTGGTGGCCAAGGAAGCCTCCACATTGGTTAAGAGCTGAAGGGCACTTCACACGTGGAATTTTCAATCTGCTGGTCCCAGAGTGCTTCAGGCCACAGAAGATCTTAACCACTCTCATCTCAAGAAAAAGACAAACACACTAATTTTCAGGTGACACTCCTGATGTCTGTGGTATAAACTGTAGGTTTTTTAGTGCGGGACAGTACTACCCTTTGAGATCAGTCCGTCCGTTCAACTGCTTAGCAGCCGGGCCAAAAAAAAAAAAAACCAAACATCTAAGGGGTCTGTATCCAAGCTCTGGTCATTCATCAGCTGTTTGGATCACACCTAGCGTTAGAGCGCATCTTACCTGTTACCTGGAACTACGGTAGGAGGGGACATTTTAAACAGCAGCATGACTTTTGGAGCCATTCCCCTTTCTGCCTCGCTACATGGTCTCTGGAGACCACCTACACTTGAATAGAACCAACCTGTTTCTGGGACTTATTTAGAATCATGAAATCATTTAGGTTGGAAAAGACCTTTAAGATCATGGAGTCCAGCCATAAGCCTAACACTGTCAGGTCCACCACTAACCATGTCCCTAAGCACCACATCGACACGTCTTTTAAAGACCTCCAGGGATGCGGACCCAACTTGGACTTGATCGCTGGGACATCTGCTTTCTCCGAGAGGCAAGTTTCATTTGAGGTCATCCAGTCCTCTCTCTAATGAGCCCACGCGTTGTTTTTGCGAAACAGTGAGTCCAGCTTGCTTATGCCGCTCTACTTTCTATAATTTACCTAGGACAAAGGGTTATCTCTCTGATCTTCTCATGGGTGATGTAACAACATGCTGAAGGAAGATCACTGTTGGACTACATTCCTCCCAGGTGCCTTATAATTACAAGGCAACAGTCACAGGGCTTTAGCAATAAAACAAGAGAAGTTAGCTTTAGTTATTTGAGCCAAAAGATGATTTAAAAAGAAAAAAGAAACCAAAAAAGTAACATAAATGGCAGTTGTATAAAAGCAGGAATAAACACTGCACACCCTTGTTCTGGAAAGAACTGGCATGATCTCATCTCAAAAGGGATTTAGGTGCTTAATTGCCTCTGCAACCAATTCAACCACTCAAAATTCCTGAGTCTGTGAAGGTAAGTGCAGATTTAATAATAAAATGTTCTTTTACCTACAAGAAAGACTGCTTTAAATGTCAGCTGTAATTAAATGCTGACAGCTCTCTGAGCTAAAACCTTTTGTAACAGCAGCACGGACACAGCGTCCCATTGCTAACGCTACATTTTACACTCCGCAGGGACCAATTTTCCTTTTCTTCTGTGGCATTACTCAGGAATGGAACAACCCAAGAGTCTAATCCCACTTTCCTTTAGGTTCCCAGGACCGCAGAGGTTCTTCCCACAAGCTATTTTCCCACCACTCCACAACCCAGGGCACGCTTGCTCAGCCCACAGCCGCATCCCGAACGCACTGGAGGATGTCTGTTTACCTTGACACTAGAGAACCAGTTTATGTTTTTCCTCCCTTCCCGTCATATAACCGCAAACTGGAAGTGCCCAACCAAAGTATTAAGTCATGTGTACAGCTGAAGCATACATTGGTTGTGGACTGGTCAGAAGAAACGACCGCAGCCATCGCTGTGGACTTCCTCCGCTACCTTTGACGCATTTCTGCTCTTTCTTTGTACTTCTGGACTAAGTCACCTTTCAGCTTTACGGCAGCATATGCTGGAGGACTGCAAGAGCCTCAGACACTGCCAGCCGTACCGGGAGCGGTACAGGTGCCTACGACAAATAAAAGAGATGATTTATCTTGTGCCCAGAGGCCTCTGAAAGGGCCCAGGGCCAAACTGCAGCAAAAAACCAGGACTGTTAGTTGCCAGGTGAAACAGTCGGCAGGCTGGCTCAGCCAGGCTTCAGCTTCAGACTCTTCTCAATTAGCTGTGCAGGCCCTGGGGCTCTGCTGAAGGTGCATTCCCATCAGGACACCAGACCAGTTTATTATCACAGAGCAACGAGAAGTTTTTTTCCTCTCTGCAGCCAAGACAAGCAACTGTGGGACTTGATGAAGGCGGTTAGAGCGTTATTGTATCGCAAACACTGGGCTTCTGCTCCTACCTCTCCTTGTTTATACCGCAAAGGCCACACACCCCTTTCTTAACAAGCGGGAAAGGGAGGAAGGACTCTCAAGGAGATGGATGAAATCAAGTAGTTTGTGCCTCCATAACTTCAGGAGTGACCAGGGAGGCCGAGGCTATTTTGGCCACCAGTAAAGCATCAGATTAGCCAGTCTATTCCTAAGCCACACTCTGTGGAGAAACTAGGAAGTAAAAGCAAAAGACAAGGCCTAAGGCCGCTGTAGCCAACCGGAACAACAAAAACCCACCACAACGCACACGCACACACCCAAAACTGTTTAACGTGTGGCCAAATCTGGGAAATCCAGAAGCTGAGCACCAAGGCCAATTCTCAGAAGGATCAGCACAGCAGTATGGGAATGATTTTCGGCAGTTCGCCTCCCTCCACCCAGAGCACCCTCTGGCAGCCCTTCCCCACATAGCCCAGCTCTCCCAGGCTACCGAGAGCAAGAAGATCCTGTCGCCCCTCTCGAGCACCCTCACCAAACAAGATCTGGCTGCATGGCCCATTTTGCTGAGTCTCTCAAATGCTTGCTTGAGTCACGACCACCAACCAAAACCAAGAGCTATCTTCTGGCTTAGGAGTTACTGCCGGGCTTCCCAATCCCACTCAAGCTCCCTCTCCTAAAGCTGGGCTTCCCTACTGCTGCCTGCCACGCACAACACCCGGGGCAGGCTGCCTGGCAAGCCCCGGTACCTTGCCTTCTCTCCTGTTCCCTGTTCTATGTGTGAAGCCTTACAGCGTACAGAGCAGGGGTAAAAAGGGGGACGTGAGCATTTAACCATTATTAAGGGCAGAGCGCCCTCTTTGAACCAAAAAGATAGCACACGCGACTGCAGCTCACCAGAGAATCAAAATATAAAGTGGATGGCAGCACTGCCGCGGAAACGCGTAGCAAACAGTCTGGCATTCAAAAACCCACAAGATTTATGTCTTAGGTTAGGACCGACCGAACAGGAACATGCAGATCCAGCCTCCTTAGCTTCGAGCAGCGCAGCTCCCGAGCTTGATCATCTATTCACATCGCAAGTGAATGAAGACATTCGTAGCCCAAACAGGAGTGCAGGGCAGTGGCAAAGGGCCCAGGGCAGAGCTCAGTTGACGATCATGCAATACGCCGAGCACTTTTGAGGCTTTCAGCTCAGGGGGCCTGGGGTGAAGAGCTTAGCTTGCTTTCCATTTTTCCTTTTCACCTTGGGATACCTCAAACTCAGTTTGGTAAACCCCAAAGCTCTCAACAACCCCAGAACGACTCTTGACTTCAGTCGTCTCCTGTTGCCATGGCCTGGATATACAGCCACCCTTCTGCTACCGTGCTGGCTACCCTAATTACCTCCGTTGCAGATCTGTAAGGTGAAGCAGTCTCTACAGGACAGCTTTTTTCTCACCAGAGTGCCGGTTGAGCGGGGCGGTATCCCTGACTCTCAGGCTAACTGCGCACGTGTCGATGGCATCGTGGAGAAGTCGGGGCAGCTTGCTGCCTCAGCAGGAGAGAGGCAGCGCAGAGAGCAGATGTGTACACCACCAGCCACTGCTTCTCAGTCATCTGGGACGGACACAAATTGGCCAGACTTTCATGCAGAAAACGTTCAGAGAATCTGTATACATAAGAAAACCACAACCCAGATCCCATGTACCAAGAGATTACAGGAAAGGCCACCATGAGACAGCAAGAACTGAAACCATAATTAGCTGTTATGATTACTGAGTAGTAACTATGTTGTGTGTGGTTACAGAGCAATACTCCATGTTTGGAATCACCGACTGACTACAAACTCTGGCCAGATGCTGCAGGCACATTTTTTCCTAAACACTACAATACCTAGAAGCTCCTCCTAAAGCCCATGCAGAATGTGGCAAAATCTGCCAGGGGCTTCACCGGCACCGCTGGGCAGGAAGCCCGTCTGGAAGCCCAGGCAGCCTCACCTCCTGTGCTCACCCAGAAGCTATGCTCCTCTGCAAATCGGAGCATCGCTGAGAAAACAGACCGACAGGTTACAGAGAGAGGTGCCAAGCGAGTTAGATGCCATCCCCGATGACGAAGGGCCACAGGATTAAGCCCAGTCACACACAATCCCAGAGTAAGAGTAAGGAATGAGCCTGGACTGTGCTAGGTAAGGTGCAGTCAGAGACAGAAATGAAATGAAGCATGTTAACACAGGCCGCATTTTTCTTCTAACACAGATAAGAAGAGTGCTAGAGGGCTCTCAGCAGGGAAACAATACAGTCGGCTTCGAAAAGTTGTGAAACCTTTGCCTATTTCCAACCAGCTGCCTCAGTGATGGGAAGGGATGAGCAATTGTTCCTGGACTGGGAGGAAAAAAATAATCAGCTTTCCCAAATCATTATGGAAAATAAACCCAACAATAAGTCATATAAAAACATGAGCTGCCCAACAAACCTCAAATGACATGGTAAAGCTGATGAGAACTCAGTGGAAGAAGGAAGCCCTTTTTGCTACTTTCTAGCTGGTACCCAAACATCCAGAAGAGTTAACG
Source organism: Nipponia nippon (assembly GCF_047370975.1). NCBI lineage: Eukaryota > Metazoa > Chordata > Aves > Pelecaniformes > Threskiornithidae > Nipponia > Nipponia nippon. The sequence continues at coordinate 81,990,201 of NW_028262380.1, read as the reverse complement.
GGGAGTTACCCGAGTCCTGATTACACCGTTTTATCTGTAGCAAGAAAAAAGGAGAAAATATCTTTCGCGAGGAAGGGCTCAGTAAGTCTCTTGGCAGAGTCCCCACTTGAGACCATCAAATATTTAGATATAACCCCTTCAGTCCCAGAAGGCCAAATTCGATGAACATGTCAAGCCAAGCCGACAAGTCATGGAAAACGAAGAAAACGCTGAAGGATTCAGGAGGATGGAGATGCAGAAAAAGACTACAGAGGCCGCAGGCTGCCTTCTTAATGAAAAAGACAAAGACAATTTGAACTTCTTAACAGATACAATTCTGCACAAGTAGTAAATTCTGTGCTACAAGCGCATGAGAAACTAGTTCACTTGAGCCAGTCTATGATCAGGCCAAAACACTACTAGTGACTGTTTCAATGGAGCCTGTTCTATCAAAAGAAATCCGCAGTTCAGCCAAGCTACTTTAAAGTTCTTAAAAAAAAAACCAAAAAAACCCAAAGAAACAAAAAAAAACCCTGTTAATGACTCTGTACTGCCTCTGAACTCTGTCTTTCATCCACTCAAAGACATTTATCACACACAGCATTCAGCTTTAAACAAACAAATAGATGAACACCCATAAACAATTTAATTAGAATATTGCTGCAAATCACTGGAGATGGGGGTTGTGCAACATTACGCCAGGGGCAACGAGCGCACTGCTGGGCAAGCAACCGGTAACAGCAGTTAGGACAAGAGAAGAAACCAGAAATGGGGCTGGAGTGGACATTTTCACTAGCCTCTAGAAAGACTCCCTGCTCTACGTGAATTCTAATCAAATCCATCAATTACAAGGAAGTCATAATGCCCTTTTCTTACTAACGTCTAAGCACACCCAGTTACCCACCGACAGAAGACAAGCAAAGAGCTCTAGGGTGAAATGGATCTCTCAATGCTATAGCAATGCCTGTTTCAGAACCAAAGGCAATTTGTCTCCACATTATTTGTATTTGCAGTCTATTTTTCATCCTACTATCTCAACAACACTGGTTTTACACTCCTAAAGTAATTTTTTTCCCAAAAGCAGTAAGGGTCAGCCCAATTCTGGCCCACGTGATGTCACTCCTGCTGGAGCAGAATCTGCTGGGGGGGGGGGGCGGGCGAAATCAACCTTCTCACAAAACAGAAGTTTAGGCACATGCTCTCTTCAAGAAGCTGTGCTGTACGTTAAACATCTCATTTCTCCATCTCCCATCAGTGACTTTTAAAAACTCAATACACTTATTCTTAAACCCCGCAGAATTAAAATACCGGGGGGGGGGGGGGGCGGAAGGAGAAACCACCACACAACTCATCTCCAAAGCACAATACAGGTACTTCAAACTGTACGAGTGTCAGCGCAAACCACCGCTCTAACCCCTTCGATTAAACATTTACAGGGAGCTCATCTGCATATCTCAATCTCAAGCAAACAAAGCGACGTTTGGACTCAGATGTGTTTAGCTGGATTAGAGATCACTTTCCCTCTCACCTCACCCAATTGAAGACATGAAACAGAGATAAGAGAGGCTCAAAAACACTGTCACGTTTGGGACCGAAAATGACTCTTTTACAAGTCCTTTCTGAGCACGTTCTCCTAACTGGGAGATGCTATTAAAAAACCAAACAAAAACCCACACGCTAACTCGATGAGTTCCTCTTTGACAATACGCTACATGCCAGGAAAAAAAAAACCCAAACCCTCATTCTCTTACAACATGTGCTTAACTAAGACCTAGTTCAAATAAATAGCTTTGCCCAGACCTTTACACTGAGGCCAGGTCTATGCTGTGAGCTGTCAACACAGCTATACCTCGCTTTATGCCAGCAAAGGGCTCGTAGGGTGAGCCTAGCCTTTCCTGGCGAAAATGCGCTCTTGCTACAAGAACTTACTGCAGTCTTCCCAGGCAAAACCGGCACCGACAGAAAGATCTTTTTAACCCAAATAGCTGTGCCGGCAGAAGACCCAAGGCAAAATAGCCTGCCACATTTGTAATGGCTTTCCTCCTTCTTTAACCTACGTTTATTTGGCAGAGAAAAAAATCTCAGTAGATCCCTCTTCAAGGCAGCTCTCATTCACTAACTCTCTCAGGCGTGTAAACGCCTGACCCTACCACCACCACTGGAGCATCTAGCCCCTTTAAAACTGCTTCTTCCTACTCGCATTACCCTCTCGTAGCAGCACTGTCCTGTCATCTCCAGTATCTGTGTATGGAACCGATACGGCAGAGCGTGACCAGCTTCATCGTCACTTATAGCAAGTCTCCTTAGCCCCATCAGCCATCATCTACAAGGAGCAAAACACAGAGCAGCTGCCTTGGTAAGTGGCCCAAGGCATACGAACCTTCTACGCGGGCAGAGAGAGAGAGAGAGAAAAGCAAGGATATCAAAATTCCTCAAGGGACTTATGCTCCCCTTCAATTTTTGTTCTCCCATAGCTGCTCCCTCGACTGTCTACCAGGCAGGAGCCAGAGCAGAGGTTTTGCTGTGCGACTGGCAAGGCAGGCGCTTGGCACCCACCTGCTCTCTAAATGCTGAAGCTTTGGCAGTTGCTCAAGGTAGCAGAGGTTAGCGGCATAGATCATTCTAGCTGTAACGGTACCGGGATTACCTTAAACTGCACTCTGTCCCTGTTTCCTTCTATCGGGTACGGGATGTAAACTTGATATATCGTAATAGCTCCTCAAGCATGTCTTTGCCACTTATTTGTACAGTTGTCATCTACAGAAAAGCAGGTCCATTTTTATCCTCCTCTTCCTTAGCAACAACAAAAAACCTCACCCCTGAACAGACCTTTCAGCATTGTACTTCCAAACCCGAAAGTACAACTCCATCAATCAGCTTCCTTCTAACATCTATAAACCTACTTGGTCTGGTCTCTGCTCCGCTCGTTCACTCGGCGCGTTACGTGACGTGCTCTGCTTTATTCAGGTCATTGCCCATTCCCGCCCCTCGCTCGGTCGCTTCAATAAGGAACGCAGTACAGCTCAAAGCAACAGTTCAAGTCCAAAACAGATTTTGTTCCCGTCTCTGATGTCCGAGGCCACGCAGGAAAGGGACAATCCACTCCACGCTCTGTCTCAACTTCATCCTCTCTAAAAAGGGGGGTAATACTACTTCTAGTTGTCATGTACTGCCACATTAGCAGATGGCAGTCTTAGTAACTCCTTAATTTAGGTTTAAAAAAAAATGGATGTAGGTTTCACAACCATTTTTCGAGCTCAGCTTTGTTACTGTAATATCATACTCCCTTTACAAATACAGGAAACATCTCCTCACTCGTATAACGCACGTTTCACTGGTAATCTGGATAGGGAGCGTGTAGGTGCTACACTTGGCTTCCTTGGACTGCACCATTGCCCTGTTCCTTAGAACCCCGTCGGGGCATTCAATTACGACATTCCTGAAGTATTTACTTTCCCCATTTCTGGTTTCAGGGTCATATCATTTTCCACATGCACAGTGAAAATATCTACGAATTCCATCCCTTTGGACACAACTACCTCCTCCCCCAGCAAACGCCACGCTAGTCGTAATAGTCTACAACACTAACTCCGAGCGGTAGGCTGCAGACTCCTGAGGCCGAGGGCCAAAGGATTTGCAAAAGGTACCAGAGAAAGCAAGCCTTCTCTCAGGAAGCTTACATTCGTTCCCTAAAAGCGTATCACACCTGTAAAAGTGGCCTAAACCAGTGCTAAGAACTGCTAGTCCACAAGTTCCAGATCTGCCAGCCATCACGGGCCTCTCAAAAAAAGCTAAGAACCTTCATTTTGGTCAGCAAAGGACAAAAAAATACCACCCTGTGGATGCGGTTCTCCTCTCTCATCACTTGTGCAAAGCAGGAACAACCGGATGAAACGCTGTTGTTCGGCAAAAAGAAAGTCCGCGTCGTACCGACCGTCGCTGAAGCAGAAACAGCGGTTGTTTTCCTGCTGAGAGCATTGCCCCGCGAGCCCCAGATGGTGTGTCCTAAGACTCTCGACGGATTTTGCATGCTACAGAGATCTTCATGGGTTCCATTTAGCAACAGCCTACTTCAAAGCTAGCCTGCAAATACCTCAGTCTCACCCTGGATTACAGCACAGCTATTTCCCGTGAGGACAGAAAGCCTCTCCATCTCTATTTACGACCTCTGTTTCTCGGTTTCATTTCTGTGAAGCTATTTTGAAGAGAAGCTTCAATAATGAACATGAGCCAAAGATTCAGTCCAGGGCATCTCTCTCTCTCTCTCATATCCTGCCAGATGAATAAAACAGTAAAAGCCATATCAATAAGAAGAGAATCAGCTCCACCATATGAGTATCTGCCTTTCCAACATCTGTCTGCCTCTCCAGCTTGTGGGATCAAACAGGAGCGCTTTTAGCAGGGTTGGCCCTGGACCATTTGTCAGTCTCTGTGATATCAGTTAACAACTTGTCTCTCTAGGTCTACAGATTTTTAAATACAAATCAAAACACGAAATACCTGGCCTAGCACAATTAAGGCTGTACCTTACAGAGTGCCATGGAGATAGTCTGGATTTACAATCCGTCAGGACGAAATCTGATTAATCGCAAAATATTCTAAACCTAGCGCGTTTCTTACGGTAGCTTATTTAACTTCAGCCTGAGCCAAGCTCATTTTCTGATTTATCCTTAGTGATAGCCAATACTGCAGACTAAAGGCTTTGTTTGCCTCTCCCCTGCCCTCACTCAGCTTTCTCTCACTCCATTCTTCTTGTTAAATGGTTACCAGCCTTTGTATTACTCACCCTGCTTTTGCTGCACCGAAACTCTTCAACTACGAGTTATTCTTCAACTCGTACATTCTTCATCTTCCCCTTTTTTGTGAGGGGGCAGGCGTTACCATCAACCCCACATCAGCAGCAGACATCTCCTGGTCACTACTTAAGATCGACAGCACCTGATCGTTATGGTCTGAACGCCCCGCTGCCAGGGCTGACCACACCGTCTTTTGAAGCAGCTTCTCATCTTCCAGGGGTCTTCAATGTGTAGTCTGTCTCTATCGCCACAAACGCAAGTTTGCAGAACTCATATTAGTACAACTTTTAAGTGCAATCCCCTTTTCCCACATCATTTGACAACTCCCATGCAAGCATTTCCACCTTTTGCATTTCCCAGATGTGTATGTTTTGCAGCATCAAGCATCGTTATAGAGACCACATCCCGGGTCCTGCTAGCGTTACATCTTCTTCAGGTAAAAAGGTATGCTCTACTCACTTGTTATCTATTTACATCTTAATTTTCATTTTGGGTACATCTACGCGTTAATTAGGTCCAGATTCATAACAAAATTTCTTTCCCCTAACATCTGTCTCAACTGCCTCTCTAAAAGACAGCAACTCAGAACTGGCCTCTAGCTCTATCCACCCTCCGCAACCATTCCTAGAGCGGCTAAAAGGTTCAAAGCACAGAACCAACCTTAAGGCAGCCCTTGCTATCAGCAGTGCAGGTGCTACCGACGAGGCAGGCTCAGAAAAGCAACCTGTCCAAGACCACATACTGTCAGCAACAGTCACAACTAGAACCAAGGACTTTCAAGCATTCATATTTCTGTTATTATTTCAGATTAAAGCTAATTTCACCAACAGCCCACCGTCCCCTTAAAAGCCCCAACAAAACACCTACAACCAAACTACACACAGTCATAATAGCCATTGTTTAACCAGCAGCGTGCTCTTGCAACTGTTAACGTGGGTCAGAGGCAGCAGCGAAAAACCAAAGGTGGAAGTTACCCCGGGGGTCGCACCAGCTCCCAGACGGATGCTGTTCACGAAGCCGCCTGCAGGGCAGACGGACCGAACCGAAAGCACGGTATTTTCATTTGTGTGCCCACGCTAGGAAGCTACGCCGCCGCTGAGGTCTTCTGGTAAATAACGCAAGCCGACTGCATTTCATACGGAGTCCTAACGCGTTATTCAGGCGATGATACACGGAAGACAGGGGCAGCTCATCAAGTTAACAGGATTCCCAACGACTAACTTCGAGAAACACAGCAGAAAGGCAGGGTGTTAGTAAAAACTTTGCTAGTAACATTAGCTGCTAGGCCTTCTTGCCTAGAAATCCATACACCAAGTTGGCCACAGGAGATAAAATTCGAAGAAATAAAGCCTTCTATCTCAAATAAAAGGAGGGAAAAAAAGACAGACACTTTGCATGGAGTAATGCTTGAAAAAAAATCAAGTTACCTTCCTTGCTCAATGAACACAGTGCTCCCTTAAAGAGAGACTATAAAGACATTTATTAAAACATACCAACAACCAAAAAACCCCAAAACATAACACCCTAAAATCAAGAAGCAGCAGTGGAAATCAGTACTTACAGTCAGAGGCTGAGAATTCTCGTATCTACATCTAATTTCAAGACCTTAAGTATTTCCTAGTGAAAGACAAGATCATTCCATGGACATGCTGTTCCAGCCAGCAGGAAATATTGTAGGACAGGTCCAATCCCCTACAGAAACATCTGCCAAGATGTAAAGCAACTACAGCTATCCAAGACAAGGATCGGTACGGTAACAGCCGGTAGCTTAGCCCAAGTTGACAGGCTGAGATCGCAGAGGCTCGGGAGGTAAGATGACAGACGGAGCAGTGCAGGTATCACCATCCGATGTGTACGCTCTTTTAAATAACTGAAATGTAAAAGGTCCGGTCCATGGGTAGCAGCGCGACAGATGCAGGAGGAGAATCAGGTTATATTCCGGTGCTAGAGCAGAGAAGAACAGGCAAACAAAACCCCCTCAAAGACAGCGCAACAAATGCGGAGACAGAGAAGGTTCCAGACAAAAAGCGACGACAAGGAGGTTTCCGCAGAGGGACTTGGACAGATCCAGAGACCTTCAGTCCATGCTCCACAGCAAGCAGACAGACAATTGCTACGCTGTCAGCAATGCTTTCTGACCTACTGCCAAGATGATTCCAGCTGGATTGTAAAGGCAATCCCAGAAGCGATGCTGACAGCAGTACTTAAAGCCAAAAGTGCAACCAGATGCTGGAGATGCCCTCATCTGAGAGCAACAGGCAAGTGCAGACCATCAATAAAACATAAAACTAAGATGCATTATCACTTTGAGTGTACCGTGGGTGAAAAACCTTGGGAGAAAAGGAAATTTTCAGACAGAAAGAGTTAGTGAGTCATCTCCGGCATGGACAAATTCTATCAGCCCCACTGCGTGCGTAGACTAAGTCACGAACAGATATCATGAAAAGCCATTACTTACATGAGCTAAATCACTACAAACGCGATCAAGATCATAGCACTATCACACAAGTTTACGTGCGCAATATAGCCACAAAAGACTTGGCAGATAGAATTAGAAATAATTTCTGGAGCGTACCATGCCGTAGCATCTTAGCATCACCAAAGATCAGTCCTGTCCGTACTACAACGCTGCGCAGGATGGGAAGCGACAAGCAAGAGAACAGTCGCCCACCAGACCACAGCATCACGCCGTCCTCTGAGGGAAAGGCTAGGCTTGCGCATAAGCCGTGATTATGTTGAAAGGGGACAGAGAGTAAATCTCAGCAGGTAAGAGCTGAAACTGCGAGAGCAATATGTACTTCACAGCTGAACGTGTAAGAACAGTAGGAGCACTCATTAGCTACAAAACCCCGATTGTGAGTGTACGCACAACAGCACGAGGCACACTGAAAATGGAGACCGCTCGAGAAAAAGAGGGCTCCCAGCCTCAAGGAATCCGTTAACTCTCCCAGACATACAACTGCTCGGTTCCACAAAACAGAGCTGTATTCCTTTGTCACAATACGCAGCGAGTCTACCGTTCAGGAACCAGATGTTTAAAGCACGCTCCAGCAAGAACTGCAGTTAAAGCAGGCCGTAAGAGCTACGGCGTCCTAACAAGCTATCGTCAGACTGTGGCCGCGGTACGCTGCGGCAGAAACCCCGCTTGAAACAACCTTTTCGCCAGTTGACACGATGCCTATCCCCGGGACAACAATAAAGCAGAGACAGCAAAGAAACTGCTGACAAGGACAAGCAGACACGAAGTACCTACCCAGCTATGCCGGACCATCGCAATAAACCCTCATGAAACAAGCAGCGGAGCAGATGAGGAACGGATACCTAAAAAGCCAAGTCCTGCTTTCTGTGACGGCGGGTCTTCTCCTCCCGAGGCGCAGCACAGACGGGACACAGGCAGCCGATCCGGACCAGCGGGCTGCTGCAACGAAGCAGTCAATGACCTGAGGCCACTGTACACAGCTGAGAGGGTCAGGGTAAAGGCCGTGAGCTAGCCCCACAGAGAGGACAAAGCCAAAGGTGCAGCGGAACCTGATTATCAGAGCGCAATAGCGATCGTTTTAAGAAAGTAGCAGAGGCAAATCTGAACGTAATTATGAAAAAAAAGAGCGCACTGTCAGCATTCATCCGTAGACGGTGCTAAAGCCAGGAGGAGTTAGGCAGCGCCCCAGCAATCAGGTGGGCTAACACAGGAGAAGTGCTCAGAGAAGAGGACTACAGAACCTAAGGTACCGAACTGGAACAGAGGCAGAAGCCACATCCTCAAGTAGGCTGCGTGCTAGTGAAATTCTGGCTTTAACAAATCTGTCACAACTCGTACGAGATCATGTTTTTAGTAGTTATTAAAAGACAAGTCACAACAACTTAGAAGGAAACTGGAGAGAAGAGCACAGAAAGCAGGACAGCAAGGCCTGGAGAGACTCTGAACCAACTCCAGGGGCATCATCTTTGGAAATAACTCCCCAGAACCAACCCCCTTTTTGTAAGTCGGTCGGTACTATTAGCCAGCCAACATACCCGGCGCAAGCTGGACTACCTCGACGTTCTGGAGATACAGATATGTAACGTACACCCTGCCTGAGACACTGGGAAGAGCAGTCAGCAGCAATCCAAGCGCCGGGCAACAGCCTACGTCCCAATTTAGCAGGCACTACATCCTTGTTTATGCTGCTGGCACATTATTTATAACCATGGATTGAAACCTAGACCTAGGAACAACAAAAGTCACCTACGCACAACGGCCTAGACTTCGAGGCTGTGCGCATTATATTGATTTTACACCTGCGCTGAATACCAACCTAAGGTAAAATAAATCACTTCACCACTTACTCCCAGTATGGAATCCACACTCCTCGTCACTACTGGATTTCAGTCAGCATTTCAGAGGAGCCATACCCAGTTCGGGCTTATATGTGGCACATCAAGTAACGTGCGTGGCTTTAGTACAGTTCAGAATCGCTTTATTTTCCCAGCACACTGCCAGCAGTCGCGTACCGCTCGCTGTCTGCATTCGGGCCCGATAGCTCCGCGCTAAAAGACTGTTATCGCCCAGACGCACCGGGAATAGCGTTATCCACGTGCTAACGTTCACCCACAGAACAGCAGCAGCGGGTGCCCGCACAGACCTTCTTGGTGCAAAACCCTTCCCCTTAGCTCAGCCTTTTCTGGTCTTTCACTTGATCCAACGGGGGCTTGCTTTATTCCCCTCCCTCCAGATCAAGATTTATCTCATTCAGTAGGGTATTTATCAATCAGTTTGATGTTTTTGCTCCGGCAAAGCGAGGAAGCGACCTCTTCCTTCTTTACCTTTCCCAAAGCCATTCAGTTACACCACTAACGCTCGTCTCGCAGCCAGCGAGCGCTGAGGATACAATGACCTCGTGTGGCAGATTCTGCACAGAGCTTGCCCGCTGCCACGAGCTACGGGGACTGCAGCACAGGTTTTGCCATCGGTTTTTATTTCGAGGTTAAATTTGCAGTGGGTTTCCTTTCCTCACAAACGGAGACAGTTTTCGGTGGCCATGTTTTTCAGCGAACCAACGTCAACGCAACTGACATGGCATTGATGGCTTTTAACGGCTTTTAAAACAAATAAACAATTTCTGTTGGCCGTGAATCTGGGCCAGTGACCCCTTTCACCAGGACATCAAAACATCCCCCCGAAAAACCTAAAAGCAGGGCTGCCTTCGTCCTCAATTGTTTCATGAAGCACTTCAGACCTACAGAACAGCACATCCATGTTAACTAACTAATCCTCCCAGCCTTCTGAAGATACAGGGAGGTAGCGCTACTTTCAAGATGAAAAGACTCGAGGCAGGAGTGATTTGCTCACAGTCACGTAGCGAGCCTAAACAAGAGCTGGGAAAACAACTAGGGAGTCCCTACACCTAGCTATGCTGCAACCTCTCGGCAAGAGCCGTCGCACACTGTTTTTTCCTAAGGTGTAACTTCATTATTACTACGTACGTTCTTCCCTGGTCTAGGCTTAACAGTTTATGGTGAATTTCTCCTGTGGCATTTTTATTTCACAAATAGATTCCTGGAGTCTTTAATTACTGGCAAAAGAACAGAATGATCTCAAGACTAATCACATTTTAGATACAATTCCATTACTCTGAAGTCTGCTTAAATAAACAGCAAACAGTAGAAATAGGTGACTGGCACAAAATTATAGAAAACTAGGTTCTACGTACAAAATTGGCTGCTGTTCTAAGAAGCATTTGTATTAAGACAACTTCAAATCCACTATACAGAAAACAGCTACAAAGACTGAAAATAAAACGAGGCAATAGCACGTCCATTGCTCACACACGTACTGGCACAGCAATTAAAAACACTAGCCATCAATATTTGAATCTGTTTCCTAACCGGAAAAAACTTAACAAAACCCACATACCGATTGTGTTTCCTGATCCTGATGGCACTTGATTAAAACCAGCAAGCGTTTCTAGCCAGATCCATCAAAGTATCTCTTACCCAAGGGAAGAGAAAGGGACACAGCACTCAGAGACTGAAAAATCATCGTCGCCAAAGAGTAGATAGCAGTTCAAAAACCTTCCGTATCTCCAAGAGGCAAAAAACCGACGCAACAGTCCTGTTCTGTGGTAGCCTGGGAATGGATTTAAGCGAAGACAAGAATCCTGACAAATTGGAAAGCCTGCGGTACTGTTAGAGCTGGGAGGTTGAAGCGGACGCGCAGGCAGAACAGTCTGAGGACATCTCCGCTCCCGTTTCTGCTGCGGCTGGCCTCCGTGCAAAGGACCGCAGCTTCGCCTACTTCAGCCCAGCTACTTCCAAAGCCCCGAGAAGCTTGGGGGCGGGTGGGGTGTGTGCTTCGCTTTTGTGGTTGTGTTTTCTCCACAGCAATTAAAAGCATTCTAATAATTGGTCGTGACTTTCCTCCTTCAAACCCAAACTTGGCAGTCAGAGGTTTTGTAAAGCTTTCTGGAACAGGATGCTGATAACCTGCCACACAATTTCTGTGTGCTCTGTGACGGCTTTGAAAAGAAGTCTTTATTAGAACTCAGACTTGTTTATTCCTCGCAATGAGGACTGTCATTCCAATTCCTGTAATTAAATCCACAATTTTGACAGCTGAAACCGTAGGAATAATTGCACTGTTAGTCAAAATAAGTTGTTACTGTTCAGACTGTTGCCAAGAATGTTTTAAAGGCTTCTACTATGTGTTTCAAGTAAATCTGAACTCAATCTTCATCCATTCCACCTCACTTCATTTCTGGAGCAAAGATGCTGAAATTTTTCCTTTTACTAGGCAACCTTGAAGTCCAAACCAAGGTTTTCTACCATACTTTTGCTACACTCCACCGTAACATAAATACCATACAAAACACTTGTACCGATCACTGTTATACATATGACACATTTTATATAATCCTGTGTCTCTATCCCACGAGATCATTTCCCATACATGAAAACAATCTGAAGCCAGTCGCAGTGTTTCAGAAATCTTAGAGAACTTGTACGCCAAATGCGCCGAGCATACATAACCTGAAATTCATCCGTTGTACTAGTATCACGTACCAGCAATCTGCAACATGATTTCTTTTACGAGACCAGGGAGCCGACGCTATCAAGCATTGAAAAAGTCTTTCCAAGCACTTTTATTTTTCAGTCAACAGTTAAAGAACGCCAGCACAATTCCAACCACAAAGAAAATTCGTCTCAAATTAGCAGGTAACACAGGCACCACAGTAGACAAGAAAACGCCGTACAATAAAATTTTGCATTCAAAAGCCAAGTGTGCAATCGTTCAGAAACGTTTGAAGCATTACAAAGCAGCTGGTAAGACACCGTATTTGAGATGCGTACCCTGTGTATTTTCAGCACCTGAAACAAACGTGGCTCAGTTAATAAAACAAAATGCACTAAAGTAGCAGCTACTCCACAAAGGTCTCCCCTTCTTACTACCAGAAGATGAGAAAGGACAGCCTATTTGAAATGTTGCAGTATCTTGTATAAGCACCCAGAAGGCCCAATTAACAAACGGAGAAGCTGGAACAAAAGCAGGAAGCCACCTCTGACATCCAAAACGCGATTAAGGAAATGTTTAGAAACATGTCATTTACAGATGGAGGCCATTCGCAAAGTTTTCTTCTTCCTTTTACAGTACCCGTCAAGCAAACATACTCTTCTACAGGAAAAGAGGACTTACCAACAACAAAAACCAGTTCTGTTGTATTACAAACTTAAAAAAAAAATTAAAAGGAAAAAACCCCACTAAAACCCAAATACGGTAAAGAATGGAAAGCCTCTTAATATCCCAATTTGCAGTGCACAATGAAAACAGATATAAAAAGTAATTCGATGTCTGCAGAATTTCAGCCATATTTGGATTTGCTTTAATTCAGCGCCTTCTGCGAAGAATTTCATCTATCAAAATTGTCAGAAAACATTTTTTTACACCTTACAATATAAAACACCAGGTTATATTAAAATTCCCTCACCAGCAAGAATGGTTTTTACTTTTTTCTTCCTCAGAACAACGAGACATCCATTACAAATCAGTTCCACTAAAAAAAAAAAAAGCTCAAGGGATCTAAAAAACCACTACCTTCTTGAAAATTAAATAGCTACTGGGCAGAAAATAAATTAAAAAAATATAATAAGATGCTCCAGAAGAACTTATTGGTCTGACTGGAAACATGTGCAGTATTTGGTAACTCCCAGAATTCTAGTATCTTCAGAATTTGCGTGTGTTACTTAATATAACCCTGAACAGACCTACGGATTTATTTAATCATTCCCCTATTCACAAACTTTGTTTGTTCCTCACAATTAAATCAACAGGATTGAGTCCTGCCTCTCCAGAGGCCTTCTATAAAAGCAGAAGTTGTACTTCAGACTTTGATCGCACAGATGTTTGGAACAGTTTGACTCTGCCTGTGCTTCAAAGAGGATTATAAGGTGCTCAAAAATTCTTTGACCTGCAAAAAGAAACAAATATTGTCAATCAAACCAAGTATTTATCAACAGAAACACACAGCAACTACATTCACCTCTCCATTGCTTTATGCTTTACTACTACCTACAGAAACGGGAACTGGGAAAAATAATCTTAGGCTCGGCTATGCCGTTCCTTGTCCATCAAGAACTTCTTCAGCCACGGTACCTGTAATTTAGCAGGTGCGGAGAGAGACGCATTGGAATGACGCTCATTCCTCCCGGGGTCCTGAACTACAGCCCTGCATCGCAAAGGAATTCTCTCCAATGCAGGTCTAAGCTAAGCCCGAGGAAGATAATGACCGCCTCAAAAGATCTGTCATTTGGAAAACACCAAGTCACACCCACTACCAGAACAGCAGTCGTAATTAGTGTCAATGAACAAGCCAAAGCATCTAACGAGTATGTTGCTCGGAATTTGTGGCTGGCAACTAAGTAATAAAACAATACCTAGCAAAACCATAATAGCTGAAAAAAATCCGACACTGTAGAGCAACGCCATAGATATTTCAGCTACTGTTGAACTCTATTTCCAGTATTTGAAGAGTGGCTCAAAGGGCTACAGCTACCTAGGAATTAACAGGGAAGCTCCGGCCCAAAGAATGCTATCCAGAACCCCGAGTCGGAAGTCCCTGATCCTACACAGAGCACCGAGACCCAGTGCAGCACCTCAAATAATCCGTGCAACTGCACGAGAACTGGATCCGACACAGGCAGCGTGCCAAGCAGCGGGCTAGCATTACGCCTCTAAGTGTGGTCACTTCAGGACCTCTTAAATACCAAAGGTTGCAGGAGAACAACGAGCTGAGAACGTTCTTGCCACAGATATGCGTGCCTTCTTGTTGCGTCCCCTCCGCTCCCCCTCCCCGAAAGTTGCAGAGTAATTACTCCCTCCCTTTAAAGCGTAGGAGTAGAAAGAGGCGGCAGCAAGGGCCAGGCCAACTTTTTTAAAATACAACCACCCAGCAGATACAAGACCCAAGGAATACAGGCTCTAGGCACAAAACTCCCATCTCCCAGTTTCAACAGCATCCCAGCACCTACGCTGTCACACGGTCTGAACTGGGAGCATTTTCCTCTCTGTCCGCTCAAGCTAGCCTGCTGCATAGAACGGGACCGACGAGTCACCAGAGAGCATGGTGTTATTCTTTTGGCAGAGGCTCTCATGCACAGAGCACATCTGTAAACGCTCTGTCCAAATTCTTGATGCGAAAAGGAAACAGATCTTGGATCACTTTCTCCAGCTGTGACCCTTCCCTTCCTAGCTCAGGGCTCAAGGAGGCAGGGGAAAAGGGGAAAAAAAGAGGTCAAATCCCTTCACATGGAGAAGGGAACACGTAACTGTGCCAATACTCTAACTTGAAAGGTATCACGAGAAAGCCACCGTCCACTTCAGAAAGTAGCAACGGGAATACTGCATGGTGAACCTTATCACGATTTACACGCCAGGCATCGTTTCAGGACCGGTCTCTGAAAGCGAGCATCGCAACGGAGGCGAGAAGGAAGCGTACAGGTTTTGGGTGCCCACTGGACATACGCATACACGAAAGGCCACAGCACCCAGGCTCATGAAGAGTGTAGCAGTTCTGGGACTCCAGTTAGGAAATGCCAAAAAATAAGGCCAACGCAGGGCTTCGGCTGTTCCCAGACAACCCGACAGCTACACAGGAGCAAACTCCTCCGAAATCCCTGCTGAGGTGCCTGAGCTTGGCCCTATCTCACGGTGCAGACCGCAAGCATATTCACTCCACAGCTGCCACGTCCAGTCATTCCATCAATTAACAAGCTTTCAAAGAGCAAAGACCATGAAGGCTGGTTTTCATCAGGTGAACAGTTCTACTTCTCAGTGGATAAACTGAGATCAAAGAACAAAGCTGCTTTTCTCGTGAGGTAAACAATTTCCTTCCAAAGAACGGAAAAGCGTGCACATACCATTACTAAGGTCTGTAACTCATTGCAACTACTCAAATAAAAGTTGTCCTCAGCTGAGTCTCATCATGATTCAAATACCAGACACCTGAGCAGTTACCATGTTGACAGCTTGGCGTAGCTTTAAAAGATATATTACACCTTTTCGTGCTAAGGATTAGATCTTCTTAATGCAAATCGAAATCTCAACTTGAATTCTTTTAGTATCAAATAGACATGTTTTTCCAAGCCTTCAAATAAAACTAAAATATACTTCTGGTATACATTTGGCATTACTTCCTAAACAAAATAAAAAGCTACATTTGAAAAGCACTCCCTGACGTTTCGGACCGCTGCTTTTGAGCAGGATTTTGAAGAACACTTCAATCAACACAACTGAAGAGAAAAGCTTTCACGATAGTGACAATTTAATAAACAAGACTAAAAATAAGCACTATTGCAGCAGGCTAGAAAACTATTCATTATCTGAATGTAAGTCCATGACTTAAATCTTTCAGAAGGATGATTAGACAGTGCAGTATCTTTTGAGAGCAAAGGATCCCTATTTGCATTAGCCGTACTGCCCTTCGCTGCGACACGCTAACCAGGAGAGAGGACAGCCCATACTGTCTTTCGTTTAGCTAGAAACATCTGCAAAACCTAAAATACTTCGCCATCGTTTCACTGCTTTGGATCAAAATTCAGCCGCAGGTTCAGTCAACTCATCCTTCAATTCTCCATTCTAACGCTTTTGTGCTGTATTTTCACAGTACCTGGAACCAAAATTCTTTATTGACTAGCACTGTAGCTTTGACACCTGCACACCTACTACAGGGAGACTTCACCCCAGACATCCAACTCGGACCTGTGTAGCCTTCGTTCTCTCCCTCAACGGCCACCCTCATCACATTTCTTAGGATACCGGCACAAAGCTAGAAGCGGGACGTAGCAAATAACCGTTCTTTGAAACGGTTGAGGGTTATTTAAATTAGAAATTATATTTGCAAACAAAGCTACTCGTGAAAGTCTTCTCAAACAAGCCTGGAATATTTCCTTCCCCCCCTTTTTTTTCTTTTCTTTTTTTTTTTTTTTTTTTAATGAAAAATTAACGTAGGATATAGCATGAAGAAACATAGGTTCTCAGTCTAGTCTGACTTCAAAGAATGCTATACTTGGAGATGCAAGAAGCACCCTGAATTCATTGCGACATGCTGGCAATAAACCTAAATCATCAGTTGGTTCTGCTTGTGAAATTTTACCTTTTCAGTCATGTGATCGTATCTGTCCTTTTTGCCTTTGAAGTCTTCATTAACATCTAACGTTAAAATAGGTATTTCCTGTAGATATTCAAAATCCGTTCTGTATTGAGATAGGAACAAAGAAAATATTACCGCCTGAAAAAAGTACGCATCATTCCAGTCTCTGTCAGCATTTTCATTGTTAAGAATCCCATGACAAGAACTGCATATATAAATGACAGCCATGAATTGCGAATATAAAGCAGCTCAAATTTACAGTGTGGCTCCCAGGATATATTATTGCTTCTTGAACATTTTGTTCCCTCGGCACCCAACGTTAAATGCAACTGCGTATTAAAATTAGTTCAGCTGAATCCTCCGCTATTCAGAGCTCTATATGGAGAGAACTGAAGGCACGTTGCACGTCCTAGCAATAACGAACATGCTGTAAATCCAGTACTACTAAGGAAGTACAGATAGAAATATTCCTGGAGTTTAACTTAACCTACCTTAGGAAAAGCTGATGCTTCACTGGTGGAAAATGCATTATGGAACATCCTTACCAAGATTTATCGCTCTTTAAGTAACCATTAAACAAACCTTACCGCAGCGTCCTATGCTGGAGCCAACTTTCATGTTTGTAGTGAAGCTTCTCCAGATATTCAATGGGAATTTCTTGCTCTTCATCTCTTCCGCGCAAGTAAATCCTATTTAAGCATTTCTAAAGGCAAAAGATATTTAAAAAAAAAAAAAAAAATTGGTTGCTTTTGCAGACCTACAGAGGAAGTCTAGTTTGCTGAAGTTTTTTTTGCCAACCCTTCCTACTGCGCTCAGTATGCCACTCTTTGCCAAAGATGAATATGCAACTTGTTAACTATCTTACGAGCACAGAAACATTATGCCACGTTCAGCTGATGGAGCCCACAGAGCACACACAAAATCCAAGGACCCAAGGAAATGCATCACATCGTTTCTCCGCTACAAGGAAAGGTCTCAAATAAGCTCTTTATCAGAAGAAGGGGTACCAGTGTACTGCATGAAGAGAGCACAGGAATAGCCCTTTGACACTAGAGACAGGCGTTTCGAAATCTCATTATGTATTTCTGGCTCTTAGGAATCCAGTTTTCCAATTTGGTAAATCATTTGTTCCTGTCCTGAACACATCCAAAGTCTCAATAACAAGCCAATCAAAACTGTTCAAAACTGGCATGCTTCGTCATTTAAACATACATTCTTGACTTTAAGAGAAAAATAAAGCCCTCAATAGCAAGCCTAGTAAAAAAGCCCTCAGAGAAACTCTACCACGTTACATTACACAGTTGTTTGCAACAACAACAAAGGTGAAAGCATCAAAGTCGGAAGTAAGGAAGTATGGAAGTGACCTCTAAGTTAGTTACCGCAATTAGAGCTCTTCTGAAGTCTTAGGGTTTTGTCTTGTTCACGTCAGTTTCACACTCAAAAGGTACATTCATTTTATTGTTCTCTCCTTGTAAAAAGTATTAGACGCCCAAAGATCAAAGCACTGTCATAAAGCCTCACATACAATAGGGGCATTCACCTGGCTAGGCTCCATTGCTGCAGGTGAAAGGGCTTTACGCCCCCCCAAGACAGCTGTGACATGACCTATAAATTGTTATACCCATCACAGCGATGTACCTACAGCTCGTCTGTCCTTGCCTTTTCATTTTTTTCAGTTCCAGTGGCATTTTATTGTGTGTTTGTTATATATTCTGGTTTTATAATTAGAAAATCATTATCATCACATTTTATTTAAAAATACACAGGCTACATTTGAAAGAACATTCTTTTTTTAAGTTATTTCCAGACTGTATTAGTCATAACTCAAGTATTACAGTCTTCAGGGGAACACTACACTCTGAACTGAACTCTAATCCTTAGGACTCTTGCAGTGAAAGATAAGGGCAGCTCAAGACCTTGAGAAGATCACATTTCAAGGAGGATTTCTCAACTGTTTCCTTGCCTAGTGTCCTGGTTTCAGCTGGGATAGAGTTAACTTTCGTCTTGGTAGCGGGTATGGGGCTGTGTTTTGGGTTTAGGATGAGAACAATGTCCATGATAGCAAGAACCAAAGCATCAGTGTAGGTAGTGCTAAGCTGTTGCTAAATAGGTGCTAAGTGGCACTCACACTGGTCAAGGACTTTTCAGCTTCCCCTGCTCTGCCGGGTGCACAAGAAGCTGAGAGGGGGCACAGCCGGGGGGGTGCTGACCCAAACTGGCCAAAGGGCTATTCCATACCATATGACGTCATGCTCAGTATATAAGCTGGGGGAAGAAGAAGGAAGAGGGGGGGGACATTGGGCGTGATGGCGTTTGTCTTCCCAAGTAAGCGTTATGCGTGATGGAGCCCTGCTTTCCTGGGGATGGCTGAACACCCGCCTGCCGATGGGAAGGAGGGAATGAATTCCTTGTTTTGCTTTGCTTGCGTGCACGGTTTTTGCTTTGCCTATTTCACTGTTCTAATTTATTTTACTTCAATTATTAAACTGTTCTTATCTCAACCCACGAGTTTTCTCCCTTTTACCCTTCTGATTCTCTCCCCCATCCCACTGGCAGGGAGTGAGCGAGTGGCTGCGTGCTGCTTAGTTGGTGGCTGGGGTTAAACCCTGACACCTTAAAACACACATACAGCGATATGCAACGACACACAATTGTGACCTTACTGGAGCTGACTGCAAGCATATTATTCTCTTATCATAAAAAAGGTCTAGAATCATAGTTAACCCCTATATTTTTTTAGAAAAAAAAAAAAAAATACTATGGAAGCATAGACAAAGATCAAATTGTACAGGCGAGGCATAGAATGCGTACTCTCATTCTCTGTGCAGTCATAGATTTTTATTCCTCACCTCAGGAGTGGCTCTGAGATAAATGATGCCATCCAGCGCCAGGCTTGGACCAAACTGCTTATTCATCCAGTCATGCCAGTCTTGGTAAATAGTCCATTCAGTTTCATTCATGCAATCAGACTCATATAGATTAGCTGCAAAGATGTATCTGTGAACACAAAATAGTGACGTAAACAAGAACTAGCTTGAACACAGTTATCGCTTTGTTTGCCCTAAGTACTCCACAGTAACTAGAAAAGCAGCTGAGCATAGTAATGCTGTAACTGCTTGGATGTATGCTTGGAGTGGAAATGAACAGCTGCTATCCTCGTCCCGTAACTATGTCCACCGCAGTTGCCCATTGCAGCGTCCCCAAAAAGCGGTAACATCTGCAGCTCAGGTGTCTGTTCAGGAATAAGCTACAAACAACTACTGGTTTGCACACCGTGGTCCTTTCTTTACAATATATTAGAACACAGTGAACCCCTAAGGATTACGTTACGGGATGCGGTTGTCAAATCTAACCTTCTGAATCCAGAAACACAGGGTACGGCGATATGAAATAGCTACACCTGTTTCACAAAGCATAAAAGAAAACTAAGACTAAGTGACAAAGAAAGAAATTGCACTTGACTCTCCTCGATTCCTACTCCCCTCTTCTCTTTGAAGGGAAACGCGCATGCACGCACCGTAAAAAACCTACCCACCAAGCATGAGAAAGCTTGTACGACAAAACTATAAACCCTCAAACCAGTAATTTTACTTTGCTGTCAACACCAATGAGAAGAAGATAACAAACCACTTATTCAGATTATCGTGATTCACCGGTATCAAAATTAGGACAAAAGGAGGCACAACTCAGGCACGCTCTGCTTTCTTTTTATTTATGCATTTTACTTCACAGAACGTTGATCTTCCTTCCCTGTCCAACATACCTGTCGCTGTAGACAGATCGCTCAAAGAAGACCACAGGATTCTCCGCCTCCCTGAGTTTGCCATCAAGGGATCTGAGCTGAGCCCGGATCCTGCTGAGACATGCATATGCCTGGAAAGTGAAAGCCCACCTCTCTGGTTTCTCGTACATCATCCGAAGCACATTTCTGCCACCCTTCTGCGATGCCGTCAGCTCCTGGTTTTAAACAAAAACAGAGACCCTGTAAGTTGAGAAGGTGGACGATTAAGGTAAAACAGAATTGCTCCGCTACGTTAAGCTGCTCAGCCTTTATTTCAGGTTTACAATTGCATCATTTACCTCTCAACCCTATTTGGAACACAAGGCATAAATGCCAGTAACGTTACTCCTCCTACGGCACCGAGTTGAATAAGCAACTCTCTACAATCTACAATGTCAAAATGCTCAAGTACCGAAAGACTTTGATCGCTACTTACAAGCTTTAATAAAACAACAGCGTCCTATCGGTACAAAAAGTCAGCAACATGGTACAAAAACCCATGCTCCTTTTACTCTGACAGGTGTGAGCTTCAAGTGGGGCTCACTGTGGTTTTCTATTAATTACAGTTCCTACGGTCCCAGCTGCTGTGACTATCCCTCATCTTACCTGGGAGGCTCAGAACAGACTCCAGGCCAAAGATCGCCCGCAGCCCGCGAGGGAGCTCGAACACCTCAAGACAGCCACTACAGCTCACGGAAACCGAAAGCTGCGCCTCAGATTTACTAGAAAACACAGCCTACCAAAGACAACTGCTTCTGCCTGAATCTTTTTGCCACGTTAACACCAAATCCAAATATTGACATATTTTCAAAAATGGAGAGAGAGAGAGAGAGAGAGAGAGAGAGAGAGAGAGAGAGAGAGAGAGAGAGAGAGAGAGATCAACGCCTAGGTGATAGCAATTAAGATTCTGGAATTCCAGGTTTCATCCTCATCTCTAATTCCTTGCAACCATACCTACAGTAGTTGTCCTGGTTTCAGCTGGGATAGAGTTAGTTTTCTTCTTAGTAGCTGGTAGAGCGCTGTGTTTTGGATTTAGGATGAGAATAATGTTGATAACCCACTGATGGTTTGGTTCTTGCTGAGCAGAGTTTACACTAGTTAAGGACTTTTCAGCTTCTTGTGCTCTGCCGGGTGCACAAGAAGCTGGGAGGGAGCACAGCCAGGACGGCTGGCCCAGACTGGCCCAAGGGCAATTCCATACCATATGACATCATGCCCAGTATACAAGCTGGGGGAAGAAGGAGGAAGGGGGGGACATTAGGGGTGATGGCGTTTGTCTTCCCAAGTCACCGTTAAGCGTGATGGAGCCCTGCTTTCCTGGGGATGGCTGAACACCTGCCTGCCGATGGGAAGGAGGGAATGAATTCCTTGCTTTGCTTTGCTTGCGTGCGTGGCTTTTGCTTTACCCATTAAACTGTTCTTATCTCAACCCACGAGTTTTCTCCCTTTTACTCTTCCAATTCTCTCCCCCATCCCACCGGGGAGGAGTGAGCGAGCAGCTGGGTGGTGCTTAGTTGCTGGCTGGGGTTAAACCACGACACTAGTGAAGCCACCATGCCCAACACCACCCTCTGACACTGAGGCCAAGCGGCACACAGGAGCAACACCCACAGCGCTGAACTTGGTAAGCCTCCAAAAGGCGGTAGCTGCATGCAGAGCGCTGTCGGCAGAACTATCCTCTGGAAAAGATTCCAATATCCTCGAACAACACCGTATTAAAAAGCACAGTACTACACCACCTCAAGTATTTCAGGTGCAACTTCCATAAGAACTAACAACTACAAAAGCAGTAAGACCCACCTCTTGCTATGAACACACACAGACGTAAAAATGAACTTGCCAAACCTTCCCCGCCCCCCCGGGTACGGTGGGACAATCAAAGTACCAACTTTATTAAAGATGGAAAAGTGAAAATCTACCTTTTGGTATTAAACGATACCAAAAAAGCAATCATCAAGATCTTCAATGCTGATAACTTTTCTGAGAAAAGAGAAGGAAAAGGGGTGAAAATAGCCCAAGGCCTGTTGTTCAGGCCGTGCAATATTCTTACTACAAGCAAGACGGCAGCTGCTGCTGTTCCCACGCGAATTGGCCAACTGCAAGGAGAACATTACAGGCTACTGACAAGGCACGCAAGACTGCAAGGAAGACCTGCAGACACATGCGTGAACAGCTTAGCACACGGAGCACTGTCTTGTCTTCAGGAACATTTTTTTAAGTGTTTCCTGACTAATTTCAGGAATCATATGCTGTCTAGGGTCAACCCACCACTGCCAACTTAAAAATCTTTAACTTGAAGTTCAAGTCTATCAAACGAGCTTGTGAGCTTAGTTCTTAAAAGAAAGGACTTAGGTCTGGTTTTGTACTTGGATGGACTTCAGTATCATGAAGAAGGGGGGGGAAAAAAAAAAAAAAAGAGAGCTAACTCTGAAAAAATGTAGCTGAGGAAAAGTTAGAAACAACACGCCTCCATTAAGAGTTTACATTTAGTTCACAAAAATACGTTGTACTTTTTGCCAGATCTAAAAAAGAAAAATCTACTACAGTTCAGCAAAAGCTGTCTACGCAGCCACGACTTTGGCCGCTCAGCAGCAGCTGGAGTGCCAGCAGCATGACAGGTAGCTGACAGGAAAACCACCACTAGACACAACTGAGCAGCAGTTCTTTATTTCCTAGGCAGTTTAGAGGACACCTCCCAGGACACCCGGGCAACCCTCCGGTCTCACCCGGTTAGTTCAGTTGCTAAAAGTAATTTCTGCCTAACTTATTTCCATCCTTTGTTTTTATACATAAAATATATATATATATATATATATATATATATATATATATATATATATATATATATATATATATATATATATATATATATATATATATATATATATAAAAAATATACATAAAATAGGGGCTTTTCCCACGTTTAAAATCGACATCCTGATGTTGAACAACATTTATTCTGTAACACACCCAGCAGACTAGAAAACAGAAACTCAAATATTATGAGAACAAGCAACGAAAAGATTGCTATCACAATTATTTGCTAAAATACCCAGTCTATCAGATATACTGGTTTTCCAAAATTAGAAAAGCATTTGACTGGTTTTGGTTTGGTTTGGGGTATTTTTTATTTTCAAAGTTGCACCTTGGTTTCCTTTACCATACCTCGCAATCCTCTTCACAGTTTTGCTGAACATTGCACCATCTAGCTACGGGCTCAGGAACCACTTCCCATTCCTCATCGGCTTGTTTGAGAATATTCACAAACGTCGACTTCCCTGCAGCTGTAGAAAAGCATTCAGGAAGAACGGCAGTCAAAAACCACCGATAGTGTAATTATTTAACTACTATGTGGCTCCGGTTTAAAGTCCCGTAACTGAGTCTCCCACACCCGCGGACTTTTGACTTTGTGACAAGCGTGAATCAGAGACCATTGCGTACCACATATCGTCAGTTAACTGAGCAACAGGGGTTTCTCTTTTTTATTTTGTACCGCGCAACACCCATAGCCAATTTCACAAAAATCAATCAATGACGGCAACAAGTCTCTCAGCCCAGATCAATTAGCTAAATTCTAGAAAGTTACATTTGCAATTAGAACACCAAGTGTTAAATTTTTAAAGGTACTTAGTGGTCCAGTCTCAGGCATGAAGTTGCAACAGTCTTCCAAAGTTTTAGGAAGGGGGGGAAGGGGGGGGGGGGGGGGGGAAGGCAATGACAAAAGAAACGTAAAGCAAAAGCGATGGTTTCTCAAAGGAAGATAAAAAGATGCACTATGAATTACTTTCTACAACACAGAAGTCATTAATCTGCCGCCAACTGAAAAAAGTGAGGAAATTTTTAATTAATAAGAGATGCTTAGACCTGACAGAGGCCAATCAGTTGGCTATCAACCACCAAAGGCTGTCTCACTAAATGAACTGACACCCTGGCAACTCCTAACCTCCGTTTTCAGCACAGCTTCTTGCCAAAAAATAACAAAAAAAACAACCAAAGGAAGAAAAAAAAAAAAAAAAAAAAAAAAGAGTATCGCATTATGACAGCCCATAACTCCTTCTGCTCTTTACAAAGTTAAACGGGCTTCTCTTGTTAATTAGGGGGAGTACTGGACATTACAAGTGTGACCTGGTGGTCGACATTGACACAGGGGTTTCATGCTACGACCAGGAAAGGTGTGGGAGAAGCCTCAGCCAGGGCTTCAATGCATCTTTCAAAAGGTGAGTAAGTTAATAAGTGTAATAGAAAGCTCCCCGCCCCAACCTCGTCATTTTTATAGCATCAGTTCCTACGGTGTCAGCTGAAGTTTCTGCGGTCATGACTTGGTTGGTTCGCACCGTACAGCTCCCCCAGCTCGCCCACGTCCCCTGACCCGACCGAACGCCTTGTTCGCAAGGAACATGAGGGGAAAAACCCCTGGGGAAGCGCCCCGGCCGCCGCCCGCTGCTCCGGCGGGAGGAGCCCCGCTGCGGCCCGGCGGCAGAGCTGCGCTGCCGAGGCCCCCGGCCGCCCCCCGGCCGCCTCGCCTCGCCTCACCGATGTTGCCCTCCACGGCGATTTTCTTGATCCTGCCCTCCTGCCGCCCGCGCTTCGGAGGAGTGGCCATGGCGGCCGACTGGAGCGCGCGCGCTCGCTCGCTCAACGGCCGCAACGGAAATAACCGCCGCCGCCCTCGCGCCCGCCCGGCTCCGCGCCCGCCTTCGAATTTGGCGCGCGGCGGGCGCGACGGACGTCACCGGCGGCGACGGCGGCGTACGGGTGGCGGCCGGGGCCAAAAGGCGGCGAGGGGCCCCCGGCCTGCGGCGGCGGCTAGGGGCGGAGGGCGCCCGGGGTGGGGGTGGGGGGGCGCGGGCGGCAGGGCGGGCGGTCGAGCTCGGCGCTGCAGATCCAGGCAGAGCTGCGGAAGGAGAAGCACATCGATGGGAGGGCGCCGCACTCCTGCCACGAGTTGGTCGGTTCTCGGCCGCGGCCGAACGGTCCCCACGGCTCCCCGCGCCCCAAGGCCAAGCGGCCCTGTGCACCCCAACGCAGCCGTCCTCACCTGAAGCCACGGCCGGACCAAGGCCACCGTTAAAAGTCTTCCGGAAACACCTTAAAAGCAACACACAGGTTGCACTGAACGGAGATCAAAGGCGCTTGTTTCGAGGGTTAATGCTGGAAACCTCCAGCCCCCCCAAACAGCCACCAAACCCATCCTTGACGATACGTTTCCCAATGCACCATCGCAGTGTACGACCGGTTTGGGTCTTGGAGGACCAAGTTAAAAAGGGAAAAAACCTCCAATCTGTGAAATGGGCGCAGGCAGTGGCGACCAACACACGCTCTCCTGTAAAAGGAGGTGGCAAGCTGCAGATGCCACCCGGGACAAGACTCTTCTTGCACGGTCCCCCAAACGCACCGTGTCTGGGGACTCCTGGCCTATCAAGCGACATTTTTTTCACCGCCTTTTCAACCCGACAGCACAAACCTCTTCCCAGCCGCCCGCAAGAGATGACTTACCACGGGACGGGGTGCTTTGGAGCTACGGGTGCGAGCGGAGAAGGCGGAGGGCAGGCAGAGGGCATCGGATGCGGATGGGAGGGTCGGAAACCCGGCGTGCTGCAGCCGTCAGGGTCACAGGAGGCTTTCGGGAGAAAGAAAGAAAGAAAGAAAAAGGCGCCTGTGCTGCCGCGCACGGCCAGAAGCAGGGTCTGTGCGTACTTCACCTGAAGCCGGTGAGCTGAGGCAGCAGAACGCTGCGGCTGCAACCAGGTTTAAAAACCACCCCGGGATCGGCGCCGAGACGCGCTTAATGCCACGCTCAACTTGTCATCGGCAATCCCACACCGAGCGGCAGCCCTACCAGGTCAATTCAGGTCACGCAACAAGGAAATGAAAAGGGTATCAGGTTGGTTTATTGCTATTGTGTCTGCCTGCAATACAAATATTCACAAATTCTGACAAGGCAATTACAAAAATCTAATTTGCATGTGTAATGGTCGTATGTGTACAATATACAGAAAAAAAAATACCTATCTACAAGTAGAAGATAATTTAGAAACAAATTCAAGAAGGAAATAAAGACAATCATGGTCAAACATAGCTATTTATTTTCTCTTATAAACAGCCTTCAGTTTCTTACTGAAAAAAACTAGAATTTAAATATTCTGTCCCATCACATACAACAATCTGTATACATTATTTACAACTCTCAAATGAACATGTTGCAGATTTTCAGACATTCGACTTCTTTTTAATCAAAAGCTGTTCTCATTTAAAACTAAAATATCCATCAGTGACTACAAACTGAAGCGATATTGGCACAGTTAGCTTACAGTAAGGGTTCTCATCTTGCATTTTATACTTTAAACTGCATTTTCTCCCGTGTATTTTAGGATTCTAAAGGAGGAAGAAAGGTTAGTGTTGCTTTCGTAATTTTTTCTTTTTTTTTTTCCTTCAAAAATGGGCTTTTATTGAAACCTCATTCGCTTTTATCGCGTTCTTCTCTCGCTTCCATTGCGCATCAAGGTATGTGCTTCTAGGTACTAAGCAACACAACCACAGCGTATCAAAGTAGCAAAACAGCCATGAAAATAAGCGTTCCCTCCGCGACGCGTCTCTGAAAAACGTCAGAAGTTGCAAATGTACAAAAATAATGAGTATAGTTTAGTGGCTATAAAAATTAATTTCCCCTAAAAATACAATTCTCTATGAACAATTTAGGGAATTGGTTCTTCAAGCAAAAACGTAATTCGATATTTATCTAGGCTGCAATCTTAACCTGGCATGAGGAAATGGTAAGCAAAGCAGGAAAATAAAAAGGTTTAACACTTAAAATAACCAACGGTAGTCTCATCTTAAAAGAGAGGATACCCAGGAAAAGACAACAGGCATCCATAAAACTGCTAGTGGTTTTAGTAGTGCAGTTTGGCAAAAAGACAACCGGTATCAGCCGTGAAGGAAAGAAAATTCTGTGTGACAGGGAACCTTTTCGTCCAAGAAAAGCAAGGAGTCCGTGTTGGCGCTGCAGCTTTTTAAATAGTCCAACTAAAAGGGGGCAGTTTATGTACAGTAATACAGCACTCTGGCAGGTCGGAAGGGGGGAGAGGGGGGCAAGGACAAGAACAACCATCCAAAAAGGATGTGTTTTTAGTAAAATTGTGCCTGGTGATTCAAGAGAAAGGGGCGGGGGGGGGGGGGGGGGGGCGGCGAGAAACGGAAAGGAACAATCTGAAAGGTTAGGAAAGTCCATAGCAGCAAGTAGGTATCCTTACCTGTTAAATGAGTGTCAGGGAGACTAGGAGAGCATTCAGTACCCAAGTACTGAGTAAGGACAGTGCTCCTCTATATCTTAAAGTAAAAGCAAAAGTTCAAAGCTCTACATTGCATAGTAAGCGGTAAAAGAAACACGCTAGTTGCAGACGGGCCACCTGCCCCTTGAAACCTGTTTTCTCCCTTCATCGACCGTTCAGCTACCTGCAACAGCAGAACGTGGCGTTTTTCTTTTCTATTTGCGTGATTATCTTGTATCCCTGACTTGAATTTAATAGACTTGAAAAACCATTTCTGTGAACATCATGTATCCACACCA
Organism: Nipponia nippon; assembly: GCF_047370975.1. Lineage (NCBI taxonomy): Eukaryota > Metazoa > Chordata > Aves > Pelecaniformes > Threskiornithidae > Nipponia > Nipponia nippon. Next base: position 81,962,457 of record NW_028262380.1, on the reverse strand, counting down.
TCTAAAGAGCGGCAACACCGGCAACGGCGGCTGAACTTGATGAACGTAGCAGAGTTTGCCCCGTCCCATCTCGAGGTAGACGACCTCCCGAAGCGACCACCCAAATCACTGGCACGGTCTGATACGCTGGTAGCTGAAAACCACCACAAACGAGAGGATTTGAGGACCCTCTTCGGCTGGCAGGCCGCGGCCAGCACCGGCAGCCCAGCCGTGCGTAACCCCACCGGCACCTTCCGCTCCCCATGACAACAAAGCTCAATTTTTTTGTCTCGAAGCGCTCGCGACGTGTAACGGAGTCCGTCTGGAACGCGGGCCTAGAGCGGCGCGGGGTTTGTTCAGGGTTCGTTTCTCTGGGGTTTATTTGGGGGGCGAGGGGCTGTCCTCCCCCTTCCCCCCCACAAATGCACTGTTTTATAGACACATTCACTCGATCCAGATTCCATTTGTACAGCGTGGCAACTTTTGTTGAGCATTTCAGTGTGCCCTTACTTCAAGAGTGTAAACGCACGTCAACTTCTGGTCCCGCATCTTGTTGAAGCAAAAAACAATTAACAGCTGCAAATATAAACAGCAGAGGGATACTAAATCCCGAACACTGCATACCTATCTTTAATGTTGTTATTTTCAAGTCTTGAATAATTAAACAATGTGTTCATACAGCTGTCAGGCAAATCATGATCTCCAAGCTTTTATTACACGCCTAGAAACTGCTCTGGAAAAGTGTTTTCTACTGCCAGTTACTAAATACAAAAAATACACTATCCACGTAAGACTGATTTTTTTTTTTTTTTCACATAATACATTCTAGTTCTGATGGGCTGAACTGCAGCAGATGCCTCTGAACTTCTAGAGCTGGTTATTTAAAAAAACAACCACCACAGAAACAACCTTCCAGAGCAGAAATACACCAAAAATGTGAACTATTGCACCTGCACCGCTCCAAGCAAATCCTCACTTCTACATATTTTTCCTTTGCGTTTCTTGCTGGTCCGTGACACCAAACCAATGAGACAGCTTTAAATCGAGCGGAGGATATCTGCGACGTAGCACGTTGGAGCAGGCTCTGCCATTCTCACTCTCCTCTCTTGCTGCGATGTGATAACACGAGCTCTAGCACCGGTTAAAGGGCTCCTCTCCAGGACGCGTTATCAGCACAGTGAACGCGCGCACGCAGCCTCTTGAGCAGCACTCGCTCAGCAAAGCGGTTTTCCTTGGCAAGTTGACAGGATTTTTAATATCAAACTGCATCTGCAGCGCCCTTCGCGCCTCTGTAGCTGGCAATTTTCGGTCACTAAACTCTCCTCAGGTAACAGCAGGCATAAAAGGCTGCGTGTGCAAGATGGCGTTCTTCAATTCAGCTTCCTACATGACTGGAGTCTGTTTAAAACCGTGCAGTTCAAATTTGGGAGTTCAGCTGCTTTTGCACGGTCAGGTGGACGCTGACCGCTCCCGTAACTCTGAGAAGCCAACAGCCTTTTGCGTTATTCAGTCCTGAACTAAAGAGAGCCCTCCAACCCCGCACCCAACGCTACCGCTGCCAAACCAGGCTGACGCCGTCGTGCCCAGACCAGGCGTCAGGTACGCTACTCGGCTCCAAACAATCCCGCAGCTCCTAAGACATCACGACCGACACGCACAGTCCGCAGCAGTACCGCCTTCCCAGCTACCCTGTCAAACATACCACACGGCACGTAACAAGGACGGTGCCTACCACAGGAACGCTTTTCCTCCAGCTGTTCAACAGGAAGGTACTTGCGCAGCCCAACGCGTGGGATCGTCTGCCCGTGGGAGCTCCTTCTTTCCTCTCAGCCTATGGCTCGACTGCAGACAGCAGCGTTTAGGTGCTACAGCACTGACTCTTCCGCTAGCCAACACAATTGCATGGGGAAACCCAACGCCTGCCAGACCAGCTATGTCCTCCCAACAGCAGGACTCACAACAGCTTTGGGGTGAACGCTGCAGTCACAGGCGACTTGCCAAAGGACAGGAAATGGTGCTCGTGCTCCTTGGTTGCTTTTGCCTCTAATTTTTTTATGCCTTGGGCATATTTTTCCAACCCCTAGCTCCCTGAAGAGGTAACCGACATTGAGCATCTCCCGTCTTATCCGCCCACACGCGTGTACGCACACGGGAGAGTCAGGATCCTTACGGGCTGAGAAGGGGTAAGACCTTAGTTCACTTTTTTTTAAACTAGGCGTTTATTAAAACATGCAAGGGAAAGCTCTCTTTGCATCAGCAGCTTGACTCAGTGTGGACGGTGGGAACTCCAGTCCAGTCCCAACGCTCGATGTTAAGAAAAAACACAATATCGAAGGCCTTTCCTTGGACATCCACATGTTAAGAAAACCTGGTAATTCTGTATGACATCAAAAGAGCCCAAACGTTAAGGATCACTGACAATTTCACTTGTCCTTTGAGCAGATGATAACAGGCTATGACATAGATCTGCAAAGGAGCCAAACACATTCTACATTTTCTTGAACTGTAACGAAGCTTCCAATGAAACCAAGGACTGTCTTAATTACAAATGCTAGACTGCACTGTTTTGCCAGCAGCCTCTCTCTAACAGCGTAGTCAAACCTAAATTCAGCATGAACACCACTGCATGACCATCCTTCGCTATGCAACGCTCCGTGTTTCCATTTCTAAATAAGCAGCAGCGAAACAAGCACACAATGCCAGTTTCTAGCTCAATACTAGGCTTTCTCAATTGTTCTCAAGTCCGTTTGGGGGGAGTGAGGGGGGAGAAAAAGAGACAATATAGGTAACGAGAACATTAAATTGCTTCTCCAGGAAGCAGTTGAAGCAGACTAGAAAATTTAACTCCATTGAAAACAACATGGTTCTTAGAATAACCTTCAGATGCTTCTGAAAGACATCATTTCAACTCAGAAGTAGCAATTTTAGTCTCCCAAACGCGTCGATGTTTATGACTGTGCTTAGACATTTAGTAGCTAGCTATACTCATGGCCTCTTACGTATTTTGCAGGCTGCTGCACAGCGTTTTCCACTTTACTCGGCGTTTTCAGCGAAGCAAAGGCGCACAAAATGCAAGCTCAACTTTTCTGTCGCATGCTAACCTTGGCTTCACCTGTAAATTTTAGAGGTTCACCAGTCAGTCTCGCATACACCAGTCAGTTAAGGTCTTCATGTTATTCGGGCCTAAAAATTGTGTTTTTGCAGACTCACAATCTAGCAAAGCCTGGCAACGTTAACCACCTAGCATACTGTATTTGGAAACTGGCGATACCATGGGATAGCACGTTGAGCAACCTAATACAGATTTCTTTGAATCCGAAATACAACGGCTTTGACGAGATCCATAAATGAGCAAGAGAACCAGTCATACTGGCTTCTGCACTGGGAAACCTAACAGATACAGCTGCAGCAGCAATTTCCGAGTCATCCTCTGTGGATCACCCCAAAGGCTAACTTCTCACAGGCGATTCTCATTCCTGGTTTGAGAAAACACAAGGCTAGAGAGGCAAAGACCCTGCCCCGGGTGGGGGAAGGCCACATTTTGACTAGTTTTTCTCCCAAATAGAAGATGCACTTACCAAATTACAAACCACTAAAAATTCACCAGTATGTTCCTATTTCTTTTCCCAGCTGCTGTAGTTCCTTGGAGACGGGCCGCAATTTTAAACGGGGGAGAACACCATCGTGCTACTGTAAATCCAAAGCGGTCCATGCCATTGTATTCCCTCCAAGATACATTTCCTGCCACAGAAACCACTGGCCACCAGAGCTCCTCCACAGAGCCAGGCTTTTTATTCCTAACTTACAAACATCGTTTCACTAGTTATTTTTCAAGCCAGATTTTTCTTAGTATTACCCCAGTGCATTTTTTTTGTATTGAGTATTTTCCCTAAGTGTATTTGTGCGAACTAACAGTTCATTTGGCAAAAGCTAGGAACTTAGCAAAAGCGACTGACCCAAGTTGATGCTTCCCTGTTAAAAAAATAAAAGCAACTATGAAAAGCCAGAACCAATAGCCACAGACATGCAACTACTTGCTAAGCACAGGTTCTCTGTAATTTTGACATCGCCTTCATAGTTTCGCTTTAGCGACTAGCACTTCTCCATCACTTTTCTTTATAAGAAATACCTACTTTTGAAAAATCCTATATTCATCTCTAAAAAAATAAGACAACTATTTGTATTAAAAGCTGGAGATCATTGATTTCAGTAAGTTATGGCTTTTTTTTTAGTGTAAGCATATAGATATTTTTCTAAAACAAGTATCAGTAAGTGTCCTGGGTGTTAGTTCGTATTTTCTGTTTCCAGCAATGTTCAGTATTGTATGTGCTTTGCACCTCAGAAGTGAGTCTGCCAAGGCACTTAGAGAATGTAAGCAAGTCTTTTAGGGACTTCATGAGAATGGGCTACCACTGACACGATAACAAGAACCCATCCACCAGCAGAGTCAATTCCCCAACCAAGCATGTTTCCTTTATAAACACTCAGCACCTGCTAAACTCCACAATGAATAACAACAATAAAAAAAAAAAGGCTATTTATCACATGTCACTAACAGATAAAAGATTTCCCCTAATAAAAGCACAGAAAGTAGATCTTGGCTGTCGTTAGTAACAGCACAGGTTTTTGTTTTGTTTTTTTAAAAAAACAAATGAACGAAAAACAAATACCACACGCTTGCTTAAAGAAACAAGTGACTTCAAGGAATCCTCTTCTTTTTATCTGTCCTTCGAGGTGAGTTTTTCAATCAGTTCTTGAAGTGGTGCAAGTTCTCTTCTATCAATGAGGTTGAATTCCTGTAAGAGGGACGAGGAGAAAGACATACATACAGAGTTTTACATGTGCAGCTCAGGTGAGAAGTCTTATTCGGGTAGAAGTTACTTGGTAGTACGCTCTTTGAGTCCAGGCTTAACCACTACCACGTCTTCTGCCTGCCTGCCGTTAGCTGAACGGCAATGTTCGACTGCCTAAAGCTTCTCCCTCCACTTAAAGGAAGGAAACGGAAGAAGATGCTCTTTTCTTATAAAGGGGGCAGGGGGGAATGTAGCTTTGAGGCAATCTAGCTTCAGATGCCGTCCTCCCTCTTTCTTTTGTTAGGAATTACTGTTCTGCTGAATTATTTGGTAGGGAACACTTTTTAGTGTTCGATTTCGTAGCAAACGAGTACTTTGTTGAAAACTTCTCCATTCCTTGAATGCTTCTAGCAGTGACTATACATAAAAATGGAGTAAGACACCATCTTAGGGTCCTGGAGGTGCCGACTCTCCTACAAACACACCAGCTGTTACGAAACTGAAGGGGCATTACTTGGATATGTTACTTTTTCCAGAATATAATTGTAACCGTACCGCTCCTGCCACGCTCACCTGAACAAAAAATATAAAGTGCTTGAAAGAAGTGTTAAGGTGTGCCTCTTCCTGTAGCTGGATCACTGGATCAAAGTGCTGGTGATAAATGTGAGCATAAACTCTGAAGAGACGCTTTAAAATGGTCTTTGCCACCGACATGAAATTCTTTGGGAACGGTACACCTAAAAATAAGGAAACAGATGGATTATTTTTAAACGCCCGTGCCGTGTTCGAGCATTTTGAAAGCCATTGTAACTCAACCCTATCTCTTGCACAAGAAGGGCTGTGCCATTTCACTCCGCGATTCCGACTTTAAATCACCCAATGTACTGAAGCACAATGACAAGCTCATTCCAAGACTGGAGAAGAGGCTTCCCTCCCTCCAGCAGACCAGTGGCTCATGAACTTTTCCCAAGACAAATCTGACTACGTTTCTATGCCGAACCCTCCTAGCTTCACTTTCCAACTACTAAATTCTGTTACGCCTCAGTACAGTACTGAGGAGCCTTCTCTGACCGAGCATCTTCCTCCCTTCGGGTAGGATTCAGACGCCCAAACACAGGTATCTGAAGTGCTTAGAGATGCCCTCTCAGCACCTGCCCGGCCTCTGACTGCCAGTGAAGAAGAGGGGAAGGCTCCTGCAGGCTCGGAGTCTCACCAATGGCTCTGTGCACGTGTCCAGGACACCACAGGGTACTCCGAGGGACACCAGACACCTCTGTGTGGGCAACTGAAACCAGCTTGGGTGATCAGCCATCGAGTTTTACGCTCCTCTTGGCTAAAGTGAAATCAGAAACAGGCTCTCTTCCACTTGTCTCGTGCCCAGCAAAAAGACTCCTGTTTCCATCCTGCTCATCGCCATCCCTTACCCGGCAGCTACTGCTTTCTTAACTGCCTGCCCGTGTGCTCTGAAACATGCTCCTTGCAGTCATTTCAGTCAAAGTGACCCAGGACAGGTTACATCAGTTTCAACAGCAGATCTTTGTCAGTGCACGAGTTTTATTAAAATTGGTTAGGAAACAACAACCGGCTACTGGGAGCAATAGTCTCTGTAGCTGACACATCCACAGGCTAAAAAAAAAAGCTATGTATCAACCATCTAAAAAGATTAAACCTGTCTAGCTTCTGATCACGAAGCAGTTTTCCCCGTCAGCTTAGTTCTTTTGCAGTCTTTCTAACTGCCAAAGTGCTGTTAGAAGGCCATGAAGGCCAAAGGCCCAAGCTGGATCCTGCAGACCATCCATGCAGATCCTGCATGATCTCACCAATGCTTTGAAAGACTAGCAATAAAGTTTTCATACTCCTACTTGAGCTTGCCCTGCTTACACGTACATCACATTTCCTCCGTTGGCTGCTGCATCGCCTGGGAAGTTCATATTTAGCTGGCTATCCATTGTGGCCCTTAAGCCTCTTTCTGAATCGCTACCTTTCAAAAATACTTCCTATTAAAAGAAAAAAAAGCCTTCAGCAAAGTATATGCTGCAGTTCAAGAAAGATCGAGTCCCAGTCTAGTCTTTTGAACGCAACTTTAACATTAACCGTAACCATTTACTATCATTCCTATTAGCAGTGGACTTCTACCCCAGCTCTGAACTCCGCCCTGAAACAGTAAAAGGAATGCCACAGTATGGGAAGAAACCATGCTCACATCTACCGCGCAGGGAAGATCGACCTTTTTGTCACTTCTTCCCAAACTAACCAGCCTTCTCTGCTTAACTCTAACTAAAAACAAATGCCACTTGACTCTGAGAAGTGGCCCTGTTTCTCTGAAGTGGCTTACTGAAAATGTGTCAAACGCTTCAGAAACTATTCACAAGATAAAAGCAATTAAGAAATCTCCCTTCCTTTTTCCACAATGGATCATAAGCCTGCGAGTAGCGCTGTCCTGGAAAACTGCCAATTAGGAGCTTTAGAACAAATAGTCCTCCGTGCCTCTAGAAGCAGGGTTTTCTCCTCGTTATCATTTCCGAACTGGTGGTTGCTCATTATTTTCCTCCTGCTTTTCTGAAAGAAACCTCTTAAAAACATACATCTTTCATCCTCACTTGAAAAGAAAAAAAGAAAAATCACGAACTTAAGATCAAAGATGCAATTCAGCTTCTTTGGAGGTAAGGCCTAGAAGCAGCTCCTCATGAGGACCAAACATCCTTCCTACATCAGAAAGCTGCCAGTTTGTACCAATTACCGGTTGTAAGGTTTTCAGACCCTCTGCCTTTTTTCTAAGGGAACAACCCACTGTTCACAATGAAAAGAAACATCAGATTTGATCAACACAGTCAGTTATTAAATAGAAACAGTACTTCTTGCATTCTAAATTGTGACAGACGATTACTATGAGTATTAACACACAAATCAGAGTTCATGTACATTTTATATATATAAATTTTATTATATATAGTATATATAATTTATATATGAATTTTATCTTAAGACATAAAACTGCATTTATATATAAAATGTAACCTTTTAAAGTTGCCCTACTCGTCAGTCATTGAGGAGACCTTTTAATGCAGTAAGACCTGAATATTCCTGTACAACTATAATCCGAATACATTGTTCAATTTTACTTATTTACTTTACCTATTTTAGAAGGAAATAGCGTTTCATCATCCAGCTGATCCTGGACCCAAGTCATCAGGTAATCAATGTACTTTGGTGCAGAGCACTTAATTGGTTTCTTTATGTTTGTCCCATCTGCCCAGTGGTACTCATATCTGGGTTGGGACGACAACAACAAGACATTTCTTAGCACAAGTGAATCATTCATAGCAAGGCCTGGAAGGTTGCTTTTCCTGCTCCGCTCCCCGCACTCCCACGCCCTCCCACAGCCCTTCCTTGAAACTAAGGTCCAAAGGCTCCCGAGCCATCTGCAGCTGCTCCGTGCCCAATCTCCCCACCGCAATCCTGCTGGAGCTGCAGTCTGCGAAGGCCTTAAAAAAAAAAAAAAAAAAAAAAAAAATCCATCCTTTATAGCACAACTCATTCACCCTCAGTTGCAACGCTCCTGCCAAAATGCACAAGGCAGCCTGCAGGCAAACCTGCACCCCTGTACATCAAAAGGTGCTCGATGAGTAGTTTCCAAACCCCGAAAGGCTAATAGCTACTTATTCTTTTTCAAAGCTCCCCCTCCACCCCCCCAAAAAAAAAAAAAAAAGAAAAATATTACAGCCTGTTGAAGTGAAACATCAGAAAGTTACATGAGACTCTCGCGGAAATAAAAGCTAAGCTCCAGGGCTCAAAACGATGAAGGCACCTGACTGATTTCTAACATGAAATTTCACCCAATCGGCCCAAGCAATGGGCTTCTCTTCACCCCCACTGGCACAGAAGAACTGCCAAGCCAGCGGCAATGCTCAGCATCCGCAGCAGCTGCCAGCCAGGCACGTTAGACCCCTAAAATTTATGGAATTTCTTTACATTTGAAAATATTCTTATATATTTTGCGTAATTGAAGACCAAACTACATTGGCTCTTGCCAGAGGCGCCAAATTACAACTGTGTTAGAGACACGGAATAGATCCAGAGGTAGGTTAATGCCAAGGAACACTATTACAGAACTGGAAGCAGGCTTAAAGTGACTTTCGGCTAACGGTTAGACGAAAGCTTCGAGACTAAATAGTCCTCCTTAGAAGAGGTTCATATCTGAAGATCTAGTGCTACCACGCAGCGCACCAAGATTCAGAAAAATCTCGGTTTCCAGTTATGCCGCTGACCCGTAAATGTCTTTAAGCTTAATTTTTCCATCGGTAGATAAGGTGGTATCACACCTATACAAACCTTCACAAACGTGACTATGGAACACTAAAACGAGTGCTCTTTTTATCCTTTTCCATTCACAGAGCTAATCATGTTGACAACTTTTATGCAGCACGTGTAATGAGTACTTTGCAGCGTCATTCATCTTACAGTGATCATTTGAACTTGCGGGATTTAAGAAGCCATGGAAAAATGTATTAAGCAGCATCCATTTACATGCACAAGCAGACAGAAACGAGTCCTCATGAAATTCGAATGGAGCAGGTATTTTGAGTGGCTTGGGGACTGCAACCGACACAAGCCCAGACACAGGAGAAGATGGCTAATCTTGGGAACGTACCGCTTAAAAAAACCAAACCCGTTTAACGTGGGCAGTCTGACAAAACCAGCTATCAAGTGAGCCACGGTGTTTCTTTCTCTGTCTTGCTGAGTACAAATGCATGGATCTTAATATTCCTTGCCAATCCGTAACATCTGAGCGGTTTCTTCTCATCAGCACAGAGCCGTGCGTAGCCCTCTCTTTTCGATCTGAACACGGCATCATCTCCCACGTCGGCTTTAAATCAGCCAGCCTTGCTGCGGAACGGCTGTCCCGTGGGGCGAGCCTGCTGCCAAGCCAGAAGCGGAAAGGACTGCTGAGCTCTGCAGTCCTCCCAGAGAAGCAAATGAACAGTGATTCAGACTAGCTGAAACACTCTTCTTTTAGAAATATAAAATTAATAAAAAAACCCAAAACAAAACATGCAAGGACAGTGATGTCAGCTCAGTCATGCTCTTACAGGAAACATACCCGCTTCATCTACAAGTTTTATCTCAGTTCTTTTTAAAAGAACGAGAAGAGCTGGTATTAATGGTGAATACTCCTTGCCATGGAGGACAGCGTGCTCAATTTGGTTGTTATTTCTCAGTACAGCAGCAGCATACCACAGTGTTGGGGCTGCAGCCACCACTGTCTGAACTTCCCCTTGCTACCTGCAGTTGGTATTGTGCGGACACCGGAGAAGGTCTTCCATTTTAAAGATCACACACATCATTCTATGCAAAGCCTAACTGTATCTGAGAAATCTGGTTTCTCATTTTGTTTAACAAATGCAGCTTTGTCAGAACAGAAACTGAGAGAACATTGTCACGATAAACAAATTCTACGAGTGATTATGAGCATGCTGCTCACAATACTATAAGAAGATCCCATTTTTATAGCGGCAACAAATCAGAAGGTCTGAAAACATTTTAAAATTATATCTCAAAACACATGCAAAAATTCCATGCACACTGAATGGACCACAACGCGTCTGGATTTCCAAAAAATCAGTATTCCTCACCACCCAGTATTACTCTCATGCCGAGATTTAAGTGGTCTTAACATAGGACAAATATCAACACTTAGGTGAGGTGGCAGGTTCAGTCTGGAGACAGAATGAGACGACAAACCAAACTGCCTGCTAAAAATCTCATCCAAATAATATATACCCATAAGAAGCTTCCCTCCCTCCCCACCCCCCAACACTATGGGTTAATTCTGCGGTTTTTAGAGGAAGGAATGCCATAGAACGACCCTTTAAGTAGCACAGCTCTCAAGAAACAGCAGATATATCCTGACAAAAATAAAGTCCTATAGAGAATGTGAAAAGTATTCCAGCAAACACCCCATGCTCCACGCAGTGGGTGTAACGTTCACGGTTGTTCCTAGGCTGTCAAAAGGCTTGGGGTTTGCAAGGGCGTGAAAAATGAACTCTTCCTACAAGGTCAGATACATCACTGCAAACAAATCAAGAATCCTCGCCCAGCTCCTTAAACAAAAAAAGAAAACCAAACACACAAAGAATTCCCACATATTAGAATCATTTGAACTGCTACAGGCAATGAAGGGTAAAATCACATTTCTAGCTCAAGCTTGTGAGCAACCACCTACAGCTCTGGTGACAGAAACAAATTAACCTTTTTGTGATAGGCAATTTTTCTACAGAAAGCACATTTTTAGAAACCCCTACGGTTTAGTAGAGCTTTTTAAGGGCAAACCAATATGTGAAGGATAGAGCGAGAACTATACAGTTCACTTTAGCAAGCGCAGGGGAAAAGCTAAGAGACCCCGACAACTCTGGTAGAATTCTCCCATACTGATAAACACAAGTTATTTGCCACCTATAAACAGAAAACCCAACTATGCTTCTCACCCTAGAAAATATACCTAAGTATGTACAATCATAGGATCAGATTCTCTACCACACCATTACACGTACGTGGCCAAAAAAAAAAAAAAAACACACAAAAAAAACCCTGAAAAATAAAAACCTACCACCCACCAAAACCCCCGAAAAACCCCCAAGAAAACAAAACCAGCTTGACTAAAATGAAAGCTGTTACCTTGTCCAACAGCAATAAAATGCAGTGGCTCAGTAATGCCTTTTAGAAGATTCCCAGACATTTATTTGGACCTATCATCTCTAAATCTCAGCAAAACTGTATTACAGCAAGACTGCTGAAAAATACTTCTTCTGTTTTGTCCCTGTGTCATCAAGTGGCACAGGCGCAGAGTGGAGCGTCACAAAAAGGCAAAAGGATCGGTATTGCTAAGAGGGTGTTTCAAGGCCCCGATTACGTGATTGATTTATATTTTTGCCGCAGAAGGCAGCATGCGAACATTCAATGCCACCATATTACGCCCACGTAGGATTTATAGGAGCTGTCCGCTTTGGAGCGCCCAGCTATTCCGATTTGAATATATGAAGACAGAAGCACTGCGGACCAACAAACCTCAGGAAAATCAGAAGGATCTCACCTCCATTAAGAGTGAGCTTAGTGTACTCACACGAAGGCCTAAATATGGATTTTAGAGCCCCGGTTCAGACATCCAGCTTTGAAAAACGCGGCAGCCACGTCCCTCCTTCGCGTTTTTATTGGCGACTTACAAGCAGGGAGGAAAATAAAGAAAAGTCCCCTCACCCGATGCTGGTTCATGAACACATTACCTCCATGCAGGTTCTTAACTTGTTATCACGCCTGTTGCGCTGATGGTGATACTGCAGCTGATACAAGAAATGGCAAGTGATAGCCAACTACGGTTTGTTTGGGTAAAAAACAGTTGGTCTTTGCTGAAGCGAAAAGAATGGAACGTTACTGTGAGTAATCACATGTTTTGGAACAAATTAAAGCGATACGTTCTCCAAATCGCTGGACAGCGAGCTGTGCAACAGGAGAGGGAGATCTGTTCTTGATCTTTACGTCAAACCTTAGCTAACTCAATGTACTAACACACTGATACAAGCTAAGTCAGCGATCCTTCCAACAAAGACAAGTCCAAAACAAATGAAAGCAATCCCACTGCACACAAAAATTCACCTGCCTCAGCTGAGCCCTTCTGTTTAAGATTGCTACCAAAGAGAACCAGTGGGCCCGAGAAGTAGCCGTACGGCCCCAAGCATTTGCTTAAAGATATAAAAGATATATATCCCCTTTAGAGATGATCTTCCCTGTATCAAAAATAAAATTAAAAAAAAAAAAACCAAACCAAACAGATATGAACCTAGGTGATATGTCTCTTCCCAGGTCCAATTTTTTCTTTTTAAGGGTTTTTAAAGACAAAACACCAGTACCAGGCAGTGGATATAGGAAACATCACGCTTCCGCTCCAGTCACCCTCTCCCTTGAGACGTCTGGTTTAATTCTTCCATAGACTGCTACAAGTTCATCAGTTGTGCTATGAAAACTGTGAACTGAGCCACGTCGAGTTCTAAGCAGCCACCTATGTACGCACCAGCACCTTACAACCCTTTGTAATATATGGACCATCAAGACTTTTCCAGTGGGAATGCAAAAATCAGACTTCAGAGCCACGGAGCGCTTGCTGCTTTGGGTTCTCTGCAGCTACTCATGCTAGGGCTGCCTAACCTGTTTCAAATGACCTCCTGTCAGTTGTTTCAGCTTCTGGCTGAAACGGATGAGGATGCGACACTGGTGGCAGCTCAGCCACGGGTGCGAGCAGACAGCAACCTTCAGCCTACAAGCACTCGTGAGCACCTAAGGCTCAATGCCTCTTCAACTAATACGGCTTGAGCCAGAAAAGAATGGGAAACAGATAAGAAACAGCAAAAAAATCCGTAAATATCAGTGCTTTCACGCTGACAGGTTTTCCAGGGGTACTTCCCTGAAAAAAATTTTGCAGGCCACCTTTGAAGTGAAAAAAGCCACACACACTCAAACTAAAAAACAGTGTCTGTGCTCCGCTGGCGGTCACCCCGGCCTCACCAATCACCCGTTCCTGCGCCCGCCCGGCCTCGGCCCCTCGCGTGCACACGCGCTTCTGAGCCTCTCACAAAGCCCATCCCTGAGCACAGGTTGGGGAGTGCCCTACAAATCCGAGGGACAAAGCGACCTAATGAAAACCTTGGCAGAATGCATCTTCTACCCTCTAGCATCTCTCTTCTGCCCTGCTTCGTAACTATTTGAGTACGACACATATTTCTGTCAATGGTTATCAGTCTCTTTGGAGAGAAATAAATTGTTTTGTCTGGCAACCAGACAGCTAAGCCTTTAATAATTAACCTCCACCCCCAAATAATGGCTTCTCAGCAGACAAACAATAAAGCAAAGAAATATTTTCACGCTCTTATTTGATAAATAAGAGTCTGTTCTGCATGCCAAAGCACAAAGCAGACAATGGGCTGTGTTATTGCACAAGCTTATCCCAAAGTTCTTTTGCATAATGGTACGCTTCTATTGCTTTTGTAGTTTCACCCCTCTCCGCTGTGCTGCGGCAGGTCTGCCTGCCCACGCTGGTTCTGGCATTCAGCAGTGCCCATTTTCAGTTTACCAACGTAGCACCGCAGCTCTTCTTGGTCCGTCTGGCTGCTTTCGCCTGGCGGAGCTCCTGCCCTCTCCGCCTTGCCCACCCAGCAGCACCCTTTTGCGTGCCCTCCCCTCTCCACCACGCTGGCTGGCAATTACTGGCTTCGGACAAGAACAACAAATGTCATTATGAAGGAGGAGGAAGTGAAGGAGAGGATTGTTTGTCTTTATTGTTTATTTAAGGTCTTACAATAATTTAAAAGGAAGCAGTGCCCTCCCTCGCCACTCGCTTAAAAATGCGGGTATCTTCCTCTTCGGAAAACACTAAGCAGCCAGAGAGCAAGAAAAGCCACGACCGTTGGATGTCCATACCAAAGCACAGGCAAGAATCAAAGAAGGGAAACTCAAACTGAGGGACAGGGTAGGGGATTCTTATCCAGACTACTAAAAACTGTAGCCAAGCTTGATTCTACAATACCTACTCAAACGCCTAAAAGAACGATTCTGGTAAGCCCTAATTGAACACCTGCATATTAACACTTCAAATCTTAACTTAAGAAGCCCTCATTAACATTTCAGTGAAAAAAGGAAAAAATAGTTTTGATCATCAGTTTACTTCCCAGGCGAAAGGAAAAAAAACCACAAGAAAACAAACAACCAACCACCCAACCCCAAAAACCACTTTTCCATTCCCCACTCCCTTAACAAAGGTGCAAATTTTTTCCCCTCGACAATTAAGAGAAGACATCCTTTCCACCCACAGAAGCTACCTTATCTTTGGCACTCAACTGAGCTAGTCTCAAGTTTTCCAATGCAAAATCATCTCAAAAATTGCACAGTCTCAACAACGTGTAAAGAATAATCTTACTTTGGGCCAGCAGACATCACGGGGCAGCTCTCCTCTGTGCAGAAGTCCGTAATGGTTCCGTAAAGCATATTGATCTGGTTGAAGAAGTCGACAGCTGTAAAGCATTTAAACCATCAATTAACACTCTGCGGCGTAACGGCAACACAAGCTTCCTACAGCCTTAACTGTAAAGCGCACGCTGCTGAAGAGGGTCCTGAAATAATTTTTGTGAAAAAACTTCGTTGTTATTGCTTTTTAAGATGTATTACAAAGGACATGCCGAATGCAACCACTAACTTTCTAGAACAGCCTCTGGCAATACCTATTTAATTCTTCAGTGCTGCAAAACCTTCATCTGAAACAAGAAAAGGGAAAGAGAAAGCGGAGTTGTTTCCTTTTCTGAAAGTTCGGGGCATTTTATTAGAATCCCAAATTCTACTGGCAAGTCTGGAATAAAACACACATTTGTAGCGTAAACTTTCCAGCCAGAGCGCGCTGCTCCTCATTAGGCGACACGGACTTCCCTCAGGGTTTGTATTCCACAAGTCTTTTCAAAGAAGATTTTGTAGAATCACAGAATGGTTTGGGTCGGAAGGAACCTTTTAAAGATCATCTGGTCCAACCCCCCTGCCATGGGCAGGGACACCTTCCACCGGACCAGGTTGCTCAAAGCCCCATCCAGCCTGGCCTTGAACACTCCCAGGGATGGGGCACCCGCAGCTGCTCTGGGCTCCCTGTTCCAGTGCCTCACCACCCTCAGGGTGAAGAATTTCTTCCTTATATCCAACCTAAACCTACTCTCTTTCAGTTACGTTATGGTCAAACACTGCATCTATGGGAGGCAGGTACAGAAGTCATGACACAGGAACAGTTACAGTGCCAAGCAACCTCTGTTCCTTAGATAATCAATTAATTACCACAAATCATTGTTTAGTCCACAATGTTTCCTCGTTATAAACTATCCTTGGAGTTCTGTTCTGGGGGGTTACTGCTTAAGTTTTGTTACGTGTTTGGGAAAGCAGTTCTCTTAGCCAAAACTTTTTATTTTAATGGTCTACAGTTGAATTACTGAAATAAAAGACCAAAAGTTACATATCTGAATATTCCCATAGTTCTTACTACTTTCAATAGGTGCTTGATGACTTAGAACTTTTTGAAAGCAGGGCTCTTCTTCAATAACCTAACAGCAGGTTCTGTTCTGAGGAACTGTGGTCACTGTAGTCAGTTTATAAAATCCACTTTGTCTCCCGTCAACGAATGCCCCCCCCTTGCATCTGTGGGGGAGCACAGCACATTACCAAAGTATCAATATACAAGGTTATGATTTCAAAATGACCTTCAGACAAGGGATGTCATGAATGAAAATTGGAAAGCGACCAATATTAAGCACTAGGCAATAAAATTTTAGGTAGGCTGGGTTAAACCGTTAACGGTTGGACTCGATGATCTTAAGGGTCTTTTCCAACCTTAACGATTCTATGATTCTATGAAATTCTTACGACTGACTAAGCGCATGACGTGGTTCCAGAGTAACAGTTCTACCACAGGTTCCCGTCTCCCTTATCCTCCAACAGTTACTGCAAATTCTGCTTCTGGATGAGCCCCAGTAATAGAAGCATACAGGAACTTAAGACTTGTGGGTCTAGCTTTGGTGTCCTTATTCATTCACTTTTATGCGTGGATGAAATGCAGAAACCATATAAAAATCCAAATCAAGTGTGGAGTTCAACTCCTCCTATTTAACCACAGTGCTTTGCAAATTTAACTACTCCACCGACACCCCCTCACCCTGAAAGGAACCACATATAACCTATAAATATACTTAATGCCCCAGGCTACATCACTTGTACTGCTTGCCACCTCTGACGACAGGAGCCTTTACAGCGAGAAACTTCGCTGATGAATCGTGTCTGCAGAGCCAGTCCTCAGGATGAGACACCAGTGCTCAGTCTGTCTAGGCTCAGCATCATTTAACACTTTTACTTCAGTGCTACCCGTGTTATGCCTGCAATTCAATGTGCCAGAGACAAACCGTTTCTTTTTTCAGACAGATTTCAGGAATGCTCAAATAAAACCCCTTATCAGCAGTACTGACAGTCTCATCATGTCTCCAAATAGCCAGTTCAGGTGACAAAGCTCTTCATTCTGAACCAACAGGGAAAGGTTTTCCTGTGACCAGTTCCTACAGTAGTTACGCAGGCATGTTTGTCTTAACTTAAAAAAAGAGTTTAAAAAAAGAGTTACCCCTTGCAACACTGTATAGTCTCATACCACCAATGTGCAGGACGCTCTGGAATTAACGCCAGCGATACGCTCCTCTCAATCCAGTGCCGTGCCAAAGAGAAGCCAGCGTATTACTTGGTAGCCTACCCCAATTCGTGTTCCTTGCTGAACTCTAGAGAACAGAGATAGACAGTTCTGCTGTAAAGACATCCTAACCGTAAGCACTAGCAGATACCACGTCCTGTGACAGTAACTGACGGCCGAAGGAAAGGGAGCGTTAAATACTGCAGCTCCCCTCGCTGACTTTTCCAGAGAATAAACCTCAAAGATTACACCAACATCATGGCAGCAAGTTACAGCAACCGTTCAGGAGATGCAGGATCCGAGCTACAACCGTGTCACGCAACTTCCCAGGCATCAAAAAAGGGAAGCAAATATTAACTGGTATGGCATGCACCTAGCACAGCTCACCTCCAGCAACAAAATCTGTTCTTTTTACCCCTGCACAGTAAAAGCAGAAAACAGCAAAACAACATTGGGAAAGGCCGATAAAAAAAAGTTACAGAGGACCAGGAGGCCTCCTAAAGCTTGTTTGGGCCAGGGGGGAGGACACAATTAACACCAAAGGCAGCAAGAAGGCGTTATATACGGCCCTTGTTTCTTAAGTGTCCACAACAACTGTTAATTAAGTTTCCATTCCCTGCTCCCAGAAGAAACCACAGCCCAATGTTTGCTTCAAGGCAAGCGTGTTCAAAAAACCCACGCAGACTTTGACAAGATGACTGATTATTGTGAATCCCACACTCGCAAGTTTCAAAAGGCCGCGAGACACACCGCCCATCCACCAAGCCAGCTGTGTGACGAACACGAAAAATGCAAGAACCTCCTTTCCAACATGTGTAAAGCTGTACAGTGTCTCTGCGTATTGTAATTTCCTCGTTTTCCTCATTCTTGTTAAGTTTCGAGGGCTTAGATGATTTTTTCCAAGTGCTTTTCTACTTGAAGAAGTGCACGCTATCCGGTGTTTTATTACAAAGATATGGGCAAGATGCACTTCTGAAGTGATTTTTTAGTATTTTCAAATCTAGTAGATTTCAGATGAAACTGATTATACGCTTCCCACATTTTTTTATTTTGAAAACCCATTTGAAAAATCTACACGTCCATCAACTCATCACCGTAAGACATCAGGAAGGCTAAGAGCTGAGCACATCTGCTTCTGCGCTCTCATTACTGTGAAGGGCAAAACCAATGACAAAGTCACACATTTTATTTCCTTATTAGATGTGTCCATCAACAGAAGGGGCTCACAGCTACCATTAACTGGTACTAGGTGTGGTAGGGGGATGCTGTAAATGAAGGGAGCATGTAATCAGGTCTAGAAAAAAAAAAAATTAAACATGAAAACCCCTCTTTGCTGCAGGAGGCATGTAAGACGACCATTTCATGACAGAACGCAGCTGTTACCAAACGGAAGCTCCCACTCTCTTGCCGAGTGTTTCACTGCCTTTTGCCACCCAGCGAATTTAGCAGTTAAGTCATTTGGGAAGGGACAAACACCGCTGCCACGCAGGAAAGGGGAGACGTGGACTGGAGGAACCACCAAAAGGGAAGGTTGCCAGCAATATATGAAGCATCTTTAGTAATGCTTACTCATAAAAATGGGCTGGCTTTTTTTCTAGACAGTTTCGCAATACAGCATGAATTAACTTTTATAAACAATGGTGTCAGCAATTTCAACATTCCCCGTAAGCAGCGACAAGTCATATACCAGAGCACTGCTGGGCTAATTAAGAACCCCAAGGCTGAAGTCAGACAGTTTCACTTCCCAAACACGTCAAAGAGCAAGAAGAAATAGACAGAACCACGTAAACAATTAGAAGACATTTATCTTGAGCATCATTTATACTCGACTGCAGTGCACAGCCGATACCGTACGATCACGGAAGCATGCCAAGCCAAAGACACAAAAGACGAGGAAACACCCAGACAGGGCACAGAGTTTGTGGCAGCCAAAACTGCACGGGCTACGGAGCATGATAGGACGTGGGTTAATCCATTCTTTAAGAGCAGAAGGCAGGCAGCAAATTCATGCAGCAGGGAGAGGAAGGAGGAGGAAACATGGTCAAGCAATCAGAACACACTAATTTGGGCATCATTGTTTGGCCTGACCTAGCATGAAAGGAGAGTTAGGACAAATAGCTTTAGAGGAAGTTAAAATAATGACATCAGAGACTTACCAGAGCAAAGGCTCACAACTTGGTAGAAACAAA
Source organism: Nipponia nippon (assembly GCF_047370975.1). Lineage (NCBI taxonomy): Eukaryota > Metazoa > Chordata > Aves > Pelecaniformes > Threskiornithidae > Nipponia > Nipponia nippon. Next base: position 81,943,246 of record NW_028262380.1, on the reverse strand, counting down.
AAGAAGGAACTAACTTCAGGAAAATTGCAAAGATCGATCTCTGGGCTGGTTACAGGCAAAAGGAAAGCCAGGCCACACACCTGACTGGAGTCTTGAACGTCTTTTAGGTCTGGCCCTCACACTTAACTAAGTTTTTATGCTTAGCATGTAGAGGCTTGACTGTACCATCGGGTAACAACCCTAGCTGAAAAAGAGCTAGGCTAAACATACTGAGATGGCACTGACGGGCTACTTTCCAAAAACAGCAGTGACATTTCTACTTCAGCACGTGTTTGTGATCAAGTGCTCAGACCTGAACCACTAAGAATATGAATTATTTTGTTAACAGGAACATCTTTTTGGCATAAGGAGATTAAGGAGTTTGTGTCTCGGTGAGATGCTCTGCACCTGTCAGCTCTAAACGATGGGACATTCACCTCTCCCAAGCGCAGCAGCGGCGCACGCAGGGCAGTAGAGCCTAACCCGCTAGCGAGGAGCACACAGCTGTCCTCCCACGAGTGTCAGCCCACGCTCAACGCCCCCCTTACGAAAAAAATAAATAATAAAAAAAGGTTAGCCAACTCACTGTTAACTGCAACCCATTCATTTAAGTCTTCACCCTCTGGGAGCATAACGGCCATCCGGAGATTACCGCTTCCGAGCGTGGCTTCGGCATGTTTTAGCAGCTCGTACTGGTGAGACCCCTCTGGGATATTCTTCTTTGGTTTGAAGGTTTTGGAAGAGCGACTACCACTGCGAAAGGGAGAGGAAATATTTAGAGAACTTGTGGAAAGGGTAGGGAAAAAACAAAGGAGCGGACAAGTCACACATAAGCAGACAATTAAGATAAAATACTTTCCATACTCCCATATTTTCATATCAAGAAACAATATTTAACAAAAACGGGGATGCGAAAGTAACAGATGCTTTGACTTGTTGTTTGAAACAATTAAATGATTCTCCACTACCTTGCCTTCTCACCTGCACACCCTGCTGTTAAGCCAGCCGGACAACTGGGAACGCTCTGACTCCCTCCCCTCTCTCAGCAAACTGGATCATGGGCAAGATGAGACCAAAAATATTTCCTTCCCCAGAATTTGGACAGCCACATATCGAGGACAGCAGCCCAGCCAAATAGAAACCTTCGTTGCTCTGAACAGTCATGGAGCTTGTCATGCTAATTAAAGACACTATTTATTTAGCACAAAAACCCACGTTCTTTTCCCAACGCCCACCTTCATGAGACACAAAACGTCACCACACCTGCACACCTGTGACTAGAAGGTAGGGACAGCCTGTTCAGACCCCTGTCTTTTCAAATCAGGCATGATGTGTTATATAGTTACTATTAATTCCTCAAAAACAAGCTGCTATTAGCAAAGCGTATTTTCTACAGACCTAGCCGATTCAGAATATTACCTTAGCTTTCAACGTAAAATAACTTTTCCAGTACCTGGTATTGTCTAGGAACTTAGTTTTTAAAATAGAGTTGCTCAAAAATACACAAACGCTTTAGGTGAAGACCGATACAATTCCACATTTTCCACAAACTTCGTATGTCATTTTCCCCTGGCTTCACAGCATACAGACCTTTCAGCCCACCAGTCAGGCAAGAAATAAGGATGACAACTTCTACATAAATCCATTTTCTTGCCTATAATTTTCTTCGAAAAACATGGACTGACTTCGAAAAAAGTTTAGACATTTAAATTTTAAATGATGGGAAATTTTTGGTAGCGGGGCACAAGGGTTCTTCCCAGCTCACTAAATATTTAAACTGCGTGTCTGAACACGCAAGGGTTGTAGCTTATCTCTGGGGCAATGCTAACGTAGCTGCGGCGTCACAGAGAAGCACTCTTAAGAAACTTAATTCTGCACCTCCTTTCCCCACCACGCCACGCTACAGCCATCAGCAGAAAGTTAATGAAGACGGCTCGTTTCTACAATCCTGAACGCCAACAGCTCTAGCAGAGACACAGTGCGCACCAAAGCACACAACGAAAACTCTTCTTTCCAAAACACATGATGACAGGTGACCGAGAACACGTCATTTGCCAAACATATGACAGAACTGCCTAACAGCCCACTAAGTCTCACTTTAGACCTGAACATGAGCAACAGAAGAAGGAAATCTACTGAAACTGGAGATCAATAAGGCGTTCCTCCATTTCTTTTGTGCAGGTAGTAACGTCTTTGCAGGTGCATCTTTGGCTACTGAACAGCTCCCACAAGTCAGGCTGGCTCGCGATTTACATGGTCCCGCTCCTGCTCTGACTCTCCCTAGCTACAAGGGAGCAGCAGCATCCTTCCCCTCCCGCAGGCCTCCGGACTAATCCCGTTTCCTATCCCTGGTAAAGAAGCGCTTGGCTGGACTAACAGGGATCGGGGAGGGGGTTACACAGTTGAACAGGCCACGTACATTCACACAGACACCAGAACACTGCTATTGCAGTCAGCCACTAAATGCAACTGAAGAGCCAGAAGTAGGAAGAGGAACCATATGGCTCCCATACCCTCTGTTACAGGAGACTTCCAGCATGCACCCAGTCATTTGCATTTCACCCTAAGCAAGAATACCAGATTCAAATCTTAAATAAAATAATGGCCTCCCAGTGGGAGTGAGAAGCTGCTGCGGCTCGAGGAGTTCCCTTCACCTCCCACCCCTCCAGCCACCCGCGTTTGTTGCCAGGCCAGGTTCAAACCCACTCTGAAGAAAAAGCAACTGAAAAAAAACCCCGTCAAATAAAAAACCAAATCTTTCAACTGAGTACTTAAGAGACCCAAGTTCTTCTCTTCAGGAACACATCCACTTTATAGCCACTATGCCAACACAGGGAGTTAAAATACGACTTAAAACATCTGGCAACTGCTTCAGTGTATGGCTGCACGGACAGGGCTGACGCACGGTGATATTCACAGCAACCGAAGAGCAAGCGAGACTGGTATCATTACCTTTCCACACGTGTCAGCCTACGCAGACGAAAGACAGCACAGGCTCAACCCAAGCACAACGCTTCCTACCTTGCTCAATAGATTTTGTTCTCACTCCGTCCTAACCAGACGACGAGGGAAACCAACTCCTAATACTTCCATGAAAAGCAAACGAAGTTTCCACAGACTCCACCACTCCAAAGCTCAGGTCATTCATTCATCATAAACGAGAAAGGAAAATAAGAGATTCCTTCCCCTCCCCGCTGCGTACATACAATCCCCCATTCCTAAAACTTCGGTCCTCCTTTCACCATGTTTCCCAACCTAAGGTACATCAGCTTCTCTTTCGCAATACTGTCTTTTTCATACAATAATGAAGACTGAAAAACTTCACTGCTGTAACTGGTCTGGTGCAGTTACCTGAGGCAAGATCTGCAAGCTCATTAGAGGGATTACTACTGGGTGCCGGAGCTCCCCGAGGGCGATGAGGAAAGCTCCATCCAGACAGAGGGAGCGCTTCCCAAGAGGATTCAGATCACCAAGGGCAGCACCCCGCTTACAGCTTCAGCAGAAAAATCTTTGTTCGGGAGGAGAAGATGGTATAGAAACGTAGAAAGCAGTAACTGGGAAAAGGTTAGGAAATAACTAAACCAAGAAACTGTTTGGATTTAGCAAAAAGGGGTAAGCCAACAGAGGGGGTGAGGGTTCGAGAACAAGGCACAAGGAAAGCATGGTGAAGGAACTCCCTAAATAAAACAGGGTACTTGGAGAAATCTCTGGGTGGGAATTCACACCGTATCCACCCCAGATCGTGAGCGTGCCAGACAGCAAACCAAGTCATTGCAGAGATGTTGAACACCCAGCACAGATCTTCTATGGTCAAGGAAGCAGAGAATGCACAACACGCTGGAAAATCATTAGGTATCACTTAATCCCCGCTACCCCCTTCCCAGAAACAGGAGGTTTCTTCCCAAAAGAAGAAATGGCAAAAGCCGTAACAACAGGCTACACAATGATTTGGTCTCACCAACTACTCCAAATAAGCCGTTCCCTATCTGCCTCCACTACCTTTCTGATGACTGCCTCCCAAATTCAGCACAGCCATCCGGAGACAGCAGGAAATGGTCTCACACAAAAGGCAGGCAGGCATCCAAAAGGAAGAGTCATTAGGATAAATGCAGGCTTCTAGTCGTCGCGTGTTATGGAAATATCTGCAGTTTTGGCAATAAGTTACCAGAATTCCATGCATTTATGCCGTTCACCATACGTGAAGCCAGTTAACGGCACGCACGGTCATACACTCCTTGATGCAAACAAAAGTTCAGGGACTCGACAACCTAATACAGCTTCCCTACGCCAAAACCCTTACAGGACACATTTGCTCTTGGGCAGTCTAGTCATAATGTTGCTGCAAACATTATTTCAACTACCGTATTAGTTCAGAAGCTCTCCTGTTATTTAACCAAGGAACATCCTCATTTATTTATTTATGCCTTACCACCCCTTCAAATGGTTACCTTACTAAGTAATCCCGCTTCCTCCCTAAACCCTGACCACAGCAGCGTCTTATTCCTGCTGTCCGACATTATGATTCCCAACACTGAGACGAAGGCATCTCAAAAAAACCAAAACAAATAAATAATAATTTTTTTTTTCCCTATTAGGTCAATCTGTTACCTGTGACAGATTTAGAAAGTCTTCTTGTTCCACGTCTATTTCTTCAACTCCTTGAGCATTCAGTGAAACAAGTAGAGAGTTCTGTCTGGTGGCCAACAATACACACGGTAAGAGATGTCTTGATCAAGCATGACATTTTTTTTTCACCTACAGTGAATTCTATTAGGGAACATACCTGTGAGCCATTTCTCCCCAAATTTCTAAATGCTGCAAGCTAGTAGGCAGCACCTGCCTTTCCCTGTTAAGTGTTTCTGAACTCTCCTTCAGTTTGGGAACATCACGTTAATGCAGAAGTGAACGGGGACAGAGAAACCCTCAGAAACGCCACCCTGAAAATCCCGTTTTCCTTGGACACAAAAAGGTCATGAAACAGGGAACACGTTGCATCGCTCCCACTATTTGTCACAATCAATTTCTAGCCTTCCAAAAAGAACTGGCTTCTCAAAAAATTCTTGCAATTCCAAGGACGTTTCGCTCCCTTCACTCCCACATCCAACATTGCTAGCAAATTATGCCCTTCTATTTTTATAGGTAAGTACAGCTACAGCAGTGCCAGATGCAGCTCGACCGAGCACTAAATCAGGAGACGTGTTTAAAGCCATTGACTCACTGAGCGGGGATGAGTCTGGCAGCCTGGCTAGGAAGCCAACCTCCGAGCCACAAGCAGCGCTTCCCGCTGCCAGAAGCCCACACGCCGCTTGGCCTCACAAAGACGTCACAACTCACTTGTAAGCAAGAACACAAAATTTCCTCCAAAGCTGTAATTTTATCTAGTCATCTGCTGACAGGGAGGGTTCTTCATGATGCGGATTCTGCAGGCTGTTCTGTCTTAGGTTAGCAAGATGATGTTTCCAGAAGAAAGGACAATTTTCAGGCGTCCTGCGTACGCCACGCTTATCAAGCTGCCTCAACAGCCCGCTTCAGCTTCCAACGCAGCACTGGCAGATCTTTTGAAATCAAGCAGCTAAATATCCAGCCTAAACTCTTGATACCCTTCTTGTTAACTGCAGGAAAGGAACCGCTTACACCTTCGCACTCCTGGAAGAAGCACTTTGGCTGGCCTGGCTTAGACCTCCTCACACCCAAGCATTTGTGCACTGGCATCTTTCAATGGGGCTTCTTATCTATTTCTGCAAAGTCTGCTGCATATCCAGGGGAACTGGAATTAAAACAGAAGAGTTGAGGCTCCTTACGCATAAAACCTAATATTCACAGCTTGTTCTTAGCACAGAACCAACCTCAGGCTCTTACCTCCTGTTGTGTCTAACACGGCTCAAACTGACAAGCAAAAACCCTTGCCCTGCATCTAGCGGGCTTCACTATCAAACATCTGGATGCAGACCGAAGCCCAAATCCTCCCTCTACCCGGGCTGCCAACCCGGCCATTTTGCAGCAGCACCACAACCTAAAGCACTGAAATACTGACAGCGCTCCAAAGTCTTCCTCAAATTCCTCTTGAGTGAACAAAACCAGACAAAAAGTTACCCCATAATTCACTAACAGTTCATTACAGCATCTTAAACTAATGCTGTACTTACAAAGTACGCGATTACGATGCCATTGGCAAAATGGAAGAAGAAGAAGAGATGCCACCCTGAAGAAGATGTGAGAATCTGAAAACCTTTTTTTTTTTCCCCCTGCCCACCTACTTGCATATCACACACCAAGCTGACATGTTGCACAAGAAATTAAGATTTTATTTTAAAATACCACAAGCATTCAACTTCTATGGGAAGTACAGAGAGCATTGCTCCTGAAGTCTGTTTTAGGCTACCTGTAGGCTCAAGAACACAGTGCTGCAATTACCGTAAATCATTTCGTACAGGGCTCATCAGCGGACTGTTTTATCAAACGCTGGAAAGGACCGAAACTTGCCCTGGGGACAAATAAATACACAAGGCTGCAGTGGCACCATTTTCAGAATACACCTGCCACCTATATTCTTCTAGCTGGTATATAATGCTGAGGCCGTAGGATATCATCTTTCTTTCTTTCCTTGGGGGAACGTGCGAGTAACCACCTTCCGCAAGTATAGCTCTACCACCCAGCGTCTCCCAAAAGCGTTCACCACCGCGGTCCAACTGAAGGAAGCCCTTCAAAATATCCGCAAGTGCTCGAGACACTCCAAAAAAGCCAAACTCGAGACAGTACTCAGAACGTTTACCTGGGGCATGGAAAAGTTTTCATATTTCAACTCCTGTTTTCTCATCTTCAAAGGCCTTTGCAAGCATTTATTAACCCTCATAAAGTATCTTTGAAGCAGGCGTCATTAGCGTCTTGTTAGACACAGGGAAACGGAGGCAGCGACTCGCTGCCAAAGGCCAACAAGTACATTTATCAGAGAAGTCCCCAAGTTTTAGTTATGTAACTCCTTGTCTCCTTTCTCCTGCTGCGCCTCTTTCTAAACCCCGATACACAGAAACACTGTCAGGCAAGAACCAAATTCCAGAAAAGTAAACATTTTAAGCCTTCAACAATAATATGGGGCTTCAAATGATAACATCCTGCTAAGAACAGACACATCAGAGCATGATCACGTTAGCTTCCAAGAGCCAACACGTCAACATAACAATTAAAATAAAAGCTCAAGCTACTTTTCGGAAATCAAATCAGTAGTTGCAGCACTTAAACGCATTTTCCCTGTGACAATCACAGCATCGGACGGGCAGCAGGTACAATTAAGTTGCACATGCTCAAGATCTGCACGGACAAGATTGAACTCGAGCATTTCTATTTATAACACTGAGTAGTCACAACATAGCTGTTCTGAAGAGAGACTGTGTGTGAGCCAGGCCTTACTTTCTTCAGCTCTTACAATACCAAAGAGTCAATTATTTTCCAGTCAAATTCCCACTCATTAAAATAAGCCTGTCTCAGCCAGTTCACTTCACTTCGGAGGTAACAAATCCAACGTCGGGATTCGGGAAGCAAGCATTCCACGACCTCGCGTTCCTTTGACGTACCACCACGCGGCAGGTCTAAGGACAAATCCAGTATCCACCACCTTAGGAGAGAGGCAGACACCAGGGAAGCTTCAATCCCGCGCTCAGAGGTTACAGGTGCAGCGGGCCAGAGAAAGGAGCGCTTCTGCCAGGCTCTGGGGCAGGGTGAGAAACCCCACAGCCCAGCTATTCAAGAGCTATCGGTAATTTTGCAAATTCTGTTCTACTCCCGATATTACTTCCCACGAAGATGACTATGAGACCCCTTGAACAGAGCGGGCTAACCGTTTCAAATGAGACATAGGGCTATCAGGCCAGCCAACCCAAATTTGGAAGACCAAAGTGCTCTGGGACAGTACAATACTGGATTATAACGCAACATTAAGAGATATTTGAAGGCTGTTCAACACCGTCACAGAGTTAAAAGCCAGCAAGCATACGGGTAAGTAGAGACTCTAAGCACACAAGCTGATAGCTCTCACCCTCAAAAATGTTCCTCTGTGTAAATTCTTCAAATACAGTCACTATTATTCCAAACACTAATAAAAGCAACACGCTTCTCAAGAGCGCTCCCATCTACCAAAACTAACTTTCGCAAACATTAAGCTGTAAAAGGTATAATTCTCTTCACGTGGAAGGAAACACAGACTCTGCCAAGATCACTAAGCAAATCAAAGCAGCCCGTCCGGGAAAGAGTTAAGAGCTGCCAACTCCTTACACAACATCGCTGCTCTCCCAAAAGGTAAGGCAGTGGCTAGAAAGCAATTCCAGGCCCAGGGGTTTTGTTTTGCTTTGTTTCTGTTTGTTTCTTTTAAGGAAGAATCCGTTGCACTGACTTGAAAAATGTCCACAGACACATGGTCATTCCTATAGAAACAGAATACATGTAGTTCAATGTTTATACACTCTATCGTAGGAAACAGTAACTGAAAATACTTAGATCAATGGCACACAGCTGGAGTTTCCCAGTGTAGCTAGTATGAGATATAAGAATAACCTAAATTGTCTCCTACACCCTGAAACTGGAAATATCAAAGTTAAAAATGGTGAAAGGAAGGGTGCCTAAGACACGATTCTTCCCAAAGCTAACACTGCCCTTGGTAACCGAGAGGCCTCCACTTCATAAGGAATGTCTTTGTGTGATTAACTCACCTATTGCCTGCCCAAGCCACAGCCAGTTGCCAAGGCTACAACAGACGGGTGCCAGGCTTTATAACCCAAGGAGTCCGAGCCAAGTTACTTCTTTCCAGATTTCAGCATGCTCCATCTGCAGCACTGTCATTAGGAAAGCTGTGTGGAGCATCTTCAGGAATAAGTACTCGGTTCTGCCAAAGTAATGAGGCTTCCAGACATTTCTGTGCAAACCCATCCCCGTCATATTCCCACAGTGGCTCTTGCTCGCTCCAAAATACAGCCACTTCTTAGGCTAAGCTGTCCTTTCGGACGCCCGACCCCCTGTTGCAAGGACGGGAGCTTGCCTTCTGGCTCCCAGCGACAGGCTCTCCCCACCTTCCCCTTGGCCAGGCGCCCGGCGGTGGGTCAGGGAGAGCGGCCAACGGCCTCGCCGGGGCGGGCAGACCCCTCGGGCCCCCTCCTCGCAGGCGCTTCTGCTCACCACGGCCAAGCCGCTTCCCTGCGGATCTCCGCGGTGCCTTTTCCCCAAAAGCCCTGGGTCCTCGAGCCTTACAGCTTAACAAGAAATTCAGACTGAAAAATAAATAAAGAAATCCTAAGGTAACAGATACAAAACACAGCTTTCCACTAAAGGTAGGGGGTCCTTTCAGAAGACAAAGGTAAAAGCTTAGTTTCAAACACCATTTTTTTTTTAAGTATTGAACACCACGCTTCAAAAAAAAAAAAAAACCACACCAGCAAGCATGAATCAAAAAGTTTGCTCATCTGGAAAAAAAAAAAAAAGTATCACAGACTGGGGAAATTTAAAACAATGCCCTTATCTTGCAGCACATGGAAATGGCGACGATGGCAAAACCACACAGGCTATTCCCAAAAGGAGAGCTTCCTCATATGTCTGGAAATGGAATACATACAAATCCAGGCAAAACCCCAAATCCCACTTTTTTCTTTTCAGTGAAACACTGTTCTCCATCCTTCCTCATTCCACCCTTTTTCTTTGCCACACCATGGAGTAAGGTCAATTTACTGCAGGCTTTTCAACCTGAACACGCTTCTCAATGGGTACAGTGACCACTACCATTATAACCGGTTTGAAATAGTGCCTCCTTATACCAAAGTACTGACAGTGAAATAGGTATTTTTTATGAGATTTTTAATTCTCTAGCCATCAAGACGGGGACTAGAATCTGGCTTCCCCTTCTCGGAAAAATACCAGTCTTCATAGATCAAAGTTCCACACAGGATGGTACGAGGAGGCAGATGAAAAAGTCATCATCTCATCAATAGCTCTTAAAACATACAGGTATCACTATACGCAAGACTCTACATGTTAAAAGAGCAGAAGTTTACCCCATGATTCACATCCAGTAAGGAGAAAGTTATTTAAGGTAGCCTTGAGGAATGGTTTTCCTTTTGCTTGTCCCAACATAACACGTACACGTCCACATTCTTCAAATACATTGTTTTTTTCTTCTATACATACGCATTTTAGAGTCAGTGAAACCAAGCGAATGCGGGCTCCCTCCAGCAGAAGTCAGATGCTCTTAGGTGCACCAGAACAGAGCTGAAGACAAACTTTTGCTGGCTGAGCTATGACCAGGGGACAGGCGACTGGCCCTTGGAAGCTGGCCATCTAACTCTTCCCTCCGACACATGCCCTCGCCCGCCCCGCAGCAGCACGCTCGCTGCCAAATCCACAAAGATGTTAGGTGGCCACAGACCGTTTTCTAGCCGAGCCGGGCACCTACGCTTCTCCGCGCCTCTCCGCCTCCACTCTTCCGTCTGCGAGCTCAGAATGTGCCTGTCAACAAGGGGGAGGTGTTATGCTACAAGGCTCATGTCTACTACAACCCCACCCATGTCGGTGGCAATGGTGTTCCTGCTGTTTACCCAGTTGGATGCAACCCTTCTCCTAAGTTATCACAATTCCTAACGCAAGGAACAAGCAAGCATCCAGAACACCGTCCCGTAACCAGGAAATCATCATCAGTTTGCTACGCTCACGCGCAAAATAAATTCCCTCGTTTCATTTACAACATGTTCATTTAATACGTTTTCCTCTGCTGGAAAATCCTCAAAATAAACAGAGCAAGTCACAGTCGCCCTCCCTGGATACGACCAGAGCTCTGTCTGTGCACTCAAAAACACAAACCAACTAATTCCCAGAGCAGCCAACCGTCGCGGAAGTGACTCAACCTCTCAGGCCTTGTCCTCCGTAGGACTAAGAGCAGTGCTGGGCAGCGCAAGGAGAGGGACAGGCCAGGGACACAAAAAAGCAGCATACAAGAGTATCCATCAGAGAAAAAATCTGATGAAAACCCAAAGAATTACCCATTCAACCAAGCATGCCCTATTGACTTACAGAGACAAGCAGGCAGACACGCGGGCAGCGGAGAAACTGGAACATGTCCGTAGTACAAAATCTGCAGCCTCCCGAACGGCTCACTCCGCGTGTTTCATGAGTGTCCCTGCACTGCTGCTCCCGTTTCTCCACAGACTTTTTCAAGAGCTTTAAGACCACCAAAGATCACTTGTTTCAAGTTTTCACTCCAATTTGCAAGGAAGAGGCTTTTCGCAGAGACCCGGGGATCTCCGCGTGTTCTCCTCCGACATCCATTTGAAATCCCGTTACGTGAGAGGAATCAAGATCGTCCAGAAAGTTTTGCTGCACGCTCCCAGGTATCCACTGACTCCCCCGAGGCAAACGCAACGCTGTCTTCACTCACAAAATTTCTGCCTTATTACAAGCAGAAGTTAGATTTTTTTTTTTTTTTTTTTTTTAAGAAAGCTGAGGACTGGTCTTGGCTGTTTTGTTGGGTTCTTGCCATCAGATCCAGGTTCCTTGCCTATTTTAATACTAGCATTTACTGTGTACATGCACACACATCATGGAACCGTAGGGCATAATCAAAACCAGATTTATTTCTGCAGGTTCTAATATCCTAATATTCATGTACTACTTCTTTAAAAGAGCAGGCTACCAGCAGCTTTGAAGAAGGTAAACACGAAGTACTCCTTCCTCTCCAACTGCTTTGTTTTTTCCTACGGACCACGGAGATGGAGTTCGGTACCCTTACCATTTCAGTCACTGATTAAGCGCGCTGCCAACTGAATAGCGCTATTTTCTCACTGAAGTTCCCCTCTTTTCTCAGGAAGCTCTTATTTCTGTCAATTAGCATTAGCTCACTTAAAAAAGGAGGGTACAGCATGAATTCAAACAGAAGTGAGAACTTCACCCGGTTACGCTTCAAAGTTTAGTTTCCACGAAGGTTCAAACCTTAGTTTACTGCATGAATGTACCTAATAAATCATTCCGTAGACGTAACTACGCTTCTTTTGTAAAACCTACGCTTTCCCATACGTAGAACTTGGCACTGAAAAGCCATTTGAACACTTACTTCTGCTGTACGTGAGCGTATGGCGCATTTTCCACTGAAGAAAGAGGGCTCCATCAAACTGTAAATAGTAGACTACTGGAAGAAGCTGAAAAGTTGCTGAAAAGGATGCCCCGCGTACCCTGCGGCAAGGACTGCTGTAGGAGAACTCCCGCCACAGAGAACGCAGGCCTGCCCCGCGGCAAGCGAACTCAGAAACAACAAAGTCAAACGCCTGCGACAGAATATCGTGTAACGTTTGCTAACAAAAATATACCTCCGCGCTCCATTCCCATCCAAACCTGCAGAAAGGCTCGACCCTGTCAAGTCTGCAGCCCAAACCATCTCGGACGGTGTCCCTCTAATTTGTTATATGCATAATGAAGAGACAAACCCAAGAGGAACTGCAGGAAGAAGAAGAGTTGCGGATTTTTGAGAAATTCTTAAGACCTGTCACTCGCACGTTTCCAAGAAAGTGTTATGTTCTAAAGGAAAACAATGACACAGAGGGAAAATGCTTGGTAACACATGTGGGAGTGAGGATGACACAGCACACGTTACGCAGACGCACGGAAACATGAAAAGCAGTACTGGACAACTCAAACGTCGTGCAGACCATAAGGGAACAGAACAGTATTTTTTTTTCTTTTTAAGAGGGAAGCAATAACATTCAAGTCCTGGCCTGGCAGTCAAAGTGAATACCAACTATCAAATCAACCACAGAATATAAGCATCCGCAGATGATCAGAAATTAAAACTAGAAAGTATCATTGCAGATGCAACTCAGCAAATTATAAAAGAAATAAAAGGAAACAGATATAGCGGCAAGTCTGGGTTCTTTCTTTCAATAACACATCTGTGTTTAAAGAAAAGATACTGGAAACATTAATAAGGAAAGACGGTTTACTAAACCATTTAAGTAGGCATGAAGGAGTTCAAGATCTTTCAACAAGTAACTGGAAATATCGTGAAGTGGCCTGCAGAGCTCCAGCCTGCCTGGGGCAGCCTCGCACCCCGCCAGGCCCACGGAGCATCGCCCGGCCTGCGGGGCCTGTCCAGTCAATGAAGCAGGCCATGAACACTATCGGCCTACCTATGATTTCTTCACCGAGGTACCCTTTCAATCTGGTAAAACAAGGACAAAAGTGTCCCATACAAAAGGTATACGCTACTTCCTATAGCAAACTGTTCCTCCTGCTACAGATATTTCTTTATATTCAGCTAAAATTCTCTTTACGTCTTAACATTACTAATGCCCTCTGCATCCTAAACCCTATCTGCTGGTAACAGTCACACCCTTAAAATACATTCAAGAAAGTAGGAAGCAGAGCTTTTCAGAAAGCGACCTACAAGTCATTGCGGATGATAAACTGCAGCAATAAAAGCTTGGCTCCGGTATCAAATTAGATCCTTACTTACACACCAAATATAGTGCTTGGAGAACATGCCTCAGAACATGGATGGTTTCCCAAAATGCTGATCAGTGCTTTCGAAAACCAATGCTTTATGAATGACTAAAGCAAATCTCGTCATACAACCCAAGAAATCACAGCAGGGCATTTGAAAGAAAAAAAAAAAAAAAAAAAAAAAAGACTAAGCAGTTTAAGACAGTCTTCAACCCTTTTAAACACAATAAAAAGAACAATCTGTTAATGGGTTTAGCAAAAAGGCAAAGTTAAAACAGGAGAAACTCGGCTCAGTTTTAATGGGGGAGGAGTTACTTTCGCACTTCATAAAAGGCTGTCTTTTATTGTAACCCCCACGCAAAACAGGCTGATGATATGAACGTGGCAAACGAGAAATACTCGGCAACTGCCCAACAGAAAGCCTCAAAGCATACATGTAAGATTACGCATACGCTTTGGTTAATAGGTAAAAGGGGGTCTGAAGTCAGGAAATAACAGAACAATCATTAGAGGCAAGAAATAACACAGAGAACAACAGGAAGAAGGAACGGACAGGAGGCAGTAATGAATAACCTAACAGCTTTCCAAAAATACACGGCATTATCTCATCACCAAGTATTTCTCACACATCCCCCATATTTAATACCATCTTGCATGTGCTGTGTGTAACTCTCTGCAGTAAAATTTGCTTATATCTTGCGAAGTGTCATATCAGGAAAATCCACCTGTCTGAAGCATCTGGGGGGGAACAGCAGCTCCTACACACACAGGAGAACATTTCTTTTGAAATTATTTAAGCTTGTGCATTTGACAGTTGAGTCCTCAGCCAGTCTAACTGTTCTATGGTGAATTTAAATCTACAGATTGTTCCTCTTCTGCACTCGCACTACAGCAAGAAATTTGAAGAAGAGCTGTCAACCACAGAAGTTAATAATAGGACATTACAGACACTTGATTCTCTGTAAAAGTTAGACTTGAGCATTCGAAAAAGCAGTATTTTATCGCCACAAAGTATGACAAGTAAAAGACAAAGTAATGCCATTTTGATTCCTGGATTCAGAACACTCTGCAAGTCCCTGAGACAATTACTCCATTCAAGCAAAAGCAGGACTGTGCTACTGAATTTGGTAAACACACAATTAAAATACCAGCTAGCAAAACAAAACATGGGTTATTTTATTAAGGTCAACATAGGAAACCCACCCAATCGTGATTTGGGTTAAAATTGTTTCTATATCAAAAACGAGGTATCTCAATTTTTAGCAAGAGAAGAATTTACCAAAGCTTACTTAAGCTCATTTATTCTCTTTGTCATGAAGAGAGGAATTAGACTTGTGATAAAGACAACAAATCCAGGCATTACGAGTTCTTATCTGCAAGATGTTCTTCACTGAGAACGGGATTAAGACTTTTTTTTTAATGTCAGGAGTGCTCATATCTCTAGGACGCAAGCAATTAACTCTGGAGGTAAACTACCAGATTTAAAGATGACGTGCAATGATAGACAACCAAAAAAACCCAAGTATGTGGAAAAGAAGCAAACTTCACATAAAACTCAACTGAAATATGGGTAGGATCACAGGAGGTATGTAAGAATAACAAAAGGAATGGATTCCTGCCAAGGAACAGCTGTGAACTGGAGAAGGAAGAGAGGAGAGGGTGAACAGGATAGAAGTGTCTTCACAAAAAAAAAAACACACAGAAGGAAAGCTGGGACAAGAAAGTCACAGTTGGATTTCAAGATGAATGGGAAAAGACTGAACAAAGGAAGACAGACCATTTACATTTGCAAGCTATATCAGAGCGACCGAAGCCAGCGTTTTGAAGGGCAGGGCCTGAACGGGCCAAAAAGCTGCACCTTATCCTTAGCTTTCTCCTGAAGAAAAACAGCAAACATGCAAGAGAAGAGTGAACGAATCCGCTTCCAAGTACTGCTTTTAAAAGTTTCAAAATATATTTGCAAGGGAAAAACTGCTGTTACCTTCATGAATTCACCGTGGGGGACTGTTTTCTTATTAACACAAAATTACCATCTCACACGCATGAATTCACTGTCTGCTGACTCAGGCTACTTATTTGAAATGGGAAGCAAAGGCTTGAATTAAACCGAACACGATGCACAACACGTTTTACTACACTGCACAAAACTGGGTATCAGGTCCCGGAAGGCATAGATCTACTCAACTAACTTAGAAATAAGAAGTCATTTCAAACTTATTATCAAAGAACCGATTTAAGCTGTACGGATACTTGCCTCTCCAGAGAACCAATCCCCAGCTCTCCCTCCCTTCTTTCAAATCCCTTCCCCAAAATACCGACCCACGCAGCAGCGCCCTGAGAACCCATCTCACAGATCCACATGCAGACCTACCACCACGCTGGCTCTGGGAAATTATTCGAAAAATTATAAGATGAACTTTGTGGTTACTTCTTTATGATCTGCTTTAAACTGATCCAGAGAAGCTCCACATACATGGTTTTAGATAACCTACTCTGGAGGGAAACTTACAGCACCCTGCTCAATTTTAAAATTCAGTGTATTTCCTTCCAGAAAAGGTAAACGCAACAGATGTCTTCCTCTGGAAGAGAGCCCCCTGAAAACTTAAAGAAAAATAATTTTCTTGCCCTTAGTTGTCTCGCAGAGACTCCAGGAAGGATCTGTCCAGTTTTTCCTCCCCAACGCTTTCAGCATCATTCACCTATGTCGACCTTCCTACAGCACAGCGTGGTCCTTCACAGCAGCAGAAATACGTCCATCACAACCTCTCCTCAGTAACGTTCACAGATGACGCAGCAGGTGAACTTACAACACTGACAGCCCAACACGACACTAGCGCCACAGAAGCGCTATGAAAATGAAAGGGAAGGAAAGGCCATGTTTAGAAAAGCAACACACACAGAGATGAGAAAGCAAAGCACTGGATCGTGATAATCCCACATCATGAAATGTACAGGCTAGGAAAATGTTTAAAAGTCTGTGAAAAGCAGTTAAGTTACATTCAGTTACAGCTGAAAACAGATTCTACAGCATTTGAATACATAACCCATAATCTCCCTGTGTACTACAGAAAAGGACAAACACCAAACAGCAAGTTCATTGTAGCTCAACTCTAATATGAGGTGGCTCAGATTACAAACGCGAAAAGCATCACAAAGCATATCCTGTGGTTTAGGTTGATTTGCGGGTCAAGGGCTTATTGATAGCTTTGGCAGCAGTATCTTTCTTATTGCTTACTACGGAAGACTTAAAGCGGGATAATTAAATGCAGCTATTTATTTCTCCAAGACAAACAAGCGGCTTCATTCTGTCAGCCTTGGGCACGAAAACACATTACCACACTCGCAACTCTTAAGCCATCCCTCAGTGGACAAATGCTTTTTCAAACAAGATAAAAAAGACCACGTATCTCTCTAGCCACATACAGCGTAAGATGGAACTGGGAGCCCTGGGCTGTCCTCACCGTGGCTGTCTCTTGCCATGAAGAGGTCCTACATCCAAAGACTCGACAGAAAATTATCAAATGCATTTGGCACCTTTTCAAGATTAGAAACCAAGCCACTTCACACATGCACAAATCCTCCCCTGAAAGCAATCCTTGTTCCAGTCTCCTCTGACAAATGTAAATAGCTAATTTACTTACACTGCAAACACAAAGAGAGGAGGACAAACAAGGGAAAACAATTGTGGCATAAAAGCAAACAATTAGGAAGCAATTAACACCGGACATCACTGCGGTGTAGTAAACACAACTTTCACACTGAACAATGCCTTTCTTCTCCTGGTTTTTTTTTTTCATCCCAAACTAATGCTTTTGTGCTGAGAAGGAAGCACCTAAGAAGGCTTAGAAGTGCCAATCGCTCCCTTCATCAATTACATCTTCCCCGAAACAGAGCATTAGCGGCAAAAGTTTTTTTTCAAATGCAATTCCAAGCTCAGACATCTTCCAGCCTGGGCTGCACGGCTCTGTTATTTCGAGGCAGACTCGTTCTTTCTGACATAAAAGCCCGGCAGCAGCGTAAATTCAACTCTACCTCCAACCTTACTGATAAGGCAGAAGGACGCGTGCATTGCTGGCTACAATTTATTTCCATTTCATCGTAGGCAAATTGGATCAGCTCCTTTTTGAAAGTGTATGCTAGTTTACCACGGCAAGCAGACACTTCATCAAACCCATCAAGAAAGAACAAAGTCACCGACAGGGGAACGGCAAGAATTCAACTACCTAACGCAGACACCAAGCCGAACGAAGGCTGAAGGACAGGGCTGGCGACACAGCTAAGTTTATCCGATAGCCAGCTCGCACAGAGAAAGGAAAAAGCCTCCTCTCTGCCTTCTGCCACGTCCAGACACTCCTGCTGCTTCCGTTATTCCGACACCATCCCTCACGGTCTCTACACAATGACACCAAGTAACTAAATTAGCAAAAAACTAATCCCACCAAAAAGGAATTAATAGTTTTCTGCTGGTTTAGCTTCTTCAACCAGCTCATTAGAAGGATGAGAAGTGCCTCAGTAAGCTTAACCCCATCAGCACGCTGCACCCTAACAAACTCTTCTGGGGTCTTCGGGGAAGGTAAATGAGGAAGGA
Source organism: Nipponia nippon (assembly GCF_047370975.1). Classification (NCBI taxonomy): domain Eukaryota; kingdom Metazoa; phylum Chordata; class Aves; order Pelecaniformes; family Threskiornithidae; genus Nipponia; species Nipponia nippon. The sequence continues at coordinate 81,925,215 of NW_028262380.1, read as the reverse complement.
AGCAGAAGGACAAGCACTTTAAAAGGCCTTTTTCAAGACAGTTCCAGAACCGTACGATGAGTTGTACCACAGGCAGCACAAGGGGCCACACGAACACCTCTGGGGAAGTTTGCCATTGCCGTGGCTTCTGGGCGCTTTCTGTTTCTTGGCGCTGCCTTCCTTGAAAGCGAGACCAGCTGCCAGCTGAGGGGCACATCTTTTGACAGCAGGCATTTCAACACAGGAATTAAACACAGAGTTCACACGGCAAGTGCAGTGACGTGCTTCAACAACATTAAACACGCATTTCAGGTAAAAGCATGTATTTCTACAGCCAATAATTCAACGTATCATAGAATCATTTAGGTTGGAAAAGACCCTTAACATCATGGAGTCTAGCTGTTAACATAACGCTACCCACGAAAGCTATGACCAGCAAAAAAAAAAAAAAAAAAAAAAAAGAGAGAGGAAAAAAAGTTTAATTTCTATGAAGTTCATTGTCAGAGCTGATTCCATATAAACTTTCCCTCCAAGGAATTCTTTCACTTTCCTCAAAACTCAAAATTACAGTTACCTAGACTTTAAAAAAAAAAAACAAAAACAAAATTTAAAAGTTGGCAGTAACTTTGCAGTTCTCTCTCCAATTTACTCATAGGCAACCTCAAGAGACTTCATTTCCAGTACTCTTCCACAAAAAAAAAAAAAGGAAAAAAGAAACTGAACACATCACTAATGGTACTGATTAAACAACAGATTTTGCGGTAAGGTAACACATTCATGCACGGAGAGCCTCTACCCTGACCTCTGCTCTAGGAACGCTGCCTGCGCAGTAGTATTACGCTAATCAAGCTAAAACTGAAGTAAACCAGTACCTTAAAATACAGGGAGAAAAACATCCGAATGTTTGACAAGCATATATTTCCCGTTCCTAACAGTTTGTAAATGCCTCCGCGGTATTTTCAATGACCGAAATTCCAGTTTAGAAGTGCCTAACAGTCTTCTGTGGGAGTACTTGATAAAGAGGAGATAAATACCACATCTCCAACTTTTAACTACAGAAGGAGCACTCAAGAAGCACTCGGTTGCTCTCCAGCTAGAGGAAGCTGAAAAATCACTGCCCAGTTTAGAAACGGCTCTCATTTGGTAAGTAGCAGCAACTCGGCATCTAGGAAAGCCGAGGAACGGGAAACAACAAATAGCCACGGTGTTCCTCAAGAGCAGGAGCAGACCGGGAAATCAGGAAGGCCACGATGTTTGTCAGCCTGGAAACAAACACACCAGCTCTGATTTCGGTATTTATTACTCTGCAAGAGATGTGAGGGAAAAGAAGAGTTATGTCCCTCTGCACCTTCTGCACATACACATAGACAGAAACTATGATTTTCATTACATTTAAAAAGAAAAACTAACCCGTGCACATCATCAGAAGAAGCTGCGAGGCTCCGCTGTGCCGTATAACAAGACAGAGAAGGAAGAGCACATCTTTCGCCCCATGTGGTTTACAAGTTAACTTTGCTTTGATCGATAAACAGAGGCGCCCCAAACCACTGCTACTCGTCCTCACCCTCACTTGCCACTTCCATCAGCTCCTGGCCTCACAAAGTCTCACCAGTTACAACTACCTACATGAAGCTCATGTTAAAAAACGATATGCTGGCATTTTCTGAGAGGGATTTACTAATACATGGATGGCTTTTTTTTTTTTTTTTTTAAGAAAAGACAATATCACAACTTCAATAATAAAGCTGAATCTTTTCCTTTTAAAAATAAATGGTTTTCATCTAGCTTCTTTTTTATGTAAGTTTTGCCAGCGTAGGATAACACAACCATGTTACCATATGGCACGCCTACCAGAACTATCTTTAATTTTTTTTCCTTGGAGATGTAAGCTGAAAGTACCTGCAACTATGCTGTAATTCCCTCTTAAAGAGAACTTGCCAAGCTGCATTTTTTTGGAACTGCAGATATTTTCTAGTCCAATTCCCATTTTTTTTTAATTTTTATGAAGATTCAGGATAACCCATTCAACCCCTGGAGAGGTTTATAAAGTCTTTTCAGAAAGGAAGAAAACACATCAGAAAGAGAAAATAGCGGCACTGAAAATAACAATTGCTGTCAAGACCGAGTTGTATTAATTCAGTGACTTGTCTCACAAGACAGTCGTTTTATAACGTTACCCATAACGAGAGAAGACAATGGTTTCCCTTGATTTTTTTTCCTCCCCCCATGTAGCTTTATATGTCACTGGCCCTAGCAACAGCAAAGAAAAGCAATGGATTTGTCAGCGGACGAGGACTGTGCAACGGGGCCGCGAGGGGGGCCCCAAGCACCCTGTGTTATCCAAGCACAATCACCCTGTTATTTGACAACAAGCAAGCCTGCAAGCAGAACACAGCTTTTGATACCGTACTTCAGTGTCAAACTGACAAACTACAGCCAAGTCACTGACGATAAACCTGCGTGACAGCTTCACTGCGATTTAGAAAACGGTGCTAGTCTTAAGTGCACGACGACAATCTTCATGTGCCGCATCTTTAGCGCGAGTTCAAAATTGTGAGTCAGTTCGCAAAAAGACAACACTATCACTGATGCAGAGAAAACCGAGAAAACAGCACGGACAAACAATCAATTTTGCTACCTCCCTACCAAGGAAACTCTTGGTGAAAAAGGGGGTGAAAAAGTACTACGAAAACCTACGTAAAAAGTACTGTGAAAACGGGGGGGGGGCGGGCAGCTCTAAAATACAAGTTTATACTACTAAATCTGTAAAAGCATAAAGATATGCAACAACTATCTTTGAATAACTCTGATTAAGTTAACATGAAATTCAAGTTTGACAAAAGATGAAAAGATGATGCTAACTTTCTGCATACTGTAAAAAAAAAAAAAAAACCCAAACAAACAAAAACACATCTAACTACTTGCCAGTAACTTCGAAACTTTCCCTAGACTCCCTGAGGCCTACCAGGCATATTATAAGTTACTTTTTTTAAATCCATTTCTAGACTGCTCATGAGCAAATTAGGTGCCGTCTACAACACTCTGCCAACAACAGCTGAGACAGCCTTGCCAACATTTCTAGCTTTGCCGTGCAGTAACTTCAGTTTCCATTTCTATCTCTCATCCAGCAGGACCACTTGAAACAATGGAGGTGGGGGTAAAGGTTTGCTTCCCTAGGTTTCAGAAGGGTCTGGAAAAAGAAACAAGCATCTCATTATTGCCTGTGACAGACGGCAGAGGGTTTCACGCTTTTCCGTTACCAGTTCGCCAAATGCCACAGAGAGGAAGGCTCTCTAATTTGCAAACCAGACTCCCAGGACACCGCCGTGCCCGAAACCCTGTCCCCCCTTCTCCATCGCAGCAGCTGAGAATTATGAAGGAGGGGGACAGCTGGGCTTCTCATTAGGAGCACCGCGCCTGGATCCACGGCCAGCCGTTTGTACCCACCTCCCATTCGCGGCTTCCACCCTGCAGCAGATCGGTGTCTTTCAAAATCTCTCTTGGGGTAAGGCAGCCCAAGCGCAACAACAAGGCAAGCTGGTTCAGTACGGCAGAGTTAAAAGACAAACGCAATGGAGAGATTTAGAAGGGAGCCAGCGTCACTGTTATTTGTCTCCATGAGAACACAACTTACTGGAAGGCTCCAGTTCCCAAGATAAAGTATCTTCTCTAAAAGCAGGCCACATATACATCTGTTGGTTATCAATATAAGCCTTGAACAACTGTCAGATATTATGGCAACGGTCCCACTAACCGCTCGCACGTAACTCTGAGCGTGCAAGAAAACTCAGCGGGGCCTTAATGGAGCTCAGCTCTGCAAGGGCGTCTTTTCCAGCTGCTCGGATTTCCCTGCTTTCCCTAGAGCACATCTTCACTTTAATTAATAGGTCACGGAACCGGTTTATGGCAATTGTCAGAAGCACCTCGGTTTGTGCTAATTGTCAGAAGTACCTCGTCTTCGTTCCCAAGGGGAGGGACCAAAGTTCATTCAGTTGTTGTCCACGAAGCAAAATTGCAAAATGTTAAGGTTCTGCACACACCTACGTTGCCGACGATTCCTAAGGGAGCTTTTTTATGCCGCGGTAAACAATTGCCTTCTCATCAGCAACGGTAACAATTGCTTTCTCCTCAGCTGCCTGGCCGGCCTGCGCTCTCCCTTGGTGCCAGATCACCCTCGCCCCTCCGCGCAACCATCGCCTGGACCCGGCATTACCTTCTCAACGCCGCCGCTCACCAAACCTGCGTCAAGGCGAGCCAGTTCTAACTTATCTACCGCAGATAACGCTACGGGCAGCAACTTCTGCCCGCACCGTCCTTGCTATGAGGGGAAAAAAAAAAAAAAAAACATAATAAAAAAGAAGGAGACTCCAGCAAATGGGTGTTTTTCCCCTGAAGGCTGCTCTCGCCTTGCCAGCGATACCGCTTTCGGCACAGCACTGGGCGGGAAGGTCTCCCCCGACCCCCCCCCCGACCCCCAATTAAAAGAATCGCGTGGATTTATTCCCCCCGCATGGCTGCTTTGTAAATTCACGTCCCCGCTATTAAGGAAGGTCGAAAAACCCCGCTCCCAGCGCGAACCGCCGCCCTCCAAACGCCCTCCCGGGGCGGAGGCGCCGACCGGCCCCCGCCGCCGGTAACTCCCCACTCCCGCGGCTGAGGGGCGGCCGTTACCGCGGCCGGGGCCCCCCAGGGGAGCGGGGCACAAAGGGAGAGAACGGGCAAGGCGCTGCTCCGCCGCCGGGACGGAGAGGAGAGGTGCGGAAAGGGGCGCCATGCCGGCCGGCGCTCCCTCAGGGCGGCGGGCGGCGGCCGCCTCCCCTCGGCGGGCTGCCCTGCCCGGCGGGACGGGGCAGAGGAGGAAGGGACCCTTCTCCCTCGAGAGACGGCCGGAGCAGGGATAGCCTCCCCGCACACGCCGCCGCGGCAACTCACAACAAGAAGCTCATGGCGATGGCGGCGGAGCGGGACCGGCGGCTGCCTGGGCTCGGCTCGGCTCGGCGCTGCTCGGCTCCCAATGGCAGCAGCAGCGGCGGCGCAGGGCGGGCGGGTACGGGAAGAGGGCGGCGGGGCGGGGACACGGCCGCCCGCCCGCCCTCGCCCCCAGCAGGCCCCGCGCCGCCCTCCGTCAGCGGCAGCCCGGGCGCGGCTCTCCCCCCTCAGGCGTCCATCCCCCTCGGATATCCCCCCCTTTAAGACCCCCTGCTCCCTCAAACCTCTCCCCTCAGCCAGCCTCGCAACGGGCATCGCCCTGTCCCTCCAGACGTCCCCCCAGACGCCCCCATCCGCACCCCACTACCGTGGCCTCCGCCCCAGGGGCTCCCTGGAAGCATCTCCCCCAGCCCTGGGTGATCCAGAGGGAGCCGAGAGCCGGGCATAGCCTCCTTGGGGAAACCTGCACCGCTCCAGGCCGCAGGGTCCCAGCCCAGTACTTCTCGGGCACGGGCACAACATAAATGCTTCTGACAGCCTTTAGGCAGTCCTGGCAGTGAAATCCCCCTGGTTACCTACCAAATCGAGGACATGGAGGTGCTGGAGCATGTCCAGAAGAGGGCAATGAAGCTGATGAAGGGTCTGGAGCACAAGTCTTATGAGGAGCGGCTGAGGGAGCTGGGGTTGTTTAGCCTGGAGAAGAGGAGGCTGAGGGGAGACCTTATCACTCTCTACAACTGCCTCAAAGGAGGCTGTAGCGAGGCGGGGGTCGGTCTCTTCTCCCCAGTAACAAGCGATAGGATGAGAGGAAACGGCCTCAAGTTGTGCCAGGGGAGGTTTAGGTTGGATATTAGGAAAAACTTCTTCACCGAGAGGGTGGTCAAGCATTGGCACAGGCTGCCCAGGGCAGGGGTTGAGTCTCCATCCCTGGAGGTATTTAAAGAACGGATAGATGTGGTGCTCGAGGACATGGTATAGATGGACTTGGCAGTGTTAGGTTAACAGTTGCACTCCATGATCTTAAGGGTCTTTTCCAACCGTGACGATTCTATGATTCTATGAAATGTCGCGGGGGAACCATGAAAAGTGCCTGAGCCTGCCAGTATTCATCCCTCTTCTACCCCAAACTGCCTCCTGTGGAGCAAGGCCACGGGGTACAGGAACAGAGCACTCTGTTTTACTTTAACATGTCATGTCAGGGACTCAAAACACATTACAATTTTATTATTTATGCCATCCAGGCTTCCTTAGGCCGTCGTTCTTTAGGTGCACGACAAAGGGGTTCAGGTACCCGACCCACAGGTGACCACCACGGTCATAAAAAGAAGAGGGAGAGCTTAACTTCAGCATTTCTGCCCTCCTCACTCAACAGTCTGACCCTTTTTAAAAGAAATGTGTCAAAATGGCTCCTAACATTTCAACACCAATGTTTGATTTGTGAGCAATTTTTAACTCGGCTGGCTAGGGCCAGCAGTCAGCTGAAGAAAGGACATACTTCAGCAGCGAAGATATGGGCAGCTGCAAACTACTGAGGTAAAAAAAACCCCAGTTTTTCTTACAAACCCTTGGCAAGTCCTTCACCTGCCCTCTGCCCTGAGCCACCTCACCCTGTGGTTAAAAACTGCTTCCAATTGTGGAAATTTCATACACAGCATAGTCAGAGTTGCATTTCAGCGTGAGTTTTCAAATAAGCACAATCGCATCTTTGCTGGCGACGATGACGACACAGCGTGCTCTTCCCAGGCCAAAGGGCCGTTCCACGAAGCACGAGCCAAGGGTGCAGCGCCCAAGATGTCCGGCGGCTCCTTCGACACAGATGACAGCTACAGGCTGTGGTTTTGGGATCTGGGAATCCCTACCTCCCCTTCCCAAACCAGGAACAACGCTCTTCATTTTGGGGGTTGTCTCGGTCAGTTTATATGTTCCAGGGGAAACAAAGATAGACAGCAAGATCCAGAATGCTTCAAAATACAATATTGTATTCATACTAAACGAGGACCACGCATTCCGCTGTAGGCTGAGCAACATCCCAGTGCCACCTCTTTATGTCAGAAATTACAATTTGGGTGTAATTTCATGTGAAAATCTGCCTCTGTTTAGGTCAATAAGAAGCCAGCTGGATTTCGGAGAGAGGATAGGCCAGGCAGCACGACCCCCGGAGACTCCCTCCTGCCCCGAAGGGATTTTGCGAGCCCCGGCAACCCCCCAAAGCTCACGCTGCTGCAGGTAGGCCAGAGGAAAACCCGACGACTTTCAGATTCATTATCGGGCAAATTCAGGACATCGAAACACGCTACCATCCCGCGCAGCGTTACGTTTCTGTACGGCACGCAAGGGGTTGCAGCTGTAACGCCTTACGTGGCAACAGTGACCGTCGGCTGCTTCTCTTGTGTTTTTAAATGCTGAAACTGCATTTTCTACTTTTCTGGCTCTGCCCTTCAGACCAAGTCAGAATGCCAGGTCAGTGCATTTCTGAGTAAATTAAACTACTGTTTTTAGAAACTTTTAAAATCAAGTGTTTTACTGGGCAGCGAAGGCATAATTAAAAAGCGCTTAATGATGTTAGCAATTTTCCTTTCGGCTGTATTAGTAAAAGCAGGCATGAAATGGGTCTCGCAGCACTTTTTAACAGACGCTGTCAGGCTAAGTGGGCTACGTAAATCAAACTCAAAAAAAAATAGTGCTGATCTTTCTGGCACATACATGATGAGACACAAATGACCTCCGTTCTCTGTTTCCACCCATACGCTTCCTTCTACCCACAGAGTGTTTTATTTTAGTGACGAGTTAAAATTAAATGTCTGTTACTGCAGCAAGCAGTAGGAAATGCTCGGCCTGGGCGGCTGCCAGGAGAAATGCTTACGTCACGTGTACATTTTATGTCTGACATTACCATCGGGCTCTTCGGGATGGCTAAGGGTCATATGAAGCGCTCGCCTCGGACACCGCCGATACAAGGGACTGGCAGCCTGCTGCAGTTTTACGTAAGAGTCGAACCGCTCAGTTGCTCCAGGAAACGCACAGTGGATGCACCCGTGGCCTCGCGTCTGTCATTTTGGTTTATCCATTAGACCATAGAGCTTAAAGAATTACTCTGAAAGGGCCCTCAAGCTGACAAAGTGCTTCGGTCCTGAACTGAAGTTTCCAGCTTTTGCAGCACAGCTCGGTAAACATAGAACATTCCGGCTGAACAAAGTTCAAAAATTAAGATCACAACACCTAGTATGTATGATATCGGGAATACAAAAAAAAAAACAACCAAAATTTTGTTTTGAAATGTAAATAATACAGTATATAAATACTAAGCTCTGTAGACCTTCTGCCCACATTCTAGATGAAGCCAGCAGCATCCATCAGTTTTATAATTGCATACTTGTTTGTGCATTAAGGCAAGGGATTGCATTTGTGAACAAGCAATACCTAAAAGACTAATGACTGAATCTAGCAAAGCATTCAAGTACAAACATCAGATCAAACCTGTGGTACGTAGTCGGTAATTATTCTCTACAAGAAACGCAACGCACGAAGAAATTACAGCAACTCTGAGGTTATTAGAGTCACCGTAATTCTGGAGCTGGGAGAGTACAACTCAGCAGCCTTGTTACTGCTGGACTGCAGCCCTCTGTTGCTTTCAGCGCTGTTACGGCGCTCAGATACATGTCGTACCTGCTACAACGCTCGCACACGCTTTAATAATTATGTCTCAGAAATAAAGTATTTGTGGAGAGGACCTGCTCCACGAATCTCGGCAGTGTTTATGGTGCAGACACCGTGTGCAGGGAGGTTCATGCTACTTCAGTTTCTCCACGCAAACTACGCTCTCCTTTCTGGTTTCCAGAGTCGGTGAGCTGGCTCAGACTACGCACGCTACCTCCTGCTGAACGCCAAGATAGTTGCAGGTGAGCAATTGTCCAACAGGCTCCTCTGTCATAGAAAATGGTGGAAGCCCCCCTGCTCGAGTACCTTCGAGCTAAATGAATAATTTTGGAAAATACCACAACAGACTAGAAGGTCAATTTTTCTTTGGTAACAGATTACACAGAGTGATAAGTCATGTTTCCCAATATAAGATAAGCATTTGTTTTAGTATCAACTCCAAAGTTTTTTCTTTTTCCTCTGATCAAACCGAAGAATAGTTAGTATTAATTATTCTTAACGATAACCTCTTTAACATTAGGTATTGCAAAAGGCATCTTCCAAGGTAGATCAATCTAACTTCTCGGTCAACAGCAGTGTGGAGGGGCATCTCCCAAGTCTTTTATTCTTACTAACGGTAACAGATTTCCTCTCGTAAGATGACTTCATTCAACGCCAGTTCTGTCGAGTGAATCAATGCAAATTCTATTGTGCTAGGATGATTTCTTTTGTTTCTGATTATAGGTGCAGAAGCTTTGATCCCTCACAGTTGCTAAGGAGGATCCGAGATGCCTGGAAAACTCCAGTGCCAACAGACACCCAACAAAACGCTGCCCTCTAAAGGTAATTCGCACGCACTGACAAGCTACAAGACAAACAGCAGCGGGACTTCTTGTACTCTACTTGGGAAGCAAATATATTGAAGGAAAAAATGGGCGGAAGACGTGCGTCTCTTAAAGAGACCCTTCCTTGCACCCTGCTTGGTTCGCAAGAGAGGAATGCACATAACATTCCCTTGGTCCGTAAGATTCAGGGATCTGCTTATTCGATTAAGGCGTGAAAGCCAGTCTAGATAAAGATAAGTGTTCAAGATGAATTCCTATAGTTATCTTAATGTTCTGCTCCTATAAGATTTGCTTGCTTATTTAAAGAAGGTTTCCAAGAGAAACCTGACATGTAGACTCTGAAAAACTGGAATGTAAACCGCTTGAGCACGGAGGTCAACATTCCTTTCAAAACGTGCATAATACATGATTTACCTTGAAAACTCAAGAGAGTTGAGAGCGCTATTGTCAAGGGACTGGGCTATTATCCAGGTAATAGTCTGTCACATGGAAGTTGGTTATAAGAATTAGTTTATAAAAGCAAAAGTCAGCAACGAGATGACCTGAAATAGCTTGTTAACATTTCAAAAACGGTGATAAGAAATATTCAAGGCTTCTGAGAAATTCATGGGTTGGCAGTACCACAAGCTGAGAGGCTTCTGTGGAAAAACCCAGACCATATTTTGGGTGATAGCTTGCAATGGCTCGAGATCGCAGCTCTAACTTGGTGATTTCCAACAGCAGAACTGCAGGACGCCTGACAGAAGAGGAAAGTCTTCCCTGTCGTGGCTGTCGCCATCTTCCCGACGCTGGGGACGACACGCCAGGACGGCCCAGCGCGTCCCGTTTTTGAGCAACCGCTTGGATACCTGCCTACGCACCCTGCGTCTGAGCCTCCACAGCCTCCCTTGGCTTCCGCCACTGTTGGGGTTTTTTTTTGGCTCGTCTTTTTTCTTCCTGCTCGTTTTGCTTCAGCCTAAAAATTTTTGTTCTGGGTTCAGCGCGACCTACCTTCCCCGTATGTGCACTTCGAAGCTGGTGCCGGCTTTTTCCCTCCCTTGTCCCTTAGACAGATGCAACACTAACAGCAGGGCTGTTTTTCCAGGACATCTCAAAGTGGTTATGTTCCTTGCAAACAGGTTCAGCCAGCCTCTAATATACAAGACTGTCAAACCACGATGGGAGTGCGGGGGAGAAAATCAGGTCTCGTATAGAAGTCTATAGGGAAGGCATGTAGAAGAGTTGTCGAGCTTGAGTCTGACTTTAAAGTTTACATTGCAAATATACTGGGGGTCTTTTCCCTGTTTTTTTTAATGAAAAAAAAAGTAAAAATCTTGGTGGTGACAGAAATTCTCAACGAGCCTAAGCCAGTAACAGCTCGTCGTGATTCCCCGAGCCACGCTTCTCCGTTCAGCCCTGCCCCAGCTGACAAAGCCCCTGCCCCGCAGGGCCCGCCGCCCTCCGCTCGCCGGGAGGCGGCCCCGCTTCGCCGCCTCCTCTCAGGCCCGGAGCTCCCCGGGGCGGGAAGCAGCGGCCACCCGCACGGAGGAGAGCCGCAAGGCCGCCGAGGGCCCCGCTCCGCCCGGCCCCGCCGGCGCCTCCTGGGAAGGGAAGGGGAGGCGGAGCCCCCGCCCGTCGCCCATGGCCGCCGCCGCAGCAGCGCGCCGCGGCCTGGCCGCCCTCCTGCTCGGCCGCCGGCCCGCGCTGCCGCCCTGGCTGCGCCCGCCGCCCGCCCGCGGCCTCCCCAGCGCCGCCGCCCTCGGGCCGGGGCCGGGCGCGCCGCGGGCCGCCGCTCCGCTCTGCGCCGCCGTCCGCTGCTACAGCCAGGTAGGGGGCCGCGGGGACGGGGCCTAAAATGGCGGCGGCCGGGGGAGACGGCGGGGACCCCGCCGGGCCGCTGCCCGCGACGGAGCGGGGGGCGCAACCGCGGCCTGCGCCGCTGCGCGGGAGCGGGGCGGCCCCCCGCCGCCCGGGGGTCGGCCCCCGCCGCCTGGGCACGCCGGCCGCCCCTCAGCGGGGCCGGGGGCGAGAGGGGCGGCGGGCGGGGCGGGCCCCGGGGCCCCGCCGCCTTGCCCCCCTGCGGCCTGCGCCATGTGCGCCGGCGGGCTCGCCCTGGCTCCTCCCTGTCCTTCCCCCGACACCCCGCAGGCCTCGGTTACCGTGCACCTGCCTAGAACGCTGAACGTAGCCGGGTACCGCTGCTGAAGGCTGCACGCTTCCACTTTCTAATTTCCGTTGTTTCATTTCGGTGACAGGTTACAGATGCACCGTCCCAGGAAGGTCACCTCTCAGAGCAGGAAACAGAGTCACCCAAGGGAGAAAGTGACAATGTCTTTCTCGTCAGGGCGCAAGGATTCCCCTTCTCGTGCACCGAGGAAGACGTGCTTACCTTCTTTGATAGTACGGGAGTTCGTTTTCCTGTCTAACTGTTCAGTGTGGTGTTATTGAACCCAGTAGTTAACGACGAGTTAACAGAAAGACAATTTAAAGGTTGTTAGCCAGAGAAAGATGAGTTCTTAATCTTGCTGCAAAATTATACACGATCTACACATGTAAAACAAATAATCAACTTCCAAACTGCTGGCAACAACTGGAAACTCACCCTTATGACACTTGATATTTAATTGAGCAAGTCTTGCCCTTCTTACTTCCAGTTCACAGTGGTTCCTTTAAAGACCATCATGGTTGGCTTTTTCCCCAACTCCCCCCTTCTAAACAAACTGGAGTGGTTTTTACTTAATTAACTTCAGTGTTGCTTTCTGATCCTAGTTAATAGGCTTGTGCATACCTTTGCAGGGCTGATGCCTCCATACTGTAGTGTTATGATGCATCCTTCCAGAATAGACTAGAGGGTCAAATCCAAGTTTGTTTAAATGGTTTAATAACCTGCCAAACGAAATTAAGTCAGTTTGAAGTCCTAGGGGAAAGGAACATAGAGCAGGCAGACTATAGCATTTGTTCTGGACTTGAAATAACTCAGAAACAATTAAGTTTACCAACAATACAAGAACATACATTATCCAGCTATAGAGCTGTGGAAGCTAATAGATGTCAGATCAGTTTCTTATGTCTGATAAGCATTGTGTGTTAGAGTCAAGGTTAGAAATAGGAGTTTCCTATCCTTTGTTTCAAGACAGTATTTTACGCTGCTGAGGGGGATAGCTCTACGCAGAATATTCAGTTTTCATCTGCCATCACGTTTGATGCAGTTGCATATATTTCTGTATCATGTGTTCCTTGATTTCTAGGCTGTAGAATTCGAAACGGTGAGAACGGCATACACTTCCTCTTAAACAGGGATGGGAGACGCAGAGGGGATGCCTTGATCGAGCTGGAGTCGAAAGCAGATGTCCAGAGAGCCTTGGAAAAGCACCTGAGGTATATGGGCCCACGCTACGTGAAAGGTGGGTTTGAAACTACGGAGGTTGCATTGGAAGAACACTCTTGATAAAGCGAATAAGAACTGCTTGAATAATAAAGCGGGCTGGCGTGCAGGATGTGGAACAGAGCAGCAAGTTAGCCAGCGAGGCACCATTAAGCCAAGACTTCCTAGGCTGGACAGGAGAGGCAAAGTGGGTTGGGTAGTGAGGGGCACCACCGCAAGACCAGAAAGTGGGGGGTGGGGGAAGAAACGTGAAGTTTTGCAGGGGGGAAGAAAAAGCTACCTTGAAGAATGCCTGCAGAGTGTCACCTTCTGAGCGCCAGGAGGGAAAACATGTTTTGTGCCCCTATTCCTTGCAGTTTTTGAAGTACACGATAGCGATGTAGAGGGCTTACTACAGAGTCTGCGGGATGAGTCGCAAGCCATAAATGATGGAGTTGTACTACTCAGAGGCCTTCCGTTCAGCTCCACGGAGGACGATATTGCGGATTTTTTCTCAGGTAACTCAGCCTCGCCTGTGCTCTTTGGTTATGAGGCGTTTATTTCTCCAAGTGGATGCTTAGGTAGGCTGTTGTTCCTCGAAGTGAGGAAAGCAGAAGCACGTGCAGCCTTGAACACCTTAAAAAGCGTAAGGAATTGCTGTCCCCCTGCAGCTAGAAGTAACTAAAGCTCTCTGAACAAGCTTTTGGCTGCAAGGTTTTCTTGCACCTTTGACTTTCTGCGGGTCTAGCCTAGGATCAGTACTTGCAGCGCTCTGCTTTGGGGCCTGGGGAAGGAAAGAGAGGAACCTAGGTCCCATGATCTGCAATAGGATTGCTACCAGCGCGTACTTTGGCAAAGTTAAGAGAGGCAAAGTTGCCTGTAGGATAGTTACAGTATGAGTGAACCAGCATAGGTGTTCACAGCTGTATAGTCATGACAGATCAGGTATGCCCCTTAAAACTCTTAACAGCAATTTTGCTTTTTTTTTATTACTAGCTTGTTCATGGTTGTGAAAATGAACTGCACCAGTTCTCAGCTGAGCAAGTACTGCACAGCGTGTGTGCGCACGCTCGTGTCCCACACTCGGTGCTAGAGCAATCCGGGTGGTTGCTGCCTGCATTCATTAGGAAAGAAGCCTTTAGGTTTTACAAAATAAATTGACAGTTCCTTAGGTGAAGTTTAAGTTGTAGACTAAACCAAAACCAGTTCTTCCCCTCAACTTCTTCCCCTCCAGGTAGGCACGCACGCAGAGCGCTAGCACTGAAGCTCGTAGTAACCACCATCATGCCAAAAGCAAAGGCCACCGACAGTAAATGTTTCAGTTGAACACCAATAGTTCAGTATGTTTGAAGGCCTCTAGTAGCAGAGTTTCCAATGAGATGACTAGGGCAGCACGGTGGAGCAAGTAGCGCTGTTTCTTCAGGAGCTTGGGGAGACCCTTTGAGAAAGCGAAAAGGTGCAAGGAGCTATGCAGAAGCATTCCTGAAAATTGAACAAGTGTAGTAGTCCAGCCCAGTGCACCCTCTATATCACGTCAGATATAACTATTTACTGGATTACAGGCTCCCCAAGACGAGGTCATACAGCACAAAAATTGAATTTCAGTGAATTTGACCTGAGTTTTAAGGAGATGGGAAAAATTACCATAATAATAAGAGAACATGCCAGGAATATTTGTGCTCTGGACCTCCTTATTGTCTAGTACCTGGATTCGCTTCTTATTTTCACAGTTACTTGAAGCCTCAAGTCAATTTGTTATTGGCAATTAAGCCTTTGTGAAAAGTAACTTAAAGAAAGCAAGTGAATTGGAGTTAAAAAAAATAAAAAGGTTTGAAAAAGGTATGTAGGCCAGCATGAGCAGTTGTTTCAGAGCTATTTAACAACCCGATTAGCTTGTCAAAAACCAGAAGAATAAGACAAGAGATGCCTCTTTAAGCTACGGCACAAGTTCCTGACAATGTAAATGCCTTCTTCTCCCCACCCTTCCATAGGTTTGGAAATAACAGACATAGTTTTCATTTACCGGGGAGAAAGAAGAACAGGAGAAGCTTTTGTGCAGTTTGCAGCTCCTGAAATGGCAGCGAAAGCCTTGCTACGACACAGGGAATACATGGGCAATAGGTAGGTGCTTCGCTGGGGTTCACGAGGGTAGAAGAACTTGGTACGAAGCATGCTGTGTGACTTACAGCTTGCTTCTTACCAGGTGAAACTGCTGATCTTAGCCTACCCCATACTGACATTATTATTAAGGAAGCTTCTGCCTGTATTACACTTAAAAGCCAGAACTGAGACTTTAGACTCAAATTTCAGTAGAGAACATAGCTAAATCTTTCTCCTAGTAGTGTCAGACTGTTACTGTGTTGCTTAAAAGATTTCTTCTTTAATAGTTTCTTTTTCTTTCTTCTTTTCTTCTCGAATAATTTCTTCTTTCTTCTTCTTCCTCTGAAATACTCCACGTAAGCCAACGGTTACCTCCTCTGCTAACGTTTTCATTAGAGCCTTGACAAAGCTGGAGAGAAGAGGAGGAAGCTTTTTGCAGGCTTCCATGAGCTGCAGAGGCACCTTCAGTGCACATCGCTTGAGGGAATTCGGGGCCTCTCAGAGAAAGTCTCAGTTCTTTTTAAGTATTCCTGAAGGCAGGCTCATCCCAGCCAAAATGGGGTGATGGGATTCAGAGCAGGGAACACAAGATAGGCACCACCTGCCCAGTCACAACTGCATTGAGGTCTTGTGCCTCCCACAGACATTTGCCCTTGCCAAATTTCCTCCAGGTTCTCTGCTGCTTTCAGCAATTTCGGCAACCCTCACCCTTTCCTTCAGCCTAGTACCCGGCACAGTCACCGTCTCCACTTGCACAGCGCATTGTGCAAAGCACAGCTTACCACTCACCTCTGGCTC
This sequence comes from Nipponia nippon, assembly GCF_047370975.1. NCBI lineage: Eukaryota > Metazoa > Chordata > Aves > Pelecaniformes > Threskiornithidae > Nipponia > Nipponia nippon. The sequence continues at coordinate 81,909,585 of NW_028262380.1, read as the reverse complement.
AACTCTGTTCCCAGCGTTGACTGGTGGCTGACACCATACAGCCGTCCACCTCTTTAGTGACCACATCTACCTGGGCTGTCTTCCTCCCTCAGGAATCCATCTTTATCCATTTTCTTCCAGAGCACTGAACTCTACGTCACGTGCTTCTCTCACAAGAGCCTCTCTTGGTCAAGTACTAGCATTTACCACTTTTTCCTAGAATCCTGAATGGCTTTCAGGAAAAATAAAAACCTAATGCTACTCTTAACCAGCTGAGGTTTCTGACTTGTCTGTAATACCCCACTAAGCTCTCTTTCTGAACACCAGGGAGCAAAAGACTTCTCTAACCCTCACCATTTCTACAGCCTATCCAGCACCTGCTTTTTTCCATTTCCTTACTTCCTGTTCCCAGTCTGCATTTCCTTTTGTTTCTCCCCCACCCATGTTAAAAGAAAACAGCTGCTCTGTAGGTGTGCCCAATAATTGAATTAACTCACACACTTCCCCGCTCTCCGACAGAGATTAATTAATTCTCAATCTGCCATTAATTTCTTTGTCATGATTGAGCAAGACCTGAGCTGACTCACCTACCCGAGCTCATATACCCCTGTTTCTGTCTGATTAGCCAAGAAACCAAGTGGTTGCTAAAACTGCTGTCCACTTGCACTCCTTCGTTCTTCCTGGGCTATCAGTTTTATCCGGAAGCGGCCTTCAGCTGTGCACAGTACTGAGCGCGGGGTCGCGGAGCCTGTAAGCTCTGTCAGCCTGTACGTGCGGTTACTTCCCCTACAGTAGCCGCTCTATAGAATCATAGAATCGTCAAGGTTGGAAAAGACCCTTAAGATCATCGAGTCCAACCGTTAACCTAACACTGCCAAGTCCGTCCCTTCCCTTTAGGAAGGGAGGAAAGCCTTCTTACTTGGAAGTCCATTTTCTCTTCTCTGTCACATTATTCCTTCGGTGCCGTGGAACTCGCCTGATTTAACACTGCTAGTGAAATTTGTCTGAGGCCCAGCTGGTACTGTTGCCAGCTCTCTGAAAAATGAGCCCAGGCAGCTCTGAGTTAAGGGGTTCTGGGGCGGGTAGATAGAAATGTAACGCATTATAATGTTATACTTTTTGACTAAACCTGCAAATAAGGGTTTGCTGTTGTTTTTTTCTTTTTTTTTTTTTGCTTTCTTTAATGTTGCATTACATATTATTATACCCACGTATAGTATACCCTATAGTACCCATACCCATAGTAGTATACCCACGACTTTCACACACTCCCTGTTACATTTTATCCCATCAATTTCATAGCAATATGTAAAATCTTATGGCTCCACTGAAGTATTTACTATGACCCTGTGCGTCTTCTGTGGCTGCCTGTTTCAGTAATCTGTTTGGGGGTTGGGTGGGGTTTTTTAATTCGGGGTTTGCAGAGATGCAATGAGGGGAAAACAGCTTCACGTAGAGGGCTGCTCAAAAGGGATGCGTACTGCTGAAAGAAATAGACGTTTTTCAGAGAAAATAAATTTGTAATTCCGTGACAAAACAGAACGTTGGCCTGTCAGCAACTGATACCACTTCTACAAGAACTTTGTGTAAGGCTGTAAACTACAGATTTTGTCCAGACCAAACTGGTAATCTGTCTCACGGTACGTGGGTTTATACAGGAGAGCGGCTGTCACTGCTAGTTGAAAAGGGCTTTCGTAAACGTAACTGTGCCATTTAAATGAGTTAAGTTTTCAGAACCGTTGTTTGCCATGCTCTCGCACCTCGTGAGCAGAGCTGAGGTAGGAGAAGGTCCTGAAGGTATTTTCTCAAAACGCTGAGTTCTTTGCCGAAGCGCAAGGCGTGCCGTGTCATCTTTTCCTTTGCCTTCCAGATACATAGAAGTGTATGTAAGTAGGAAGCATCAAATGCAGAGGCATGTGCCTTACGACAGGCAGATGGTGACCTACCACAGAGCGAGAAGAGAATACGAATCCGTTTCTGAAGACAGGAGACTGAGCAACACAGGAGACTCGGATGCTGAAAGAGAAAATAGTGAGTCCCTCCCTGTCGTGTGCGCTCTTTGAGGCCTCTTCATTTTACCCTGATTGTCTGCTGCGAGCATGACCCTGTGTGTCTACAGCTTTCACGTGAGGGAGGTGATGATAATTGCAAGTGTTAATGATGGTTTTTCCTCCCTTCCACAGGGAAGGAGGAAAGGGAAGGAACGGAAAGCTGCAGGCACGTTTTACAATCTGGGAACACCTCATCACCGCCCCACTTTGTCCACATGAGGGGCTTTCCTACCCAAGCTAGCGCCCACGACATAATAAATGTGAGTAACAGTGAAAGTATGAATGCGATTCGGTTCTCATTACCAATGCAAGCCCTTGATTAATTGTTACAGATGAAGTGACTTCAAATTTCTAATTGAGCTGGGTCTGTGTTAGTCCTCAGTGCTGCATGGCTGCGGGCTGAATGCTCACGTTTGGAAACTTGAGCTCGCTGAGGGCTACAGGCTCCCCGGGGTAGCCGTGGCCTGATGGGCTCCACAGTGACCTGCTCACCTCCATAAGTAAGAAGGGATTAACGCTTCCTGGGCTGTCTTAATATCCGGCGCTTGGACTTGAGTAGCCATTGATAATCTTTGCTAGATTTCAGAGTGGCTGATGGTACAAAAATGAATTTCAGATTGTTTTTCGTATCAATTTTACTTCATTTTAATAGAATACAGCATCACTGAGTGAATGTACGGGCGCTTAGTGAATTTGATGTGTACAGAACACGTGTGCTGCGTGAGGATTTTTGTTCCTGTCTAGAATGACTCTGCCGGGAGCTTACGGAGGGCGGGAGGCTGCGCGGCGGGGGAGCGGTGACTTGGCTGTGCCTCAGCTTCACCCCGATGGCAACAGGGGGCCTTTTGCTACGCAAGAGCTCAGACCCCCCCCCATCCGTACACAGGCTTTATGAGTAAAACATGTTTTTTTCTCGGTCACAGGGTGCATTACTCTTCTGTTGTTCGTTTCTCACCAAACCCTCCTTCGTTTTCCTCTTTCCAGTTTTTTTCTCCGCTGAAGCCTACAAGGATCTTGGTAGCATACAACTCCCATGGACATGCCACAGGAGAAGCGGAGGTGCATTTCGAGAGCCAAGAGGACGCAGTCGCTGCAATGGCTAAGGAGGGGTCACAGCTGCGTAAGTAAAGAGGAGGGGATCTTCCAACCCCCAAGACTCAGATCCTCGGGTGGTCTGGCACAGCTTGTCAAGCTACTGTTAACACCCTGTGCAAAAGGATCCTCTTAAATGTAGCTTTCCAAATTATCCTATCATGTGACATTGGTTTTTTGTGCAAAAAAAAGAAAAAGTAACACAAACAAGTCACTCAACACAGCCTGCCTCTCTCAACTCGTTCCCCAGAGTGCAGTGCCGTTGAATTGTTCCTGAACGAACATCCAAAGGCAGAAGACAACTGCTAGCGACAGTGGGACGGTCTCAGCTTTGGTAAGTGCAGCTGCCTTCTCTGTTGTTCCACTTTAAGCAACGTGTGCCTCAGGCTTACTATTTCTGATGCTTTGGATTCAGCTGGCTTAAAGGCTAGAACTCAGAGCGGCTGAAGGAGATCACCACAGCTAATCTGAGGTCAGACGTCGAGCCTGGAGCCTCTGCCCTGCGAATCCGGATGCCACGGGATAAAAGTTCTGTGGGGAAGGGGCAGCAGCTCCTGGGGTTACAGCCAGAGCAAGCAGCGGTCGCTGCGCTGCCCAGGTGCTGCCCAGCTACGCAGCAACTTGCCCTTGCTCAGCTGAGGCCTGCTGGGGTGGGCAAGAGAGCTTCTTTTTTGTTTTTCTCCTCCCCTTAAAACCCTGCTAGCATGATTGACTACAGGTTCTGGTGGGGTTGTATTCCCTGGCGTGGAAGAGGAAACGTGGCTAAGTATTTTCCACAGAGGTGGATGAACAGTAATTGCTCTTTTGGCTGGGGGCCGGGGAACGTTACTTACCCTTACGGAAAACAGAGTTTGACAAAGTAACTTCCTTAGGTTATTTTTTTTATTTTTTTATTCCATCCCCTCTTTCAAAAGCAGGTCAGGAGCCCAGCCAAGCATGGCAGTCAGCTTGTTTTCAATGCAAACAGGTTGGGATGTTTTTCGCGGGGTTAACCTTGAGGAGGCATCCTGTAGCGGGACAGCTTTTGGGGTTTTTTGGTTGCACAGAAACTGCGTCTCTCTCCTTGCCCTTTACAAGAGAAAACCTGCAGGCTGGGTGGGGTGTGAGGAGGAGGGAGGCGGCCCTCCTGCAGAGGCGGGCACAGCGCCGTGGGGCCGTTCTTGCTGCTGAGACAGGATCAGGTCACGCTCCTACTGGGAACACAAGACAGCTCTCCCTGCTGCAAAAGAAGGGTTTCCCAGGTGGGCAACCCTGCAGCAAAATGGTTGTACCAGGAAAGAGGTTTTCTGTGTCCTTTATGGAACGCTTCCATGAATTCCCTTCTGAAAGTGGGGGTGAGAGTTGCTGCTCCCCAAGGTCCTGGCCCCCCCCAGCACCCCCCAGCCCTGGATTTCTAATCCAGGCCAGGGATCAGCTCTTGCGGCAGATTGGAGATGCCCACCTAGCCCTGACCTACCTCCCACACCGCCCCCCTGCCGCCTTGGCACACCCAGAGCAGCGTCTGGCCCCTGCCCCGTGAAAGCGTCTCACCCCTTGTAGCCGTTTGTGTCATCTTACCTTGTCTGGCGAGATCTTTTAGTATGGCTAAATTCCGCCCTTCTGCTATTGGAGACAGTAATTTGGAATAAAATGCAATGGTGCATTTGGAAAAGGAAAGCAATAAGCTGCAGCGAGGTAGTGATTTTTATTTTTCCTTTTCCTCTCTTTTCAGGCCAAAGCGAACACATTCCGTGGGTACGAGCGTAGAGATCGAGTACAAGTGTCGCTGCTCAATAACAAGGATAAACTGTATAAAATTTAGTTTAGCTTTGTGTAAAAGCATGTAATAAATTGTGTTGACACAGTGTGGAAAGATTGTCTGTTGCAAAAGCAGCTGTACTGGAGGAACGGGAAATGCTGCGGGCCGGAGCAGTCCTAGTCTCCAGCTGTGTAATGGTGTGCAAAGCATTAATAAAACACCAGCATTCGCAGTGCACAAAACCAGAGCCATTTAACATCCTCACCCCCAGCAGGCGCAGGGTGTACCATAGCCAATATCCCCTTCCTCCTTCCACGCTTCTCCATCTGCCTTAGCAGCCGTCATCCATTACCTGTTCTGAAATACTTGCATATGCGTAGCCAAAGCAGAACGGGATGGAAAGGCCACTCGGGACGCGGGATACAGATGATCAAGTTTTTATTATCGTGTGGAACAAAATTAACATCTGAAAAACTGCCCTCTGCTCCCCGCAATCCAAACATCCGGGTGTCTGCCCCCACTCTACCTTTACAAGCAGGACCTGAGCAAAGGCGCCTGGCAGCCTCCCGAAGCGTCAGAGGCAGAGATGTTCGCCGGAGCCCGACGCACCAGGGAAGAGGCGAGCGCTCTCCCTCTGACCTTTTGAACGCCCCTTTCCGTTACAGCCGCCAGAGCTGTATTCTGAGGGGTTTCCAGCCGCCTCCCTGCCCGTTCGTCGAGGTCTCGTGTCACTTCAGAGGACCGCCTCGCGAGCTGTCCTGCTTTTCACACAACCGCCACTCGCAGCCGTCGCTTGGAGCAAGCGGAGCGGCAGCCGAAAGCTGGGTACAGGTCCCAAAGAAGCTCTCCCTTCGAAGCTGCAAAGCGCTGGACGTACCAGCATTCAAATCATTTACGCTAAGGGCCCGCTTCCCCGCGGAGTCCTCGAACGTGGAAATTGCTCGGATCTCGCTTTCTCCTCGGGGGATGAGTGACGCTGGGTTTGGATGCAGGAATTCGAACTCTCCTCGCTGTGTACAGGACGTACACAAAACTACTAAGGCTAAATTCAGCGTCCTCTCCCTTCGCCTCCGGTGTCTCACCCCTGCAGAGCAGCGTGCCCGCACTTCAATTCTAGCCTTTTTGTATTTCAACGCAGTTTACAACTACTCATCTACTTTAAGGGACAGCAGCAAGGAAACGTATCTGGTAACTACCACGAGGGGGGAAAAAGAGCAGAAAAAGAAAAACTCTTTCCAGTTGCCCCCCGGTGAAGTGTTCTGGCGCCGAAGGGCACCGAGAGGGGCTGGAGAACTCGGGTGGCCGAGCGCGCCGAGGCCTGGAGGGAACCAGAGGAGAGCAATTCCTGGTACAGCCTAGCACCGACCGCATCGATAACCTCAGCTCTGACACGCTTGCTGACGCGGTTCCAGCCAGCCTAATGAACAGGAAATCCCCTCTGAGGAATTAAACCACCAACCCCTGATAAGATTTGTACAAAACCAAATGCATTCGTCACATATAAATACATCGGTTTGCTGTGGACTACAGAACAGTCTGTGGTCTTAGAGACTGAAGTAGGCTTCCAGTATCGAAGAGACAAACACGACTGCGACATGCTACGTGCTTCACGAGGAAGCCGCCACTGCTTTTTGGAGCGACACAACATTCCTTGAGGTAACAGCAACAAAGAATGATGTCGCATGAACTGCGAAACCTCTTTAAGCTGTGTTTCAGATGAGAATTTCCAGTAGGGGAAAAGCGTTCCTGTTTCATCTCGCCTTCATTTTGATCTAACAAAAAAAGTGAAAGGCCAGCTTTATTACAGTCAGTTTTTTGTGTGCACAAGGGGGAGAAGTGGATCGAAGTGGCCCTGAACCGTCCGTGTCACGATGAGGATTTGGTATCTAACTAGCGGGGAATCCAGTTCCTCCAGCTGCCACCCCAAGGTAGGAAGCACAGTTACACCCTTTGACCACCCGTTTGCAGGCACAGAGCTTTGACCACCCGTTTGCGGTCACAAAGTCACAGTGCGGGTCTCCGAGAGGAAGGTCAGAGATGCCTTAAGGCACTCGCGTGCCAGATGAGCGCAGGCCGGCAGTTCTCGCATCGTGCACGCCTCGAAACCACCTATGCCCCCCAAAATACAGGCGAGCTTTCACAGCTTTGATTTTTTGATACTGATTTGCACAGCAAGCCCGCGGCCAGAGGGGCCGAGCCAAAGAGGGGAAGCTAGAAGGTGTTTATTGGCGCCTTACCTGGCCTTCCTACACCGGCACTGCCGTAGCACGGCTGAGCCAGACTGTCACAGGCAACCGGGAAAGGGAAAATGTATTTCAAGTGCAGCCAGATGCCAGGATTAAAAATGCTCCCATTCCGCCTTCCCCGAGCCTTTGCTGAGCAGCAGCACGCTTTCACGCCCCACGCTTTCAGGCCACACGCTTTCAGGCCGTTCCCGACTTGCACACACAGACACACGCGCACACACAGCTCTTTTTTGGGCGAGGGCTCTCTGTTCTCACCGCGCCCCGAGGCTGCTTGGGCGCACCCTGGGGATAACTGTACGTGCCCTTCCCAAGGCAGTTCTCCCCAGCGCCAGCTCAGGGCCGAGAGCAGGCAGGTTTTGGTACAGGGAAGGCTCAGGCTGTTGTTTCAGTCACAAGAGACTGTAAACACCACGAAGCCGCTTCCCCTCTGGCCTCCAAAGAACACAGACAAGTGTCTTCTCTTCACATTCCCCCTGAACAACTCCAGAAATCATCATCAGCTACAAACGTGTTTTTTGGTCGCCTCTCTCTGCAAGCCGTCCCCTACAAGGGGCTGCTCGAGTACTGCCGGATGAGCTGCTTGTGGCAGGGGTTGCAGACGCGCTCGGGGTTGATGCTGGACGGCAGGGGCAGCTCGTGCGCTGAGCAGGCTTCACAGAAGATGCCGCCACAGTTCTTGCAGACGTTCTGGAAGAGGACAGAAAAATTAAGGAGGTGCTCAAGACACAAGCAACACAAGGAAACCTATGGTTTCTCTCGTTATCATTCCGTCAACCCAAATCCTCCCCTGGGCTAGAGAAAGACGCTCCAAAACTCCGCTCTTGCCCCCTCTGAAGACCAGGAGTTTGCTCCTGGGCTCGGGACCAGTTTATAGCAGAGCTCCTTAGGTCAAGTGAGAGTAGGTGAAGGCTTGTAGTAAAGCAGGTGAGAGTTACCAGTAACGAACCATTCAAGTTTTAATTGACTCAGTCTAGTAGGGCATTTTCTCCCAAGAGGTGCGCGCGTATATTTAACCGTATAAATACACTGGAACAACGAGTCTTGCCTGAGGTAAGTATTTAAACATGCACATGCATTTGGAAATGTATCGAAGATACAAAACCGTGGCATTTGGTTTGCTTTGAACTGACTTGTTTCCTCAAGATAAACACAGGGGAACGGGCAAGACTCGAAATCCTGCACATAGCTCCCACCTGTCAAACAGGAGAGGTTCAGGGGGCGACTGGGGGAGCAATCGGGCCCCCGCTCACTGCCTGTTCCAAGCATCGCGGTTCCGCGGTGCTGGGGAGGAGAGGGCCGGCTTCCGATCACGGCGAGGAACGCCGTCCTCGCAGGCGCCGCGGAGCCGGCTGGCTCGGGAGCGGCTCTTTGCTCCGGCAAAATCACTAATTGCCAGGCCTGCCTCTGTGCCAGGCAGAACTGCAAACGCAGCTGCAGCGACCCATCACCGGTCACTCGGCCAGACGCGGCCTCTCCGCCTCGGCCTGAAAGCTTCCTCGTCGGGGAACCTCGCCACGCGAGTCCCCCAGAAAATTTCCCAAGACCTATTTGGAACTATTTGGTTCATCTTTATCCTCGCGACGGAGAGCCGGCAGGGCCTGGCAGGACTCCTCCCTGCTCCCATCTGCCAGCGGCTGCACAACAGCCTTTTGGTTCAGGTCGTGGCAGATCGACCAGGGGACAACGCAACCCACCGCCGCCTTCCAGCTCCCCCAGGTGCTTGCACCAGCGTGACCAGGCCGCCTGCTGCACTGGCGGCGGTTTTATCCGCGCCTTGACTTGTTGCCTTGCAAACTGCTCCTGCTCCTCAGCGTCAGTGGAGGGAAGCACAGGATGAAGGCAGCACTCCCACCGAACACCCTTTTCGGTAACTCTCTCGTAATCCCTCTAGATTCAGATGGTAAAGCAGCGAGGAAAGGAAGAGGGGCTTAGCCAGGGAAAAGAAGAAAAAGAGAAAAAGGCAAGGTGGCTTAAGTGAAGAAATAACAACCAAGTGTTACCACCTCCTATTCTCACTTGCGATTGATCCCAGAAAAAAAAAATCACTTAGCTAAAAAGGAGAGAAGCTGCTAAGGGGAAGGAAAAACAAAGGACTGAACACAGAGCAGAGCGGGGAACCCTCAAGTCCAACACGTTTACTTGAAGGGTGAAGCGGAGTTCAGAAAAGGGCTCACTTCTTGGTCCCAGGTCACCAGTAGGGAACCTGTGCTGTTCGAAAATGAGAAGCGGAGGAAATGCGCATTCACCAGATGACGGAGATGGCAACCCAAGTCCTCGGAGTTACCTTTTTTTTGCTTCGGCTGCTTTCCTCCTGGCAGAGCTGGCAGATCTCGGCGGTTCCAGGTCCTGGCAGCTGTTCCTAAACCCCAAGTAAAAACCAAGACGTTCTGCTTGACACGCTTCTTGACACGGCACCTGCATTACAGCTCTGCGGCCGATCCGCATCTTCCGACGGGGAGGAAGACTTGTCGTGCTTGTGTTTTTAACCCCTCCCTATTCCCAGGGCACCGGGCAGCCACACAGGACCACCGGGCATTTGCAGGGTGATCTACAGTTGCCCTGGCTACACCAGGGCAGACGGGGAAAGCCCAGCACGCCCGCGTGAACCCAGGATTTTCAGGCTGAGATCAAGGCTGCTGGCCCAGCAACAAGGTGGGAACTAAACATCTTTTTCACTGTGAAAAAGAGCTGACAGATGCAGAAATTCCCCGTAGACAGGACGCAACGTGAACGTTGCAGCATCCCAGTGACAGTTCGGGGTCCAGCTGTGCTTTGCCAGGCAGCCGGGGGAGAAAGAACGGATTCTGGTCAATTTGACATACACGGAAAAAAGAAAACAACCCAAACGACCAAAACACCCCTTCCCTCCGGCCTGCAGAGCAACCGGCAAAACCCTAGCCCAGACCCGGGAGGTTAAACACTGCCGTTTTCACAAACGGTAAATAATATTATGCTTTCGTTGTTCTTTTTAGACACACCAACCCAGGAAAGGCATGGGGCAAAGGAATAATAAAAGGGGTTAAGACTGGGTTAAAAACCAACCTGGTTGTGCTGAGGAGGCAAAATGAACTCCTGTAGGTGCAGTGCTGCCAACTAAAAGCCTCGCTAACGAGATAAGCAGCACTTGTCCACTGGGGAAGGGTTGCTGCTACAGACTCTACAGACCAGTCCTCACCAAAGCAAAACCTGATGGACAAACTTCAGGGTATTCGGGCAGGGAAGATGCTGCAGCGACCCAGGAGCTCCCTCCGTACCCCTGCCCTTCACTATTTCAACGCAAAAAGAAGAATCACCAACCTGCTCCTCCTGCGCGTCGGTCGGTAACCTACAAGAGAAGAAGATCGTCACTTGGAGCTGGCGCTTCGGTCGCCGCTACATTTAAGGAAAGCATCTGGCCTATCAGGGAATCCCCTCCTCCTGTTTTTCAAATCCTACCCATGCAGATTTGGGGGTTTGTTTCTTCAAAACCACGCTGCCGAGCCTCCTCGCCTGAGAGACGAGGCGTTCATAACCTTCGTCAGACAGCGAAGCAGAGGCAGTACGCGACTGGTGCTGTTTAGACCTGCAGCACTCCCAGATAAATGGGAAAGGCAGGAGAAAAACTTCCAAAGCACCTTCAGAAGAGCAGAGGAAAGGGAGCGGGAACACAGAAAAGACTCTTTAGATGGTACAAACACAGTTTAAAACTAGCTTTAAACTTATTACTGCAAAACCTTTGCCCCCCTACAGCGATAACGCGTTTTGAGGCCTGCCAGATAAATCGGCAGCCTGACGCTCACGCTACTTAAACACTCAAGGTGAAACGGGGATAAACAGCGTCTAAGGCCTGGAAGGTTTTTAATATCTGGTAAAGCAGATTGGAATTGAGCTTATGCTATTTTTTACGACAATACTTTTCTGATTAACTTTATATTGGCATTCAGCGCACCGTGCCAGAGCACTGCGTTTTTTCACTGACATTCAGAGTGCTTCAAATAGGCTGTTACCACCTCCGAGCCAAGTCCTCCTTACAGAGCTGTTCCCTGTGCCTTTTAAAACATCTTTTCACATTTAAAACCAAATCCGAAACTCAGCTTTCAAAAACTAAACAAATCCTACAACCAGAATCCTCCTCTATGATGCCGAGTTTAGAAACGTGCTACCTGAACTACATTTTTATACAACCTTCTCCTTCAAATATTATTTCAAGTTCTCGTTCTCCAACAGCTTCTATTCGTGTCCAGCAGCCACCGGTTATGAGCTCCAAAGGCCACCGATCCACCAACCCTTCTCCCTCCCCAGCAAAGGTCCCTTCTTTGGACTCCAGTACCAAAGGTCCAGGTCTCTGCTGCATTCGGCTTATGAAGGTTTGTTAAATAAGAAAAATTAGTCAACGGCAGATTTATATACAAACAAATTCAAAGGTAAATGGGAGAGAGAGCTTTTCAGATCCAGAAATGCTGATGGCAAGCAGCAGAACCTCCTCCTTCCCTTGGAAAGCTATGAAGAACCAGCAGAGAGACCTCAACAAAGGGCATAAGGTTGAAAAATCTTCCTTAGGAAGGGAAGTTACGCTATTCCAAACGTCCCATCAGCAAAGAGGTTCGAGAAGGGGAAGCGGGACTTAGAAAAGGAGAAGGGAAAAATGAGATTTCTCTTCTTCCGTACTTGTGCGGCAGGACACTGTTCTCCTCTCTTAGCGCCTGCTTCAGTTTAGCGTTTTCTTCCTGGATGTTGAGCTTCCCGTCCTGCCAAAAGGAAACATTGACCCATCAGTTGAACTAGATGAAGACTCCAGTTTCACCCCCGCCATACGGCGAAGGCAGACTGTACGTCGCTGCTCGGGGAACGCTGATCTGCCCCTCCTTGGCCCAGAGGCCTGTTTGGACACATGGAAGCTCACAAACACCGATCCACCCCAGGAGCAGCTCCACCTGCTTCCCTTCTGCTGGGCGCAGAAAGTTGACTTCGCATTTTAGAGATGGACTCTTAAACGTGTCCAGTGACCTCCTTTGACTCGAAGGAACGAGTAACTTCATATTTTTTGTGTAAACAGCAGAGGTTGAAAAGGTAGACGGGCTGAACAGGCTTTTTAAAGACTGATCAACAAATCCTCTCAGCCGGGAAAGGAAACAAATCCTCCCCAGCTAAGACCTGGGTCGCAGCCCGAGCCGCATCCATGTACCACCACACCGAAACACGACTGTCAAAACCAGCCGCCTGCACGGCAATGCCGGCAGAACCACCCACGCACGCGCTGCTCTCGAGTTGTGCCTGCCATCTCAGCGGGAGCTTTTCGGTTCCCGCAAACGCCAACTTCCACCGGCTCAAGCGCCACCCACAAGTTTCACGGCAAGACAGAAGTCCGGTCTGAAATCGCTTTTTTGCACGTTGGCCCGTTCGTTCCCGGCGGGAACACCCGGCTCGTGCTACAGCGCTCGCCTGCTGAGCGAAGGAGGGTAACCCCAGGCAGCAACCTGCTCTCCAACCCAGCGCCGGGCTGGCCGCGAAGCGGCAAAGCCAGGCAGCTCCTCTGCCTTCCAGAGAGCCACCCCGCTTTCCCTTTCCACATCAGACTGCCCAGTTTGGGGGCTTCTTGTTTTCATTTTTACTGGCCAACTGCATCGCCCTTAGTTCCCGATTCCTTCTACTGAACTATAGCTGTTCTGCTACAGCAAATGTGACTTTTTGATAAACGACTCGCGATGCGTAAATAACTTCACTGAAATTAAGTGTGATATTGGTTAAAATAACGACAAAACGGAGTCGTCGACGCACCCAGGGGAGCCCAGGGAAGGCAACTCTCAAGCTCAGCAGCACACGTGAGAACTGCGAACAACCTCCGTTACTTCACAGTTCTCATAGTTACAAGTTTTGTTCTCCAAAACAACTGTTTTACTGCCAATTCCCAACAAAAGAGCCTGTTTCGCTTTACAGAAGAAGCTGCAGAGCAGACTTCTTCTTTCAAAGGCAAATTTACTGCTAACAAGGGAGTTTCACCTGGGGACTCCGAGTTGGACTCTCGAGATGAACACTGCGCTTTGCTTGAAGAAACACTGAGTTCGCTAATGCGCAGCACTAAAAGAGCACTGAAAGCAATCTGCGATGCCCCCAAGAGATCAACGCGTCTTCCAAGTTTTACTCTTGACCTCTTTCGGGAGAATTTCCCTCATAACGACGCAAAAAATAAAAACGAGCAAGTTGGCTTTTCATAACATGTACCGTGTACGGCATCTCTCCTGCTGTACTACACTTGCTTTTACTAAACCAGCGAAGGGAAACCACAGTCACTGTCAAGAGTTTGTCAGGTCCCCAGCCTGGAAGAGAAAACCCAGCGTTCCGCAACGAGGTGTAACGCTTGCGATACTTTTGTGAGGCTCTACTCAATGAACCGCCTATCTAGTGCGTGTAAAAAACGTTCCAAAGCTCGTTTTGTTGCGGCACATTAACAACATCTATTTGTTGCCTAATCAAGCTCAGGAAAAGCAAACGAGCAAAATGAAGCTATACTTCAAACACAAGCCGAGAAGAAGGAGAGTCATATTACCTGTCGTAGCCAATTCTTCGTGCCGTGTTTGTTTTCTTGGCTGCGCTGGTGACTGTGCGACCATCTGTCTCTTTCCCGCTTCAGCTCTAGTTCAAGGTGGTTCCTAGAACATCGAGGTGGAATCATCAATGAAGGCTATGGTTTTGTAACACTCGACATCGAGAGCTAACGAACTACGTAAGCCTCTCTTTACCCTAAAGCAACCAAACCCCAACTCAAGAGCTGAAAACCGCCTCTTTGAATTAACAGTTGTCTCGCAGTTTACATCTGAGGCTGCCGACGCAGCCCAAAGCCGGCTGAAGAGAAGCGCAACTCTACAGCCAGCTGTGGATCGCCGAGCCTCTACTCGGGGCCACCAGAAAGCTCAACGCCTCCGCGACCGCAGCCCGCCCGCGCGCAACAGCGGCAAAGCTCCTGGAGCGCACGGGCCGTCGGGGACTGAAGCGCCAGAAACGCCCTTTTCTGAAGTCGTTCCAAGTAAAATACGGCAGCTGCCACAGGGAACGACCCCTGCACCAAAGTCAAGGCCTAGAAACTGAGTATCTGCTGGTTAAAGTAGTGGCAAGACTTGGACTATAAAACATGCAGAATCCTCGTTGCTATTAAACCCAACATTATCCATGATTGCCCTCGTTCGCCTCCGTGCCCCTCCAACAGGTTTTTAAATAACTTGTTATGACTACGGCCGCATTATTTACACGGCCTCACTGAAGTGAGTAAAGCTGGTGGACACTTAGGTCCAGAAATGAATCCTCGCCCATACTGACATTTAAAAGCAAACCGACTGCGGGAACTTTTGTTTGTCAGTTGATTCAAAACCACCACCACGAAAAGCCCCGTTTCCTCTTAAAAGGAATACAATTCAAGCAAGACTACCCACCGCCACCGCGGCACCCGCCAATAACCCCCTGCTTTAGAAACTCGGTTAAATAAAGCAGTACAGCCTCCCGGTAAAGGAGGCTCGATCATTTTCATGCCGTCATCTTGATTTAGCTTGAGCGAGGAAGGAATCGGAAAACGTCCAACTGGTGCAAAAATAGACCAATTTGCAAACGTCCTCCCCAGGGAGCTACGCCAAGTTCAACTGACTCCGTGTAAGGTTACGCGGGGAAGATGCATTCCTCGCTTATGCCCAAGAACGCTGCTGAGCTCGCCCACGCACGCCCAGGACCTGGCAGGAATTTACTTCTGATAAAAGCCATTTGCTGGCTTTGTGGGTACCCTCGGTGACTTTTTGACAAAGGAAACAAAAAGCTGTGTCAGGAGGGGACAAAAAAGAAAAACGCATCCAGCAATGCTTCCACCCAATTCATTCCAGCGACCTTGCAACGAACAGAAGATGTGTCATGGCTGCAGGAGGAGAGATGCTCTTCTATTTTAAGATAAGAGGATTTCTCTGTTTTCCTGATACGGGTAAACTGATGACACTGCAGGGAAAAATAGGACAGCTCTCGCCAAGTCCTCTACATTTGATTTCCACCTATTTGGTTGCCTCCCAGCAAAACTGAAACCAGTTTCAACTGGGGGGAAAAAAAAAATAAATAAATCCCAGCACTGTGTGTCAGACCAAGCCCCTGGATTGCTTCCCTTGCTCCAGGCTCTTCAGTGGTAGCTCTAGGCAAAGACTTAGCTGCTACATCCCTGCTGATGTGCAGAACGTGGTCTGCTTTTAGCGTTAGCTCTAGATTCCAAATTGTGCTATTGCAGCGGGAAGTCTGACGCAACGCGAGACTTCAGAGAGGTCTGCGTTGCCGTCGGAGGCCTGACCGCGCTCTGAAGCGCGCATCCAGCTGGCTCTCCTTCCCTCGAGCAGGCTAACCCGCAAGGCGACCTCAGTGCGGACTGAGGATCGGCCCAGCGTCCCAAACAGGTTTTGCAGCTCGGGGTGATCTCTGTCCTGCATCTCTAGCGCTGTCGCTTTTCAAAAGAGACGGTTATCGGCAAACGCCCGACAAATCTAACCGCAGGGCAGAAAGCCCCCGCGGACACTTCTGTGTTCAGAGAAATATCCCGACATTTCACTTCCCCATCTGCAGCCTGCTTCCGATATTCCACCGCCACACCAGAGGTGTACTTTTGCTGGTGGTTCCTGCTGACCGCATCGTTCTTTCGCATTTCCTTCCAGCCCGATTTTTCAAGTTGTAACTTTACAAGACACGCACGTTAAAAGATCGGCCATCTCGCAAAGCGTTTCACCTCCCCAGAGTTCATCCCTGCCTGGCATCTAAAATACCACTTGTCCCCTCTCTGCCTCCAACCCCTACCTCCTTTTGTGACCGCCCTGCCTGCTTTCTACGAGACACAGTAAGAACAGCCCAGAAAATAGGTTAGAAAAGGATCTCTTCACCGCTGCCTGGAGAGCTCTTCCACTTCTTGCTGGAGGCTGTTGATTTTGTCCCCAAACTCCTGCTTGAAGAGCCGGTTGTCCTGCTGGGCCAGCTGACGGTCCTTCTCCGCCTGTCGCAATCTGGATTTGAGCCACATGAACTTGTGATAAAAAACAAAAGCCATGGTGGGGAGGAAGACCGAGTTTAACCAACAAATAAAAAACCCAGTGAAAAGGTAAAGCCAAAAAAAAAGGAATGGTTAAAACAATGGAAAGGAGGAAAATATTTTAAAGAAAAGCCAAATGTAGGTGAACCAGGCAGAAGCTCTGATTTTCAATACTTTTTATTCTATTACTACAGTTTACAGCCATTAGATGAAAAACATAAAACATCACTTTTATCCAGATCCAAAGCAAACCTCAAGTACACAGAATTTTAAGTCAAATTTGATTTTAATGTACGTTACATTTCAGCTTTACACGTGTAACTGGAACTTGCGACATAGGTTAGCTACTAGATTGAGAATTAGTGCATTTTCCTGGTCTCTCCCGTGGATCGACACGTTGGCTCAAGCGCCCAGGCCTTAGTACACCAAAGCGTTTCCGCTTTGGGCCCGACATCAGAAATGGCCAGATCCTTAATCCTGTCTTATTTTAGCGTTACTGTGACAGCAAACAAAACCAGCCCAGTCCCCCATTTCTACAGAAGAAATCTGGGGAGGGGCAGGGCAGCCAACTGTCCTAACCAGCTATTCGCATACCTTGATGGCTACCTTCCACCTTTTTATTATTATTTTATTTTTCTCCAGGTAGTTAAAATGATTTTCTACCGAAAAGGTTACTGAAGGTTAAGTTTATGCTTTCAAGCATGCGACTTGGGCATCGCGTAGGGATTTCAAACGGGCCGCCAAGCCCGCTCGCGCGCGGGAGCCCGTTAACCAAGCTAAGCGGTGGTACACGCTCGCGTACAGGAGGACTAGGCCGAGCCTCACAGATTTTCAAACGTACCCAGTGAGAATCCATCGGTCGGCTTTCCCCAGCTGCGTTTCAGTCACACTTGCCACCCGCTGCCCCAAGGAGCGCTATCCCACAGGACAACGGGAGAACTGGCACCAAAAAATCTTTACAGGCATCTCACCAGAGCAAAAAAACCCTTATTCAACACAGAAACCCCCCCAATGTGATCTTCTTGAAAGAAAAAAAAAAAAAATAATAATCTTTAGGAGCACGTATAACCGAAAGCCTGTGACAGGCCAGCACGGTGACCTTCTGCGGCCACAGGGAAGAGGATATTGGTTTAGAATAGGCCAAACTACAGTTACTTAAAGTTTTGCACTGGGGTGTTAAACTGGCAATTATTTATCCTATTCAGAGCTGTTTCCCAGCTTTAGCTGCTCTTTCGTTAGCAAATTCCATTCGAATGGAGCAACGGAAAACTCCGAAGCAGATGAAAGAAGTGTAATAGTAAAAGGCAACTCTTCCTCTTAAACCACTAAACTACTCAGACGAGGAATGGTCAAGTACCAAATTACCACTTCCACTCCCCACCACTGCACATTTTGTTCCTTTCTTCTCTTTTTTTTTAATTTTGTTTTTGTTTCTTTTAACCACTAGAGTATAAAGGCCAGATTATTTTTTGTAAAACGTCTAACTTCCCTCTCTAGGAAGAGGAGAGACCTACCAAAACACCTCTCCTCAGCTGCCTTCGGTGGGGGAGAACCGCAACGTACATCTAGAGGGATTCATGGCAGAGGTAGAAGGCGATGCAAAGATAAGGAGGTTTCCACTGAACTTACCACTCTATCATGTTACTCTAAGACACCTAGCCACTAATTCTGGACACATGAAGTTTAAAGGAATAAGGATAAGTCCCCACCCTCCCACCAAGTCCCTAAGGCAAAGTCGTTGCAAGCAGTCTCGGTTACAAGAGGGCCGGTCTTCACGGTGATGAGCTATCGAGTCGCGCCCGTTCGTCTCGGACTCGGGGCTGAACCCACAGAACAGAAGCGAACGGGTCACGGCTTGGGGTACGCACACAACTACTTTCAACAACTTCCAGGGATGCATTTTTTTTTTTTCCGTCTACTTCACAAAAAGGGTAACACAGAAAACTAGTTGACTTGCCAGAGCTGGCCAATCTGACATTGGCTTGACCAACGCACCTAGCATCCATACACGGTGAAGACTTGTGCTGCTGTATACGGTATGCATCACCGGGATGTACAGAGCCACATATCTCCCACTCCTCATGCTTTCCTGGTGCGTTTATTGGCCAACTCATTGGTACTTTAACACAGTTTAAATGGCAAAGTTAAGGAATTTTATACCCGACTCTAAATCTCTGAAGAAAAACTCACTGCTTTTAAAAATTCAGCAAATTCCAAATCAACTTTAGGTGA
Organism: Nipponia nippon; assembly: GCF_047370975.1. Lineage (NCBI taxonomy): Eukaryota > Metazoa > Chordata > Aves > Pelecaniformes > Threskiornithidae > Nipponia > Nipponia nippon. The sequence goes on along the minus strand of NW_028262380.1, from coordinate 81,891,228 downwards.
CAATTAACATTTTTAACAGTTGCTTTTAGCAATTCTCAAGTTCTCCCCTCATAAATGAGTTCTGATGTCAGAGCTGTGAGGTGACCAGACATCAAAATGTCTAATGATGCTTCTGGATCAGTTTGTTTGCTGCACTATTTAAGGTTTTTGCCTGTTTCACCAAATCCTTTTCACTGTATAAGTCAGAATGAGGAGGATGAGAAAATGGAAAAATAAGAACAGCAAGAGAAAAAGAGCAAATCCATTAGCTGAGGAGATAGCAGAAAACATTTTAAAACACACATTTTCTACAAACAAAATGATCTTTCTTATCAAGAACCATTCACAATCTAAACCCTAAAATGAGAGCATTAATTTAGCGCGATGCCCTACTCATTAAACAAGCCCCAGCCAATACACCTTGCCGAGAGCTATGGTCTCCCCCGTTTCTCGGAGCTAGCCCGACAGTCAAGGCAACCGGCCGAGGCTGAAGTTCTGAACCTTTGGCCAAACCACGGCAAGGCCTGGCTTCGAGAACAAGACCAAAAGGGATAAAGGAGCACTGCTCCTTCTCAAATCCATCTGGCTTCGATGCCGCGGCCCTCCTAATTTCATGAGGGTTCGTGGCATGAGAGCAACACGGTCACAAGGATGGAACTTGTCCCAGTCCAAGGGGATACGATACCTATGGGCTATCTTTATTGACTTCTAGCGACAGCCAGGCTGCCCTCTCATCTTCCTCCTTTTGCTTTCACGTGAGGATTTTTTTCAAGCTCATCTTCCTCAGTTCATAAAGAGAATGGTTCAATTGGGGGTATTTTTTTCAAAACGGTACCGGAGAGATCTGGAATAACCAGGCACCTGCGCGCCTGGCCCCTGCCGCAGGCTCATCCTTCCTGCTCCCGCCGTAATGCTGCCATTAACAGCCAAGCACTTCTCAAAGCTCACATTTCTATTTTTTATCAGCGCTATCGGAGATAGCGATTGACTTGTAATGACTGGATAACACACAAAAGCGCAGCTGATGTAGATTAACAAGGCTGCTATGTTAATTACTGGTTTAGTAGTATATTCTTTTCTAATGGAAGCCCTCCTGAGCATGCACAACGTTTCTCCTAACAGCATCTCACAGAATTATAGCTCCCCTCATGTGGCTCTGTCTAGCAGCGGCTAAGCAGAGCGCTCAGACTCTTTTCAGAGTCAGCGGGACACTGCCTCTGTCAGACTTCCATTCGGGGTCAGAGGGACACTGCCACTAGAATATACACGTGATTTTACAATTGCAAAAGTTCCATTTTTTACCTTTGTTCAAGCTGTTTGATGGTGGCAGCCATCTGATTTGTTTTTTCTTCCAAACGGCTGTTCAATTCACTCTTCTGTTTCACTCCCATGTCTGAACTCTGGAAAAAGGAGCATCGTGGGTTTTTGTAAGTAGCGGTAAAACCAAAACAAGCCACGATAAATCACGTGGCACATGAAATGAAAGGGGCAGAGGCCAAAGAGGCGGGAGAAGGTGCTCAGAAAGCAAACGCCAGGTCAATACCGCAAGGACCAACACCTTGCCATACGGGTGCAGGCTACAGCTCAACCCCCCAGAAGGGCACCACCATAACCAATGAAGCTTCCTATATCATACCTGCTAATAACGTTCGACTGTTTTGCACAGAACGATTGGCTCAAGGAGAGCAGAAGCAACTCTTGCTTGTTCTAAAGTTTATTTTAGGATTTCTGTCGGAGCATTTTGCGTTGCTCTTTTTTTGAAGAGTCTGCTTTTATCATCACCCAGTAACGTATGTAATTGCACCATATACCTTCAAATATTAGATTGTACTGGAACAGAGGCTACCGTGGCTCCGGTTTTATACCACAAAAGCACAGAAGATGCTTTCCCCGGTCACACACACACATATTTCTGGATCATCGTGAGTCTGTCTTCAGAAGAAGCTGCTTTTTCCTTTAGCCTCCAACACATTCCATTGTTCAAGTACTACAGCTTTCTTGCAGCAAGACAGAAGTATGCTATACAGCCTGTATCCCTTCCACACCTAGCACCTTTTAAATAGATTGGGGGGGGGAGGGAAGAACAAGAGCTTTCCCTTTTATCTGGGATTCACTGCATCTGATGGAATTATTTCCCTACCTGCAGCTTGAACGACAGTTCATGCTTTAGGGCCCTGAGATCATCCAGCTGCTGTCTGAGAGCCACCAGCGCGTCCTGCTTCTCGCAAACATCTTTCTCCAGCATCTTCATGGCTAGCTCCATCTCCTGTCGCATCCCGATCTGCACCTCCAGCTCTTTCTCCACGTCCTGGAACATACGGATTATTACGGAGCGTTACCAGCCAGCTTCCCTCGCCGCCCACGGGGTGACCACCCTTAACCGGTGCTCCTGCCAACGCAGTCGCTACCTCGAAGCACGCTGCGTCGCCACAGCGTCACAGTTACAGATCTGACCCATCAAAGACAATTAAGGACAACAAATCCGCGTTTTCAGTCCAATATTAAAGCAACGTAAACAGCATTACTAGCAAGGAGCCAGAAAGTACTATACAGGCCCATCTTCCTGATGGTGGAGACTAGTGAAAAGCTGGCAGACTTTTTATTTCCTAAAAAAGTTGTGCTCAGGCGTTTTTCTCCCCGCCAGCTGAACACGCTATATTGAATAACAGTTCAGATAGCGGCGATATCCTTATCTGCCAGGGGGATGTGTCAGACCTGGGAATGCAAGCGCACCGCTCGGTTTGAGAAACAGCCCTCAAACCGATCAATAGAGCCACAGAATAAACATCCCTTCTGACAAGAGTGTTGCGGATCAGGCTGAAGCGGGCAGGCAGGAATGAAAAAAAAGAAAATCCCCTGGCTGAACATTTTCAGAAGTGGTTGACTGGCATGGAGTTATTACGTGAAAAAGCCATTTGTAGCGAGCTGCGAGCTCACACAGTCCTTACCAGCCGCAGCTGAGTCTCCTCCTTTAGCTGTTTCCGTGCCTCAGTCAGTGCATGTCCGTCAGCAGTTCTGTCTTTAGCGACCTGTTAACGAAGACACCCAATTAGCTTGGCATTATCTACTCCTAACCCTCACATTTGCCGATTATTTGCCTTTCCCACCACGTAGAAAACCAATTCTGCAACTCCCAAAACTCAGAGCTCCGTTCAGTTAACGCAGCACGCAGCCTCCACGCGCAGTGACTCTATTTCCCCGTTTCCCCGAGGTGCTCGGTGCAAGGGATATGAATTAAATGGCCAGACTGGCCATTTTCAGAACTTTCACAGCATACTAAGTGTGGTTACAAAAGCTCAGAAAAAGATCTTAGGGGTTTTAAAACTAAAACCAGATTCTGCCATCGGTACCAGCACTTTCAGTAAATCAATAAAAAAAATATTATAGATCCTGCCCCTTGATTACCCAAAGGGGCAGCATTTCAGGCCAAAATAGCAGAACTCCTACACGCACATTTTTCTGCCACCCCCTCAGTAAATCATCCTTCCTCCTCTCCCGTCCAACACCTCCGCCTCGCAAGCCAGGACCAAGCTGCGTTGGCTCTCGGCTCCGCGCACGCTCACAGCTGCATCAGCTCGGCCGGGCAGGATTTACTGTGGCCAGGGCCCATCTGCCCCCCTCTGCGGACGACCCACCTGGAGTCACTATTATCTGCTGCAGGTTTTGGGTGAGATACAGAAGGCAATAAAGGCTCTTCCAAACACCTGCTTCTCGGTCGAATCTGGGCTGGGACTGCCCAAAGGGTTCAGCAATCGTTCGCACACACCAACCTTACGATTGGACTCTAAGATGTAAGAACTTTCTTCTTTAACCCGTTCCATCTCTTCTTGCAGTGTAATAATTCTGTTGTTTGCAACCGCAAGCTGGGAACAAAGCAAAACGAGAGCAACCATTTTTTTCCCCTCTCTAGACACATCTTCTATACTCAGGTTTTTTTACAAAGAGAGAAGAAAAATATTTGGAGCAGCAAAAGACAACTCGGCCTCTACCACGGAGAAAGACTGTCTGAAAAAGCATTAATTAGTGCCAGGGTGATGGATTTCCAGTATCAGGTAAAACAGAGACTTCCCAACCTAATTCGGTTCCTGTGCTTCAGTCAAGTTATTGATGACTTCAGGTCTCTACCTGCTAGAGTCTGCATAACATGTGCTTAGTGCAACTCAATCCTCACTCCGCTCCCCTTCCCTTACCAAAGATAGCAAAAAGAGAAAACGTGAGCAATGGCAGCTAAGTTTTGTTGGCTTCTAGCAACTGAAATATATTACGAGAGAAGAAATACTTGGGAGGGTTTGCTGAAGTTTCAGCGGTTTGGGTACACTGAGATGTAAGATGCTCAAGCCTTTGGGCAGGGGAAGCACCATGAGAACCTCATCAGAGGAAGGAGATTTGGCTGGAAAGGGAGGATCACACCGCCCTTACGAGACGGGACATCTGCCTTAGAGGGACTCCAGTGACGACATCACCGCGGACTAACAGATTACTTGGGGTGGGCGGTCACTTCAGAAAACGCCTTCTGGCTTTGTAAATCATCACTTAGGTCAGCCTTGCCCGCGAGAAAAGCTCAGTGGCATTCCAAGAGGTCAGCCATGTTAGTAAGCGACAACCCCAAATACAAATTGCCCCGATCAAAGCGCGAGTCTTTGGTGCAGCTGAAGCCAAACACACGAATCGGTGTGACATGTGACGCAGTTCACAAACTACACCCTGCAGATAGCCCTGGGTGGCACAGCGTGTCCCAGTGTCACTTAAATCCTTGTTTTGAACAGCATGCAGGCTTCACGAAGATACAAGCAACTAAATTAATAACAATAAAAAAATACTTGAGTCAACATGGCAATGAATCTCACGGGTACCATGCTTAATGGGCACAGCACTCGTACTCTGCAGGTATTACATCAAAAGCCACTTATTATAGTAGCACTGAGAAAGGCAGCCTCTACGGCACAGCACCTTTTTAAAATAAAAAAAAATATTTTAATTGTAAAAACCATTTCTTACTCCTTAAATTGCAAGAGCGGATACACTAACGCTCATCGCTCAAGCTTCTCATCATTCGCGATACATCCCGTAGAGTGAATGCTCAATAACCAGACACACAGACCTCCTTTAATGAGGGGGAACAAGCAAAAAAGAACTTGTGTTTCTTATTTGTCCTGCCAGAGCGCTGGGACATCCCAATCAAAATCATTCTGCTGAGCTAAGCGACACGCGGACAAAGACGCTGTAAAACTGTCCAGATGAGACCTGCTATCCCCCATTTGCCAGGGAACTGACCCCAAAAGGTTTTATTACGTTATGCCATTACTAATGAACGGCAAGACTAATTTTAAAACGCCAGTTACACCTATGACTCGCGTACCAATCCTTTTTCATGCTCAGACTGAACGATGTTTTATCTATAATGGTCATTTTTCCCTTATTTCTTGCAAATTGTGATAGGCTAGAGAAAAAGTTATTGCAACATTTCAATTACTATTGCTACACTGTAGCAAACTTCTGCACCTGTCAAAATAAGCAGACACTTAAACATTTCTTCTCCATGCCTGGATGTCTCATAACCAACATCAGCTACGTGGCATTCAAAACCACAGCCACCGTGCAATTTATTCTAAGACCTTTCCCAAAAATCAGAAAGCACTCGAAGACTCCAGAGGGATAAAGTGTTTTCAGCAGCTTTTGGTTTTTAACATAAACGTTCGGTTGGTTTTCCACCTCGTGCTTAGTTAGCCGCAACAGCCAGCGCGATTCCTTGGCAGGTCAGTTATTCCAGTTCCATTCATCGTTACGTACACCAGAAATCTGAAAGTAATTCCTCCCTTACCTTCTTAATCCCTAAGGCCAAAAGGCCAAAACATCAGCTGATTTTCTATTACACTTACCTCCTCGGTCAGTTTAGTGTTGGATTTTTCTAAGGCATCCACCTTGGCCTGTAGGTTGTTTACTGTAGCACTGTTCAAGAGAAAAAAAACAAACCCTACAGTCATTCCTTCTTTTTTAAAAGCCGTTTTTCTATTTTGCTATACTATAAAATAAGGAATAAATAAATCATGTCTTACCTTAAATGTCTATTGAGTTCTTCTACATAGTTCTTCTGGTCCAAAATAGCAGTTATCTGACCATCTCTGGACAAAAGAAATACCATTCAGCTCAGCCATTTGGATTCAAAGAGATACCAGCAAAGGGCTAAGAGGAAAGGCGGCGAGACAGCCTGCACACCCAGGGCAGCGATACCCGAGGTCCCAGCGAGCCTACGTGACGGCTATGGAACAGCAAAGCCAAGTTGCCGTCTGTGCCTTTATAGCCAGTCACCGTCCCCTGCCTTCCCAGAAGCTGCAACTGCTGCAGTCACCTGGATGACGTTCGGGCATTTTTGACACGAAAACCAGAATGACAACATTTCAAAGAGTACAGCAGTATTTCGAAGAAAAAAGACTGGTTTTGCACTACATTTGTATCAGACAAGAGTCATCTCACCAAAATCCATTCAAGGAAAAGAGCCAACAAATGCATGTTTTGCATGCACTTTCTTTCTTAACGAAAGAAAAGAATGTTCTAAAAAGGAAACCATAGATAAAATAAATACAATTGAAACACCTGATCCTGAGGGACAATTACGAAATGTACACCTGAATGCAAACTAGCAGAACTTGCTTCGAAGGAAGGAGTCCTCTTGAAGACCCCCAGGGAACCACAACACCCGATGGGTACGTCAGCGCGCCCGCACCCCGCTTCTCGGCCACGTGCTCTGAAGGCTGCGCAGCTCCGTTTGTGCGTGCTGGCACAACTGCTTTAGGCTGTTAGCACAGTTATGATCTTCTCCAATTGGAGAATTATTTTTTTTTTTTTCTAAGAATGTTTTGGTGCCAAAAATGAACTCCTGTCCTGCCAGCCTACTAAGCTGCTTACCGAAGAGGCTTCAAAGAACGGCAGACCTAACTCAGCAGAGGGTCACTTGTAAAATATTGTTATCTTCAATTGCCAGTTAAGGAAGAACACGCAGAACTTCTGGGAGACCTTCCTCTTCCCCCACCCCCTCCCAGTATTTCCAGTATTTAATTTATATATTACGGTTTATCACAGAAGAGCAATTCAGTCTAAGTCGCTTTTTAATTAAAAATGTAACAGCTTGCAGGGCAACCTGGAGTACTCGAGTCCAAGTGACCAAGAGATAAGAAGCAGGACTACTGTGCCTGTACCTACCCTTCACTGCCCTTCGTGCTGTTCCCATCTTTCAAATACATTGAGAAATCAATAACTCCAACCTAGAAAAGAAACATTTGCGTTTTAGATTAAACACTTCTTGTAAGACTAAACACTGTCCGAAGGTGTGTAAGTTAAAAACATCAGTACATGTTGTATTATAGGAAGGATTCATTATACCAGTCATCTCTCCAAAATTAATGCAAACGTGGCTTATTTCAAGCAAAAATATACGAGGATCAGCAGCAAGTTGGCAGGCAAGTCTTAGGACATAAGGACAAAGCACCGCCATCGCTGTATCTGTATACACCCTGCTTATGCAAGCTGCAACAGAAGGGCACGCAGGCTCATTTTCTTCTGTTTAACAGCCACAATGATCTCATCACACAGCGTGAGAACTGTTGTTCTGCCCGTTTCTCCCCTGCTTTTGGCTAAGTCCTTCCCCGGTTTTGCCTCCTTTCTCATTTACTGCATTTCAGTGCACGGCGGCCTGCATGCAGACCTTCGCAAAGCCTAACAGCAAAGAGAAAACCAAAATCCCATCTCTGATCTCAGCGCCGCCAGCTAACCGAAGCCCACAATCACAGTAACAAGCTTGTATTCATCTTCCTTTAGATATACTAACAACCTTGTATCTCAGTTGATGCAAGTCCTCTACAATGGAGAATTCTTCGCACGCAAATGAGCAGAAAAAACCCCATTAATTGCATACCCCGTACCTGTGAGTCCAGGTCTTCTCCTTTCATGCAGAAGTTTGCATCGATGACGTTCAAACCTACTAAGAGGCCAGCAATGATCGCACCTTCTTCTTCCATCATCAGTGCATTAGGCTCATAAAATTCACTGCAGGATGCACGGCAACAAGAGACAAGCGTTGCATTTTTAAAAGCCAACTAAAACGATGTCAACTAGCGCGGGATCCCCGCTGGTTCGTACGACAACAGAACGCAAGCTCAGCCTTAACAAAAACCCAGGCGGCGGCACATAGTCCGCAGAGAAACGTACTCCTACGTACTATCAACGTACTCCTGCTCTGACTGAACAAAGTTTCGGTGAGGCAAAGACTCAGTAAGTAGGAGACCCAGCCCCTCAGCTGTCAAAAGCTGATGGAAAGGAAGCACGATCCTTGAGTAACGGTACAGCACATTGAAGATTTAAGACTGGAGCTTAATATCAGAGTTTTTTAAGTAGCGTACTTCTACTGCTCTATTACAGACTACTATTAACACAAGCCACTGCCACGTTTTCCAGCGGACAATACCAAGTTCTCCTTTCTAACCCCAAGCCAGCTATGGATTTACATGGACAGCCAACAAAAACCTACTTGTTGGAGTAAAGGAACACCAACACATTTATTAAATCCTGCTGCTTTACACAGACATAGCAGCTCAAATCCATGGACTTTGAATTGAACTACAACATTATCGCTGTTCCATGAGTGGGAAGCAGAGATACAGAGAAGGGAAACGACTTGTTCTAAGTCAGATGGCAAGGAAGTGACGAGGGCAGAAGTAAATCCAGGGCCAAGATTTTGCAGGCAGAGAATGCCGTATCCCCTCTGTATAAATATTTCACCCAAATCATCTCTTTATAACCAAAATTTGTGTTTATTCTAATGGATATTTGAGACAAAGTGGAGAAGTAACAGCTTCTGAATTAAGAAAGAATACTAAGCATTTTTAACCCCGCACAGGAAGCTCTGCATTTCACAAATATTACCACTCCTCAAAAAAAGTACCCGTATACTTTACCATTTGGGTGTAAAAGATCGTAAAAGACGTTACAAGAGGGCAGAAGTGAACGTAACCCAATCCGAGAGCGAGCTCAGCACTCACCTGAGAAGATCCTTTCTGTTAATCAAGGCTTTCATGTATTCTGAAAGTTTCTTCTGCATTAGAGCCAGGCGAAGCCAAGCTCTTCCTCTACCCACAGGTGTCCTACAAAGGCCAGAAACAAGACCGCTACAGACATACCGCAATCCACACTCACAAACAGCTTTAATAAACCCATTCTATCTAAAGTTTCTGCGTCTCAAAGATCATAGAATCATAGAATCGTCAAGGTTGGAAAAGACCCTTAGGATCATCGAGTCCAACCGTTAGCCCATCACTGCCAAGTCCATCTATACCATGTCCTCGAGCACCACATCTATCCGTTCTTTAAATACCTCCAGGGATGGAGACTCAACCCCTGCCCTGGGCAGCCTGTGCCAATGCTTTGACCACCCTTTCGGTGAAGAAGTTTTTCCTAATATCCAACCTAGACCTCCCCTGGCGCAGCTTGAGGCCGTAGATAGATAGAGCTGTCCCTGATGAAAACAGGGAAACACAAGGTATTTAATCGCAAATAGTTACAGACAAATTTATCTAAGCAATCGCTGCTTCTCTCATTACTAATGATGTATTTGTGGTTATATGCTGAATAGATTGTCCCTGACTCTACCCCTGCTCAATGCTACCACATAGCCAGAGATCAGCTGCCTCAACACACCACCTTCTAATTCAAAATGGGTTTTGCATAAGGCAAGGTGGAAGAACACGTGCATACTTCAGTTCGGCACGGATGCCCAAGCACCGCTCCTTCAGGTAGGCATTAAGTTGGGCGCGAATCCACAAAGACAACTGGAAGAACAAAGTCAGTACTGTTCTCTTCGATGGTTTTGCTCGTGAACACGCTCACAGGATGCAAGGGGTTATCGTCACAGTCCTCCCCGCTCTCTTTCTCCTGGCAATCTGAAGCGTGCAGCTTTAAAAACACGGTAACTCATCTGCTGCATCACAGCTCTGGCTCATCTACGCTGGCCAGGAGCCAGCACCAGACGCTCCAAAGGAAGGTGTAAATCCCCCGTGCGGAGCACTATTCGGATTAAAAGGAGATTTCTTTTCCATCTCCAGCAGTCAGTCAGCTGTCAAACAGCACGTGGGGCACTTCACTTTCTAACCTTAACTGGTATAAGCAGCAACAGCCCACAAAAGTCACCTTCATTACCCCCCATTCTTGACCTCACTAATACGTGACACGACATCTCCCAAGGGTTAGTATGAACGCAAGGCTGAGGTTTAGAAACTTATTCCAAAACTGTTCTCGATTTCAATTTATTTAACGTCTCAATATTCTTTTCACAACAGGAAAAGGTAACGGGAGCGCTGGCACAGCACTGCTGGCACTCCACGCGGGTCCTGTAAGCTGTTCCAGACGTCCGGCGCAGATCTCCAGTAAAAGCCCTTGTCCGTACGTACATCGCTAAACCCTAACCCGAAAGAAACTGTTATTGAATCTATCCACCTCTTCTTTCAGCAAGGAAGATTTAATCCTTAGTCCTGCTACTCGTACAAAAGCTTCCTTACGCCTTTTTTTCTATTCCCCAGGCCGAAGGCCTCTTACAGTTTCTTTATAGCATGGAATAAGCAAACCTGAATGGGATGTCCAAAATGACTATGAAATTTTTAAAAACAATATATGCTTAAAGTGGTTGCTTCCCTCCCCCCTTTAACATAAGCTAGTAGCTTCTTCAGACTGAGCCTCCCTTTTACACAAACTTTACAAGTTTACCTGAATTTATTTAAAATAAAAATTACCTCTGTCCATCAGCCTCAAAACCATTTAAGGTATTTAACAGAAGGAATATATCCTGTCCTCTCCTTCTGCAGTTCCTCGATTAAGAATAAAAGAGAGTAATGATCCATCTTCATCAGCAGAAGGTGGCAGATGTATTCCTGAAGGTTATATTTGCCCTTCCTTCTCTTCTTCAGCATCCTTCTCGCAATAAAAACCATATTATGCACTTGTGCAGTGAAAGACCATACTTACTTCAGCCCTGGGAGATCCTTAACACTTGCTGTAATTTCTGCAGCTTCAGGAACAAGTTTTTCTACTAGTTCTAGAGGTCCCCAAAACGACTTATTTTGCCCAAGAAAAGTCTTTTTGGCTAGAAAAGAAAGAGATACAAAATGAGCCTGTTAGGCCCGTGCTGACTAAATACATTCTCCAACACGGTCAGAAGTGAACGAACAGTAGACAAAAACTTCCAGAACGATTGCTCTGGCACCGCTGCTGCGCAAGTACAAACGATGACTTTGTATGCCCGAGCGTGGCCATGACTGCTATCGCTCAAATAAGGCAACAGGAGCTTGAAGCAGTTGCCAGAAAATATTCCATCCATCCCCAGTGTGCCAACACAACCTCATCCGGTGGTAACCGGCAACTTCGGTTCACTGCTAGAGGGCAAAATTTCTCCTGTGACTGCTGTCACTGGCCCTAAGCTACATTTGATGGGCGCACAGTAATTTTCTCTCCCTGATCATCACATCGGAAGGGAAAGGAGCACACTGCTTTGAACCCGCTCCTCCTCCGCAGTGGCCCGGGGCTTCTCCGTGCATCCTTTCCTCCTTCAGAAAAGCTTTCTAGGGACCCCTAGGTACTAAAGCTGGGGATGATTTTTCTTCTTCCGTAGTTCTTGCTGTTACTTCACGGAGAACCCTGTTAACGTCAAACTTGCGACACGGGTGAATGGATAAACAAAGAAGCTGAAGACTATGAACACTTCTCCCTTGCACAATGTTACCTCAACCAGCCCAGGAATCCCTTCCTCCGTGCGTAATGCCGAACACGGCTGCTAAGAAAGCACCGCAGGATGTACGTGAGGGTGCGGAGGGGTATTTAACGTCCTCTGCTTTTCATCTTAAGCTACTACCATCCAAGGGCAGCACATCAAGAGAAGTACTCTGGTACTCGGCAACTTTAGTTGTGACTGTGTATTATATAGTTAAGTATATGCTCTGCTTGCTATTTTAGAAAGCAGCTTACGAGACTTTAGCTGCTCAAAGCCAAAATCCTCAGTTTTGACAGAACTATTGAGAAAGGCCCTCTGTCTTGCCGTTCCTCTTCCAGCAAGAGGACCCCGTTGCCTCCCTAAGGCATGAGGAAGTGCAGAAAAAGAGGGAGTCATGCGTTTGCCGAGGAGCTAATTTTATCACCGATCACTTAGTTATACAAGTCATCCGGAAAGCTGCTTTAAAAATGGCAAGCACCTGCAACAACTGTGAACTTCTCACCTGCAGCGTTATACCTTCAGCAGATCTTTTCCCATTCCTGTGGCCAGTCAAGTCACCTGCGATCCCAACAGTGACCCTGCTCAGCCTCTTTTTAATCTACTGTAAATTACCAAACTCGATTTTTAGAACGAGATTGCTCTTTCCTCGCTCCTACGCTATGCCAAACGGCCCGGGAGGACTCCTCTCAAGCCCGGTTACCTTTCAAGCCGTGTTTAAGGCAGTGTTCCATCACAACGAAGAACTGCTGAAGAGGTGCATAGTCGGAGTCCAGCGTCCTGCCCAGATTAAGTGCCGATTCAATCAAGCCCTTGATACTCAGTTTCGCCATGTTCATCAGGTTCATGCGTTCATTAGCCATGAGATAATTAGGATCTATTAAAAAAGGGAAAAAAAAATGCTGTTGAGTAACAAAAGCTATTTTTAATGCAATACATTACCCCATCTCTCTCTCTTTTTGTCCCCCAGCTTTGAAGACATTTTTGGGGCAGTGACATTTTCACGTGAGGCACTCTCTGCAGGCCTTTTGTTGAGAAAAATCAAAATTAACTAGCATTTCATGGCCAAAGCCACAATGACATGGGTGATTAAGGGTGCCTCAGCACTTCCAATAACTACAAAAGCTTTAAATTTTCAAGGAAGAAAAGTTTGAAGACAGCTATTAATATCGTGCTTTACGTCTTGACAACGCGTTACTGCATGCTACAGCCGTTGCTTGCTCCAACTCAAATCCCCAGCTACATCCAGCAACTACCAACTGGGAAGAATTCCCCACTGGTGATTTGTTCTGCCATCTAAAGATAACCACGAATCCGCTCACATGTCATCCATCCGTGTGTCTCTCTACTTCTCATGACTTTTTTGTTTTTAAAAACCTGGATGTACCAGGGAGCCAATTCCCGACTCCCTCTCTCCATTTTGTCAACCCTACTGCATTTCACCGCTGACAGCAAGGACCTGATCTTCACGGCTCCTCTGACAGCTCGCTCTAACTCTCAACACGCACAGATCTTCCAAGACTGTATTCTTCCTCTACCTTATTATAAATATTCAGACCTGTATACTTGCTAGTTGCAAGAAACAAATGCAGACATCCATTTTCCAGCCTACACCCTGCCTGCAGGCCTCCTGCTCCCTGACCCGCATAAGGTGCCCATGCCAACACCCATCCTTTCATAGGGTGCCTCTCTTCCCAGACACCATCTCCAACACCTCAAGAAAAACTGTCCCCTAGCTAGAGTGGCATTGTCCTACGACCACAACAAATAAAGTGTGCTTAAGCTTTAGCCCTGGAGATGCACAGTAACAGAGAGAAATTCTTGCTACGAAAATGACGCTGCATCAGTTGCAAGTTTTCTCTTTGCATCTGTTGCACCTGCAACCTCACACCCAATTTTTGAGCTAAAGTTCTTGGGCGCAAGCAGCTTCATAACCCTGTAAGGCACATTTATTCTAGGGCTCCTGGAAACAGACGTGGACCCGTGAACTGATTTACCACCTTCGTGAGTGAATTCAGTGCACCTAGCAGCAGAAACACGACCAGAGGACAGCTAAGACTACGTACCTAAGCACAGGGGACACATTTCATCCGCTATGCTGACAAAGCATGCCTGCTTTTAACAAGCAAGTAAATATCAGAGACTGAAAACTTTCAATTAGAAGGAAAGGAGATATATTTCTACTTAAAACGCAGGGCAGCACGCAGTTTGATGAAAGAAGCCGTGAAAATATCTAGAAACCTAATCAGTGAAAGAACGGTTGTTCCTGCCGCCTCCGTGCAGTACCACGACTCAGACCCACCCAGCGACGCTCACCACCGTCGGGGCGTTCCCAAGGTCTTTTTAATCGCTCAAAGGCTCCGTCTCTTCAATGTAGGGACAGCTGAGGGAGGTTCCTACCTCTCTCCTTAAAACAGCTGTCATGGTGAAGGAGGAGGGGAAGACGCAACCCTTATCCTCAGTGGATCCAGTCCCTACGCGAAGTCTTGCAGAAGTTTGGGGTTGTATTCAGCAAGTTTGCCACTGCATAAACATCAAATCTCTACTAGGCAGGTGGACTTGAGCTGTCTGGATCATTAACAGTTCTCATCCTCTTGTCAATAGAACCGTAAAGAACGATTTCTTGCAATTTAAAATGCAACACCTTAGCCAAAAGAGGCCGAGGGGTATATCCTTCTGAGACTACTGCCGTCTCCTACAGGACTTGTCCTGATGATGCTGATACTCACAAGTCCAGTTGCTCAAATACGAATTCCTTGTCATCTCAAACGTACTGCCACTGCCGTGAGGCATCTTGTCAGCACCCACCAGCCAAAAAGAGAACAAGGAGCAAAACTTTATGGAACCATAGAATCATGAAAAAATCTCATCGGTCCCACTTCCAACCTTGGGCGTCTCCTTCAGGTTGGAAAGCACTGGAGGCCCAGCGGCACGTAGCTGACGGGAGTAATATTGGATTGCAGTAACCTATGGAAAAAGGCAAGAAGAGGAGCAACTGCTACCGTGCAACTGAGACTCCTTATGCCAGACAGAAGGAGACACTGCAAGGGCACCTCGGGGCTGGGAGACGAAAAGCAGCTACTGAAGTGGAGACACAAATGTCCTCAATCAAAGAACCTGAGAAATTATGAAAGGGAATCAGAAGAGAGCATTTGTGAAACGTGGGAACCAAGGCGGATTTGCTGAATCTGCCTCTGAAGCACGCCATGGTCAGGTTCCCGTGGCTCTGAGGCTAGCTGGCACCCAGGCTGGGGAGGTTTCCTTCTTGCTGCTTAGTTTTGGGTGGCCTGTCTGCCAGCGGACAGGCTGCTTTTATCAGGGATGCTGCTGATGACTCCAAGAAATACTCAGACCGAGCCCTGTGGCAACAGCACTAGCAATACTCGAGTACCCCTCATCAAAAGGATGCTAATCAATGCCGGCTACAACCGCCGCCCATCACTAGCCACCACCCTAGTCATGCTCCAGGCACATCTGTTGCCACGGACAAACGCCGCCGCCTTCAGAGAAGTGGCAAACAAATCCAGTTGTTCCTGCGTCTCCACCCAATCTTCTACTGCTGCAGGACAAAGGGATCAAACCCCCCAGAGAGTTTTGTTTTACTAACTGTACGCTCTTCAAGCACTGATTGTCCACATCTTATAACAAGGCTGGGATTCGGCATTCACAGTTTATTTTCATTGTTTAGAAAACTTCAGAGTACTCATTTAGGAATGCAATTCTCATAGCAGCATTGGGCTGCAGAAAGATTTAATTTAGCGGGTGATTTTTTATGGCCTTTGCAGAACAACTACTATTTTAAGCTGGTAGATTTGGCATGTACATTGAGCAGTTTACCTGTTTTGTGAGTCTGAATGCAGACTCAGGAAAAATCAGAGGTAACACACGATAGCAAAAACTAATTTTTGTACACGCAATTAAAAAAAAAAACTTCTCTATCTTTCCTTCTGTGTACTTCTGCATAAAACTAATGACAGCACCCCCGACAGCATCCATCACAGCTGTCCTTTACGAGTACATCAACATCACTACAGCTTTTGCTTCTACTGCAGACAACTCCTACTGCAAAATTGTGCTTGGCTTCCGTACCATGATTCAAAATCCGCTGAGAACAAGCTTATCTGGTAAAAAAACCCATCAACCCCTCCCTCAATACTTCTGCTAGCACAACTCCACCCACAGTATATCCATGCTTCTGACCCAGACAGATAACTCTCCGGTAGGTTTGAATTATCTGAGGCAACGTTTACACTTACCCTCAAAAGAGTATGGTGCTGTGGTCAAAGAAACAAATAGCGGTTTTTTAGTTTAAATACATTTTGAAGTCTAGATTGAACGTGATTACTTGCTTGGCCAGGCTTTGAAGAAAAACTCCTATGCATACGCACACTGTGAGTACTGATCTCGGTAGCGGGATCAGACCCTTTCGAGAAGCTCAGTGTTTGCCTCCTTAACACATCTGAAAGTTTTAAGACATGACTTAAACCTTGTTAATAATCAGAGCTTCTTCCCTGTCAGGGGAATAGTGCGGTAGAGGAAGATACAGACACCCCGGCAAGAAAGCCGTGCCGCAGTACAGAGCAGGCTCGTTGATCCCATCGGTAGCAAGGCAGGCATCCAAAGGGATTCGGCTCAGGTGGCAAATCAATCGCTAATGCAAAATTAAAGAAACCGTACAAGACAACTACATGGACAATGTTACTTTGGCTACGGTAATTAGCTAATTTGAATTATGGTAGAGTCCAAGGACAGTGGCTCAGAATTCGGGTCCTACTCCATTACATACTCACAGGAAACCATGCGCGCATTTCTTAAGAGCATCCCAAGCTGCTGCCTCACACGGACCTATGTTCGTGTCAAGGGTACCGTATGCTTTTTGAGGCAAGGCACGTGGTTTTCCACGAGCCCGAGAGGTCTGTGAGTGTTGTGTGTCACCCGGGGTCAATACTACCCTAATTAAAAAAAAACAAACAACAAAACCAACACAAACAAACAAGAACGAGAGGGGTGCATGAAGCATGTTCAAGACAACTAGATTCTTTCAACCCTTTTAAGAGCTAATGAACAGCTGTGCTGATGAAAGCACTTAGGAAAAAAGAAAAAGCAGGGCTGTGCTTTCATTTAAGACTAAAATGTGCAGTCACAGCCTAAAGAACCGAAAAATGTTTTCATAGCATTAACTAATTAGAGGTTTCTGCTCCATTAGTCTGTTGTGAACGATGGTGCTCTGCACATGCAGCTTATCTAAGATTCTCATCTTGTAAACCGATTAACTGGTATATAGTACAAAACTGGATAAAATCCCAAAGATTTATTCCAAAAATTAAATCCTAAGTAATTTATACCATTGTTATATGCACTGCAACACATACATCTTTAAAACGGAGTCTAAAAGAACAAGATAAGCAAGCAAGATGACTTTTACACAGTAAGACTTTCCAGCTGGCTTTAAGTCAACCCAGACCCTTTCTGCTTTGACTGTCTGACCCTGACGTGCAGCTGGGATTCCCTGTTTGAGCCGATACCTTCTCCAAATTTCTCTTTCTGCCTCTAACCGCAAAAACTCTACCGGGGTCTGACTACACACGCCATGTTGTAAACCTTAAAAAGTACAATCCTGGCCCTTAAACTTGGCCTTCCAATATGGTTTGGATTTCAAGTGAAATCATCTCAAATTCTCAAGACACGTTTGCTATTTAAAAATTGTAGCTTCTACAGAATAGATGTGGTTTCTAATGGGCAGCCTTGCACACGGGTAATAAGTGACCACGACTGAACTGGACTCGCATCCCGCTAGAACGACAGGCTAAAATCATCACCTCGTCTGACCGTTTCCTTAAAACGCCCAACTCCCAGGCTTCTCAAGAGGTAAAACCGCGCCACAATCATTCACACGCTAACGGTGTGAAAAGCAAAGGGTTCCCGAGAAGCTTCCACGAAGACTTTTTCAAAAGCATCCGTGCATCTCGGGAATCCTGTGATTTGTTTAAAAGGTAAAATACGTACCTAGGAACCTGAAAGTCAAGGAAACAGTCAACACAATACTGGATCTCAAAGGGTTAAGATGCGACTGTGGTCTAAGTACTTCTCACCTGGTGACAATAAATTTTATCACCCCTCATATTGAATTACCCTAAAAGAACTGAGGAGAACCTAAAATAAAGCTGGAAGTCTGATCAAATGCAGGGAGTCACGAAATACTGCAGATGTGAACAAATCTGCTCAAAGTCATGTCAATTAATCAGTATTTCAGCTAGGTTCTCCATGTCCTGAATCCATCTTACATCAAGAATCCAAACTTAAAGCGACCTGAAATTTAGAAAGGCTGCTTCTGTATATGTATATGTATATTGTGTATACGCAAACAGTTCATACTGCACTCAGATTACCTGAGATGAGTTAATGGTGAACGCTTGCTTCCAACACAAACCAGCCAGCTATCGACAGGGCACCGAGTTTCAGTTAAGCAAATTCACATTAGGAAAGACATTCGTTCCAGCTGCTCAGACCATGAAATCATGAGCACATGTATAATTTCAAATAAATGTGGAAAGCAAATCCCTAGATAAATTAAGGACTTCAGTCATTTTAACTGACTTTGCCTTAGCCTCCGTTCTGCCACACCGCACCACATGGAAGGTAAGAAAATTCCTCAAAGCTGAAGCTCTCTCTCCCCAAATTATTGACAGAGAGTCAAAAAGCAGCAACACAATGTGCACTTTTCTTGGAATAATTCATTTCGCTCTCCCCCAGCAGCCTCGGGTCCGGGGCTGGCCTCCCTACAGGCTGCAGCATCACCGTATAGCCAAGGAGGACCCTACACGAGCAACAGCGGCAGCAGCGAGCTGGGGGAGAGAGGAGCACCTGCCCTCTGAGCTGCCGGCTTTTTGGGTGCGATCCAGAGCCTTCCAGCCACGACGGACGAATAAGCTAAAGCAAACGAAGGCTATTTTAATGCTGCAGAAAGACATAGGGAGTTCAACATCATTATGTATTTTTTAAGCTGCTTGTATTTCAGTTGAAGCTTTCCTGACATTCCCTTACACTCAAATGCCTCGTCTGCCTTCCAGCGATGCAAGCCCCTGACTACCGTCCCGAGGATGAGCCGACACTTGGCGCATCATACAACCGCTCTCAAAGGTAAGCGGCGATGAAAACGATGACGCGACTGTTCACCAATGAAAAGCAGCTTCTGCTTCTACAGAAAGATGTTTTATTCTACTAATTTTACGGTTCTATATTCAAAACTCAACCTGGCTGCTCTGAGGGACTGCGGATAAACGGGAAAGCAGCGGGACTAACACCATCTTATCAAAACGAAATCTGATTTCCTAAGAGAGGAAACATTTTCACCGAGTTTAAAAGGTCGCTTCATTTGTTCTTGCTGTTATGTCCTTAACGTTGAGTTTTGAGGGGGAAAGCACACTCCACATCGAGCATCCATCGGTCTCTGCTCGATTGCCGAGGATAGCTTCGCGCACAAACCAGGCATGCAAGAGTTTCAAAAAACCAGAACGGGTTGGTGGTCATGGGAAGCAAAGATACAAGTGAAAACAGAGAAGACACACATTTCAAACGTATCCAATCCCGACAAAATTAACGCAAAATATCTATACAATGTTTAATGGGGAAAAAAAAAAGTCTCAACCCCTTTTTTCCCCCCCCTTAAAGACGACCTCGGACGTGCCCTCGGCCGGCGCTGCTGGGGAGGCAGAGTTAGCTGTGGCGCCCGCAGCGAGGACACCTCCGGGGCTGATGAGAAGCCTCTGTGTTTGAGGCCACCACGCAGGACCCCAGGCACATAACCAAGTACAACTGTTCAGAAAGGCATCAGTCACAGACGACCAGCCAGAAATCGGTACAGTTAATGCATCTAAACTCAATTTTGTGCACAACACATCCTCTTTAAAAAGATTTATACCGAGTTTCCAAATATAGATAAACGTAATTTTTGCTATGTCATGGTTGATTTCGGTTTTTTCTTCTGCCAGAAACATGCTTAAAACTATTTGCACTGGAAGGTTTTTCCTAAGCGAGTCCCAAACCCAACTGCAATCCTTTGCCATCCTTAACTGTCAGTTATTATCCTCGTCATAATCTCAACGACGTATTTTAAGACAGATGTATCCTTCACAGTCTTGCTCATACTTTACCCTCTATTTATAACCCTGAGTCCACAACATAAACGGGTTTCGCTTCATTTCACCATTTTGCTTCACCAAGTTTCAGGTTTAAATTGCTTATCTGTGCTACAAAGAAACAAATGCAGCTTTTGGTTAACATCCTACCCCTGAGAATTAGACCAAAACTGAAGAACACACTGGTAAGACAAGAGCCACTGCGGGATCTGCAACCCCCAACACCTTTGAAAACACTCAGTGCACAAATGGGCAAAAAGAGCCAAAATCCATCTGCTGACCTCGCTCCTTTGGGATCGTCGGTGTGAGAACAACAGCACTTACGCTCCTAAGTCTTTTGGATATCAAGAGCCCTCGCTTTAGCTTCTAGTTCGAGATTGCCATTTTAAAGCAATTTGGCCTGTACAGATAAATACCCCTAACCAGCCTTATACGTTGAAATCTATATTCTTCCGAATGATGAGCCTTTAAACTTCTCAGCCACGAAAGGGAAATTCCCTTCCTACTCCCTTGCCTCCAAAAGGTCTATCAGCCTTTTGTCCTGCACTTTCATCCCAAGCATTAACAGCTGCATGTACTCATCACATCACAAATTTACTTGAGCGCATGCTGAACTGCGGATTCAACTATTTCACGCTTGCACCATATTTAAGAATCAAGGAAGAAGCGCTATAAAAAAGATTCTCACGTAGCACTTCACAAGTTTTAATCAAAATTTGCATTACAAGTTTCAAAGTCACTTTTGCAAAGTCTCGAGTTGATCAACAGAAATACTTCAGAAAATCTGAAGGTTCAGGGTGATTTCTGAAATATTTCTTTAAATTTAGCTTCCATATATTGCTGCAACCTTTTAAGTTGTGTTTCTATCAGGCTCAGGAAAAGAACTGACTCAGAATGCATTTAATTTAAGTAAACTAGCCCCTTGGTGATTCACTTTTTCTACCGCCACTTGAAGTGAAAATACCCCCAAATTTGTCAAGCATTTTTTTAAGCAACGTTGCATGCACATATTTTCAAAGGAGAGATCGGTAAGAATTTAGAAACCAAAACCGATCACGTGGAACCCGTGAAGGGGCTGATAAAATTTAGAAGAAAAGCCTTCACAATAGCCATTATAAATGTCAATTATTACGACTGCAAGAGCAATACGTACGCTGCAGCGATCAAGGACGTTTTCTTGAACGCGCTAACGGCAGAAACCCACCATCCACCGAGAGTGCAACTGGTACAGCACGTTCTGGCTGCAAACCCGGTTCAACCAGACAAGCACGTTTAGAAAGCCACAGCTCTTGGCACTGGAAAACTATTTTGCACTCAAGCTCAAAATAAGAAGTCAAAAGCCAATCATCAGTGGAAATAATAGCTGAAAGATGTTGGTGTGGCACGCACCTTCAGTATCATCACGCAATTGCTCCACCACATCTGTCAAATCCTCCCAAGAGTCTTTGCAAACAGCAAAAAGAAAGGAAAAGAAAGAAAATGTCATGCAAGCCATGATCGAAAGGAAAGATTCAAAATCAAGGTATAAGAAAAGGATAACTGAAAGGGAGATTTGCATAATACAAGACTTAATTCATAGCGGGAAGAGATTTGCAAGTCAAAAGGGTTTATTAGTCTGCACAAAGCAACACACCAAAGCGTTTTTTATCTTGCGAGTCAAATTAAGGTAGGCTTCAGTAAAGCTTTAGAAGCTTTGTTTCTTTCTGCGTTAAGACAAGCAACGTTTTTGTAAAGCACATCCTAAAAAGAAAAGCAAGAAAAGCATTATTTTGTTTGTAAGATCAAAACACTAAACTTTTGATATTTATGCAACGTCAGCATTTGCTTCAATTTCTTCCCACCCAGCCCCCAAAAGAACCCCCCAACAGGGAAATACAGCCACACATTTCAGGAAAAGGACATACATAGGACATGTTAAATAAGGCTAAAGAGAGCTTTAACTCCATTATGACTGTTATTTCAAACGCAAAGGCCTGCAGAGGTGATCCAGCTGTGCCCGGACGCGGGTCACAAGTTTTACGTCGTCATTTCGATGACCATTCCCCGAGGCCTGGAGGAGGAAAACACCTCCACCGCCTCGCCGGGAGCCGGCAGACGGCCGGCGAGCACGGGGAGGAGGGGGGTATCCTGGGAGAGCGGCAGGCAGCACCAGGGAAACTTGTTTCAGCATGCCCACTAACTCCCCGGTTTCAAACCCAGAAAACCAAGCCAGACGAAGCCACGGAGGGTCTGATGGCTGCAGGATTTTCAGCTCCCTACTTACGTGCCCGCTCTCCCCAGCGCTAATTTGCAATCGGTTGAACGCCCGAAGCACAAGAAAGGCTCTGCTCCCCTTCAGAGGCCAACCGTGCCAAAGTCCTGAGCAAAGTACACATCCTGCTAGGACCTCCTCCCTCCCACGGGAAAGCTATCACCGGCCTCCTCCAGCCGCAGGAGCCCGCGCCGGCTAGCAAACAGCGTATTCACAGGCACTGCATTCAAAGGAAAACAGAAAAAGTCTAAACACCAGTACGACTAACAATTCGACTGATCCCCGAAAGATTCCTACGCTGCAACACCACCGACCAACAGCCTGCTCGTCCTGGGAAAGTGGTTTATTCACATAGCTAACTTTTAGTGACTGGTTTTCCTCCTAAGCCAGAAGTTCACTTCTTCCCCTACGGCCAAGCGTTACCTCAGTACTGAGAACAGCAGAAACCCGCCCTTCGTTGGGTCCTGCCCAGGTACCCCCAGGTTGATGTGGTCAACTGCTTCAGGTTCAGCAGGGATTCCTCCTCTCCTTGTCCAGGGCGCAGAGGGAGGGAGGGACAACGCGCACCATCAGGTTCACCCGCCTCTGCTTGCTAGGAGCAACAGGGAGTTTCGCTTGAGACGTTCCCCGCTATTGCAAAAACAAAGCCCTGGCGATGCTCCCCTCGCCGCCAGCTCCTCCCACGTGCTACGCTTTCGGTCTTTTATTGCAGGTATTACAGCTTTCGGTAGGTTCAGGAGACTTTTTGTAGCTCACAGTGGTGGACTGCCATGTCTCCGATGCTCTCCTGGACCCTGCGGCACTCTTACCTTGGAGCGCTACAAACCGGACTCCGTGACTCAGGGGTCACTGCCACCCCTTTCCCTTTTTTTTTTTAGGGCTTAAAATGCAGACGTTAGCGTGATTGAGAAATTTGGTATTTGTAGAAAACGCTCTGTGTAACAACACTGCATGAACAAGCTAATATGGCTAGTATTTTCTAGCTGTATTTCTAGCATTTCTGCAAATGCATCAGCTGAGAACCTAGCTGCACATGCCACGATTTATTTAACCGCAGTTACCATCCCATGCAAATACCAGAACCAAACTCTGACCATCCCCGAATCCCTACCTGCACACCGAGACTGAAGCCAGATATCATCACCGAATGGGCTTCTATCTAGTACTGAGGGTTTGGGTTTTTTCCTTAATCTGAAGTGCAAACAGTGAAGAACATCTCCTAACCAAAAACAGATTAACAATTAGCTTGGTAATGGGGACAGAGAAAATCGCCAGCCTCCACTTGATCTTTCCCGTGATCTTTCTCCCTTGGATTCCGTCACTTCCAACTCCTCGCTACGTGTGCCACGTAGCCTCCAATTATTTCAGCTCTCTACTCCTCTAAGCTTCTTTCTTTGCTCAGCTCCTTGTCCAAAAACCACCCAAGACCTCCAGCCTACTCCGACATCTGTTAACAACAGGTAGTGAGGCTTACACACTGAAGGTTTTGCTTTCTCACCGCTTCGATTCTTTTTCTTTAATTCAACATAGGAAACCACTTACCTGCATTAGGTCAGCACAGTCCAAGCAGTCCCCCCTCTTTTTTTTTTTTTTTTTAACCCCTTAGCAAGTGATTGATGCAAAGCTTACAGACCAACATCCAGTGCAGTCACAAGTATTTTCTTCTATTATATCCCTACAGGCAATAACCCCGTCCTCTTTCTAGCGAGAAATACTTGCAAGAACTGCATGAACTGGTATTGGCACAAAGGCACTATGGGACTTGTACAGTTTTCGAGGCAAAAGCACACATTTAACGAGCACTTTCTTTCATAATTTTCATTCATTTCCTTCATGCGTCTAACTGCGGTTTGCATACATTTCATGTCTTCTTTTACATCGTACGGTTTTTCCCCACCTGTCTGGGACTTTCCACCAAACAACAGTGGGGAAAAGAACCTTAACACACACACACACACACACAGATAATTAAATAGATAAACAAATAATCACAAAGACCTGCAAGTTGATAGTTTCCATGCTCCTTATCATGGTATGTCTAAGACAAACTCAATACTTCTGATTATTACGGAAAAATTTTCAAGTCTGTAACTGATGTGTACCAAGTTTAGAAAACAGGATGAAGACTTAAAAGTCTCAGTCATAAAACGATTACCTCATTCCAACTAGATTCCCAGGAGGATTAGTATTATGGAACTGAATATCCCACTGGAATACACACACAAGCAAGTTCTTTACGAAGGAACTGGAGTACTTATTATCACTAATGTATTAATCATGAAAATCCCACCCGTTATTTTAACAACAAAGTTTTTCAAAGTTACTCTCTTCTCTGCTTACGGAGAACTCACCACCTCAGCCGCAGCGGAGCAGCGCCGGTGCAGACTCTCACACTACCAACCACAACGTCTTTCCAGTCCTACGTCAAATAAGGTTTACCAAGGCATTTTATCCTTTGCTCACCATTTAAAAAAAATAATAATACAAAACCATCTTAACAAGCAGGGTTACTAAAGTGTATGAAGCAGCAACTTCTCTGTGTTACGACTTTGTCCCCGCTAATAAGAATGCTTAAAAAGAGGTGGTGATTAATGAAGAGTTGATGAGTAGATACACTAAGAAAAGAAACAAAAGCTTTCCCTCCTAACTTTATCTTCCTGAATTTGCCCACATCTTAATTTTGGGTTTAGTATTTCCCACAGACATAGGCAATACCTAGCGGTTACACTGACATTTGGAACAACTCGTGCAGGAACAAGGGCTATTGCCAGCGGATACGCTTTCCCATGCAACTAAACGCTTTTAAAAATAAACCCTGGGAGAACGTACCAGCATAACAATTATTTCACGCTGCTATTAAAGAGCAAGAGTCCTTCATTATTGTTTTTTTTTGAAGGTTGAAGTTATTAGCCTAAAATAGGGTTGGGAGTGAAACCTTTATGGATATTCCAAGCTACCCCCGTACCTCTCCACCTCCCATCCAGCTGTGCGCTGCCATACAATGCTCCTACACCTTCTGGCAGCCCCCGAGACGGCTGTGGAGAAGTTCAAGTCCAAAGGCAACAGGGCTAAGCAGCGAGGTGCCACACTACTACACAGTGCTGAGAAAACACGCTAGATGCAAAAGCCGAGTACACAAAGGGGAAGTCAAGACTGCGGCTTCTCACGCTGTGGGTAGGACGGGGATAAAAACAGCATCGGATTCATGTTATGGGGGTTTTGAGCAGGCGTCGCATGAGCAGAAACCAGCCCAAGTTCCCAAATGTACAGCAGAAGTATCCCTGCGATATTTTAAATAAACCTGAACCAGTCCCCATAGTCCAGAGCTGCCCAAACCCCTATGTATCCCCTTCAAACTGCCGATACAGAATGCATTCATTAAGAAACCACGCGCAATGAACACGGTCACCTCCAACACCGCATCTCAGCCCGTACGGGGATGCCACCTCCAAGCAGAGTCCCATGATGTGCATTAAGCCTAGCAGCAGAACTGCAAGTTCCCCAGCACGCACAGCCTCCTAGGCCATCCATTTTCTGTCCGCGCCCTCTTTACTTTTAGTAGTAAACACCTTGTGAGTACAACCAGGAGGATGGAGTGCTCCAAACTTCTTACATAGTTATGGCACTTTTTCATGACACTCAGAACAAAGCAATGAATCCACGCAGCCTTTTTATAGTTTCCAAGCACAATATGAGAATCAAGTTCCTCCAAAGACAGACTAAATAGGTCTGGATCTTTTTTTGTTTGTTTGTTTTAAGTACAGAACTTCTTACCAAATGCATAAAGAGAAGCTGAGAAGTCAGTAAAATCACCAAAAAAACCCCAGCACCAATTCTGGGAAGTGAAAACTGAGCTTGATACGGAAAGTACTCAGCAACGGCGAAGCGTCAGTTATGGGGCTTCGGCTGCGATGCCAGGCTTGACCCAAGGCTGTTGGGTTTTGTACAGATGCCTACAGAAAACATTAACTCCATTGAAAAGTTATAAACAAACAAAATCGCAACAAGTCCAGGGTCCCCCTGTTCTCTTTACCCATAAGGAAAGGGGTTATTTTCTAAGCTTGCCCACAACAGCAGTCGAGATAAATACTGAAGACATCAGCAGCTGAAGGCCAGGACCAGAGAGACGATGAGGCTGCGTTCAGCCAACGCACTGGTGTTCAATCCCCGCTGCTCCTGCCTGGGGATCCGCCACGATCGGAAAAACTTCTGAGAAAAGAAGAAAAAACCACCGACGCATTTAAACCCGGAGCAACAGAAGGGCTGACAAGTTAGCTAGGCCTGAACAACAAACGCAGGCATCGGGATGATGATGATGGAGCGAACCGAGTCAAACCAACCCGCAAACAAAAACGCCACGCGACAAGGGTGGCTTTCTCCCGATCCCCTTTTTTCACTCAACGTCTTTCTCTCATCTAAGCCCTAATATTCCAAGCACTCGAGGAACTCTTTCTTTTTCCTCCGGAAAGGAAAGACGGCCGCTCCCTGCCCCATGACCACCAGCAGCACCCCTCACCTTCGCTCCAAGGCACTCGCACGGTTAACCAGGAGGGAAGTTCTCCAGCGACCATCAGTACAACCGTGGCGGATGGCTTCCCTGTCCGTCAGGCCTCAGCATGCCCTTCACAGGAAAAAGTACTGCCCGTATTCTAGAGAGGGATGCTAATGGCAGAAATGCTGACACATGTGCTCTTCAGAAGGTTAATTATAGGATTATTTGTCTGATTTTAACTTTCAGTCTGCTCCTCTAACCACTTGCTGCTCTTTTTTGGGCCAAAGCCCCCCACAACACAAGGGAAAGCTGGAAGAGCTTATGAGAAATACTGAGTATGCCTGACGAATTGCATTCATGTCTTTTTTTTTTTTCTTTAAGGCTAGCACATGCGCCTTCATTGTATGGACAAATATACTTTTATCATGAAATAGAAACCTCTAGTCACATTTTTACGTTTATTTAAATTGCATTGTCTCACACTTGTTGCCTTAGGAATGATAAATAATACATTTAATAAATGAAGTGGTCAGGAAACAAAATTAAGCAGATGCTGTTAATATCATCGGCGCTATATAATGAATTTTTTCAGATTAGATTTGCAAATCGGGTGGATCACGAAGCGTCGGCAAAGAAAAGGGACCCGCAAATAGAGTTTCAGCATCATGTTCAAACACCTTGCAACCCAAAAACCGAGGAAGCGACCAGACAGCCTGCAGCCTAGAAAGCCAGAAACAATCCATCCGAAACTTACCCAGTAGCTTAAGAAAAAACATTTTTTAAAACCCACCAGATAAAAATCCCATCTCTAAATATGTATGTATAGAGAGAGCGCCTTGCATAAAGAAGAAAAAATAAGTCCATTCGTTTCACCCTGCAACTTCTGCCTGGGAAAGCTATTTCCAGAAGAGGAAGGGCGAAGAACGGATACTAAAGCCCCTTGACATAGACATTGACCCGCGCAAGCCCCCTGCACCAACGCGCGCAAGTCCCGGCGACGCTCCCAGAGCGGGAGAACAAAAGGGGAACACCGAGCGCTTTGGCGCTGCTTCGCCCACGGCTGCACTTCGCTGACCCTGCCGACCTTGGCGCGCTCCGCTCCCTGCCGAAAAGAGCTCGCTTGATCTGTTTCCTCTGACGGCACCAAGCACATCGACTCAATCCCCGCATTGTTATCCCGCGCCTACCTTCTTCGTTCCCTCGTTACCGCACCCTTATCCAGCACCCCACTGCCCAGAACTGCTTTACCTCACGTTACCGCACCCGCAGCTCAGGCTTTCATTATAAATTGTGACAACCGACTGCAATATTTTTAGTGTAAAACTGTTACAAGATATTTTTTTTTTTTTTAAAGGCCACTGTCATCACTCTTGTTTTAACACGTGCTACTCCTCCTTTGGCAGCACCCGGGCCATAGGCTGACATGACCATTTTTCCTATGCCACGGACATTTTGATGTAGGTTAAAGCTTGCACTGCACCAAAAGCAATAGCAGTCACCGATCTGCAACCAACCGGGAGGAGATAAAAAAGAAGAGAGAAAAGTACAGCGGACTCAGGAATGCCGAGCCCACTCTCCATTACACATAAGGGACGAGGAAATAGCAAAGGTATACCGCATACATTGATGGT
The DNA here is from genome assembly GCF_047370975.1 of Nipponia nippon. Taxonomy (NCBI): domain Eukaryota; kingdom Metazoa; phylum Chordata; class Aves; order Pelecaniformes; family Threskiornithidae; genus Nipponia; species Nipponia nippon. Next base: position 81,862,988 of record NW_028262380.1, on the reverse strand, counting down.
GTGATCCCGCCCAAAGTTATATGCCTGTCTCCACACGATTACCATCAGGCATTCCTCTATGTCGCAACTGCGTGGAGTTACAGGGAATGTTTCTCCACCACCAGCCTCCTTCCAGGGGGAAATACATGAGTAACTGCTATGGGAAATTTCTCCTTTTGTTTTGGCACTTGAGAGTTTGCACAAAGAAAAGAAAACCAAAACCCTACCTTCCCCCCCCATCTTTCACTTCCCATCTCGGCTGACACCTAAGAGGTTTCTCTGCAACACTTCTGATGGATTGTCTCCGAGGGAAATAAACCTGCCCTACATTTCCCACCTCTGCCTTCATTTAGATGGAACAAGCTTAAAAGAGCGAAGAAAACAACCCTTGATTGCATTTTCTTAATTACAGCATTGAAAATATTTACAGAAGCTTAAAATTTGAAACATAAAACAAAATTAGAGTAGCCCTGACGTGGGTCTCGCCCTAGCCTTACAGGGCACTCACTCCCTTCTCCTTCTCCAAATTGCTTCGCATCAAGCGGAGGGGTGGCATGCTGTACTCGGTGTCCTGAGGAGCTTTTCAAGACTTCATCTTCCCTCGCCTTCGGTTCAGGGTCAAGTGTCCACCTTCTCTCGGTCATTTCCCCTTCTTCCCGGCTCGCGATGGGATTCAGCGTGAATACAGTAAGCGGGACGTCTCCTCCGTCCCTGGGGACACGACCCATCTTTATCACGTTACGTTTCCGTACGTGCTGCCTGGAACAGCAGTTCGGTCATGTAGTCCAAAGATTTATGACCATTAACACACTGCAATTCATTTATCTTGCATATTATTGACTTCTATTAAATCTGGGCTCCACCTCCTTCAAACTTTTCATCTGTTTAGGGGTTTCTGCCACCATATGTATTTTAAGAGGTACTTTTCTAACAAAAGAGGGATCTCACGCAGCTTCTGTCAATGCGTGAAAGGTCCCCGCTACTCACAGCACAGCGTTCACAGCAGATTTGGTTTGTAATGGCAAAGGCACAATCCACGGAGCAATTCCACCTCTCCCAACAATTTGCTTTTGCTATTCCACACTGCTGGAGGAAAACCTAAACCAAAGTAACAGGTACCGGGGTTAGCTACACTTCGTTCTCTGCAGACCACCGTGGCTTTGTACCAGGACCGCAGATCCCCCGCCGCGCGGCCCGCTACGGCAGATGAGCCCTCGTGTCACGCCGTTCCCTCGCAACCGAATGGCTCTCTAACCGCCCCACCAAAAATAAGGTGCTTCTCGCCCCCCCCTCCCCATGCTGACTTAGGTGCCAAGGCAGCTGCCAACTTGCAAAACAAAAATATACCTAATAAGGTCATGCTGCTTCCTCAAAGCACTTTGAAGCATGCAAAGAAACATGGGAAAATACCTGAACAGAAAATGGAGAGTAAAGGTAGAATCCGAAGGATGATTCAATAAACAGTGCAACAGGTGAATGGGCAAGAGAGATTTGAGTGTGGAGAAGAGCATTTGCTTTTTCTGTAGAGCTGTACAAGTTCTACTCAGGGCATTTTACACAAGCCTGTGTAATTAGAACAGGATTTTAAAAAAAAATAAGGGATACTGTACTTCTTGACAGTTGCAAGTAAATTCAGATCGTGCACTTATCACGTGTATTCCTTCTGTTCTCAATTACAAGTTGATCCCGTGAGGATTAAAATTTCCACTGCTCTAACGTGAAGCTCCTCATAAAGACGGCCGATTATTCGAAGTAGAAATTTAACATCCAGTCAACCCCTGCACGGCCATTTTGCGTCTCAGAACTTCTCCCAGAAGTGGAGATCGGGGTTCGGTCCCACATGCATGCACTAGAAATACAGTCAAGATGTTTTTCACACCTCGGTCCCTACGGATGCCTCAATGATCATTATGCATATTGCAAACAAACAAGAGCTTAATAGCCACTAGCGGCACATTTCATTTTGCGACGCCTGCATAGCACAGTAGAGTCCTGTCACCTCATTAAGAACCACTGTTTGTTAAAAAACCAAAAATAAATAAATAAAGCCAAGCAGATTTACAGTATGTAGCAAAACCAGCTTGTTTTCATATACACGTAAGTGTTGCAAACAGTTGGAAAAGAAAATTAATTGCTTTTAAATTGAGCATCCATGTGACATGCTATATTGAATACACACAGTTGCAAGAAACTCAGTCACTATACTAATGCATCCACCCTTCTGCCACGCGCTACTCTTAAAGTGAATGAAATTTAAGTTTGGCTCAGAGTTATGCTCAGGAACTCCAACTCTGTGGCGGGAAAGGAATTACTCCCAATTTACACTGCTTCATCTCAGATCAGACTCCGCTTCCCAAAGGATACTGCTTTTGGCTTTAGAAGCAGCAGAATTTGGCTCGGTTTTCCCAGAAAACCTCACCACCGCAGGAGGACGCCTGTTGCTTTTACACAGCAACGAGGAGGACCGTGATTACCGCTATGCCCTTACATTACCAGCTCCCTCCCTGCTCTTCCAGCTCCTATCACAAAGTTGGCCTCAAGTGGGATTATCCCAGAGAAGGCGACGGCAAAGAGACTCCCGGGGAAAGGGCTGACAGCAGGTCTGGCCTCCGAAATAACAAGCTCCGGCTGCAGTTTCTGCCCTTGGAGCACCATCAGAAAGCACGGCAATCTGCCTCTAGCCCCCCCTAACAACCCAGTTCTAAGATCTGGCACCATTAAAACTCTTCTTCCGATGCTCCTCTCTCGCTGGAATTAAAACACAGCGTTTCAGTGAGGGATATCAAACCAGAGCAGGGAAGAATCACTGACTTGAGCCTCCTCCTCTATGTTTAAATTGTCATGCCTAAGTAGTCTGCTTTACAAAAAAACAACAAAAAAGAGAAATAATGAAACTAACCACTATTAACCAACTACTTCCATCGGAAAGAAAAAAACCAACGTACTGCAGGTCCTTGTTTAGCAGCAATTCAGTTTTCTCAGGTATTTTACTTTTTTGCCCTACCTTTGGTAGAGCTACAAGACAAAAAAAAAAAAAAAAGGCATCTTTAAAAAGAGCAAAGCGGAGACCCACGCCATAGCCCATCGTAGGAAGCACAGCGGGAAGGTGCAAGGCCCGTAAGCCAACTCAGCTGAAAGAGCTGGGGCCCAGAAGAGGAGAAGCCAGGGACCGCTACGCCTCCCACACGATTTAACAACCCCGTCGTCACGGGGCGTTACATGAGAGGAGCCCAGCAGAAGTGCACGACAGTCAAAATTCTCGAGACTAAAACCTTCGTTTTCCATGGCATTTTAGTCCTTCCCCATCCTGCGCGCTGTTCTGTTCTTGACCCTTTGTCTTCTCTTACTTCCTCACCACCCAGAACCGCTCTCCTCCTCTTCTCGCCACGACACGGTGGGCCGGCGGGCCGTTCCGGGACGCGAGGATGGGCGCAGACACCCGCGAGGCAAGGCCGGGAGCGCAGCTTCTGTTCGCCCTCAGCGCGCCGGGCACGCGGCGAGGAGGAGGAAGGCGGGATGGCTGCCTGTGGGCCGGGGGCACGCAGAGCGAAGAGAGGCCAGAGGCAAACAACTCTCGGGAAGCAGCAAGAGCCGAGGGACAGCAACTAGAGGCTTCAAATTCTTATTTCAACAAGCTGTTGGATTTGCTACCGCAATACATCATTTTTCACATGTCTTGATTTGTAAGGAAAAAAATGCAACCTTTTGTTATGCCTTTGGCAGAACTCTACAGCCTTTTTTTTTTTTTTTCCTTCTTCATAATCCCTACCTTTCTACATCAGTTTTATGGCAATATTACCAAACGCGCCAGCCTCAGCTCCTAGGTCTCCTGCTTTTCTTCTCAGCCAAGCACTTGGTGCCTGCAAGCCCCGTCACCCTGTCCCCCCCAGCCCGCGCACAGCCTGAGCACACGGCAGCGGTGCTGATGCGGTAGCACCGGCTCCAACGCGAGGGATGAAGCTGTGTCAGCGTTTCCATTATGAACGCTCCTTCCTGACCTTAGATCTCTGTTAAAAATGTGACTTGGGTCCAAAATCCCTCCCAACAACCAGTCTTTCTGCCTCCCAACAAGCCACCTTAATTTAGGAATGTATCAAAATCTCCATAAAGGTCGTTATGATACACTTCTCTCTTTTTTATTCATTTTTGACATATGAATTAAATAATACGGCAACGAAACGAGAAAATACTATTTTATAACCCTTTCTGGTACTTGCAAGAGAGTGACTGTAATTACAGCTTTAAAAACAATTATTTTTCTAGTCTGGGGGAAGGGTTAGTCTCGTATTAGCGTCTGAATTGTTTACACAGATAGGCAAGAGTGCCATCTGTACTCTGTCAGGACAGCATATTCAGCGTATTTCAGAAAGGCAACCCAGAAAAGCTCTGTTACAGACGCTGGATTCATCCAAGCCTACCTTCCCCGTGGGCCTGCTCAGAGCAAGGCGGCAAACAGAGAAGAGAGACAAACACAAAAATAAGGATGTAACGAACTGACTCGGTGGGCCCGAAAGGTTTTCCAGGCTATACTGTGAGAAGAACCCTGGACAGCTTGGAAGGTCATTTATTAACTACAACATGCCAAGGCCAAAGAGCAGCTACTATTTATGGGAGAGAGAATATATAAAAATCAATCCACCTACACTAGAGCGTAATGTTAAAGAAAGCAAACAACCGAAATCCAAAACCATACGAATAAGAGCAAGGAAGGTCTGTGCCACATACAAGAACGTGGGAATCGGAAGACGGCTGAATTACTGCGCCCTTGGCTCACCCTGTACTTGCCGCTCCGGTTCTGCTTTCCTGAGCCCGCAGCACCTCTCTGAAACCCTGGGACGTGCTTCAGAGGCAGCGTTAGTCTCGGCTTTTGAAACCTCTGTCTAGTATCCCACTGTGTGACTAAGTATTTGGCAAGCAAATCCAAACCCAAGGGCTGCTACCACTGAAAGCGGCTGTCAAATGGAAATTAAATTATCACCCGGGAATTCATTTTAAAGCTCAAATCCTCACCGCAATTTAAGTTGCCTCATCCAGCAAGACAACGATATAATAAGGCGTTACTGACTTGACAAGCCGGCAACAAACGGGTCAAGCGAGACTACTCGGTGGAGTCGCACTTCAGTAGTTACTGGAAAAGGGTCAGGCGTGAAAAGATGGAGCCCCCTCACTGTAAGACCGAAAGATGCTCGGCATCCAGCAAGGGGCACTCGGAACCTGGCACGGGCGGTGACGGCGGGAGCGCCGGCTCCTGTGCAAAATTCCTGCGGAAATTCATCCTGTCTCCTTCTTCCCCGCTTTTTTTATTGGCAGAGCAACGCGGGGATGGCCTCTTGTGTTTTCAGTACTCACAAAGCTTTCAATCCTCATTTTACGTGACCTGGTATTGAACTGTTTTCACCATCAACGCAGATCGCAAACCCCTTTTTAAGAAGAAAGCAAGAGGTGGTGTCACACCTCCGCTTTTCAGGCTTCCAAGCCATTACCCACAGGGGCGAGCCAGAAGACTTGCGATGGTATTATCACCTGACAATAGGCATAGCTGCGGGATCACTCGGGGCTCTCCAAAAACTACCCGCTGACCGCACGCAGACACGCGTCTCTGCTTTGCCAGCATGCTCCATTTGCAAAAGCTGACAGCTGACTAACGGAGCTGTAAGCCCTGTTTTAAGAGTAAAATCATGACTAAATATATCACTCGGCACACATCATGGTTATCTTCCTTCCTGAGACACGCAAACCTGATCTTTCCAGATACAGCTTAAAAAATAATAATGATGAAGCACAAACCTGTCTCTCTTAAAGGGGCGGATTACAACAGATGAAACCATTTCTAAGGGCAATCTGAAGCACCTGTTTGGCTTTTAATACGTCAGACGGTGTCCAGGTTCCCCAGGCAGGACCAGAGCATCTCATCCCAGAGGCACCCCCTCCCAGCTCCCGCAGCGGCTGGAACAATGCGACGGCTGCAGGGATCCCGAGGCAGGGAACCGGACCGTACCTTCGTGGGTAGGCTCTGGGTCGGGCGTCAGCGAGATGTCGTCCAGCTCGCGCAAGCAGAGCCATTCTCCATCCATCGACACTCGGAATTTGCAAAGATAGATGGTCTCCATGGCAGCCTGAGTGATCTTGTCTGTGGTGGGGGTTGGCATGTCGCTTTGAGGCGTCAGAGCAGACATGATGACTCAGCTGGTACAACAACAACAGGGGGGAAAAAAAAAATAAGAACTAAAAAGAAAAGCTTTCCGAAGAAGAAAATAAGAAATACCTTGCTATTAAAGGACAGATATGCTCAGGATCGCACAGACTGCTCTGGCGTTTTCATATATAAAGCAAGGTAAAAACGCCGCTCCTTCGCGCTCGCCTCTTCCTCCCTCCTTTCCACCTCCGTCGTCTTCAGCTATGCTAGAGGCTATTGATCCTAAGCGACCACAGAAAACCTGGCTTCTGCATCAAAGACAGGAAGTAAGGGGGAAAAAAAAAAAAAGGTAAAAAGAAATATAAAAAGAAAAAAAAAGCAGAAGGAGGAAAAAGAATGGCTTCCTCTGATGATTACCCAAGCAAAACCAAAGGAAGACTGTAGAGACAGATATCCAGGTTTGCTGAAATCCAACTGCTGGTCCCTTTCTTCCCAGAGACGCCAGGACAGCAAGTGCTGATAGGATTGGTTGTGCGCAGTAAGCAGGGTGTTGACCAAAATGGCTGACTAATGAACTGAACTGAAAATTCAGGCTCATGTGACCAGCTGCTCCGAGCGTAGGGCAAGCAATTCCCAGGATGCTTCCGAGAGGCTGCTGATGCAGGGACGGCAATTAGGCTCTCCTCATCCGCAGCACCTTCTCGCCAGGCTAGGCCAGTCAATTTGTGAGCAAGCAGAACGCACCCCGCAGATTTCTCGTCGGTCGCCCCCGTACTACAAAGGAGCGCAGGCGAGCGGCGCGAGGAATACAAAGACGCGTTTGTATTCCTTTCACGTGCCTGGATGTCACTCCGTGAATTAAATAAGCACCTTTGTTTTCACGGTAGGTGCGCGAGTTGCAGCGTACGTTTCATTCGCTGCGCGACCTTCTCAAAGGGTAATCTTTGAGCTGAGATTTCCCACGTACAAAAAAACGTTAGGACGGATTTATCCTTTCAGGGAAACATTGAGGAAAAAACAGGTCTGGCTTTAAGCACTTCAGCGACCGAGGATTAAGCTCTTTTCGGAGGGCACGCGCACATGGAAGAACAATGAGAACAAACCTATATAGCTACTTGACTGAATCTTACACTTGGAAAACCTCATCTGAAAATTGGTACCGCTCAGGTGAGGCTGATGAAGAAGTATTACCTCTCAGTTCGCAGAGAAACAGGCTGTCAGTCTCTCAAGAAGAAGATGAGAGCGCTGCGTTGCCCCGTCCCTTCCCGGCCGGCTGAATCTCCTCCGGGTCCCCAACCCACGCAGCCCCACCTCCAGGGGACGAGAGGTCCCAGGTCAACAGGCACCCTTCGCGTTCCCAAGGTCACTACTCAACCAGGGCACGGGACGCGGTATCGCCGCCCGCTTCAACTCCGACAGCGGGCAACAATCCATGAGCTGATCTGCCTTCATTCCTGCGCGGCTCCAGTATACTTGTGGAGAGCCGATGCGTAGCATCCATCTGAAATGGATGCCGAGTCCCCCCGTGTAAATTCGGAGAAGGCTGACCGTTCACCAAAAAAGCTTATGGATAGGAACGTATGAACGATGAATGCATGGGACCTTAATTATTCTCCGTACTTTTTCCTCCCTGAGGAAATACACAAAAGGACGTGCGTCTGTTTCTTAGGGCTGTGAAACACAACAACCGATCCCCCGATCCAGAATTCAGCGTGCCGATGCATATAGCTTCTTGGAAAAAAGCACCCCTTATGTAAAAACCTCAAAAAACTGGAAAAAAGGGTTAAGAGCTGTTATTTCTAACAGGCAAGAGGAAGCGGTTGCTTTCAGTGAAAACTTCCTGCTTGGGGCACAACATTTTGAGTCAGCAACTCTTCCCCCCGTCCCGCTCAAACAAACCAAGAGCCACGCAGCGTGTCACTGCAGCCGGGCAAGGCAGAGGACTTCACAAACGACAACAGTTGCTATTGTTCCTTCGCCCCAAGAAAGAAAGGGGTTTATAAAACGCCCTGACAGCATTTTAACTCAGACGATATTTATACATCTCTTCATCCATGACAACCTCCAGTGTTAGCATTCACCTTGCACCACTCTTAAAGCCATACACAAACAGCGACCGGAGAGCAGCTGCACTCTTGCGAACCTTTGGAAAGGGTCTAAACAGCAAATAATCACAATAAACCCTTTAGAATCAACAAAGCACCATAAGCAATTGTGCAAGCTGTTAGCTAAGGCATCTAATTATCAGACAGTTTAAATTCTTTGTTTTGAAACACTGAGGAAGAGGGGCAGCAGTCGGCGTAACCCCGCAGCTCCCCTTTCACAACACGGGTCTCCAACCCAAGTCAGCGCTGGCAAGCGAGCCGCATACCAGGATCGCAGCGGAGGTTTGTTAAAAAATTAAGTAACTGTTCAACTGGTTTTCTTTTATGCCGTTTGCTTCTTCTTAGCATGAAGAAATAAAAGAAGGCAGTCTGCCCCTTGCAGCTGGGTTGGGTTTTCAGGCTCCTTCACGCAATGCTCCTGCTGCAAATGCTCCGCAGGGATATTTCCAGTACTTGAAAAATATTTTTCAGCTTTGATTAATTTCAGTTTTTAGTATGTTTTGCCCAAAACAAAGCTTTAGACACAATATAACACCCAAGAGATTTTGAACATTTGCCACCTTAAAAGAAACCCAGCTACCTCACCTCTGTAAAACCGTACCTTTTACTCCTCTAGGAAACAAAAACGATACGAAGTAGGCATATGCTTAGAAACTCTGATGAGTTGTATTGGATTTTTTTTTAAAAAAAACAATGACAAGTTCAGAACTTATTTTTCAGCCTGATTTGTTTTTTCTTGCCGAGTTTTGATACGGGTACTTGAAGACCTAAGAACTCTTCAACCGTCCAGAGGAGATGGCAACCTCCAGGTCCCAGTACACGGCCGAATTTACACCTACGGTATAAAAACAGAGAACGTGCCTTCCCAAGACAGCTTTCAGGGTAAGCTACGGCAAGGGGTAAACCATAACAAAAGGGGGCAATGTCCGTATGTGTGCTACAGTACTGGGGGAAAATAAAAACTCTACTCAGAAAAGGAAATAAAAAAACCAAAACAACCCCCCAAAACCCCAAACGCGAACTATCCTGTGACTTGCTGCCCTGCGAGCCTTTTATCACCGCCTGGAAAACACAAGACCAACCTTCCCCTACCCCAGCCTATGCCTCAGAGTTATAAAGCAACACAGCATCTTCGAAAGAAACACAAGAAAGGTATCAAATATTTGTATTTTCTAATGCCTTTGATAAAGCCACCACGCAACTCAAGGCCAAGCGACACAGCTCCAGCAGGGTTCAATGAGTACTCAAAGGACGAAAGAAAACCCAGCGTAGGTATAAACGAAGAGGAGGTTCTTAACGAAGAACCACTTGCTCAAACGAGTCAGACAGCCTTGGCTGGTCTTGCAAAACCCTCCTATTAGCCACACTTCAGCAAAAGGGGATAGAGCTTTGGCTACGGTACAAAACAAGGCAGATTTTCGCAAAAATGGCTTCAAGAGAAAAGAATTTGAAATGGACTGCGCTGGAAATTTAAGACTAACACTCTGAAAGCAAAGCACTCCATCAGCCACCAGGATTTGAAAGCTCAGCTGTACTGGAAAGTATTTTTAGTTTCTAAAGCTGAATAAATCAGAATCATCTCAGCCATCAAACCCAAACAAATTCCCAAACAACCTTTTGGACTCCAAGGGGCGCCTTCGGGTGGAGTTTTGCTTCCAGCGCCAGCAAGCCCGGCCTGCGAGAAAGCCGCGTTTCCGTCGTCAGGAGGAAACCTTCCCTGGTGGCTGGGGAGAGGCTGCAAAGCAGCCATACAGAAAAAATGGCAAAGTTGGCAGATGAGATTATTACTTCACATGACTGCGCTGCTTCTGGTTATTTACCATCGGAGGAGACCACAGAACCATAAAAAAGCCACCAATACTATACAAATGGGAACCACTGCCGAAGGAAACTGTCCGGCGGTAACGGCTCGGACGCACTGCCGACCTTTAAAATAGCTGCTCCGAGCGTCTGAGAAAGCCTACCGCGCCAGAGCGAACTCCGCGCTAACAGCATAAAAACGATGAGGAAACACAAGCCCTTCTGTCACAGCCCGAGACAAGCATGAATCACGAGCAGGTTCTTGCAAGTTTTTCTAAAGCCTGCAAGCTGTTTGGGGCTGCTCTCAGACAAGGCAGCCTGACAGCCTGGGCCAGCAAGGCAGCTCCCACGTTTCGAAGGGAAACAATTCAGACCTTCCTATTTTCTGCCCATGCTCTTGCCCGACACTTGAAAACCTCCTCGTAGCAAACCTATGAACGTGACTTTTGCTCTCCTGCCCTCTCCTTTCTTTCACTTCGGCTTCAGCCCCGCACCAACATGCCGTCCAACTACCCCTCAGTCCTCTCAACAGCTGTACCAGTTGTGACGACCAGAAAAACAGCGTCGGGGCTATGCCCGGTTCTAGAGCCAACGGAGCTGCTATTCCACAAAGCACACGGTCACGCTCTTCCAATAGCCTCTCTCCAGGCAATCTCTTACGTGGAACGTAATCTACAAAGATAAAGTTGGTAACAAAGCATCTACGTTGCAAAGTCTGTTTCTGACTCCTCTGCCAGCACAGATACGTACGTTACCTCAAATACCAGTGGCACTTAGAACCCTGCGTGCTAAAAACGTGAGTGGGCAAAAGGCAGTTTAACAACCCGAAAACGCCTGACACAATTTCTTAATTCCCGGAATAAGTGACAAACTGGTTTTTTTGCCTACCTACTGTAAAATACAGAGGTATCATCTAAGGATTGAAGTAACTCCCATAATTGAGGGTACAATTAAACAAGAGGAAGGAAAAGTCTAGTAGAAGTATCACGATATCTGGTAGGCTCGCAGTGGGAGCAAGGAAAGGTTTTGGGGGCTTTTTGTTTATTTTAGGGGTTTTTGTGTTATTCTTTTTGAAGACAGCACAATCAAGTTGCTTCTACTGTATGTAAAACGCATCCTAAAATTTTACTGCAGCTCAGCGCGTTTAAGTAAATCTTCTTGTTCCTTCTGTCTGTCTGGAACCATCTGTATCAAAAAAGCAGGTGCTGCTGGCACGGAAAGCTTTTGTAGTCTCCTTCCCTCTCACCTTCACCTGATGTTTGGAATCATCTCCTCTCTCTTACCTCATAAATAAGAAAACCTGGATAAGGTGGAGAAAGATTAGTTGGAGGGGGAAAAAATACGTCCGAGACAAAATCTGTAGAGAAAATAAAGTCGTAATAGAGACCCATTCTTAGGATTTCATTCTTTGTTACCACATTTTCTTCATTTATGTTCGTCACAGGGCTTCTGGTCACCCGCCCTACAGGGCTTGCACCACTGCCCTGCTAACACAGGCATCAGGCCTCCGCCTGGCTGGGAATAACCCTTGGGTTGACCTCCGCAGCTGGAAGCAACAGTCGCGTGCCGAACCCCATCAAGCCACCGCTCTCCAGGAAAACCCTAGCACACAGCCATGACAGCTGTCATTAGTCCACAAGCAGCAAACACGCTTTTCCAGATTTTTCAAATGTAAAATAAAGCAGCTGTACGGTACCCTTCAATCCCGTGGCGAGACCTCAAGAGAGAGAACAGTTTAACGATTGCATCGTAACAGGAGGGGGGAAAAAAAAAAAAGACAACTTCAAATAAACCTGCAAAATATTCTGAAATATTGGACTTTTTTGGTATATTGGTCACTACCTCCCCTGCAACACGTAAATGCCAATACAGAGGAGTTATTTTCATTACTACTCATGGAAAGGACAGATGTCACGCACTGAGGAAACTTGTGATCCAGCAGGAAACACCCTTCGCTTAAATCGCTGCGTTCAGTTTACAGCTACGTAGAGAGGGGTTAGTATTCATAGAGTATGTGACCTTTTTTTTTTTTTTAAAACACGCACAAGATGCAAAAATAGCCTTCTTCACCCTCCTCAGCTTATCTGAACTCTAAAAATAACTCCAGCGCTGAAGAATCGAGGGAAGCAGACACGAACAATCACTTCAGGTACTCCTGCAGAAGAAGGAGAAGCAGACCAAGAACAGTCGATATGGTATGGCGACCCGAATTCACGACACTTGGGAAGGGCCTGGGGAAGAGGGCTCCGCCGGCCACCGAGGGGTCTCCCCAGGAACACCAACACCGACAGGACCATCTTTATAACCCGGACCACGATTAACGGCGCCGCGCCTCAACGCTGCACGGAGCAACCACCATGTAGAGGAGACGCAAGAAGCGACGACACCTGCAAGGCCAGAAACGCTGCCGGTAGCCAGGATGGAGTTCAGCAGCCAAACACACACCCTTTCTGCGCCAGAGCCAAGCTCTACCCGCCGCTTGAACCACGATCCCAAAAATCCAAAGCAGCCCGTGAACAAGCAAAACTTTGCAGCTGAATCCGCTGCTCCTGCTGCTCAACGAAGAACAAATGAAAGCTGCTTTTTCAGATATGAGAACCGGGGGGAAAACAAACAAACAAAACCAAACAAACCAGTGATGATGAAAAAATTGATTTACAGACAGGGTTCGACCCAGGACAGAGTCCAAGACAGTATGCAAACAGAATATGATTCCTGTTCCCTTCGGCCACTGCTGTCACTGCATCAGTCACTCAGTTACGGAGCGGGCTCTGACATACGATATCGCACAGGCAGCTATTACCTCCGAGACCAAAAAGAGGAAGGGAACTTTAATATACGTTTTATAAGGCTTTTTCACAAAGCTTCCATGAAAAGTCACTGCAGAGGAAGGCTAACACAATAAAGCGCTGCTCAACCGACGAGTGTTCGCACTAACTCCTTGCGAACAAACGTGCTCATCTCAATGCCTCAGTTTCGCCACATCTACGCAGAAGCCTTCTTACAACAAAGTTTGAACAGAAAAAGCATGATGGCTAAAGATTAAATATTGTTCTCACAGGCTTCTTTTCTATCAGAAATAGCTCGGTCCCTTGCACACACGTGACAAGGGCTACAGTGGGTAAAGATTTCCTGATTAGGGGGGAAAAAAAAAAAGTAAAAAAGAAGGTTTTGAGAGGAAGCTATCAGTTTAAACGACAGCTCGTCGGGGAGGGAGGTTTGGACTGCGGACACAAGCGCGCAGGCAGAGCCAGCCCTTCAGCGAGCTGCAGACCAGGCTCGGTCATTTCATCTGCTCCCGGCACCACCGAAATTGACTTCTTGCCTCACGGGTTCCAGCTCTGCTGAGTAATGCCTTAAGTAAGTACCTGGGCTTCGAAAGGGGAAAAGAACAAACAAGAAAATGAAAAAAAAAAAAAAAAAGATACCGACCCCAAAACAATCGGCCAACGCGTGAATGAAGGCTCACCTGGGATGGAGGCAAAAGGAGACAAAGCAAAAAGCTTGGTCGCCCACGCCCTGGCCCCAGCCCCGGAGATGAAGCTACTGCCTACTTTCAAGATGGATGGGTGGAAAAGGGAAGGTCTGTTCCAGATGCGCCCATACGTGTAGTTTTTATTTGTTTTTAAAGCATACGCAACAACTACTTCACGGTACTCCGGCTCACCCAAACACACCGCAAGAACGTTACGAAGCCCGTTACGAAGCGCTTCCCACCTGACGCGCCCCACGCCAGCGCGCACGCGGCCACGCGCTCCAGCCTCGTCCAGCAGCCCTCGCCTCAACTCTGCTCGCCACGCCAGCGCTATGAGGAAGCCCGAGCGGGTGCTTCCCGCCCTCGGCTCCATCCCAAGCCGAGGAGAGCTTGTTCGGTGTCAAAGGGCGGCACAAACTCTTCCCAGAGGAAAGGGTCCAGGAAGGCGTCCGTGCGGCGCTGGCTTTGCCGAGCTCGTGGGTCGGCATCCCCGACCAACGCGCAGACGAACCGCCCGCTGCCGGCGCGCTCGCCGTCGCTTCCCTGGCCGGTTCGCACGCACGCTGCCCCGTCCCTGGTCCCAGGGCAGCAGCCGGGCCCCCACCGCGCCCCGCAGGCCGCCCTCCGCTGCGGCCCTGCCGGGTTTTGGGGAGGGCACCCCGTTTCCAGCAGCCTGAGCGCAGGCTGCTAACTCATCCCTGCCCGCAGCCGCTCACCCGCCGGCTGCCTTCGACGCCTCAGGGGCACGGCTGCGGGCAGCGGGAGCCCGGGGCTCCCTCCCGCCTCGCAGCGGCGGCCCTCGGCCCTGCCGCGACACCTCCCGCCCGCCCAGCCCCGGGCGGCGGCGGGGCGCGAAGGGAGGCCCCGAGCCGCCGCCGCCCCCCCACCGGCTCCCCCCCGCCCGGAGGGAGGCTCCCGGGGAGGAGCCCCGCGGCTACTCACGGCTGCCGGCGCCAACGGCCCCGTCCGGCCCCGGGTAGCTCAGCACCAGCACGGGCAGCGCGGCCCCGCCGCGGGGCGCCGGGGGTCTCCACACGCCGGGCGGCGCGGCGGCGCCTCCATGGCCGGGGTAGAGGAGGAAGAAAGGCGGCGAGGCAGGGCGCGCCGCCTCCTCCTCCTCCTCCTTCTCCGCCGCCTCCTCCCCGGGCTCGGCCCGCCGCTCCATGGCGGGGGGCAGCTCCGCGCCGGCCCCGTCCCGGGAACTTTCCGCCAGCGGCGGGAGAAGCGGCGCCCGCTCCGCCTCCGCCATCGCCGCCCCGGGCCCCGCCCCGGCCGGGAAGCAGGGCCGCGGCCGCCGCCTCCGCCCGCCCTCCGCCCCCGCGGCCACGGGGGGGGCCGCTGCCGCCCTCCCCCCCGGCGGCCCCGCTCCCCGCCGGCCCCGCCGCAGCCCCTACCTGCCGCGGGGCGCGGAGCCCGGCCCTGCCCGGGCGGTGGCGGCGGCCCGGCCCTGCTCCGCTCCCCTGGGCCCGGGCAAGGCTCCCCCGGGCCGGGCTGCGGCCGCCGGCCGCCGCGCCCAGCCCGGGTTGCCTGAGGGCCGGGCCACGGAGGGCTGGCCAAAAACGGAGAACCGAGCTGGGAGAGGTGCGGGGGCTCCGGCGGTACGGAGGGGACCTTGTTTCCACCCTTCTTCTGAGAGGGTCTGGTTTTTTTTCCACCATCCTACCCTTACCACTTTCTTTTTCATCACTACCAATTCATCTTCCTCACGCTTTAAGCCAGAATAACCTGAAGACAAGCCCACCTAGTCTTCGAGCACAAGCTTCCCGGCGCGTGGGCTGTGGGGAGGCAGTTCACCGCCAGACGCGGTCCCGTCCCGGCCGTCCCACGGGCCGTTTCCACACCACGCCAGAAGGAAGGCGGCAGCAGCCCCGCGCGCCGGGAATCGCCTTCGCGGGACCAGAGCCCGCACGGGGAAACGCAGGTTTTAATCAGAAGAAACCACCTTCCCGCAGCAACGAGGGAGCCGGACTCCCACCTGCTTTACCTTGCCCGTGCGGCCAACCTGTCCCACCACCTCCTGCCTCCCCCTCGCCTTCCCGAGGGCGAGATCGCATGGAGATAGCGTCGGTTTCAGATCCTTCGACAGGAGGTGACAATACAAGGTTCACATATAGTCCTTACTATTAAAACTACCCAACGGGCGATACCGATGGGAATTTCGCTTGGGAGACTGTCTGAAGACAGCAATAAAGACTTCTCATTCAGGCAGGGCAATTAACCCGGACTGTGCTTTTGTCAACGGGCAGAGAGAAAGACCATAAATCTGCCAGTTTATAAAGAACATCCTGCACTTAGGTTAAGCTGAAACAGGTCGCTCCTTTCTTTTTAAACCTCACGTAGAAATGGCAAAAGCCAAGCTGTAAAGGCAAATGGCTTCTGGAGATCGCTTTTTCCAGTGCTGCCCCGAGTCGCGCAACGTGTTGCAACTAATTTAACAGATGCTTTAAACCATTTTACCAATCTGAATGTTTGAATTTCTGTTTGCCAGCGCTAGCAAGAGTAAAACAGCATCCAGACTGTTGCTGATAGAATATTATGGAAGACAACTAGGAAAGCCTTGACAAAATTTCAGGCAGCAGCAGATGTATTTCCACGCGAGTTACTCCATATATTTTTCTTACTCTTTATAAACAGAAATTTCAGGTCGTGATGCAGAAAACACTGTCCACCTTCTCTGCCACTGGACTTTTTCTGCCCCAGCTTCCAAAGGCAAGCCAGGCTTACGCTGGGTACTTACCACCCACCAAGGATTATGTTTTCCAGGTGTATAAAGACAACAGAGCAGCTCATACCTCTCCTTAGAGCTTCCTACGCACTGCCTATGTGCTTTGAAAATAGAAATCATTTCCGTGCACGTGCCCAGGGGACCGAGTATCTCCTGAATTACCGCGCTCCAAGCGCGCGGACGTGAAGGACGGGTATCTCCGTGGCCGCGGTGAGGCACGGCTGTCGCCCGTGCGTCTAAGTCCTAACCCGCACGAGGTGCTGCTGCGGCAGACCCCACCGCCAGTCCTTTCCACGCAGGGCGGCCGGCGCTTGCCAAGCAGGAGGCTGGCGAGGAGGCCAGGAGCCATCCCCTGGCTGAAGCACATCACTTGCAGTGTCAGCGCCTTCTCCAGAAACACTACTGGGAGAAAGAAAAAACCCAACGTTAACCGTGACCTTGCTCCGCTTTTCACTTATGGTTACCATCGTGCGTGGTCCTTCCCCTATTTCGCACATGTCCATTTTCAGAGGGATCTTCAAAACCGACTTACCACCAGGGATTTCCCTTTGGCACGAAACATCCCTCTAAGAAGTATTTCTTAGAGCAATGTCACAGTGTCCCCTCTCCCATGGCATTAATAATCACGGCCTTCCCATGCTCACTCATACATACAGCCGTATGGGAAAGAACTATTTATGCCTTTGCCCAATCTCCGAACTAACCAACTGAACATAATGCCGGGTTTGATCTTCATTAAACGGGGCTGGCACAGCGGTCCGGGGAGCCGGGCTGTGCCATCTGCTGGCTGCCCGTGCCGGCCGTGCCGAGACGCTGCCTTCCCTCCCGCCGTCAGCCTTTGCCCCAACGGTTCTGGGGAGCCTGTCTCCAACGGCACGCCGATTTGTTACTTCCCTTATTTCTTGCTCAGATGGAAGTTGCCAGAATTTTGCTGGCCAGCCGCCGAAAGCTTTTCAAGGGAACACAAAGCCGCCTTGGATGCTCAGGGCTTGCCTGCAGATCTACGAAAGATCATCAGCCCTTCATTTTTGCGCAAAGCGCGTGAGCAGGCGCTGTAGTAATGAGATCAGTTAGCATCTCCGCTGGATATTTTCCGCATCCCACGTCACGCCCGCTATGCAACACCATTCCCCCCCCAGAAAAAGCACCTAAGCCGCTTTTTCCCCCCCCAGCGTGTTACCTTTTATTGACCTCTTCACAAAGCCTCGGGAGCGTAGCTCAGCATTATCAGTGGCGGCCTCCATCGTGATCCCAGCGCGGAGTTACAAGGTGTAGTTTTGGGAAAAGCTCTAGTTCCCTCCTTGGTGAGGCTGGGACACGCTAAAAGCCACGCGCTTCTCTCTGGGAAGAGCAAGCGGCTAACGCTGTGGATTGCTGCTCACAGGAGGGGAGGATGAGTGAGCACAGGTGAAGGACATCATTATCCCACAGGTATTAAGTTACACATCTCACCTGAGGCCATCAGGCTACAGGGAGCACTGCTCAAATGAGATGACACCTTCAGTGACCCCTTCAAGCAAGCCTCACTTTTGCCTCCGTCACCCTCTTGAAGAACAAGGGCCAAGGTTCAGCACGGGCCTCCGCCCGAGGAGCTGGGCTATTCCCAGCTCACCAGGAGAAGCAAGGCTCCAGATGGCGATTTTCGTCTTGCTCTCCGGCTTTTGATGGGATACAAGAGCCCTAGCTCCCTTTTGCTATGTACACGGGCCTGCATTAGTTTCCGTGTCCCAGGATCTTAACACCCCTCCTCTCCTTTGCAAGGATTTTGCCACATGAAAAGCATACGTAGGCTCACCCCCAGCCACTTCAAGCCGTGACAAATGATTCCTGACTCCTGCACCTACCTGCGGCCTGTCCTCCTCCCACACAGACACCTGCTACCAGTCCCAGCCCTGACCTGCAACACCAAGTTTTTGTTCCCTGCTGCCATCAACACTCCTCCGGCCCTCGCCGCAGTTTCCTTTACCCCCTGCCACGCAAAGTGCCGCGGCTCTGCAGGCAGGCAAAGATCTCCCAAGCAGTTTCACGGGGGGGGATCGACTCCCAATGCTTTGTAGCCTGTTTCTGTGGAGCAATTTAAAAAAATTGTTATTATGCAGCGTTTAACTGCTGTTTGGCCTGTCAGCAGCAGGGGGCAAACAAATGCAGGGCCATTAAACTCAGCAGAACTTGTCGGTTTGCTATTTTGTCCTAGATATCTATCTACCATATCAGAGTCCCCGCCAAAATCGTCATGCATAGCTCCATATCCCATGGATCCGGGATATCTAAGGACCTCAAAAAGTCTCCTTACTTCTATTCCCATCTGCCCACCCTAAGTTTACTGTTTTTCTACCTCTCCCTTCAACAACCAGCTTGGAAAATTAACAAGACATTCTTCAGTCAGCAATGAAGAGCACGTTCCCGGCAGAAACAGGCCTAGGCTGTGAAGGTTTACGTCAAAACCTGTGGAAGCACGTTTCACTCGCAGGAAACAAGCAGAGCACCCGCGTGTTTGAATGAGAGCATCCAGCCTGTCACAGGTCCAAGAACGCACGCTCGTATTTTGGTTTCCCCCGAGCCGATCGCACAGAAAAACCCCAGACCAAACCACTTAGATGCACTAGTGCTTCCGTAACACGGAATAGCATCGATTGACACGACGATTATTCCCCCTAAGTGACCGCACATAGGAACAGACAGGAATGCCTTTCGGATGCTGCTGGTACACAAATCACGGCACGGGCTCCCCAAAACCTGTCCCAGGTGCAAGTGCGGGTCTCACCTGAGGCAGCCTTTGTTAAACTTTTTAAGAAAATTGGATCAGCCATTTCTCCTTTACAGCCTGAACGGGGAACTGGCCACTCCCAGCAAGAACCTCAGCGGGGGGTTAAATGTATTTTCCCACCGGAAGGTGTGGAAGTAATCACAACATTCTGAAAGCTTACCTTCAGACTGAAGGCAACCTTACGTCTTACCCGTTTGTCCTGTATCGATGCTATGTTAGACCTGTAGCAGCAGACAACAGTTACCATATTTATCATAGATGAAGTGAATGTATTTATCACAGATATGACTTATATATAGATATGTAACTTAGACCATATAACTGTGAAATCCAGAAGTGGCCTCGCTTCGCTTCTCACTGAATTCAGGAGAGGCAGCAGTACCTCAGGCCACCTGGGATTTAAGTAATAGCTTTCTGCTCAGTTACAAATTCAGAAGATTTAAGGGAGCCTAAAAGCAGCTTAAACATATGAGCACAAGGAGTTAATCCGAACACAAATCAGAGAAAATACCGTAGCCGCACATATCTCATTCTGCAGCTGAACACAGAGAAAGGAGGGAGCAGAAGACAGTAAAAAGGAGGAGAAGGCAGTGACGGCCGCACGAATGCCATCCTCCCCTCCCTCGGGCGGGCCCTCCAGCCCACCGCTCTCCCCATCAGTCCCGCGCAGCCCGATTCATTCCCTTCACTTGACACATCCCTTGCAGCCTCTCACAGCCGGGACGTACAGTACGGAAAGACGACGGCATCGCCATAGAGGAAAACGCCTTAACACACAGGTCGGGTAAGGAAAGGGCCCCGTGCTACTTTCAGAGGTGGCACCTTCTGAAAAGCATCCTCTGAAAACAAACAAACACACAAACACACCCCACCCCACCCCCAGTTTTCTTAAGGATAAAAGCCACAACGTTCTTTATCAAATTTTTATTGGATTCAGTAGTGCTAACGGCAGCTCTCAGAAAGAGAGAAAAATAAGTATCACTGAAGCTTCCTGCTCTTCTTAACTCCCGCGCGAATGCCAGACAGTTCTCCGGCGTATCTGTGCAACTCCCTGCGAACTTCGCGGACCTGGCCCTTGCGGCGAATCTTGGCCCGCCGAAACTTCTCCCGATGCTTGACCCTGGGGTTGCGATCGATCTTCTTCCTTCTGGGCGTGAGGCCTTTGTTCTTGATCATCTGATAGGTCACCCCTCTCTTTTTATCTGGATCCTCTCCTTCCAACACCGCTGCTTCTTCTTCTTCAAGCGTGTCTTGGTCTTCAGTTCTCTTCCTCTTGAGTTTCAACTTCTCCTCCATCATCTTGTAGTATTTCAGGGCAGCCTCCTCATCCAGCTCCGACTCATCTGACGATTCAGCAGCAGCAGCCCGGCCATTAGCAAGCGCAGGAGCACGTTTTGGTTGGTCTTTGTGAACATCCAGTGGGAGGAACAGTGAAAACTTCTTCTCCTTCCGTAATTTATCTTCCTTCTTATCATAGTAGTTTTTCAAAAGCATACGAACTTGCGAGGATAACTTTTCATCTATCACAGCTAGGTCGTTGATTATATTTCTATAAGCAACCAGCCGTTCAATGATGGGGTGACTATGCACCGGCACCCTCTTGGACTTCAAAACCAGATAGAAGCTGATATTGGCACAGTAATTCAAGTAGAGATGATACTTGGTCTGCAAATAGCGACTGCCTTTCCCTTGCGGGATCGTGCCGTTTTTGACCATTTGCAGCAGCGGGTGCAGTTCGTCCTTGAGCTCCATTAGCTTGACTTCAAAGTCCTCGATCAGCTGCAGGAGCTCGGGGGACTCCTGCTTCAGCAGCTTCAGCTGCTCCTTCTTGGAAAGGGCCTGCAAATCTTTGTCAATCTTCTGCCCCTTGCTGTCGTGGGTTTTCTGCCGCTCAGTCAGATAGCCCTGGATCACTTCCAGCCCGTAATCGTCTTCCCCTAAGTCCTGCACCAACCGCCTCTGGATGACTTGAGCCTCCTGCTCCTCTTCCTCCTCCTCAGCATCGAGTTCTTGCTGGCTACGCTTGCCCTTGGCCTGGGCACCGCTCCCGTAGTCCGTGTCGTAGTAGAGCTGCTTGCGTTGGCCCCAGGAGAGCTCGTGGGGGAGCTGGGTGTCCTGACGGCGCTCCTCCAAGTCGCTTTCCATGGACAGGTCCCCATCTTCCTCCTCCTCCTCCTCCTCCTCCTCTTCGCCTTCTCCATCCTCATCCTCCTCCCCTTCTCCATCCTCTTCTGCGCTGTGGTCCACGTAAAGATTCAGCCCCTGCACCTCCTCCTCTTCTTCCTCACCGTGTCCATCCTCCTCCTCCTCGCTGTCCTCCTCGGGCAGCTGCAGCCCCAGTACTTCCTCCTCCTCCTCCTCCTCGCTGTCCCCGGCCTCCTCCCCGCTCTCCAGGGCCGCCATCACCGCCTGGAACTGCGCTTCGTGGAAGTCCTCCCCCTCCTCCGCCAGGTCCTCGGGGCCCGGGGGGCCGCCGTCCGCCTCCTCCCCGCCATCCTCCGCCTGGGCGGCCCGGGCCGGCGGCCGCAGCAGGGTGCCGCGGCGGGTCCGCATGGCTCCGCTCCCGCTTCCCCGCCGCGCTTCCGCTTCCGCCGCCGGCCCCGCCTCCCTTCTTCCGCTTCCCGCAGCTCCACTTCCGTTTCCGGCCGTGCCCTGGGCGAGCGGAGCCGCGGAGGTGGCGGGAGGCGCTGGGCAACCGGCGCTGGACGGCGCTGGCCCCGGCAGGCACCGCCAGGGTCGGGCTGCCCGCCGAGCCCTGTGCTCCGAAGGGATCCCACTGCGATCGCGGCAAGGGCACGCGTGGTCCCTTTCGGTGAAGCACCTGACGTATAGATTGCGTCCCTCCAGCTCTGGAGCATAACTGAGTTTACTTCTACTCTTAGCTTTGTTTACTTCTACTCTTATATTTGTTTACTTCTCCTATTAGCTTTGTTTGCTTCTACTCTTCGATTTCCAGTCAAGTCACACAGATCCGTAAGAAGCTGCGCGACGCGAGCAGCCGCTTAGCGAGGATTTTTTTTCGCTCGTGGCAGGTGTCGGCAATGAATAGCGCCATATAGAAAGAAAAGAGTGTTTTTTTCCCTCCTCGGGGGTTTTTCTTCACCTAAAAGCACAGACACGTACAAGTGCCATCCATACAGTAACCTTACGACGACGAGAGGGAAAAAAAAAAGCAAGACAGAAAACGCAGCTGACATCTGTCCCCTGTTAACCGAAACTTCTCGTTACTCAGTTCCCTACCCCCAGACCAAAGTTTCAGGGAGAAAAAAGTACGTGAAAACCTCCCTGGACACATCTGAGGTACCTGTATTAACTCTCCTTCCCTTCACCCAAGGGCATCCTTACAGGGATACAGGCATCTCCCGGCAGGAACGCGGCTGCGGATCGGCCTTGGGGCGGAAAGGCGAAGGCAGGCTGCAGAGCCGGGCTGCTGCTGCTTCCCCGTCCGCTGTGCTCCTTGGATCCGAGTTTAGGCCGAGCTCAGAAACCCAGAGCCTGGTAAATTAAGCAGCCACGCGTCCCAGCAAGAGGAGTTCTGTGTAGAGCAAGCGCAGGTGGTGTTTTCTCACCGCAGCACAGGTGCAGCTTTATTTATAAATACTCCTGGCCACCTTCTTGTGGAAAAAGACATGTCACACAAAAATTAAAGTTAACTGAAACAGAGCTGGGGGGGGGCACAACTTCACTCACTTCTGGGTGATTGGCTTGGATTCTGGTAGGCCTGATGGCAGACCAGGCTCAGCTTCTCCACAGTCACCTCTGGGTCAAACTTTTCCATATTTGCTCTTGCACCAAAAATTTGTTTTGCTTCAGACTAACACACTTTCTCCAAATCTGTCCGTGCCGATTTTCAGATATCACCTCCCCTGGATACAGGCCTGTATGAGAGAGCAACAAGAATAACTTGGGCTTGCTAAGTGAGACACAGAATGCATTTATTTTGTTAGCCACACCTCAGTGGAAATTCTCACTTTATACTAGTTGGCCACTAAAAGACAGCCATCTCTGCCCATCAGGCTTTGTAATTTTCCTGCTTAATCCTACCGGTTTTTGTGTGAAGTCCAGCCAGAGAAGTCCGCAGCCAATTTCTGCGTGGTTAAAATTCCAGATAGCTTTTGCCAGCGTGCCTTGCAGAAAGCCAGGCCTTCAGCGTGTCCCTGACCCTGACGGTTTCCGTCCAACTGCCCTCGCAACGTAGCGCTCTCTTTTTTCTAAAGTCTGCCCTTTCAAAATTCAGAGCCTTAAAGAGAGACCGGCTTCCCCTTGGACTCCGTGATGTAAATGTGGTTGACATGTTGTCTCACAATCCACGGTTAATTTCCAAGAGCAGAGAAGAAACAGCATCTACAGACATTTGAACCTCCTTCAGGCCTTGCTGAAGATGTCATCCACTTCTGGTGAAGCCGGAGATGGCCTCTAACGTGAGGTAGTTCATCCCGTTATCAGGGACTGCTCAAGCCAAACCACACCGGTTTGCTGTAAGCATCAGTGGAATCACCGCTACCAACACAATAATCAGCCATGGCTGCAGGTCTGTTTTAATCCCCTCTTTTCTCTGCTTCTGAGTGAGAAATGCGGGGGAAAGAAAGCTGTAGGACAGGCTGCTAGCGGGCGGCGTGTTAGCTGGAGATACCCCGTGCCCCGGTGCGGCTGTCCTCCTCCCCACGCCTCACCCAGCACAGCAAGGACGCACAAAGACACAACTCTTGCCTCACTTCATCCAGGCACCTGCCCAGCTTCCTACCGGGAAAACCCTAGTTCAGCCTGTCCAGGGCCAACCGGAGGCACAGGACAAGTGCAAGGAGACCGAGACTATGGGGCTGGTTCCCATTTCTTTTCAAATTCTCCCTTATTCCTCCGCTAGCCTCTGCCTTGCCGTGAGGTTGGCGGTCTGGCTCCCCGCTCAGCCCAGAATTTAAGCCCGGGGTGATGGTTTGCCAGCCCCTTGCCAGACTGCCACAGTTCTTTAATCCCTGCTTCCCCAGATCATTTTCTGGTCATTCAACATGCCACACAGTAAAAAGGGGATAGGCCATAAAAGTAACAGTCCATAAAACAAATCTTCCTCTAAAGAGCTTGCGATCTAGATAGAAATCCTCAGAGACATACAGGTGGCTGCGTGGGACTAAGAATAGCTCTCGGGCCACCAGATACAGACCAAAGGGACTGTATGCAGACGTGTAGATTTAGCAACCGAAACTCAGATATGCTGAGCACCGGCAGGCAGGGAAAACCACCGAAATCAACAGAATCACACAGAACATCATTCTGCTCAGCCTCTCCCTTCGGGTCTGAAAATACTCATGGACGCCCCTGCTTGGATTTTACCAGGGCTGTACTTTTATCAGCGCAGCTTAGCAAAACAGACCAGAAGCAGCCTCTTTTGCACGGGCTTTATTCTGCTGCCTGCATCCCCCCTTCGCGTATATTTCTAAAACATCTCCTATTTTGTTACAAACAAGGCGACTGAAACAAATAGTGCTTTAGCTAGACACCCCTACCCCCCCACGGTTAGCCAGGCTTATTTTTAACCTTCTGCAAAAGACGGAGCACAGGGAACAGCTTGCTGCTGCTTCGGAAGAGAGCTCCACATCAAACCCTGTTGGCAATACTTTCTGGGGAGGGGAAAGGAAACAAAACCAAGTTTTGCTCTCCTAAAGATGGAGCCCTAGCGAGAAAACAAAGTTTGTAAAGAAGAATTACGGCATAACCTGATGCCTCGCTAGGAGCCAGGCTCTCACCCATCATCCCCCGCCACCTCCCAGGGGAAACCTTGCCTGTCAGCACTGCTGATGCAACACAAAAGCTCATTGCATCATGCAACTGCTGCATGAAATGTTGGCACCCGGAGAAAAAGCTCAGGACGCAGATTCTGGGATCTTCGAACAGCTCTAGGGTTCGCGACCCAGCCAGCAAGGTCTGAAGAAAGGGAAGAGAGCCTGTAAGGTGACAGGCTGCCCTGGCGGGGACCGGGATGCCTGCCAGCGTCGCCCGATGGCTTTAGCCTCTTGGGAGCCTGGCGAGAGCAACCAAGCTGCACGGGCTGTGGGAGAAGCCTGTATCTGGACGCAGGGCTGCTGTTCTGCTGCGGAAGGAAAAGCTGGAGAACACGGGGAGATTTACCACCTGCTACTAAGTTAATTGAGAGAAGTGGGCATTGCAGGTAGCAGAAATTCGGGATACACTGATGCAGTAACCCTGGCTACAAACGGGCCTGCCGGCATCCTACTTGGCCCTACTCCCCCTTCCTCCCCCGATGCAGGTGTTTGGAAGCCGTGGCTCAAAAGTGCTATTAAGAGCGGGCTTCCCTTAAAAAGTGGCCTGTTCCGTGCAAGACACGTATACATGCTACAGAGACAGCCCTGGTCATTGCAGGTTACATCACAAAGTTTATTTTTCAGAGTCACAAAAGTGATCCCAAATCTGGGACAAAAACAACCCAGGTCCTCTCCCGTACTCCCCTCCTTCAGGACAAGTTTGCTTGCCCAGTACCGGACCAGAGCCTTCCATACACCACAGATCCCATGGAGCCCCTTTTCCATTTATAAGCAAAGAAACCCATCAACGCAGCGGGCAGAGCTGGAGGAA
This sequence comes from Nipponia nippon, assembly GCF_047370975.1. Lineage (NCBI taxonomy): Eukaryota > Metazoa > Chordata > Aves > Pelecaniformes > Threskiornithidae > Nipponia > Nipponia nippon. The sequence goes on along the minus strand of NW_028262380.1, from coordinate 81,837,413 downwards.
GAGTTCAGCTTTGCCACAGACCTGCTGTTGCTTTACACCTCTTTTACCCCTCCCCTCTCTCATCTTGTCTGCTTTGACGGAAAGCTCTTCGGGGGCAGGTCGAGCCCTTATTATATATTGGCAGAGAATCTGGTGCAAACAGGATTCTGCTCTTGAAACCTGAAGTGTCTTTATAATATGAGTCAAGTGATTTTAAGTCCTGTTTCTCAAAACTAGGAGCCAGAGCTACGAGCCCTTGGCTACCTGGACACTTTCTTGCCTTACACTCCTCGCCCCCAGGTGGGAAAGTGCCACTGGCCCTGATGGTAAGATGTCCCCTACGGACCAGGGTGGGTTTGCACGCCCTTGCACTCAGCAGCTTCGTTGCCTGTTGGTGATGAACAGAATAAAACTGCACAGTAATAGCGCAACCCCCTGCCCCCCTTCACCTCCAAGAGCCAAGGTCTTTGTGCATTAAACATGCCCGGTTTCAGTCCCCAGCCACATTTTCCACAGTGTCAGCGCTAGCCGGCTGGGCCGTTTATTTTAGGAAACAATTAGCTGTATCATTTGCACACGCCCTTATAGGCAGACACAGGCTCTCCGCTCGTGTTCTTCAAAAGAAGGGAAGGCAAGATGAAGAGCTCTTTGTTGCTGTGCGTGGCCTTGGCCGTCTCCTTGGGGTTCGTCCTTGTGGCAGGTAGGTGAGAAATAAAGAGAATGAAAAACTGTGCTTAAGATAGCAGCGATGGGGTTTGTCTAATTGGCCATTAATAATTTTAACAGTCAAAAATTGAACCTCGAAGCCTGCTCAAGAGGTTATGCTTCAGTGGCGCTTGGACACCTCAGTGTCTTTCTGCACCACAGAGCTGCGTGTTTTTAATCGCTGCCGTGAGGCTAAAAAAATGATGACTACCTGCAAATTTAAGACTTTATGATTAGCCATTTTTGATCAGGTTTCTGCAGCAACAAACCGCAAACATGCATGCTTGCTTTTCTGCAGCGCTAGGAAGCTTGCAAGACTCTTACTGCTAGATTGAAAGGCTTCTAAGATCTTCCTGGTAATCCTGTCATACGGTTACTGCCAACTTACTTCTGAATGAGTGTAGTTTATCGTGCAACTCCACTGAATTGCTTGGAGACTCTTGATTTAGACTGAGATCAGGCTGTCATCCCAGCAGACTCCTTACTGTGGTTCACAGGTGGTAGATACCGACTATGCTCATGCCCGGTCTCTATACGACAGTCTAAAGTCATCCTCATTCACGTGGCGGATCAGGTCTGCGGGATTCAATCCATCCCAACAGCACGGGTAACAGCATCCCTGCACTCCCTCCAGCTTTTGGGAAAGGGCATCTTAGTGCCTAACAAGGCAGGTCCTTGGAAAGCACTGCTGCCTATGAGAAGTGACCGGCCGTATAATCCATCGGCTGCAAAGGCAGAAAACATTGAGGAATAGCGTCAGTTCAACACAGAGTCTGGTCTGCTTTTCCCCATTTGTACACACGGCTTAAGAGATAGATATATGTGTACATACACACGCAAGGAGCTTAGCGGGGAAGTCAGATTGGAGCTACGTGCAGCTACAGGAGTGCTGTTTGTACTACTTATGTTGAAATTAATGCATTTTCGGTCTAATTGTACCTCTTCCTGCTTTAATGAAGCAGCCACTTGCACCTGCAGAGTTTGAACAGATATTTTTGGAGTGCATTTGCTTCTGCGCTATGCTGCAGCTGGGTCTTGTGGGGCTTCCCGGTGTAGTACAGGACAACGCAATATTGCAACGAGACATTTTGTCCAAATACCTCTGCCTGAGTGTTGAGGGAGGGAGGGAACACCGTATTGTGGTAAATCACACGCCACAAAATCTAACCCGCCGACGTTTAGAAGGGCATTAGGAAATTTTGTATTTAACTACTTTCTTCCCGAAGGGGAAGATACATGGAAGTACTGCTGATAAAACTATCCTTTTTGCAGCGCTGTAATTTTACTTTAAAAAAAAAAATAAAATATGGAGTACCTGTAACTTCTGTGGTTACTGAAGCCAAGAGTATTCCACAAGGAATTCCATCAGGACAATATTTTTAGAGTACAGTCAAAAAAACGCTGCATATTCATTAAAAAAGTATATTAATATAATTAATGATGAATTAACGCCTGCTCCCAAGGGTTTTGGGACAACTCCCAAAGCCAATAGGATCTGACTTGAATATTGGCTTTGGATTAAGGGTTTAGAAAGAATTGCACACAGTGTTCCATAGAACGCAGTGACAGACATCAGAGGAAGCTCTACGTGAGGGACAAGGAGCCAGAGACTTTCTTTAAAAAAAAGAAAGCCAAGACTCAAGGAGGCAGAGCCTAAGGAGGCTTTTCTAGCGAGCTTCTGCTTCAGAGGGAAACGTTCATGATGAGTTGGCAGAGAGGCAGCATGCGGAGCACGGGAGGCTGGAATAAGGGCTATAAAGAGACAAGCACCATTAAATTACAAATAACGACCAGCTCCGTGTGTCAGACATGACGATGTATTTCTGCCTTGGCGGGGCACGCTGCTGTCGGAAGCGTGACCGGACTTCCACTCTGTGTGCACATTCTGCAGCGGCATTGGCGCAGGTGGCCAGTTGTGCTGGATGCTGCAGGGAGAAGTGCTAAAATGCGACATGCTGTAGAGGGATAAAGAACACCGTGAGAGCCGTAGAAAGGGCAACATCTTCTGCATGCCCGTAGGAGCTTGCTCCGCTGCCCAAAGCAAGGGAACGAAGCAATTTCCTTGCCGATGGAGAAAACGCACAGAGAACCTTTTTTCAGAAGGTATTCTGCTGCCAGTTGTCACAGAAGCAGCATTTGTAACCAGCGGGTGAATTGTAGGGTCACTCTGAGGCATCATTTTACACAGGTTTTGTGCCTTTTTCCACAGTTATGAGGCCTGTAAGGATCTCGGAAAATAACCCAGTGGAATGGAAGCGGCCGAGACCAGCATATTGTAGGGGCAGGAAGGAAGCTCTAAGAAGCCTTAGGTAGAAAACTTGGAGTGCTGTTTTCATTACATTGTATGGACTAGATACTTAGGGGCTCTGCCAAGCAATCCTGTCCTTGTTTGGTCTTGCAGGCAGCTTCAGGTGACAGTTCAGCTCCTGCTAATAGCAGCTAACCATCAGAAACCTCACAGTACAACTCTGAGTCCATGCGCTGCTCCTGGATCCCAGCTTCGCTGTTGCTCCCACAGGCTTTGAGCACTATCCCTTTCACCCTACAGCAACAGGGTCTGCTCTTCATAAAACCCAGCAGCTCTGGAAGGGGAAATAAATAAAAAATAAAACAAACCAACCGGACATGAGCTTATGCAATGTGTCTGCTTCCTTACTGATCCTTGCTTTGGTAACTCAAAGAAATCCAGCTATTAGAACCAAAGCTTTTAAGTCAAAGTGACTCTGAAATCCTCCATAGACACGATGGACACAGACATTTTTAGCCTGTTTCTTCTTCATCTCCATGGTTAAACCAAGAGACAAGCAGAATAGGCAACGCTGCAGAACTATGAGGTCCTTCTGAGCCCAGTATAAACAACCCCCATCTTACGCACAAAAATCACTGGGTTTGGTACTCCTAAGCAGGCTGAAGGTGCTGTAGGAACAGTGATGCTGCAGAGCAATGGCTGTGAACTTGATTTTAGCAGCATTTAGAAACACAGAGGGATGTAAGAACAACCACTTAAGAAAAGTAAGACCGTGTGTGCATATAAAAGCAAGGCTGCCTTATTATGCGTGAAGAGACCAGAGGCTCCGGGTTGGGGAAAACCAACTAGCAAAGAACAAGCTGTTTCAAATACATTTCCTTGCCCAGTAAGTGGGCATTGCCGGCCACCAGCAACATGCAAAAAGCCTCTGGGTGACAGATGGGATGTTTTACCTTGTTTTGACCAAGTTTCGTATTGAATAACATGCTAAAAGTACAGGAGACATTGCCAAGCTGGTTCTTCTCTATTTGAGTAAGCTTCTCAGCTGCCAAACTCAACTTTGGTATGAACAGAAGACCAGAAAATCAGGACTGGAGTTTTCCTTGCAAGCCACAACCATCTTAAGGGCCACTTACCTTTCACTGCCAGGTCACAGGGCTGACTTCTTGCTGGGTCCTGTAGCGCTGCTTGACATGTGTTCCCTCAGGGACATGCAGGACAAGTGCCACATCAGCAAGGTCAGAGACATTTATTTAGAGGCCAGATCCCAGCTAGGGTTTGGACTGCTAAAGTAGTGCTGGTGCACGACAGAGGAATTGGGTAACCTCCTCGGTTGGGTAAAAGCAGCACTTCAGCTGCCAGGTGTAGCTTGAGGCTTGCAAGGGGACTTTCCTCCCACTTCATGAGAAACCCCTGCATGGTTGCCTCTCTCTCCAGCCACACAGCGTCCAGGTTCATTGTTTTCTCCCTCCCAGTGCCATCACCTCCAGGCACAGAAGCGTACTGTAGACTGAGCAGGGAAGCCAGCTGAACTCATCTTTGCCAAGAGGCTCATTTGTACCTGTTGCAACCTGGACTTTTATCTGTCAAGATGCCATAATGGTGCATCTCTGACATTCTCATCCCTTTGCTTTGGGCTAGAGCAGGTTTCAAGGTTTTTCTTCTTGACCCTGGGACTGCGTACCTTGTGCTTGCAGGTTTGCCACGGGACTCTGAGGACAAGGAGTACGTGCTGGTCAATAACAAGTGTCAGTGTGTAACAGTGACCTCAAAGTTCATCCCCTCCAAAGAAAACCCTGGTGAAGAAATCCTGGAGAGAAACATACGCATCCTGTAAGTGGCAGACCAGTATTACACGGAGGTGGTGCACGGGAGGTGAAGTCTTACAGGAGTTCCCTTCTCTTTGCATTGTTTCCCCACGTCCTGGCATTGATGATGTGAACTGTTTTTCCTGTGGGCTGCTTTCTATGGTATCCTGGCATAATTCCTTTTGCTTTGTGCTTTTCTAGCTCACGTGAACCTGTCTGGTGTTCGTCCCTTCGGATACAAAAAGCACCTCCATGTTTTAAGCGGTCCAGTAGTAACTTTACAAGATAGGCTGGGGAGGTAGAGTCTAACATTTCTACAGTTGATCTAATCTGAAACCCAATTGGGCTGATGAGACTGGATTCATTTACCAATCTGCTAGCAAGCCTGCTATTTTATAGGCTGGGAAAACTAGTTAATGCCTAAACTATCAGAAAAGGTTAATCCTATGAGGCAGATCTCAGTTCAAGAGTACGATTTTGTCCTCTTTATTCACACAAACCTTACCGAAGTGTGTCTCTCTCTCTTGGAAACACGGACCAAGTTCAGGCTCAGAGCTGCGGGAGTTCTGGTAGAGCTCACAACAGGAGAAACACTAAACATCTTTATGTCCCGCAAGTCTCTCGGGCATCTGCCAGCTCAGAGTTTAAAAAAAAAAAATTATCAGCATTGTCACCTTGGAAGCGGCACTTCCAGAAACTGCTGCAGTCCTCTTGGTGAGGGTTGTTGCCTTTGAGGGTACAGAAGGGCCAAGATCTGCTCTGCTGTTCCTGGGCTTCGCTATGGAAAAGGGTCAGGAAGGAAACAACCTGAAGAACAAGACAAGAGCTGAGAATTGTTTGCAGCAGACTAGTCCGCTGTTTAATAAGCAGTTTTCATGAGAGCGATTCTCTTCCCTCCTTTGCAGAGTCCCCCTCCAGGCTCGAGAGAACATCTCTGACCCCTCGTCCCCACTCCGAACCACTTTTGTCTACAGCATGACTGAACTGTAAGTAGTTTTATTTACCGAGTTCATTTCCTAAGAGTTAACCTCCCACAGCAGCTCAAACACTTGCTTGAGGCAGGGTCACAGAGCAAAGTTTTCCCCACGGAGCCTAGCTTTCTTATCCTGTTGCAAGCTAGGAAATTGTTATCTCCTTGATTAATTCACATCAAAAGGTCTCACATTTACAGGCAATGTTTCATTCTGGCCCCCGTTCATCTCGAATATCTGAAATATCAGCAAATTACACATTGCCTGTTCAACCCTCACTTTTAGGGGCCAGTCTGGCCAATAGCATTGACAACACTAAAAGCATCTGGCTGCGAGTTCCTATGTAAAACCTAGAAAGGCCACGGTCCCCACCCAGCCACATCTGCAGACAGGCGAGGAGGATTTGGGTTTCACCAGGGGCATCTTTTCATCACAACTCTTAACACTTGTCCTACTCTCCATCTCTTCCAGCTGCAAAAAATGCGATCCGGTAGAAGTTGAGCTGGGTGGCGAGATATACCAGGCTCAGCAGAGCACCTCCTGCAACCAACCCGAAACCTGCTATACCTACAACAGGGACAAGTGCTACACCACAACCTTCCCATTCCTCTACCACGGGGAGATCAAAAGCGTTCCAGCGGTTCTGACGCCGACATCCTGCTACGCCGATTAGCTCAATCCGCTGCTGTACTAATGCCTTGTCGCACTCAGCGTTCCTATCCAAAATACATGTCTAGCACCGTAGTACTTGGACAACAGTGTCCAAAATATCAGCTCCCAGCGTAATGCCAACTTCCTTTTCATGTTGTTTTCAACGTCCAGCGAGTGCCATCTCCCAAGAGCAGCTAATGGTTGTCATAGACTCTGTTCTCATATCCCCGGCACATATCTGCAATGCCATTATTACACGCCTCAAACATTATCACCGTAGAGACCAGATCCTCAGCAGATGTAAATCAGTAATTCCCTTGAAACCAAGGGAATCATACCGATTTACAACACCGGGGGACCTGTTGTTTTGACGGTCTTCCATCGGACTTTATCTGAGCGAGGCATACATGGACATCAGCAGGAATGTCCATGTACTTCCTTCCCTCCCTGAGCGATTTAAAGCAAACCTCTGCACAACCTTTATACAAGACCCTTAGATTACATTAGCAGAATCTGTGCCATTATCAGGAATCTGTTGTACAATGAGATCAGAGAAAAGACAGGGGATGAGATTCAGAATTCGGATTTCAAATTTATTCTGCAATTGGGCATTCTAGACCATTCTAGCACTTGGACAATTGCAAGCTCCCAGTTTTCTCCTACATTTAGAGAAGGCCAAAAGATGCCGTTACCCTGAAGTGTTTGGCAAAGTTGCCAGGGCCTCGGCTGTGCCAGGAATAGTAACCTCTTCTAGGCCATGTTCAGTATTTCACTTCCCACAATTATTTACCAATATTGATGCCTTCTTCCAACTCTGCTCCCAGTTCAATTGATAGAAACAAGCCCAAGTTGGCTTGAATTTCTTTTCTTGTTCCTCATTTTGCATTGAGAGCTGCAAGAAATTCTATGAAGCCGACTCAATTGCAAGAGCAGGTCCCTAGTTAGGGATTCATGCCTTCTTTCACACCAGTAGTCTCTTTCTTCATACAAGAAACCCTCACCAAATGAAGGTGCTGATCCTGTATTGCACCTCACATTTTAAATGCATTACACTCGGTACTGCCCACAGAGACATCACGTATAGGAGCACATACGGCATCCAGCATTACATTTGGGATGGCTGCTATGTTCCTCACTGTTGTCAGAAGTTTATTGTAAAGTGTTTGGCTGTTCTGAAAAGCCCTTATCTGTCTTCACACATAACTGGAATAATGAAACAGCAAAAACCTTATTCCCATAATTGTAGCTTTGTTAGTGAAACATGAAATAAACTTTTTTCTGCAGCAGTCTGTGTATTACATTCCAGTTCAATAAGAATTCATAAAAAAAAGTCAGGTCTGTAATCCTATTCTGTCCTCCTCCACAGCAAAGTAAGAAGCTCTCCCTAAATAACTGCTTATACTTATAGGCAAAGCCTCCTGAAATACCAGGATAAAAATTTTACGATGCACTTGCACCACCTATGACAGATTGAGGCTGAACTGGTTTATGATTTTAGGATCATCTCCTCGTCACTGAGCTGCTTCAAGGCCCTGTGCGTCAGTGCGGGGTTGGAGTTTAAAAATCCAAACATCGCCTAAATCACTCTAGAAATTGCAATCCGCAATCAGAATTTTACCTCACCACTGAAAGAAGTGCCTTTAAGACAAGGACGTCAGGAGCTAGTCATTCACATGCGAGGTATCTGGCCTAAAGAAAAAAGTCTTGTGGGGGCTGAATTTTGAAGAGCAAAAGAGTCAAGAGCACTGGGATGTAAATTATTTTAATATTACATAAGACTTACGGAAAATGAACTCAGAAAAATGATGGTTTTCCATCCTCCATGCCAAAAGACAGCTAATTCAAAGAAACACAAAATGCAAACAGAGGCAAAGAGACCCCTGTCACATACTGACACGGCTATAAGGATTTCAGCGGTTAGGCTCTAAGCTCACCGAAATTTGTCTCAAAGACATTTTCCTCTTCAAAGTCCTAGCATTCTGAGACAGCCCAGTTCCTGCGCTATAAAGGCTTCAGCTGTCTTTATTAGGTATTTTTGGTGTAGTAATAGATAACAGGCTATGATTTTTAGTGGCCTCACCATATTACACCTGCTTTCGTCAGCACAAGGTTTGTCCACAGTGGGATCTTTCTGCAGAAGCGTACTGCTTTGTACACTCTCGGGTGGAAGGTTTCCTGTAGGTTTATAGACTGCAGCCAGTTATGCCTTAGAGAATTCAGAGATCACTTACATTTTGTAAAGCAGGAAGCACAATGTGGACACTTGAAAAACATTAAGTTGTTTGTGGACCAGGATCTTGGAGTAAGTCAGCGTGTTACAGCACAAGACATCATCGGTGCCTCCTAGCCAAGCCCAAGCACTGCTAAGCTAGCAAAGTGGTTTGTGCCTGGAATTTGGTAGTCCAAATCCAATCTTCAAACTAACTAGACATCTCAGAAGTAACTCAAAACTACCTGTGCATTTATTCTAATCTAAGAATATTCCTTTAGGAGGAGCTCAGCTACCAGCTTCTATTCATTTTAAGAGAATTTCGATATCTGTATTAATTCATGGTTGTCAAAGAACCTTCTCTTATTTCATCACATCTCTTTAGACACTTTCTTGCAAGCTTTGGATGTCTCCTCTGGAGCTCTATCGTTTCCCCCGGCCAGCATTTCCAGAAGGAACTGAAACAAAAGATTAAACAAAAGCATGATGAACAGCCTCAAATGACACTTAGAGAGCAATTGAAGAAAAAGGTAAAAATATGTAAAGAGAAAGCGTCAAAAATCCAGTGCAGATATTGCTCAGTTGCAGCTGTTGCTTTTGATATGACATCAAACTCAGTCAAGTCCCTTCTTGGGCTTGCAGAGACTGAAATCTGGTTCGCCCCCACAGTTAACAGATAGCACCGGCTTCTGCACATGCTGATGGCTGATGGCACCTAAGAACGTCAGCCACACAAGCGCCAAAGCTATGCGAGTCCTAAGCACCCATCAAAGTACCTCTTCACTTGCTCCCAGGATGGCACGCTGTACTGGTCCTTCACAGTAAGCCTGAGCAGGGGGATCCCAGCACCACTTTCAAGACCCCCTGCTCAGTTGAGCCTTCTGAAGCCCCATTTGCAATTACACCAGTTCCTCCCCTTCCAAAGCTCCAACACACAGAAGAGAGAACTGGAGGTCCCTGATCTAGGCAGTTTTACAGCCAGGACCTTGGGACAACCCAGCAATAGCCACAAGCGTATCAACATGGGGACAGAGACAGCACCCTCAGCAGATTCTCGTGACTCACCCGAGACTTTCTGTAGTCCGTCCTTTCCAGGAATTCCTTAAAGGCCTGTGCACTGTGGAGCTGCGTGACTTTCATCTCCTGAATTTATTTCCAGAGTAAAACATTCAAAATTGATTTTTATGTACAGGTTCCACATGCCTACAGAAACTACAGTGTGTACCTGTCCAGCTCTTGTGAAAACTTATCAACCAATAACTATTTTAACTGCTAACAGCTCTAACTAGTTCAGATTTGATTTTCTTTTCAAAGAAATGAGGTTGCTTCATGAACCTGAAGTTGTTTTTAGCAAATTATAACCTATGGCCCTGTAATCTTACGTCCTGTGTTACACAAAGTCATTTCTCCCAGCACCTTGGGTAAGGAAAGCACAAAGAGTTGTCCTTCATTATCCAAGTAAGCACACCTACTGTTGATGATCTGTTGTATATTCCCAGACAGAGCCGGACACGATCAGGTGGATTCCCATTCAACCATAAACTTGGCCTTTAGTTTTAAGGACTGCTAACCAAACTGTAGCCTTTGCTTTCTTCTGAGCTCAGCTGTTCCCAGGCACCCTCCTTGCAAAGCTGACCCCTTGGTCTTACAGACAGCATTTCTTCGTAAAAAAAGAGAGACTCGTCATTCAGCTCAGCAGCCCTTGGCGTGCGGCGTGATTTTAGCCACACGCAACTCCTCAATTGTACCTTTGAAGGACTGCCCTCTAGAGCATGAACTGTGTCTTCCCTTTTGCCTAGGCCTGAAGCGTGAAGATGGAGTAGATTTTTGGTTTTTAGCACAAGGAAACTAAACCTGCATCTAAATAAACCCAGCAGTGGAAAAATTACCTGCCCGCTCTTCAAACTCCTTCTAATAACACCTTGTACCACAGCCGAAACCGGCACCTTTGTCAAGATGGGTATTGCAGTACAACAAAACAAAGATAAAACCACCCTAAAACATTCTGAAATGACAATTGCTTGCTCTCAGCATATGCGTGCTTTTTGGCCACATATGATACCAAGAGCATTCAAGAAACTAGATTTACAACAATTAAGTCAACTAAACCTTGAATTGTGCTTATATGCCTTCTAGAGCCATTGTCCACATGTAGGTGCCACCGAGACAGTCTAATCCAAGCAGATGAGCCTCTTTGAGCATGGTTATCTCGGCTTGGATAACATGCTATGTTCCACATTTATTTGTGCCTGTCAGGCACACCACAGTGCCCAGAGACATTCCCATCATAACATAATCTCTCATAGCTGTGTCACAAAAAGAATGATAAAACTTTTTTTTTCCATTCACAGTACCTTTTCAGACCGGTTCTCTGCATTCCCAAGGCTATTGATAGTTGCCTCCGGAGCTTTTAACAGTTCGGTGGCTTTCTGTTTTCTCCACGTTGTGGGATGAAGATACCATGCTCCATATCTGATCTTCTCCCATTTCGTTTGGGAAGGGACCTGCAAAACCACTGTCGCAGTGTTCTTGCGTCGTGTTGGCATTTGTCCCTCATGCCATAGGCTGTACAGACACTGTCCCAGAACCTGAGTACCGCCTCTGAAGGGGCTACAAGGGATGATCTTGTACCCTACAGCTATACAATATAAAGGTGATAGTCGATGAGAATGTCTGACTAGCAGTTTTTTCCCTTTTTCCCCACCAAGGCAAAGAGTATTAAAAGCTACTGCTGGGAATCACTACCCTCAAGTCATCTGACCATTTTTTCTTAAAACCATTTTTTTGTGAGAACCTGGGAAAGAAGTCTGTGAGGTTCACACTTTGGGAGTCAGAGGCCGAATACATCTTCTTCTATTTCAAAAGCGAATTTCTGAACATGAAAAAAAAATAGCAACAGGGTTGGAGAAATGCAAGCTTTCCGTTAAGCCAGAGCTGGCCCAACTTCAACCTCTTACCTGAAATGCTCCAGCAAATATTTTCCCTAAAATCCTCCTCTGGTTTTGACCTCAGCCATATACCGCCTTTGATAACGTATTCAATGATTGAAAGAAGATAGGGCAAGAAAAGCAGGTAATGGGAAAGGCAGGGACTGGAAAGTCACTGCCCTGTGCTTCAGCTTCTTCTAGTTGACACCTCCACCGGTCCCCCTGCTCTCCTACATCAGTGCCACAGACGCACTTGGGACCAAGGACTTCAAGAAGCTCCCACTGTAATGTCTAACAAACCACATCTTGAGATGGGTCAGACATGTTGTCCTTCACCTAATCCAAAGCTCGCACAGTCTTCTACCATGTTTTTCAGTTGATTTCACTGGCTTTGGGTACAAGGAAAACTGCTGACTATGCTCTGTAGTTTGACCAGCAAAAGGACTGTCTGGTTGAGCTCTAATATTCTTAGGCGTCATTCTCCCATTTTACTGCCCTGCTGCATGTAAAAACTATCTGTTGTTGAACACTTCCTTTTTCAACTGCACTCGGAATCCTTAAGATAGAGTTACAGAGAAATATGAAGTGCTCCCCGATAAAAAACAGGCTCTTTTTTCATCTCCAATGGGCACCCTCCCCTATAAACCATCCAAAACAATTAGACTTTTGCAAATGTAAATGTGGGCTCTTTTACCTTAACCTGGCAGGGCAGACTTCTTCGGTGACGAGAACTCCTGACAGCTAACTGGGGAGATGAAGCCTCCTGGCTCCTTGACCGCTCTGCTTCCATGTTGTTGAATTTCACGGCAAGGGAAGGTGAAGGGAGAGTGGCCTCCCTTTCATAGCTGGTGGTGAGCAAGCTCATGAGATTATCTTCCTCCATACCGCAGTTCCCTCCTCCCTGGAACAACCACCCCAGGACAGTCTCAGAGTCTCAGGGGAATAAAGCAACATCTCATTACTAGTTTTTTCTTGCATACATTCCCTGCCCCCAAATCTATCGTACCATTAAACTCAGCATCACAGTTTCAGCTGATCTACAAGTACACTTGCGTTAGCATCATCACAGCGATGAGGCAAGCGCAAAGTCAGTCCGAACCGACAAGTGAATTGGGGGATTAATTTCAGATAAAAGGGGACTGCTCCAAGGTGAAGCTGTTAAATAGTGATTTGGACATGGATGGTGTCCCTGGGAAACAGAAAAAAACCAAAAAACTAACCAACAAAACCCCACAACTTTCTGAAGCAAATTCAATCAGCAGTATTTTTGTATGATGATACTTATTCCTTACTTGACATTTTAGTGGGCTGAGCCCTATTAGTCACAACAGGACATCAGAGCTAGGAGTCAAACAAGACATCTTGGTTTTGACTTAGGTTCTCAGATGCACACATCCAGAGCCACATTTTTCCTTCCTTAGTCCAAAGACATTAAGGCTAAATGAAGTAATCAGGTATCTAGAATCAAAGAGAGCAGGTGGTGGCAGTTTTGTTTTACTTACCAAAGACATAACCCAGTCACAAAAATGCTTGGTTGCTCGCTTTGCACGTTCATCAGGGGAAACAAAGTCGGTCAGCGTGGCCTCCTTTTCTCTTGCTACCTTCTTGGAAAGCCGGGTACATAGGTTTTTGCCTCGAGGTTTCTTGCTGCTGCACGTAGTAATGCAGTACGATCTGAAACACCCTTTGATTAGCTGCAGTGATAGCTGTCACCACACAGGCAGCATTAGACAACAGCGTAAGGCTGGATCCTGTGTTTGCACGTACGCCTTGGGAACACAGATGCTGCAGCTGACCACTAGACATGGCATGATTTTTTCAAGGAATAGCTTGAACAATTTGAGCCAGTTGTGAAGAACACCGTCACAAATAGAATCGAGGCCTGCACATGCTATATCGAACAGCAGAGTCCCAAGGTTTGGATGCAAGGCTTGAAATAACCTGCCACCTTCAAAATAGAAAACCCTAAAAAACTGAAGCTCCGGGTTGTATGTGCCCATCACTCTGCCCTTCTGTCGTTATTAAAAGTGCTTAGGGAAGAATGAAGCGACACCGCTTATTTTGCCTTAGGTAACTCAGCCGGTAAAACTAACCACCGGTGAGGCTGTCTCCTTATGGCTTTGTATCACTCAGGACTAATCCTGACTGGTCTCTGAACAGGTGGTGGGATATCAATTAATTCATCAGTATCACTGAGGAAGGCAAAGGAACCTATCTTTTAATGAAAACTATTCCCATGACAGATTGATGTAAACTTTAACTAAGTGCTTAAATTCCTTTTTCCACTCATCACAGAGAAGGGGGCATTCCGAGCCATTTGTGTTGCTGTCCTCAGCTGCTCCTGTACTCACTGTACTCGTGGCTTGGAAGCTGTTGCTTTGCTTCGTGTGTCCTCCGTATGATCCAGCACCTCCCGAAGGGGTTGTTTCTCCTCTTCACAGACCCTGTAGCCAGCCTCGCTCTTCAAAAGCATTTCAGGATCCAGGACACCAGCAACCTCTCTCAAGAGCTGCGAGCCAAGCAAAAAGACAGCCTGTGTTCAACAATAACCTCACTGGAAGACGTCGGCTCGGGGGCTGTGTGAAGGACTGCCCAACACGCAAGTCTCCTCAGGTCTACTAGGAGTTAACGCAGTTCATAATCCAGAAGCTTCACTTCACAGACCTCTTTGAAAAATCCCTAAAGCGTTAGTTGCAACTCAGGCTGCTTGCTACATCTGTGAATCATGCTGAAATTCTGGCCTCTGCCATCTTCTATGGCTATCTGCTGTACCGCATACAACTTTTTCCTTCAGCTGCTTTGAAGTTGACTTCCTTTTAGTACAATCCCTCATTTCGTGATCCCATTACCCTGGTAACAGCAACCAGGGATCGGGGAGGGCTCCGCTGTTGCCTCTTCCCACAGAAGAGAGACCCAATTCCCTTTCCCGAATTCTAAGGCTTCTCCCAATGCATCTATCTATCACCTTATTGCATCCAAGCCTTTGGTGAGTATATCCCCTTAGAGAAGGCTAAACAATACTAAGGTGCTTCACCCAGGGGCCCTCACCTTCTGTAGCATGCAGCCTGTCCCTTCCAGAAGTCTCCCAGCTCTCCCCTGTTCCTTTTAAGAGGTACTAGGTGCAAAAAGTTTAGTTTTCCCCACTGCATTTGGTCACTGTTCTCCATTTGCAACATCCAAACAAGCACGTCGCAGAAGTTGCCAGCCACACGAGAGACAAGGACCTCCTAGCTTTTGCTTGCGTGAAGCAGAGACAGTTGAAGAACTAGAGACCGGGAAAAGAGGGAGGATTCTGTCAACAGGCTGAGAAACAACAGTAATGAGACACTCTGCTGTCTTGGGCACGCTCCTAACTTCCCAATTCTGATTAGATTCTCTGCCTGCTCTGTCATGTCCATCTGTACCAGTGCCTGGCGATAACTTAGCAGATAAGGCATTTTCCATCATCTGTTGACTGTGATGGCAGGCACCGGATTCCTCAATTGGCCCATCTCTAATACTGTTCCACAAATTACTTGCTGGCGATTTGGACCCACCATTAAATCTAAGTTAACTTTAATATCGTTTACTTTGTTTTTCCTTTGGAAAGAAACAGAAGTTGCTGTGTTTTTTTTTAATTGACAATAGTAGCTGCGTGCTGGGTTAGTTTCCTGTTCCAGCTCCCCAAAGAAAGTATGTTTAACCAGGATTACAAAATCATTACCTTTGGGTAGATACTTTTTTCCAGCCGTGGGTAAAGGACTAAGAGATGCTGGTTCAGACAGCGCTCTATCTGTGCAACATAATCCCTCCGGGCTTGCTGCAGCAGGCTGAGCTTGGACAGACAGACCTGCGTCTTGGCGCACTTCTTCCTTTTCTCCCACGGAGCCGTGGACGAAGATTTCGGTGTGCTGTTTTGAAGGGTAATTAAGACAGGCCGCTTTCTACCATACACAATCATGTTATCAGATGAAGGAGGAAAGCCGTCTCTGAAGTCATCTAGACCTTTTTTCAGGAATATCCATCGCCGACCATTAAGGGAATCCGATAACCTCGGTCTGCTTCCTCGAAAATCCTTATAAGACATTTTCTCCCTTCTGTAAGCAAATTAAATGAAGTGGAGCTTAAAGGCTGTATTCTAATTATCAAGACTGGAGTACATTTAGAGTACGGGTGGGTATTCAACTCCAAGCATGTTTACCCCCACGGGCCAGCAGTTTGCTGCTACTCAGCTTTTGAGAAAAGCTTATAAACACTGACTTAGTCTGCATGAAGGGCCCCCACCAAAACCCAGCATTTCCAGCTCACAGAAAATCCTGGCATTCCAAAAGTTTGTTTTTAAATAATAAAATGATAATGCTGTAGAGCTTCTGTTTCAAGACATTTATTTTATACATATATATTGCTTCAATGACATAAAGATACTTTAAGGCTTAGTTTTGACTGCTCCGACCACTACAATGTAAATTATATTATACCATGTGTACAGTCAGAATCACAGTCAAAATGAGGTTTTGATAAAACCGTCAGATCCAGACAGAATCCAGGTCAGCACTTTGGCAGCAAACTCTTCCCTCCACCATTTCTAGTTACCTGCGCATTCAAGACCACCAACATTCCTCGCAAATGCCTCATTTCAGTTGACCACAACTTTTCCAGCTTTCAGCCACTCCGCATTTCATTTGCGGCCTACCAAAGTAGTTTCACGCTTCGAGCAAAATAGCTTTGGCAGTTTCAGAGAATGACTTAAGAGTTGGTAACTGAACCAAGCTTTATTTTCGAGCGCTTGCAGGTACAGTGCCCGACCTGCAGTTTCCAAGGTGGTTCAGGTTGTTGCAGGGGACACCGGTAGGAGGGTGGCCGTGGCAGCCTGGAGCAGGCAAACTGGAGTAAGGGACCCTCTGACTGTTAGCTGAAAAGGTCAGAGGCTGAATTAACTCCCAGGCAGCAGCGAGGAACTGCGCCAGCACCGTAAGAGAGTGATTTACAGATATGAAACTCATTTAAATGCTCTTTGATCCGTAGGGGTTACGTGCGGGACAAGAAAGCAGTGACTTAGTACTTAGTGTCTTCACCAGAACAACGTTGTCTATGCTACGGGAAGGTAAAGACTCTGCTACAAAGCTAATGGCAAAAACCAACACGGGCATCACTAAAGCCCAGCCATCCTGCATTTTGCACATACCAGGTATTGATGGAGAAACGTGCGTGTTGACCTTACTTTACTTTTACTATTTCATGCCCAATATATTCTCACCCTCGTTTTCTCTATCACTTTCTCTTTGGATCCTAGCAGGGCATTTCTTCTTTCTGCCAAATCGTTCAGCAGCTGGGAAGACTGCCTGTTTACGGTAAATGCTGAGATGCTGCTACAGAGCCGTCCATGCACAAGCCACTTTAGATTCCTCTCTAGTGATACTAAGCCAGATCCAGAGATTTTCAGCTACGCAGCACAGGTGGGTAGTTCTTCACAGATGCTCCAGGTCCAAGTGCTAAGCAAAGCCTACAAATCCTGCGGCAGAAAATACCTCCGTAGCCACCTCCGTAGGAGCAGCCAGGCCTAGGACAGGCAGCGCAGGCATTGCCTTCTCCTCTGTGGGCATTCGTGTCAAAGCAGCACTGCCCTAGAAACTGAGGAGCCATCCGGTCAAGGCTTTATCTGTCCACATAAAACATGAGCTAATACTCAGTCCTAGTGACCACTGCACCCCTGACAATACCTTGGCGTTCGCTGTGTCTCCTGACGGATGCATAGGTTCTGGATACACAGCACAAGTTCTTCGGTCCCTTGGTGAACTCTACGGCTCCTTGTCTACAAGACTTCTAAATCCCCACTCTTCTCATCTTCTAAATGATTTTACAGTCACAAATACCACTTACTTACACTTCCACTTCTTAATATCCCCCCCCCAGAGCCTGGAGCAGCTGCCTGACTTGAGACACAGAAACTCAAAGACAAAAAGTATTCTCCTGCTTCGGCCCAGCCTGTTCCGATGTGCTGTTCCTCACTCTCACCTTGCTCTCATATCCACAGAATTCACTTATACCTAGATTTCATGGTTTAAGCTGTACGTGGTACCACCAGGTCAGACTGCTCAGCATGCTTGCACGGTAAGCTTCTTTTTGGCTTAAACGATCTAGCGGCAACCAACAGATAGTTTAAATTGCTGCTTTCGGTGCTTTAGCAATACTTGCTTGCTAAAGCATAACAAAAATGAATAGCTTAAGACATTTGCTTTAGAGATGATCAGTGTACTTGCTATGTCAAATATTGCAATACCACTACTTGCAATATCACACATTTTATACGGAGTTACTCAGGACTTACTTAATCCAGAGGCAAAATATGTTTGAAGAAGGTATTATTAAGAACTGTAAAGAGATAAGTACATACCTGATATTTTAGAGCTCTGACAGTGAAGATACCATAGGGGAAAAATAACATCTTATTCTGCCTTAACTGATGTACAGAAAGTTACCTCCATGGCAAGAAAATTTCCAGAAAATCTGAAAGATGTGCAAGAAAATCTGCAGAAGCTAACACTTCAGCAGCGTTTCTTCAGACAAGGAAGGCACTAGTTTTAAGTCCCTGCTGGCAAAAGACACTAGGCATGTTTGCAGCTGGTTGCTGTGGAAACCAGATTCACAGCTCGCTGTGCCTAAAGCAAAGGCTTTCTCCACACAGAAACATGCAGACAGCTCCTGGAGAATGAGGAGTAAAATACTGGAATTCAAGGAGAATCTTATTTTGCCACAACATATATCCTTATCTTTTCAACACCCGCGCTTACTCGTGGCTGAACAACCAGTCTTTGCTGCTGCTGAAAGATGATGCAATACACTGTTCAATGTGCCTTTACGAAGCGTACATTGCTTTCCAAGAAAAACAGAAGCAGCAAACATGGGTCAGGTCTGGTGTTACCCCTTAACCTCTTGTGGTTTTGAAGGATGACACAGACTGGCAGATGAATTCCAAAGGCATGACTTGCGTCAACTAGAGTACGCTGGAGTGGCTGTCCTTAGCAGCTTGTGGAATAATTCTGCTAATTCCTCATCCAATTCTCATTGCACTGCCTAAGCATATGGGATAATTAACGTGCACGCTGGAAGCTGAAATGAAAAAGATGACATAGGTGGTATCCCAGCACCTGGAGACACTGGGTTGATATCCTTTCTGGCGTCAAAATACCCTGCCATGGTATTGCTTTCTTCCGTGCTGTCCTGGACAATAAGAAAACAGCGTTCAAATCAAACTTCAGGGCAGCTTTAGGGTGTGACTTAAGTCGTACTGAGGAAGAGCGACCGGTCCCTGGAGGAAAGGGAGTCATTTCAAGGCAGTCTGCTTTAAGGCGAGCTCTGATCTACACCTCAAATACCGAAGCACTAGCGCACTGAGGTGGAACATTGCGCTAGTCTCTGGCAGCACGGCAGGCAGCAGGGCTGTAACCCAGGGAAGGCAAAGCCTGAGTGTAACCGGAATAGCTTTTCCCCAAAGGCGCAAGGGTGAAGGGCATTGAAGGTTATAGGTCTACAAAGCCAGTCTGTGAGAAGGGGTGAACAGTTAACACTTAGATAATCAAGTGATCGGTTTGTTTGGCCTTGAGAAAACACACAGAAGGAGAGTAGGTAAACAAAGCTGAGACTGTTGGCACATTATGTGTATCTACACAGACACACAGAGTTAATTAGGTATTTACTGAATAGGTGAGAGAAACAAAGACTGTCTATTTTCAATAGTGAAATCCCAGCATCTCAGGTCCTAGTTAAATGAGTATTTCATAGACTTATATACAGCTATATATATGTAGCTAGATATACTTAAATGCTTCTCTTACCTACTCAGTTAATACTGGATTGTTTCATGCAGAGCAGGACAGTTACCCTGGAAAAGGCAGGACAACAGTTACCTTAAAATATACCAGAACCCCACGGCTCAGAGACTGGGGTCTCACTTCATTCGCCTGAACATGGCCATCTACTGCTCACAGACACGCTTCACAGAGCCAGCAGACACCTAACATGACCAGGAGAGGTCTGCGCCACCCTGCCCTGGCTGCTGGAAGCCAGGGGGGACACCCAGAGATACCTAAGCTTGTCTGTCAGTTAAGCCCCAATTTTCAGCTCCTGTCCTACCCCTCTTTTCTTTATTTAGGATGGGAAAATTCTGCTTTATGGGAAGTTTAGAGGTCTGAGAACAATGGCAGATGTAAGCCTTCCAAGGAGCAAAACCTCACCAGTAGCAGAGCTTGTAGCACCAAAGCATGCTCTCAGAAATGGCTTACAACCCGACCCAACAAAAACAGTGAGAACACATCCACAGTTGACTGAGGAGCATAAATCCTACAAGAGGTCTCTGCAGTTTTGGTTACTCAAAGCCAGGTTACTTCTGAGTTAGAATGAGAGGGTTTTTTTGACTGCAGCTTTCCAGGCCTGCAGCTCTGTTGTCCCTGCCAGGCCATCCAGCACAACCACCAACTAAGTTTGTGTCTGTGGGGTACCTTTCCTGCCACGAGCACAAGCCAGCCGCAGATTTCAGCTAGCCTGTCATAGGGACTCGCTCACACTAGTCTCCCGTAGAAGGCGGCATTTAAGGAAAGGTTGCACCAATTTTGGCTCATGTTCACAAAGAAAACTGATCAAGAAGGATTCACTGTAGAGTTGGGCAAAATTCTTGCTTTATTACTTGTGCTTTTCCTGACTGCATTCAGGAATAGTAATTCTGGATCATGACCCAGAAGAAGGATCAGAAGTGCACAGCCTGGTTTGTGGAAACAAGACCTCCAGCGCAGGTGGCCTTGCCAGGCAGATGTAGCAGCCTTACGTGGAAGGGTGGAACCTCCCGGCTGGTGCTGCCACTCCCGGGGAAGCTGTTCCAGATGTGCAAGGGAAGAGGACTTCCTCACGGACAGTTGGTATCGGCCTAGAAAACCCCTTGCTGTAGTGTAAAGCTTTCTGTCATCACTCAAGTGCAGTGAGGTCTGTCCAGGTACCTGATGGAAAACACAAAGGTCTGAAGGTGGATTTTTTAAAATTAGTTTTTAAATACAGCCAGGTTGTTGTCTTGACTCTTACTTTTCTCATCTACAGCTCAGATTTGCAGTGCTTGCACTGAAGACAGATCTATGGATTTCCAGGGACCAGCACATCAGAGCAGATGCCTAAAAACTCTGAAAAACAAATTGCTACAATATCTCTGTCAAGCTGAAACTAATAAGAGCAAGGTTGTACCTAAGCAAACCGCCCAGACATAACACCTGAAAGTATACATTTATTTAATGTGTGCTTCCCCACACAGGAACACAAGGTCACTTTCCTTTTTGCCATTTCTCTGTCTGTCCTTTGAAGTCCTTCATTCCTGCACCATGCAGAAATACAAGAAAATGCCTTGGAAACCTTGTTGTATCTTAATAGAAAAGACTAATAGGCCTACCTCCTTTCTTTGGTGAAAGAACACACCCCACCTCGTACACAGGGTGGCAACGCCGGTACAGATTTGCTCCGAGCGCAAGAACGATGTCAGCCTTTTCTAAAGGATGCTGCCTTTGCGCATCATTTGGCATGTTAATTATCAGCCCCACCCTTACTGGGAAGCTTGAAATATAGGGACCAGGAATCAAATGCTGTCACACTGAACTGACATCCGTCAACGGTCAAAGCAGTTTCCAGAGCACAGCACTGAGAGACAATGTCTTGCTCCTAACAGAACCGAGATATTTATTCCCTTTTTCTTCTGACAGCATGACCGCTGAAAGATTCTGGCAAAAATGCCTGAGCAATAAATCCGAAGAAGGGTTGAGTATTATAGAGGTAGGTAACAAGAATTCCTTTCACCCTTGTACAGCCAGAAAAGGCAAGCATGCAATACAACTTTAAAGGATTGTAAACTCAAGATTAAAAAAGCATTGCTTGGCTCCTCAGATCCTCCAGATCCTTATAATTGTTAGGACACCCGTAAGTGCATCAAAACCTTGGAACATCGTAGACCTCCAAACCCAGATTGACAAATGAGATCCAGAAACAAGACAGTTCTAGACAGTAAGATCTTGTTTTAATTAAGCACCTGTAGAGCCTGAATACACTGGGTTCAAATCTTTCAATTGTTGAATCTCAAACGCATCTCAAAACCTGAGAACTAAGTGTAACGGTAAATGTGAGCTCGTTTCTCATCCTGACCGTGAATTACAACATGCGCTTTTACTACCCCTCGTTCTAACAAGTCACACTAACTTGCATTATGTTTTTAGGTTAGATGGAATTAGACACTGGATTCTTTTCCTACTGAAGTGTTACCACTCTTGTCAGCAGCAGCCAGACCAGAAGGCAGATTTGTAATCAAGTATATAGTCTCGGTAAATAGGGAGTGCAATCCGAAGAGACACACTAAAGAGATTTCCATGAGGCACAAGACACCTGGGGAATTCCCTTATCCATCGAGCTGATAGCAGAGCTCAGGAATAATATGCAGCACAAGTTTAAGACAGCTGTCACTCCTGGTCACGAATAGCTTTTTTTTAAAGAAAAAAAAATTACAAATCCATCTCCAGTGTTGGTCTGCACAGCTAGCTTGCCACTTACAGTCAAGAGTCTGTGGCTTTTACCACTCACAGTGCTTCTCACTCCAAGCAAACCCCGAAAAGGGGCAGCTCTCGTTTCATTGGGAGGGCTGGGGGATGCTTACTGTGGCTCCCCTGTGCTCTCACCATCCCGCTAATGTTGCTTGAGCTGATTTCTCAGCCTTTTCAACAGAGCAAGTCCATATTCAATGGCTTCCTCATAGAAAAGGCTGTTAGTTTGCATTGCTCCTGTGTAAAATGGTTTTTATATCTGGTGAGCATTTCTAATCTCCAGAAAGCATGTACGGAAAAATGTTTTCCCACATTTTGCAGCAAGCTTTGATACCCTGGGCCTGCAATGGAACAAAACCCAAAGAGGCTTTTTTTTTTGTTTGTTTTACTCTTTCAGCAGTTAATGAATCTAAATTAATGTCACAGATCCAAGACTGAATAAAACTGCGGAAGGCATTACCAGACACAGCACTCGGGATGGAGGCTTGGCAAGCTTTTCCAACCCTTGCTGCAACGCTGAACGTACTTTCTTTACACCTCTCACAGTTGTATCACACAACAGGCTCGAGAGGTGTGGAAAACCACTGAAAACAGAAAGGATTTGCAATTGCTTGACTACAAGTTAGGAACCTGTTACTTTAGCACTATTTACACCACCATCGGCTAGTTTTTGTAAATCAAAGACTCAAAAATCAGCTATCAAGTATAGTCTGAAGAGGAGGAGGAGGAGGTAGAGTTGTTTCCCACTTCCACTCTGTAATCCTCAGGAGACATTAAAAGGTATTTGTTCAAAGACATTACTTTTGGGGCATTTAAGCAACCTTTAGGAAACCAGTTTGTCATTTCAAACAAGTCTTTGCTATTTGGTTACTACTCAGGACTGGTTTTGACCTTTAAAAACTGATTTGCAAAAACCTTACTCCCTTCAGATGATTCAATACAGCGATCCATTTGTGCTGCAAACAGAGGAATGCCACTGCATGCCAAGCTAAGACTGAAAATCCTCTAGTGCCACGTGGATTGCTGTACATCAGCCGGATCACCCGGAATTGTTGTTCTCCCAGTAGAGCTGCAAAGGACTGACCATGTTTCAAGGCCATTACTCTAACATCACCCTGCTTTGCTGAACAACAAGACACAGTTACTGTGTTTCAGTTTGAAAGTGATTTACCAGTCTAACAGAATCAAGAAATAAATACTTGTGCTGGGCTTTGAGACTTGCTTTTTTTTTCAAGGGAAAGAGCTGACCCTGTTCTCCATTACAAAAAGACAAAAATTAAGTCCAGGAAGACAAATCCCCTGTGAGAACTGAAGGCCAGGAACTTACATAGAATTTCAATGAGACATAAACCATCAAATAGACCCTATGAATTCAAGTAAAACCTCCCAGACCTTCTAAGAACTCAAACTCTAGAGCTTTTTATGGCATAGAAGAAGATGGGGGCTGACTGCCACAAGGAAAGCTGCGTTTTTCCTCAGTCCAGCCTAGAAGTTCATTACCCAAACCTGCGTAAGGACTCTCAGGCTCTGCTTGCTGCAAGGGGAACTGCACAGCTTAAGGGCTTGTCTGAAGCGGAAAGGCCTGAACAAGCATTCGTTACAGGGAACCACTGCCCCAGGTAACCTGGTGCAGCTAAGAGAAAGCTTGGTCTGGGCAAAACAGACCCAACAGCTGCTCCTCTCTAAGTTCCCAGCCTATCATCACAGCTGGTTTTACTCCATCCATGAACACAGCTACCCCACATGCTCCTTAACTCATTAAAGGAATTAGTACTAAGTAATCTGCAGAGAAACATCTTAGTGCCTTAGCAATGACCTAGGTAAAATCTTCCTTTCTTTGTTTTAGTATCTAACAGAATCTGATTTTGTGCTTTACCATAAGAACAGTAAACACTGCTTGAAGTTGAATGTTTTTGTGCTTTTTCTTTTTTCCTTAGTGTACATTTAACCCACTCATCATCTATACACAGAAAGAAAAACTGTTGAAAAAAACTCTTTGGAAAAAATTTTTACAATAGCCTTTTAAATTATTTTTCCATATTTAAATGAGAGTTTAAAAAAAAGAAAGAAAACCCAAGCTTGTTCTCTATAACCCAAACAACAACTACACTCATGTTTACAAGCTTTGTATAAAATATTTCTTAAAAAATAGTTTTTCACCTCATATTAAACATAAAACACAGAAAACTTCAGCTGATAACCTTCAAAAAGAAAAGCTAAAAGTAAACACATATACAGTTCAAAATAATCCAAAACAAAGAAAACAATTGAATTTCTTACCCTCTAGTACTATTAAGTGTTGCTTTCAGAAGAATTACTGTTGCTTTTCAGAAGAATTAATTCGGCAATCTTACTCACAAGAAATATATACTTTATTCTATAGCTTCCACTACAAAAAAAAAAACCTATAAACAAAAAACCCAAAAAACCAACCTTCTACTTTTTCCCTTACAAAACCACCTCATATCACTGACAATCCCCCCAGCACCCCCAAACAAGCAGCAGTAAGGCTTTACCCCCGAATTTAAGCATTCCTGGCTTGATTGGCTCGTGGAAATCAGCCCAATGAGTGTGCGGGAGGGAAAGGGCTTGGGTTATAAATGCTCACACGGGGAAGATTGCAGGATAATTGCTTGCTTTTTTTTTTTTTTTTAAGCAATTAAGAAAAGAGTAGAAAAGTTTATGTCTTTGTTTCAGTATAAACAAGCTTTTTAAGTTTATGCTTTATTTTGCTTATCTAAGAGTCAAGATAAGTATATATAATGCAGTTTAAATGCTTTTTTCTATAGTGGAACAGCTAATAAACAATGCAATAACAATTCTTACAGCAATATAAGTTTTCTTTTTAGATAAGTACTGGAAGACTTTATAAAAACATATCCAGTTATTTTTAATCAAAGACATGATAAAATGTTTTTTCGTATGTGTTTCTTAATATGCAAAGCAGTTGAAGTGCAAATAATAACTTTTAAAGCAAGCTGTTTTATAACTATGGGAGATCTGTATATTAGCTTTCATGTAAAAAATCACAGGTTTCTTTAGCCCTATCCAGGAGTTATTGTTTTTGTAGAAACAAAAGCTATAATGCTGTTTCTATGTGGATATTCGGGGAAAAAAAAGCTTATTTTGTGAATGTTTCAGAAGTATGTGAGCAAAGACTGTTGATTACATGGTTGCTTCTCAGCTTTACTGAGAATGTTATATTCTAATAAGTCAGATAATTACTTTTGTGTTTAAGCAGGTTGGTATTAAGTTTAACTGTTTTTCTGATTAGTAGTTTAAATAAAAGCTGTGTAATTCTACTTTGTGTTAACAAAGATGTGATCCATGATGAGATGTGAGTTAAGGATGCTGAGATAAGGATTTACCTGTGAAAGTGGAGGCTCCATTGAATTATTAGGTCTGTTGAAGTCAATGCTATGCTGAAGTCTTTAATGGAACTAAGATGCCTGAAAGGGGAAGCTGAGCATGTCAAGATGCTAATTAAGAAGCTAATTCACTGTAGATGATGAATTGGTGAGTAAGGTAAGCATATAAACTATTGAAGTGCTTCTTCGGATAGTAGAAAGCTTGCTTTTCTCCTAGTGAGTTGCTAATGGCCCACATACGAGTTCTGCTCTTTTCTTTGCAGTCATTTTAGATTCAAAGTGAGGCAAAAAATGATTTCTTGGGAGCTGTACAAGCATGTAAGGGATGATGTACTCTATGCTCTAACTGGAGTAATTAAGGTGTAGCATAACCCGTTGTCCTGGCTTAGACTGTCCCTTTTGAACTCAACTCTCAAAGTGTTTGGGAAGAAGAGCAGGTGACAAAACAGATTATTTTCCCTTATTCTCTAGAGGATTAAACTCTTGAATTCCCAGGTTCTGGATGTTGCCAGTGAGGGACCACAGCAGTAGGCAGTCATGAGAAGGAAGGTACTCATGGAGGGCTGGTTGGCAACTTGATATTGAAGCTCCCACTGACTGTTACCTGTGGCAGCATCCAGCCCTTCAGGCTTCAGCTATCCTCTAGCAAGTGTCTGTGCTAGATGTAAGTGAAAATGTGTGAGTTCTCCTGTAAATAGACATGGAAAAGATTAAATTTTTGTTATGTGGTTTTTTGCACTAGGACTTTGAGAGTGAGTGACCAGAAGAGGTGTTAGACTACTACCATTACATGACTCCAGGGTCCCTGCCAGCAGCAAGCAAGCACACCTTTCCCCATCAGCTCTGCAAGGCTCTCTGACCAAATGCTGAGGCTGTACTTGATTTTCAGTGTTCAGGCTGTCCTGTTACCTGCAACATCAGTGGTGCCCAACAGCTGGAGTGTGTCTTGGCAGGCGCTGTGCATGGATGTGCTTCCTACACAGAAACCCAACTGTTTGAAGGGTTTCAGGAAAGGCAGAGCTAACCTGAACCAGTAGCCTCAGGTTGCCACTGGGAACCTGTTAGCAATTATGTGCTTAGGTGGTTACAGCTGGCTGTGATATTCTTAGTATCATAATGAAAAGCCTTGTAGTGAGGGAAGTCTTGGCTCACTTGAAATGAGAAGTAATAGTAATCGTTTTGGGGCCCTAACAATGCTGTATTTAAACCTTAATTTTACTTTGATACTCAATATCTGGCTGTATATAAGATTAATTACTGAAGTTATTAAGTAATAATTTATAAGGATATTATATGAAATAATAATGTAAGTCTTTGTTCTACAGTGTAAATAAGCATTTACTTAAAGGAATTATAATAAAATACAAAATTTACAAGCTAAGCTTTCTATGGCCTTTTTTTAAAGGTGAACTAATAAAAGGCACCGAAGCCAAAAATTTTTTTGTCCTAGTTGAAGCTTCACATTTAATGCTGACTGTTCCTAGACACTCATCGTTTGAGATGTATTGTGAAGTCATTGCTGGAAAAGAGGAGAGGGAGGGAGTATCACTTCTGAGGAGCCTTGGACACTGTCCTCCTGCACTGCTCAAGCCAGAATCTGTCCCCCTTCCCCTGCCACAGAAGGGCCTGAGGAAAGGAACCTGCAGCTGCCCCTCAGATGCTGAACAGCTGGGGAGGGAGGGAGGGTGAGAGCAAGTGTGAGCTATTGGTGTTCAACTGCTCTCTTGGTTAGAGCAAGGGTGGCCCATGGGTCATGGGTCAGGCAGATACAGAGGCAAAGGCAAGGTCTGGGGGGGGGTAAGCAGCACTTGGTAACACAAGTTATTTTAGCTTTGTTGCAAATTTAATCAGGTTTTCCTGGTGAGAAGGCAGGGTACTTGCTTCATCAGTCATGGATACAGAGGAAGGTATGCTTTTGAATTACCTATATTCTCTGGAAGAAGATACCGTCTCTGGGGTTTCTTTTTCCTAGGGACTTGTACTGCCAGGGAAGACAGTGCCTCTGCAGCCAGAAAGGTTCCAACTTCCTCCAACTAAAGTTTTTATAAGGAATTGTCCTGTTTCTCAGCAGTGCTACCTGTGAACATATTGAGATAATGTGAGCATGGACATTACCCCTTCAGCTGCATCAATTGCATGAGGAGTGTTGAACATGCTATTTGGTTTAGAAAAAAAGACACCCCCAAAGGCTGGGCTTTGAAAGCTACTGGGATTGAGCTGTGTTAGAACAGATAAGACATTAACAGGGCTTCATGTTTTGTAATTAAGTAGTTACTCTTTAGTCAAGGAACTTGTTACAGAATTGGAGCCCTGAGGCTCCATATCAAATCGTTGATACAGCGAATACGACCTGCCAATACCTAGCACAGGAGTTAATTTCTTTGGTTTG
The DNA here is from genome assembly GCF_047370975.1 of Nipponia nippon. Classification (NCBI taxonomy): domain Eukaryota; kingdom Metazoa; phylum Chordata; class Aves; order Pelecaniformes; family Threskiornithidae; genus Nipponia; species Nipponia nippon. The sequence goes on along the minus strand of NW_028262380.1, from coordinate 81,809,614 downwards.
ATCACCTTAGTGCAACAATGAAGTGAACAAGACAGATAAGGTACTTTTGAATGCAAACTCTAGGCAGGTAAAAGTCCTACTAAAGGCTTTGTTCATGAAGAGGTAAGGCTTTTTTAAGTTCTCTTATTAGTCTTGGGCTCACTTGAAGAGTTTGCTTTGTCTTAACGTCCTGAAGATCTACTCTGGGCTGCAAGAGCCTGGGTGCTCCAGGTAGAGCTCATGGTATGAGCACAAACCTACCCAGGCTGTGGCCATACCCGTTGCCCTGGGTTTAGCACTGGGTGTGGTGGATAGACTGTGCTTCAAGGTCCTCAGGCATGCTGCTCAGGGCTGTGTGAGTCAAAACACTGCACTCTTCTCAAGTGCTGGAGTGGGGAATCGGTGCTGGTGGTGGCTTTTTACCTTGCATGCTTAGGTCTTGGTAGCTTGTCAGTCGTGTGTGTTTGTGGCACCTGTCGTGAGCAATGAAACTGGTAAGGGTTAGATGCAGTTGCTCAGCAGTCTTGCTGCACTGCTGGCAACACTCCGTGGGAAAAAGTCACCTTTTAAACGCTAAATTAGGATATGTGATCCAGCCAGGGCGAGAGCTGGGTCACTGAGCTGCAGTGTTACAGTGCTAGGGAGGGGAGAGATCAATCAGAAAACTGCAGGGGAGGAAGGTGTGTTCACTCAATTTGACTCGTATTGTGTTAACTTTGAAAACAAAGTTTGTTTGTGTGTTTTTTTTAAAAGGCAAGCAGCTGCTGGTGTGGCTACCCGCCCCCGCTGAGGGCAGCAGGAACGCTGCGGGGAGGCCGCGCCTCCCGCCCAAGTTTGTCCCTCGGCGGCGCCGGTGGGGAGGGGGCGGGCCAAGATGGCGGCGCCCAGCTGGCGGCTCACGTGTCCCGCGGCGGCGCCGGGGCCGGGTTCGCCATGTCGGGCCGCCAGGGAAACAAGCTGCCCAGCAACCTGCCCCAGCTGCAGAACCTCATCAAGCGCGACCCGACCTCCTACACCGAAGAGGTAGGGAGCCCCCGAGCGGGTGCGGAGCGGCGGGGTTGCCTCGGGGTGGCGGCGAGGCGGCCGCGGAAGCGGCGCCGGGCCGTGGGCCCGGTTGTCCCGCTCAGCCGCCGCCCCTGTGTGTGCTCAGTTCCTCCAGCAGTACCACCACTACCAGTCCCATGTGGAGATCTTCACCTTCCAGCCGGACAAGCCCAGTAAGGAGCTGGCGGAGCTGGTGATGTTCCTGGCGCAGGTAAGCCGCCCCCCGAGCGCTCCGGCCCTGGCTCTCAGCCCTTCGGCCCTGGCCCTCAGCCCTCCGCCGGCCGAGGGTGGAGGCAGGCCCTGCTTCCTCTCCGTTTGCTGCCGTAGCCCTGACGGAGTTGCCACAAAACTGCGCGTTGAGCGAGATTTCGGCAGCGGCGTTGCCCGTTTCCAGAACGCAAGTTGTTCTCTTGAGCGCTCGGTACAAGTTTTCCAAAGGGCTTTTTAATTGCCCCATAGCTCTCGCACCTCGGCGTTGGCGATAACTTTTCATTGCGTATATTAAATTATCCTACGAACGATTCGCCTTCCCGGGGCGCAGGACTCTGGGTTTTCACGAGAGCTGTCCTTGGGGTCTGTCTCCTCGCAGGTTGCCCACTGCTACCCCGAGCACATGGCCAGCTTCCCCCAGCAGCTGAAGGACCTGCTCTCCTACCACCACACGGTCCTGGATGCCGACCTGCGCATGGTAAGACCCGCTCCGAAAGGCCTTTTGGGCAGGCCTGTGGTTAAAATACACCCTTTAGCTGTGAGGTTAGAGCTTACGGTTTGCTTTTTGATTTCTTTAATAAACATAGAAAGTGGGGCTACTATGATATTTTGGTTCTGATTCCCTGTTTCTCTTACAGACGTTCTGTAAGGCTTTGATCTTGTTAAGAAACAAGAATCTAATAAACCCAACGAGTTTGCTGGAGCTCTTCTTTCAGCTGCTGCGGTGTCACGATAAGCTTCTGCGCAAAGTAAGCCATGCTGACAAAAACCGGTCTCGGTTTCCAGTGGGTTTTGAGCAACTTGGCCAGAAGTAAGGCAGCGCTGGCAGGCAGCTCTGTTCCCTTCCTTGGTAACAAAGGACGAAGGTTGGAAATAGCTCTGCTTTTTCAGCAGTCGGTAGTGCCAGAGGCAAGGCTGGATCTCTAGGTTTGATGAGTAACGAAGCACGCTGCCGTAACGCCTTTACCACGCTATGGCGTGTCCTGCCTTTGGAACTGAGCAGCTCGGACGTGTCTGTGGATGAAAACCACGAACACGTTGCTGTCAGAGCAGGCCGTAACGAATTCTTTCTGAGAACTGGAGTAAAGCAAGTAAACCCAAACCAGCTGCTCGTTAAAGCTGTATTTCAGGTTTTCTGCTATAAAAGTGAAAATACTTGCTTTCTGCCACCAGAGTCACTGACCTGCCCATCAGAACGTGCCTGAATGAAGCAGGGGTGGGGTTTTTCTAAGCAATGCTTCGTGCTGTTCATTTTCCTGCCTTGCTGTAAATTAAGTATGCTTTTCAAAAACATAAAAATAAAGCATACGTGAGACTTGACGGTATAACTTCTTGTTGTTTTTCCAACTGTAGCTTAAAAGAGAAAATAATATTCTCGGCGACGATCGGTTTGGTCTCTCGTTTTAGTTCTTGGAGGCTTTGGGGGAATAGTAATGTCTCTGCGTTGTTCTCTGCGCGGCTCGCGTAGGTTACTCCCTACGATCTCTCCATTTACAGACTTTGTATACTCACATCGTGTCGGACATCAAGAATGTCAACGCTAAACACAAAAACAATAAAGTAAACACAGTAAGTACTTAGCTTTTAGTTATACTTCCATTGAACCTCTTCGTGTTGTGAAAAACTTCTAATAATAAATGTTTCCCAACTGTTTTCTTAGACGCTGCAGAACTTCATGTACACTATGTTGAGAGACAGCAATCCCACTGCTGCCAAGATATCTCTGGACGTGATGATTGAGCTTTACAGAAGGAATATTTGGTAGGTCTGGCAGGCTCGTACCGATTCCCCGTTCATCGTGCGGCAGCCATGCTGACATCACTCGTGGCAGGTCGTGCAAAATGCAAGGCGGGGGGCAGTGGCTCAAATATATTTATCTGAATTGTGTTCCAGTGGGGCTGTACTTGGTGGAATGGAATTGAGCTGGGAAGAAATACTGTCTTGTGCGAAGTCTGAGTTACTTAGGTCGAATATTTGATGTTTTAGTTGAAAATGTTATGTAAATTGTGTGTATCGCATTCAAAACCCAAGCTGTGTGCAGATGGTTTTTTTAGCTCTTGCACATAAAAGCTGCTAATATTAGCATACAGCTTGTGAGGTACAGTGGAAAGAGGAATTTTGTTTTCTTTCTTGTTTTCTTAAGTTTGTAAGTTCATTCTAAAGGCTAGTGGGTGCTTTGAGTTTTGGAGCTTTTTTATGAAGCTATAATATAGCTCCTATTTTTAGCAGATAGCAGCTTGAAAAATTGTTGCCGAGGTAAGTATTGAAAGGGGTAGAAGCACAGAGAGTAGTGGCAGTTGTTGCCTTGTACCTAATATGTTGCTGAATCTTTATGTGGTGTTCCCAAATGCCAGAGCAGATGTTACCCGATAGTAAGTTGCGTGAGAAGATGGTAGTCTCTTTGCTACCTCTTGATTTTTGACTGTAAAAACATGTGAAAGACTTGTAATCCCTTCAGTTTGTAACTGCTGGGGAGCAGTGTGCCTGCTGCCGCGTATGTATCTGCAAAATAGGTTAGTGGCAGAGCGCTACCGGTGTGGTTCTGGCATTTCTTACCCGGGAGAAGGTCTCAGCAATATCTGAATCAGTTAAGCTGGGGTGTGAATGGCAATGTTGCTTTTTCAATGTATTGCAGAGAAACCGCAGCTGGCAGAGAGGACGTGGTGCTGGGGCGTGTTTGGGCGTAAGAGTTCCCATGTGTAGCATTCAAGGAAATGTTGTCTGTTCCATGGCACGAATAAAAAAAATGCACAGCAGCTTTAAGATTTTTTTTTTGTGTGTAGTAGTGGGTTGAGAACTATTTTCCCTAAAAAACAGGGACTGCTGAAAAAAATGTTACCGAAAGGAAAAGACTTCTGCGGTTTTAAAAAGTAGGTTTGTAATGACATAAGACTTGACATAAAATGAAATTAATTTCTGCAGCCTTACTTCTTTTAAACCCTTATTTTTGGAATGTACTTGATCTCAAAACTATGCAGCTGCTTTTCAAATACTAGTTAGAATTCTGCATGGATTTTTTTTTTACCAAGCAGGGGGTTTATTTTTTTACCAATGCAAAAAAAGGGTAATCTGTCTGCCATTACTGGAGCTTATTCTTTCTATCCCTTCAGTCACAGTGTGAGCTAGATGGAGTGCAAGTGGGTCTGTTGAGTTAGATGAAGCTACTGCTATGTTAGAAGAACAAAAGAAAATGACAGAAGCTGAACTTCTTTGCAAATCTACTTGGAGCATCGACAGACTTGACCCTAATGAAGCTTCCTGCTTGTTAGGAGTCAGATTTCATGAGACTGCTTAATTTTCTGAGAATAACTTGAAAGTGCCAAACTTAAAGGTAATGTGTTCTTTTATTCCAGGAACGATGCCAAAACAGTAAATGTCATCACAACTGCCTGCTTTTCCAAAGTGACAAAGGTGAGAACAGAAATCGGTTGATGAAACCGCACGTTACCTAAGCTACCTTTTCCCTGTGGATGCAACTTTTTATGTTGTAATTGCTAACAAGCTTCATGGATGATTTGTCTTCTGCTTGTTTTATTTTCAAAATACCACTCGTGTTGTGGGAGGAGGCAGCGTTTGGTTCTTACGGAGCAGCAGAATTGGAAGCTTATCTTCTTATAAGCGCAGGCTGGCGTGGGGAGGGTGTGTGTACTTTCCGCTGCCACTCAGGAGAGACTGTTGGAATATCACCTCCTTATAATCGGCGCCGTAAGGCTTTAATGTGTTAAATGTGAAGAGAGCTGCTATCCTGCCTGGGGCTCGAGTGAATCTTAGACCTGCTGTCATCTGTGTCACTTCTGCAGCGCTGGAGGTTCTAAAAACTTGTATTATGGTTTGAGATAAGTTCTTACATTATGAAGGTCCAAGAGCTGTTCCATTCAATGAAAACCAAAACTAACAAACCCATATAAACTAACAGAAGTTTGGACTTCTGAGCAGTGTCTCGGGTATCAGCTGTGCAGGAGTTCCTGATAACGTTGGCACGGAGCAATTAGATTGAAAATGCTTTGCAGAATGCTAGGAAGAGAATTTGCATCTTTAAACCTGCTCTAGGCATTGTGGAAGCCCAGCTGCTCTTTGACTCTTTGTGCCTCTGATTGTTGAGAAGGGGCAGCAAAAACTGACTGTCTGTAAAACGCCTGCGTCTTTCAGTCTGTGATTTGTTTTGCTTTCTGTTCATATCCATGCCTATAAAAAATGGGAAGAGTCTTCATAAAACCTAAGATGCGGATGTAGGGCTGTTGTAAATACTCTTGTCAGTTTGTCCTATCCTACGTAATTTGCTTTTCAGGTATTAGTTGCTAGTTTGAAGTTCTTTCTTGGGAGAGATGAAGATGAGAAACAAGACAGTGACTCAGAATCTGAGGTGGGTGGTTTTATTAAATCTCCTCCTCCCCGTTCATCAAACTCTAACAGGTCTGTCGTGCTAGTGACCCTGGCTCTGCTAGTCTGTCTGCTTCTGTGTTAACTTACTTTCCCATCGTGTTTCCTCCAGATCTTTCTATGCTTAACAAAAAAGTTCAATGTTTTTGAGAGCTGGCCCCAACCGACAGCAGGATACTTTTGCTGTCTGTCTGAAGACTAACGCTAAGAGCTCCTTTGCTTTCCTCTCCTCCTTGTGAAGGAAGCTATTCACTTTGAAGACCTAAGCAGGGGCTGGTCAGTCTGGGTCATGAAAACAGGAATTGCTAGTTGTGTAATATAGAGTTGTGGGAAGAGGCTTTCACCCTGGTGTATGGGAAGCTGGTTTGGGGTTTTAGTTGTCTGTTTTGTCTTCAGTTTTCCCTTTCGTGCTCCACTTCCCATTTATTTACAAACAAACTTAATTCAGGTACCTTGAGAAGGCTGATAACCTAACGGGATTTTGGTCTAGAACCTCCTATCATTATATCATTATTTGTCTAGGACTGAACAATACTCTCTGATTCACCAGCCTTAAAATCTACTGTGGTGATGTGCTGTTAAGTGTTTGTGGTCTGTCTTGCATGTAGGTATGTGGCTAGTTTTACGGAATCAGGATTTAAAATGCTAGTATTTCTGTATGATGAAATTTAGGAGGAGGGAGAGTTTTCAAATATAACACATGATCCTGAAAAATATTGATATTTTTTGTTTCTCTGGTTCCCATTCGTGGGAATCGCCTGATGTCACCTGAGTCTTGTTTTCCTTGAAAATTCTTTCTCAAGGACGATGCTCCCACAGCCAGAGATCTGATGATGCGGTACGCAACTAACAAGAAAACCACCAAGCGCAAGAAGAAACTGGAAAAAGCGATGAAGGTCCTCAAGGTGAGGAGAGTGGCGTCTGACTTGCCAGCATTTTAGCTTAATCCTTCAAGTGCAGAAATCTTGCCGTTGCCCCTCGTGACTTAGCTACCTTTTGTCATCTTTTCTAGGCAAAGGTCCTCAAGTGTTCTAGCATCTGTGGGCCAGGCATGTGCCACGTTGCCTGGAAGAGAGCTGTTTTCAAGCAGACTTAGAGTCCGAGTCTAGGATTAGTTCTGCTCTGGGTACCCTTTGTGTGGTCCCCTACTTTAAAGTATGTGGTGTGTTGATAAGTAACTGCTTAATGCAGCTCCTCCCGCTTCTTAGGTCAGGTGGCAAAAGATGCTATGCAGCTGAAGACAGTGATAGTTTGTGTTAAAGTGTCTCTTTTAGAAGAGAAGACTGGTAAACAGCAGCCTGAAACTGAAGCACTTGGAGCTTTTTCATGGAAAGAAAAAAAAGTCTCTTATTCTTTTTGCCATGCAGAAACAGAAGAAGAAGAGCAAGCCAGAGGTGTTCAACTTTTCTGCTATTCACTTGATTCATGATCCCCAAGGTAAGCATGCATTGTGTTTTGTCCTTTTTCAAGTGATGCGTTTATGCCAGACACTGAGGCTTAGACACAACTCTGCAAGGAGAACGGAAGTGGCAAGTCGGTAGAAACGTGACAATGTGATACTTGTAGTGTGCTTTATCCTGGAGTTTCACAGCACTTTGAAAAGGTGAGATCAGTCCTGTTGTGCTGCTTGTAGTGGAACACTTGTAGGTAGTCAGACAAGAAAGGAGTGATATTAAATCATCTGCTTCAGGTTGCTACAGATGAGGATGTGGCTCTCTGCCTCTTTCCGGTATGTGTTAAGGCCATAATTTGTGTGAAGGGGGAGTAGTTAATCTACTATAGCTTCTTTGGCTTACCCCCTTCAAAAATGTGTTTCTGTTACTAGTCTGATGTTTGTTTCATACTGCTTGACTTGGTCTTAGTCTGATCTAGTGAACCTCTGGGGACTTTGTTTTTCAGACGAACCCAACGTGTATTTAAAAAAATCTAGCTTTAAATACTGACCCTGTGCTTATGGTGTTGTGCAACTTGTGCTAGTTTTCCTCTCTGCTGAACCTGTGTGTAGCTTTAGACCTTCTAGGCATGTGAGAAGAAAAATAACCCATTGGGAGAAGTGCTCTGGCCGCCTTTAATTTCTTCTCTGCAAGGGCACTGGGGCTTAAAAAAACCCAAACCAAACTGACTGCTTTTTTAACCTAATCCCAGCTGAATTCTGCGTTGTGCTCTTAAAGTCTACCACAAATGTGTTATTGCTCCTTCTAGACTTTGCAGAGAAACTGCTGAAGCAGCTGGAGAACTGTAAGGAACGATTTGAAGTGAAGATGATGCTCATGGACCTAATATCTAGGCTAGTTGGAATACACGAGGTACCTATTCTGATAATCTCATAATGGTCTGATGGGAGCTGGCCTGGCTTGGGTGGTGGCATGCTCTGGCTCTGTGCCTCTGCAACATGGGGTTTAATTTTGCTGTATGTTGGAAGGTGCAGATGTATGGTCAGGGAGTTGCTGGTGGGCCTTGTGGAATTGGTGCAGTGGCGTAAACTTGTGTGGTACTAAGCGACCTCTGCTAGAGAAAGCTGTTGGTCTGGAATAGCTGGGCTGTCTCTAACAAATAGAGCAGAATATATCCTTTTTAAGACCTGTGGGCTCCTGGGACGTTCTTCAAAGGAGAAAGGCTTTTCAAAGGAGTCCAGCAATTGCTCATGAAAAGCCCTCTCTAAGGTTCAGCCAAAGAGTGATCAAAATTACTGGAGCCTCATTCTGTTTTGGGAGGGAAGATTGTGTCCCTGAGGCAGAGGGAGGTGGCACATTGTAGGATCGTGCAGCAGAGTGCCCTAATTTGAATTCTGTGCAGTCCCACAAGAACCACTTCTTGTTTTCAGAGTGTGGGATTGAGCCTTGTGCTTCCTTTGTGCAAGTCATCTCCTCATCTCCACATATACCAAGCTCGAGACAGGAGAAGGTGTCACACAATACAATCCAAGGCATTTGGACAGCAAGCTGTAGAGAATCGTTGATTGTTTTACAGCATATCAGCCTAGGAAGGTGATCTCAAGTTGAAAGACAAGAAGCTAATCTGTTAAAATGTCTTTCTTGCAGCTTTTTCTTTTTAATTTCTACCCCTTTGTTCAGAGATTCCTACAGCCCCACCAGAGAGGTAAGTAGCTAATCGGTAGGTAACACTGCTGGTCCATCACGTCCCATCTTCGGTCAGCTCTTAAAAGTGGTGCTATAAATGAATAGGTCGCAGGAGCTTAGTAGGAAGTAGGAGTAGTCCAGAGGGCGTGGATGAAGGAATTAAAAGGCCCTGGCTGCCAGAAGTGCAAAACACTTTGGACTTTGATGGAACCTGTGTGCACTCGATGCTCCTTACCTGAGCGTTTGAGAAACTCCAGCAATGGAGTAAAATCCATCTGCAGAGTCCCCAGTTGCTTGCAAATCCTGACTGGTTGACCAAAGCGTGACTGCCCTTTGCTGCTTTGTGTTACTGTGTTTCACTCCAGTTCTAGAGCATTTCTTTTCATCTTAGCTGGTTATTAAGGCCCTGTGCTGCTGCTGGGGTGGAGACCACATGAGTTCCTAATGCTTGGTGGGAGAGCAGAAATGGTTGTCCCAAATAACTTGAGACTGAAACGGCTTGGAGACTTTGACTGAGCAGCTTGTTGAGTTAGCTCTTTGGGTGGATGCGTTTATTGGTCAGACTAAGCTGCAGCGATATGCTTCGACAACTTCTTCCCACCTTTCTTTTCTTCCAGAAGTGACAAAGATTCTTCTGTTTGCCGCACAAGCTTCGCATCAGCTAGTACCACCCGAGGTCAGTACTTCGCCTCTCTTTGGCGCTGTTAAAAATGGACAGCGGGCCAGCATGGAAATGTAACTGAGTGCATTCGTGGTGAGGGGGAAAAGGGAATCTGGTCAGACCCTTTGTCTTGAAAAGCTTATGGTAAATTTGGCTACTTCTGCAAGTTCCCAGGGATTGTTTTGTGTAAAGGGAAAAAACCCACCCGTGTCTGATGTCTTCCTTTCTGTAAGAGAATTTGTGTCTAGAAAATATTTGCAGGCTGTAGTGACAAGTCCTGAGCTCTACCTTGCTGTGGAAGGGGCTCTGTCTACTAACTAATAATATGTAATTGTGTTCACAATTTGACTAAATAAGCATTAAGTGTATTTAACCTTTTTTCTTACTTTCAGATTATCCAGTCAGTGTTAATGACCATTGCCAACAACTTTGTCACTGACAAGAATTCCGGGGAGGTCATGACCGTAGGGTGCGTACAGAATCTTACAAAAACTGTAAAACTCTCTGAACGTGGAAAAATATTTTTCTTTTTGAAACCACCTGCAACTTATTCCTGTTAGTCGTACTATGCTTTCAAGAACCTGCTTGAATAAAAACAAGTTAGGACAGTATCTCAGCATGAACTTCCCTAATTTTGGTAGGCAGTGTTTTAAATTGCCCAGAAGGATGGGTTTCTGTGCCTAGTGCTGTGACTTAACTTTTCTGGATTTCATGATGGTGCCTTTTTTTTTTGTTTTGCGGTGTTGTTTGGTCTTGTATTTTTCTTCCTTCCTGGATATTGTTATTTATACTTTGAGGGCAGATGTCTGTGAATGAATATATTTGTATATGCTCAGTGAGCGGTTAGCGTCATAGTTCAGGACTCTTAACTTTGATGTTTTGTGGATGAAATTTTGCTGCTGACAACAAATTGAAATGTTGCTGTTAGTGAAACTGGAATGTACGTTCTTTGACTAGACAAGACAAGTATTTGTGAAAGCTCTGGTTTAAGTGGAGTAGAGAATGACCAGCAAATGCAGGAGAGAGCTGAACTGTCCTTGAAGACGAAGCACTCGACAGGGGCAGACTATTGTGTGTAGGCAAGTTGTGAATATTTTGTGAGCTATTTCTTTTCCTCTTGGCATGGTTTTAATCCAGGTATCTAGCGTACTAAGTGTGTGCAGGAAGATGGTTTAAAAGGGAACTTGTGTGAGACCACGGGCTTCTGTTATGCTGTCCTCTTACCCTGCTCATGGTTGACTCTAGAACTGGTTTTGATTTTTCTTTTTTTTTCTTGGCCTGGTGATTGACTGCTTTTCCGGACTGCCTGGACCCAGGCTTCACTTGCAGAATCCTGAGGCCTAGGATCAAACTAAATAATAGCTGGAGAGTAGAGCATGAGCCAGAGATGGAGGGTTTTGGATAACCATGGCAGATAGAGCTCCTTGTGATGTTCTCCTCTGTTTAACTACATGTTGTATAAATGCTGTTTAAGGTTCAAGTTCCAGCTAATTCAGTCTATTACTGGGCCAGTGGCAGTCTCCCCAGCTGGGATGTTCAGAAAATAATTCACTTCCAATTTTTTAGAATCAATGCAATAAAGGAAATCACTGCGAGATGTCCGTTAGCCATGACCGAAGATCTGCTCCAAGACCTTGTTCAGTACAAGACTCATAAAAATAAAAGTAAGTGTATTACATGGATATGACTTCCAGGTCTTTTTTCTCCTGGATCATCTGGTCCTCCATTGTTATAGCCTTCATAACAGTGATGTCTTAATTGTTTTTATGTGGGCTGACAGGTAGAATTTTCATGTGTGTTGTGTTTCTCTGTGTTTTGAGTGTATATACATAGGAGACAAAATAGTCAAGGGTAGTTGTGGCAGGGGAAACAATTCACAGAACTGAAGAAGGGAAACTGCTTGCTAATAAAGATTTAGCCCTCAGGAAGAGCTGGATCCTGCACTGGAGAAATGAAAGGGAGCTGCAACTTCAGAAAAGGCATGAGTGCGCTGTAAATACTGATTATCTGAGTGGGCTTCAGTTTACTCGGAATTCTGCTTTTCGATACTTATTCTTAACTCTCTCTGTTTCTGGGTAGATGTGATGATGTCTGCAAGAACTCTGATACACCTTTTCCGTACTCTGAATCCAGAGATGCTGCAGAAGAAATTCAGGGTAAGTGTTTTTCTGAACATCGCGTTCACCATAAACACGGGCTTGTGCTCAAAAATGATGAGGAGAACTGGTCTCATACCCTCTTGAGAATGAGGTGGAGTCACGCCTGTGTTCTTCGCCTGCCTGCTCCCTTGCTGCATTGTGATGTGGCACGCTCTTATTTCAAGATGTCCTTAGTTCAAATTTATCCAACTCATTGACAGAAGGAGTGTGCTACGAAGCTTGACTATCTTCCTAGAGTTCCTTCAACTTTTCAATAATTCCAAATCTTTTCTTACTTCATCAGGCAGAATTTCTTTTCTACCCGCACCCTCCTCTCCCCCAGACTTTTTCATGGATTTGTGGGCATTGAAATAGCAGCCTGCTTAATATGTATTTCTTTAACTTACAGGGTAAGCCTACTGAGGCCTCGTTGGAAGCCAGGATTCATGAATATGGAGAACTGGATGCCAAAGATTATATTCCAGGAGCAGAAGTACTGGATGTTGAGACTGAAAAGGAGAAGGGAGGAACCCAAGAGGAAGGTTGGACTTTTTTTCTTTACCACTTCTATTTTGAGCATCATTGTCACTAAGACTTTATTGGACGTAAAACTTCGTGTTCGTACATTGTATTTGCTGCTGTCGCTTGCTGCATGGCTTGCGCATCTGTATTTATCCGTTAAGGAGCACTGGTACTATCCTTGAGTGAGTGCAATTTATCCAGCGGAGTTTGTTACTGTGTTGCTTTGCATGAAAGCCACTGAGGGATGGAAAAACAGAGGGACAGACACTGTACAGCTACGAAACTTCATGTTCAGCTCTTGCTAAAGAAAAGTTTTTGTGTGTTATAAAACACAGAAATAGTAATTTGAAATAGTATTTGGCTTCTTTAATTCACTTCCTGTGTAAATGCTCCATGCAACCTGGAACCCCTACCTGAATCAGGAAAAAAAAGATGGGGAGGGACTTGAAAACCAAGCCAGAAGAGTTGGGCAAATGAAGCCAGAGGGCATTGGAGGTATTGCGGTGGAGGTGTACCGGAGGAATAAACACCCTGGTATGTCACGTTTCTTACGCATGTGAAGGCAGCGATTAGTATAACTATCTTCTTTGCTTCTGTTTCTGAAGCTGGTGACTTGAGCACATCAGTCAGTTGGAACAGCGATGAAGAGCAATGCATGTCCTGTAGAAAGTAACTTCGCTATAAATTGTATTGCTTCCCTCCTTGGTTTAGATGGCAGGGAGCGGGGAACGCGTTACTGAACAGTGTAATAAGGATTAGCATCTGTAAGCTACTGTGTTTCTTCCGAGCCTGTCCCAAATGCACTCTTAACATCTCTAAGTTCAGATGAGAGCTAAGCTTTGCAAAGCATAGCATTATGGTACAGCTTGCTGCGACACTGACGTGTCGCAAGCTGCTTTGGGTGTCATCTATGGTTGGCTTGGTTTTGAGTGAATGAGGTGTACTTAAATGCATTTCCTGTCAAGGCTCTGATCGCCTCTGATTGTGCCAGGTGTGTTGAAAGCTCATAACAAATAAATCTATTAAGGTGGCTGCAGCTCACAGTAATGACAAAATCCACCGCCTGTTGTAAGCAGTCTGTTGTAGGGGGGCGTGTGTGCTTTCAAAGCTTTCACGCTGCCGTATGCAGTTAACACGATAAAAATTGGTGTCCGTAACTGAATGTGCATGTGATGTGGGTGCGCTAAGAAATCCAAGCTGAGGTTTTTTTGACAGCTCTGAATCAGTTGCATGCCAGATGGAATTTGGTAGCTGAACTTGCCAGTGGGAAAGCCTGGGAGCTGCTGGTCTATTCAGCTGTGGATGTCTTTTAAAAGTCATTAACAAGTAGCGATCGGATGTGTGAATGTCTCTGTAATGTTTATGTAGTTCCAAGGCTGGGATGCGGAGACCCTACAGCTTGCCTGTGTGGTAAGCATGTCCCTGGGCATCAGTACAGTTAGCTGATAGGTAATTAATGGTGGTGAGAGCTTGCGATGCAATCGGAAATTATTTCAAACTCAAGCAGTTAAATTGAATCTGTATTATAACAATACTGTGCACTTCTTTCCCCGAGCAGATGGATGGGAAAGTGCTAGTCTGAGCGAGGAAGAAGATAACGAAGATGGAGAATGGATTGATGTCCATCACTCCTCAGACGAGGAGCATCAAGAAGTAGTGAGTTCCAAGTGTCTTCTACCCCAAGTACAAATAAGCATTGTTAATAGCAGGTCAGATGTTGTTGCTCTGTACCTTCACGTGCCTGCTCATAACTAACTATGTAGGGCTGCGGAGTAACTTGATCAGAATCGGTGAGGCTGGAGTTCTCTTGAGCACCTGTGCTGACACCGGCATGTTCTTAGCGTGAGGGGGAGAGACGGGGGAATTCTGTCCCAGTGCTAAATTCCTTCAAAGCTCTATTTACGGATGAGTGCTTTTATTCACTCTGAAACATGAAGGAGTGGAAGTACTTCTAATAATACCTGTTGAATATAAGACTATGAAGAATCCTAACAGCTGGTTATAGCATTTCCCAACAATATTGCCCCTACCTAGGTATTTGGGAGGCAAGGGTCATGGGTTATGGCACAAAAATGGTTTGCAAAGCTCCGGATGATTCTGCTTTTCCACTTTTTTCAAAAGGCAGAGAAGGTGAAAAGCATGCCCGTAGAGGAACGAAAAGCCAAAGCTGCAGCAGTCAGTACAAGCAGGCTGCTAACCCAAGAAGAGTTCCACAAAATACGCCTTGCCCAGCTCTCCAAAGAACTTAATGCTGCACCCGGCAAAGCTGCCAAGAGGAAATACATTGAAATAGATGACGAGGAGGAGGAGGGCAGGTAGGACATATGAAATATCGATGAGCGCTTTCTCTTCCCCACAACCTGGTCCTACAGCTTGTGATTGCAGAAGGGCGGAGAGCTCTGCTGTCGGTCAGTATCCCCTGGTGACAGGGGGCAAACAGCCACACAGCCCAGAACGGGTCCTGGCCCTGGGGGGTTGCTTTATACCTGGGAGAAAAGACATGAGGGGCCGATGGGAACTACGAGACTGTTCCGCTTGTTCAGACCACTAGGCGTGTTTTTTGTAGCAGTAGTTGCATGGTTATGTATCCAGAGTTTCTTAAACTTTGTGGTTAAAGCAGGACTTGAAAAACAGTAATGAGAGACTTTTCTAAGGGTTGTCCCAAGCACGAGGATTAGCCTGGGAGAAAGAACGAGAAGCGCTTCTGTGAAAGTTTATAGGAAGACAATGGTGTAAGAGATGGCGAGGGTCTGGAGGGCATTTTGTTTTTCTTGCCGGGTGAAGTTTTGTGTGTGATGGCCTATTGTTGCTTTTTTGCGTGCGTAGGGGAGAGTTGCTTTCGCTCAGAGATATAGAACATCTGCATAAGAAGCCTAAATCGGACAAGGAGACCAGATTGGCAACTGCGATGGTGAGGAGCTTGGCTGTTTCATGTCCTCTGCCTTTCTAGATTTGCGTGTCTGTTTTAGTCTCCTGCAGGATGAGGAGGAGGTGGTGGGGTTGTGTCTGTAAGATGGGTGTCCAGCTGCCATCTGTGTTTTGAGAAATGTTTTGTATAGTGCTTTGCTGTTGCATGTAGGCTGTAGCAGATAAAAACAGCCTCTTGCTGGTCACAGGTGACAAGGAAAATACACAGACACACCCAGTTTTCACTGTGACTTAATAGAGCCAGTGTGGAAGAAAGCACATAATGTACACAGGTAGTCATACTGAACCTGGATTTCTTGTTGCTGCCGTAGAATCTGTCACCTTAGCAGCTGATGTTAACCGTAGGGAAAGGAAAATGACCCCCTGTTCTTATGTTATGTTGTCTATTCTAGGCTGGAAAAACAGACAGAAAAGAATTTGTGAAAAAGAAAACAAGAATTAACCCATTTGCCAGCTCTTCCAACAAAGAAAAGAAAAAGAACAAGAACTTCATGATGATGAGATATAGCCATAGTGTCCGGACAAAAAATAAGCGGTCTTTCAGGGAAAAACAGGTAATATTTCATTTTGAAAATAGACGGAGCAGTCTGAGGAGTAAACTTAGAATGCAGGTGAAGTGCTGTCTATCCTGTGTCCGAAGTGGTTATTGTTCACTGTGATTGTTTAATAGCTGGAAAGGACTGTGGGCTAGGTGGCTTCCCTTGAATCCTACCCCAGAGGAGGTACATCAGAGATTGTGGGGGTGAAGAATGCTTTTTTTTCAGTCTCTACTCTTTAATATGCATTGAGGACCAAGCCCTGTTGCCAAGACATGTGTAGGTTAGGAAGGCAGTGACAGTGCAGTTAGTTTCCCTTTATAGAAATTAAAGATGATCCTGTTAGAACCCTGACTACCATCCTGTGATAAAAGAAATGTTTCTCTGATAGGGAGTTGTTGTCCTGAAAAACAAGCTTTTTGAGTGTTTCTTCACTCTCCGTATTCTTTCTTTGACTTTTCTCCTGTTGCTGTCTTTTTATGGACTTCTCTGTCCTGGCCTTGAGGTCACCTAATAGCTATAGGAATAACTAATAATAGTAATAACTTTGTTACCTATTTGAAATTCTTTAGAAAAATAAATAGCTTCAGTTTAGCCTGCTACAGTAGTTTCACAATGTGCTGCTCTCGGTGGTGAAGCCCCTCCCCTCTGCTGCTTCCTCAGCTCTAAGCCTGGCCATAGGGCTGATATTACATTATAATAATATAAAAAATACAGATAATATATGATAATATAATACATAATAATATAATATATATAACATTCAAGACAGCTCTTCCGAAAGGATATACAAGCTACAAACATCTGTTGGGCAGTCCGGTTCCTGTGTGTTCCTGCAGGCAGCTGTGCCAGGGGTAGCTGAAGGGAGATCTAAAGGGCAAGGCAGAAGCTTTGGGGGATGACTTTGCTCCTGAAAGCATTGGCCAGGAGCCCATACAGCTCCCCAGGGTGCCTGGGGTTAGACGAGCTGGCAAGAATGGAGTGTGGACAGGGAGCCCCCCTGCTCCTGTGATGCACCTCAGCTGGGGACCTTGCCTGAACTGGGGCAGCTGTTGCCAGAGAACTGGTGTAGGCATATTGCCTTGTCCTGTTGTGTTTCACCTGGGCAGGGTAGGTCTGTGCTAACAACAAAAATCTGCCTTAAAACCCTTCCATCTAACCTGGCAGATGGCCAGCCTAGGGTTTTACAGGGTGTTATGAAATTGAGCTCCTTTGCATGTTCCAAGAGAAACCTAGAGAATACTCCAGTTATGCAGGTGTTGTGTTCCTGTGTGGTGTTAATTTTGGTTTTCCTGCTAGGTTCTGTCTTGTGCTAGAGTGCATTCAGATGCTTCTTTTACAAACCCTCCTTTGTGAGTTATTTGCAGGATACTATCATTAGGATGATGCATAATCGTCTGCAGTTTGTTGCCTTAAGAGCAGCAAAACTGTAACTGTTTATAGACTCAGTAGAGAGAACATGCCTTAAGTGTTCCTGTTAAATAGGAAGCCTTGGAGTAATATCCTCTGTAGTCTTTTTATTAGCTGTCATTCTGCCTTGCCCTCAATAAGGCTGACCACATTCACTCAGCTCTCAAAACACAAAAAAAAAACCCTTGCAAATGAACAATCCAGGCACTCGTAGGAAACTGCTGTTTACAATGATTCTTATATTTGGCTCACTGACTCTAAAAAGCCATCCTGTGTGGTTTCATTTCTTATTCCCGATTAATGTTTCGAGTTTAAATGTAACAGCTAAACGGAGGAAGAATTCTTTCATACTTTTTTCACCAAAGTTAGGCCGCAGCATCGGTTGTGTTGACCGTGATTTGGAAATACTTGTTAGAAGTGGATTGAAGTACCGTAGTTGTAGGATACTGTGTTCTGCTGCTGCCTGTTACGTACAGTCCAGAGCGAAATCCCCTTACCAACTAAAACACGTCTGAAATAGACAACCAAGTCTCTTTAGAGTGATATGGCGCTTCTGAAAATTCTAGGATCCCTCCTTCCCCCCTTCAAAAGAGGCTTTGTAATACTCTTTCAAAAAAAAAAAGCTGTTTAATCCTACTCACCTCTCAGCTGGACCTTTTTTCGTGAACTCTTCTAGTTGAATATGAGTCAGTGGAATGGTTTATGTTACTCTAATATTTTTCTGTATATAGCATCTGCTAATGATGTACTGAAACATTTTTTGAAGCCCAACTCTTTCTTTAATTATGCTACTGAGTTTAGCTAAATAACCGCAGTGTTTCTGCCACTGTAGTTGTTAGCATTTGCCGGTTACGGCTCCCAGTTTTAGCTGATAAGCTATTAGTGTTTTTCTGAGGTTGAAGAAATTGAAGAGGGTTGTTGATGTGATAGCGGTGTTGTCTCCTTGCTTATTAATATTGTCCTTACCTGAATATTCCACTCTTGTTTCATATTTAGCTGGCTCTTCGAGATGCACTTCTGAAAAAGAGAAAACGGCTGCTGAAATAACGAACAGTAAAGGAGAGGAGTACTTAATCACCCTTGAAGAAATAGTCCTAGCGGTGCTCATTTCCACCCACCACTGCCCCAAAGGAAAGAAGGGACGGAAATGCCTTATGGATTTGCCTCTATTCTGTTCAGAATTACAAATCGAACACTTCTAAGCTGTTGGATGTTGCATCTATAGGACAGACAGAAGAGACCTTAATCCTTGCAGGATTTTGATTTTTTGGAAAGCGTTCTAGGGAAGAAAGCAGTTATCTTTATTGAATATATTTTACTTACAGCTGTTTATTTTATGTGTAAGTATTAAAAGATAGAACCTTATTGTAAAAATACTTTATTTGAATCAATTCATGAATAGGTAATAGGAAGGAAAGAATATTCTGGTTCAGTCTATAAAGTGTGTATGTAATGTCTGTGCCTGTCTTACGGAGATGATTTTACAGACTGAGTCAGCCTTTTTCTAAGTGGTTGTTTTTTACCTGTTTAATAATAATAAAATTCTTGTGCTACAGGTAAGTTCAGGTGAACAGTTAGGGGGAAGAACAGTTTCATTGTTGTTTAGGAAGAAAAGAATAAAATCAGTATATGGGAGATTGCTTTAATGTTGCCATTTAAATACAAAGGTAGCGTAACGTGTAGGAGAAGGAAGGAATCGTATTTTTCTATATCGGTGCATCTTGTGGTGGGACTTGCTGGTGTCCGATTGTTAAAGTATACATGAGAAGAACATGGATCTGTGGATTCTTTACATCAAAGGTTGAACTCTTGCTTCAGCCTTGACCTCTGCTGGGGACCATTAATGGGTTCTTTGTATGTTACCCAGCCACCTGTTTTAATGGAAACTTGAAGGAGTTAGTTATACCACCCTCTGTCACGTTCTGTTTGAAATGGATTTCCTTGCGGGGCAGAAGCAGGTACCACATGCACAGCATAATGGCAAAGCATGTGGTGGGGTGTTTTTTTCCTTTCTCCTTAGGAAACCAGGTTAATGTTTATATCCCACATGGGAATTGACTCAGCTATGTTTGCTTTGTTGAATACACAGTTGTATTCACTTTAATTCCTATTACTTGTCTTGTTTGTATAATTTTGGTTGTTGGTTTTGTTGTCATGTCTTCCTAAAGCAAAAAAAGCTTATAGAGGCTTCAGGGAGAGAGGAGAGAAGAAAGTAGAAACTTTGTACAACTTTGGATGTTATGTTCAAATTCAGTGCTCCTGCTGGGGTAAGGGCAGGGATTTGCTATGTGGGAATGACAGCAATGAGCTGGCCAGGTGGAGGATAGGTGGGAGCTGAAGAGGTGAATGGATGCAGAGGAGCCGTAGTGATATGGAGTGTGGAGCAGGGGCTGAAGAGTAAGGGGAGGAGATGGGCTTATATATGTGCTTATATAAAACCTCTTCACTGTTTCTTTTTTTGCCCTTTTATGTGGACGTGTCCAAAAATTAATGACTTGTGAGGCTTCAAAGGAGACAGTTTTTTGGTTGGCTTTGTGTTAAGGACTAGTGCCTAGTCTCCTCTCTTCCCTTCTCTCCCCCCCCCCCCCCCGTTTATAGCCTAGCAGTGGTGTTGAGGAAGCAGAGAGCTATGCCTGGTTGCTGTCAAGAGGAAAGGAGATTTCCTTACTGGTAAAAATGAGAATATTGGACTCCCTTTTCTAAACTATTTGCCCAAACATAGCAAAAATGTAACATATGTGTTAACCCCCAGCTTTTTGCCTCTTAATTTTGCGTTGTGTTTACGTTACTCTCCGTCCATGGTGTCCTACCTGTAGTCACTACTGGACAGCGCAGGTGGGGGGCCCCGAGGGGAGGCCGGCCGCTCGGCACCCCGGGGAGGGAGCAGGGCGGCCGCCCGCAGGGAGCGCGGCCCACTCGCTTTCTCTGAGGCGATGCGCCGGCCTTCCCGCCCGGCGGGCTGGAGGACGGCCGCTAGGCCGCGGGAGGAGGGCGGTCCCCGTCCGCAGCGCCCTGGGCCGCTGCCGCCATGTCCCGGCCCTTCCCCGTGGGCCGCCCCAGCGCGGCGGGGGCGGTCCCTACCGCTGCGGGGAGGCTGAGGGCCGGGCTGCCGGCCGGCGGCCGCGTCCAGCGCCATGGGCTGCCGGCTGCGGGTGCTACTGGTGCTGCTGTGCGGGGCGGTAGCGGCGGCCCCGGCTCCCCCCGCGGCGGCCCCGCTGCTGTGCAACGTCAGCCTGGACAGCCCCGCCGAGGAGCGGTGGCTGCCGGTGCTGCGGCACTTCGATCCCGCCTTCCTGCGCGCCGCCGTCGCACGGGTCATCGAGTGAGTGCGGGACGGGACGGGACGGGGCGGCTCGGGGGGTGTGAAATGGCCGCCGGCCCGTCAGACAGCCCTCCCGCCCCGCTCCAGCGGCCGGCGGGGCAGCCCCGGGCCCGCCGCCCCTCCCGCCGCCGTGCCGGGAGCGGGACCGGGCCGGGGCCCGCTTTTCCCAGCCCTCCTCGTCCCCCCGCAGACCCGCTGCTGCCGGGCCTGAAGGAGGAGGGCGACGCGATGCTGCGCGGCTGCCGAACTGCTCTGAACTCAAAAATTCGGGGTCTCTTTGAGCGTTAACGCGGTACTACCGCATTATGCACACGCTTAGGAACCTGTCAGGGGATGGACTAGGGAGATCCCTGGCAGGAATAAAAAAATTTTACAAGTAGAAAGCCTGTGCTGAATGTTTTGCTCGAGTTGTGCAGGCTGCTTTTGGGGATGTGCAGAAGGTGATGAGATTGGGCGAGGGATGGGATGCAGGGATGTCGGAGACAGGCGGTCGGTACCGGCTGGGACAGGCTGATGGGAGAAGCGGCAGGCTCCTCGAGTACCTGACTGCTGGGTGTAAGGTGCAAACCTTTTTGTCTCTCGTTCTCGGCTAATGCCTTGAGTGTGTTTTGCAGTGAAAGGGTACCAAAATGGGCCCATGAAGTTATCCGGCTGATAGCGGCAGAATTGGAGTTCTTCATGCCGCAACCCTTCGCGGGGGAAATTCTGGGACTGTGCAAAGCACTGGGAGTCAGTCTCGGAGATGGAGTCCTGCTTAACTTCGCCTATGAATCTACTGCGTAAGTGTCTGGTACTTACAGAATCTGGTAGAAATGGACGTAGAGGTTCCTTTTAGTTCGGCGTGGGAGAGCACACACAAAGGCAGGTGAAGACCCGTGGCAGATGATCTGCACTGTTCGTTCTCATACCGTATCGTGTGTTCAGCTGGAAGGTTTCGTTCCCGTTTGGCAGTTTGTACCCTGAATTGAACAAGAAACATAGAGCGTTTTTTTGTTAGTAACGGTAACATGTAGCTGTTACGTTTTTGCATATGTATATCTGTATAAAATAAGCTCTGCTAAAAAGGAAGTGCCATCTGTTCAAAGTATTTGGGTTCATTTATCTTCAAAGATCACGTAATGTACTCTTGTCATTTAAATTGTCGTATTAGACCGAAAAGGAAACGAGAAAAATAACATTGCAACTAATTATTTTAACCGTTCATCTGAGATAGACTTGCTTCCAAACAATTTTCTGGATGAATGTTCACAATGACTGTATAAAATAATTTTTTTGACTTGCACAATGCAAAATGGACGTAATATCTTTATGACAGCAAACAAAACCTCAGTGGAAAAAATACTCAGTTTCATTGTCCTTTTTTTGCCCTAGAAGGATGTGCAGGAGATGAATAAACACTTAGTCTTGCCTGTGAGGATCTTAAAAAAAAAAAAACAAACAACAAACCTCCATGTAGGTTTTAATAAAAAAACCAGGTGCATACAGCCACTTGTATGCATTTTGATTATTATTTTTCTTAAGGTGTGATACTGAAAGTGCTCTTTTTTTTAAAATAAGGATTAATATTGGATAAGAGAGTCATTTAAATGCTAGCTTTTGTAGTATTTCACAGAGGACGCTTACCATTTTTAGCCCTGGTAAGGCCCATGAAATTTTCAGTTCCTCAGCTTTAACGATACTAAATAAAAAACATCAAACAGGAAAAAACTACTTGTGAAATTTTTTACCTTTACAGTTTTGAAATACGGTCCTATGCATCATTGGAATGACAAACTCATTAACTCCAGAGAAAATAAATTTTGAATTCCCTGCTAATTCAATCTACTTCATAGAAAAGTTTGTTTCAATGAAACTGAAATTGTTATTGAGAAAGGAATTTCAGAGAAGGGGCTAGACTACTACTGAAATGGCCGACACTAGAACAACAACTGATGTTTTCAGTTTGGAAGGACTTTGTTTGAACTTATAATCTAGTTGTGATTAAATATATAAACGGGGTCCAAATTGAAATGAAATAATCTATAGTTGTCAAAATGAAATCCAGAAAGTTTCAGACTGATACTTTGTGGATGTTTTTAGATGTCAGCTCTTCATCTCAATTTAGAAAAGAAGTAAAATGAAATAATGACTTTTTTCCCAAAGTGGAAATGCTGCTTCCCACCTGCTCTGTAATATCCGTCCCGATGCGGACAGTAGTGCGGCTTTGGACTTTCTGAACCAGGTGGGACACGATAAGTTAAGTATTGTGCAGTTTTGTATGTTAGACTCTGTGGGGAAGGACTTTCCCATATGGATATCGTGCATAAGTCATATACGGTATTGTAGTGATGTGTAGGTATGCAGAGCTTCAGTCAAACTATTCTGTGTGTGTTGTCCATCCTCTCCCCCCCCCCCCCCCCCCGCCCAGTTTGAAATTAAAACCTGTAAGAAATTTTATCAAAAAGTATAGGATAAGATTGTTCTCTCAGCTTGGGAAGCATAAGTGTTAATGCAAACTGCTATCCGTATGCTTACATTAGTAAAATACTTTGCAGAAGATACACTCAGTTACTCCTCCTGAAACGCTGAGCTAGTTCAACTACAATATTGAAAGCATTGTCATAGCTTTTTCTTAAATGATTCTTTCTCCTTTTTGTTTCTGAAGGTTCTGTACTAGTATTGTCGCTCAGGATGACAAAGGAAACATTTACCATGGTCGGAACCTGGATTACGACTTTGTCGATATATTAAGCAAGATTACAATTGACGTGCAGTTTATAAAGAGTGGGCAGGTATGATCTGTGGCTGACGTGGCTGGGGGGCATTCCGTGAAGGAACGGGGTATGGTCGTACAGCTGCGTAGGCAGCGGGATTTAGTGTAGCAGTGTGGTTCTGTTGTGGTTTTTCTGTCCCCCCAGTGGGATGGGGGAGAGAATCGGGGGAAAAAAAGTAAAACCCATGGGTTGAGATAAAGACAGTTTAATAGGACAGCAGAGGAACAGAAGATAATAATAAAAATGATGTAAAAGAATATCAAAACAAGTGATGCACCATGCAGTTGCTCGCCACCCACTGGCCGATGCCCAGCCCGTCTCCGAGCAGCGATTGCTGCCTCCTGACCGACTCGCCCCAGTTCATATACTGGGCACGACGTTTTATGGTATGGAACAGCCCTTCGGCCAGTGTGGGCCAGCCGTCCTGGCTGTGCCCCCTCCCAGCTTCTTGTGCACCGGGCAGAGCATGGGAAGCTGAAAAGTCCTTGACTGGTGTAAGCACTGCTCAGCAGCAACTGAAACATCAGTCCGTTATCAACATTGTTCTCATCCTAAATCCAAAACACGGCGCTATACCAGCTACTAGGAAGAAAATTAACTCTGTCCCAGCTGAAACCAGGACAGGCTCCTGTCCCAAGTTTTCTGGATTATTAGAGCACCACAGTCCCTCTCTCTGGGAATGCGGGATGAATGCTGGTTTTCTTTGTTTTCTGGACATCCAGTTTGTGGTGATAAACTGGAACAAATAGAACTACATTATCTGGTATCTCAAGATCATTATTGGGAAGGAGATGTTAAAGAAGAAAAGAAATACTAGAGGATATAGGCAAGAGATCAGTTTTGGCATGGACTGATTCTAAGGCTTTCTTCTAAGGCCTTGTTAATTTTTGTGACCAACTTGTGTGTGTTAGATGAAAATTTCCAAAAATGAACTAGTTGCTAGTGCAGTCCTTGTTAGTGTGATTTTCTTAATATTCATTAGTCCGTTTTGCAAATGGGGAATTCTTTGTTTCTTCCTTGGGTACTTGCTAACTTGAGCAAAACTTTTGTGGCAGTTGGTGATCATTAACAAATTAAATGCAGTGAATTTTGGTCCTCAGAGTCTTTTTATAAATTTACTTTGCAAGTTTTACTGTAATTTAAGGAAGAGTGCTTGAGAGCAACCCAAGGTATGAAAGTCACAGGAAGAAGTAGAGGATCCAGCTTGCAGAATGTTGCCTATATTGTAAGTAGTGTTCTGTTGCAGAATGCTAAAATGCTGCATGTTTCCTGGTTTCAGATAGCGTATCAAGGCACCACGTTTCTTGGATATGTAGGCTTGTGGACCGGACAGAGTCCACACAAGTTCACGATCTCCGGTGACGAACGAGGTAAAATAAATGTGTCCTCCACACTTGACGTTACGTACGCTATTTCCATTGATTGTTGCCTGCTCTGGCCCTTCTCTCGCTTTCTCCCAGAGGGAAAAATACAATGAAGGTTGCCAGGAAGGAGCTGAAATGCAACGACTTCTCTGGCCCTCGGGGGGTAAAAGCACACATGCTGATAGTTATTGGCTGCTGCATAGGAGAAAGACCTTGTGTATCAGCACAGTGTTATCTGAGCTTGAAAAATGTGAAAGGAGACAGAGAACCTTGGGGAAAGCCTTAAGAGACAAAATAAGGTCGTCTGTTCAAGAGACACGATTGGAGATGGCAGAGTAGGGGTTGAGAGAAAAAGATGCAGTTGTGTATAGCAAATCAACAGCTGCTTTCCTAATTCTCTGTCCCCTCCTCTGTATTCCATGTTACTCGGTCCTTGTAAGGCAGCTTGAAAGAGAGGATGGCGAGAGAAGCGTAAGACCGAGAGATCTAAGGGAAAGGCAGCAGGGCTGGAGAGAATGCATGGAGATACTGGGAAGGTGGCTGTGGACAAGACTGGTAGTAGGGGAAAGTTGAGAGATGTCACTACTGAGAACTAAAACTTGACAACAGAAGGGCTTGTAACAGTCAGGAAGGCAGAGGAAGGGTCACCGCCTTTTCCATCAGCGCTTCGGTTTCACAGGTCTTGATAGCTATGTCCAACTCAGAGCTTGGGTTTGCCTCTTCTGTCCCTTCCCCTCTTTTTTTCTGTTCTTTTTAAGAAGTAGATGCTTTTTGCTGTTCTTGATTAGCTGTTTGTTAGAACTGGAAACAATGTAGTCCGAGTTGGAACCAACATCTAAAATAAATGTTTATTTTTCACTTGTGGTTGTGGTAATAATTTTTCTTTTAATCTTTTTTTTTTTCTTCTGTCTTTAGTTTTTGAAATTTTTTTTAGATGCTATGCAAACACTATTCACTGTATATGTTATATATATTCGTTATCTCTCTGAGTAGGGATTCTACTATGGAGCACATGTACCTTTTGATTCCTGTTTCCTTTGTTAATACTGCTTTGTTGCATTCACGAGATTCTTTCCACAGTGTACACTCATATTTTTGTAAGAGCCTGCTTCTGATGCTAGTGTAGTTATTTAATCCTTTCAAAACTGGATTGTCCTGTGCTGATAGCGAGAGATGCAAGCTGCTTTTAGTTCATACGAACAGCACCTTGGAAATAAAGTCTTAAGCGTATCGAGCCTTTGCAAAAGGCTTGATTTAGTAAATCTTGCGGACCCAAGTCCTGTGTCTGTGTACAGGCACAATTTGGGGACGAAACCGGTGCTGTCCTGTTCTCCCTGCTGTTTCTCAGCAGTGTGCTTAAGATAAGGATCATCTGAGACAACGGTAAGGTGGTTGAGTCCGTGCACAAACCCATTCTGTTCTCCCGATTCTGATAGGGAAATCAAGTCCCGCAAACTTCTGTGCGTGATGGGCCCCTCTTGTCCGTCAGGAGCTGATGTGCCGTCATCCACCTGCGCACCTCGACTTCAGTCCCTTTTTAACTACAGACAGTAGTAATTCACTCGACGCATGCTCTGCTCCTTGAAATCAGTTGTTGCTGACTGCTTGCAGATTCATCTGTTGCTGTACAACTGAACTAAAAATTCAGGGAAACCAGCATGTGAACGATAGCTGAAAGGGGGATGACTTTAAATGAGGGTGAAGGTCTGTCAAGTGACAAGCATATTGTTTCTCCTGGCTTTTTCTGGTTTTGGCGTATGAATAATTATCAACTTGACCTTCTGTTTTTCTTAGTTCTCCTAATTTTCTCCAGTAACGCAGAAACACCACCACTACCTCTTTTTAGCTGTTTCACGATTTCTGTGTAATTTTTCCTGTTGTAATATTTCAGTAAGATGGATAATGAGGTGATTAATGCTAATATCTGAGCTGACAGATGTAGACTGTTATATGAATAGACCTACAGTCCTTTTAGAAATACGTGTTTCAAAGTGCTAGTCCCTGTTACAGTCACCTTTGACTCTTCATTGCTTGTCATTCAGCTATGAATAAAAATGGTTTACAAACTGAGCAGCTAGCAAGTTATCAGTACGGGAAGGAATGTGATCATTTTTGATTGAAACTGCTAGCGCTGACAAGTTCGGAGAGATACTGCGTATTCTCTGTACAGTGCTGAACACTGTCGTCTTTATTGTCCGCTGTGTCTCAGACTCCCTACCATGTATGGCACCCTCTTATGGCACTGGTCACAGAAATATTGTACCTCTCGGAAGACACCAAAAAGCTAAGATAACGCTGAGATGCTTTCTGGAAAGCAGGGGTGTTAATCCAGCTGCCCTGGTTGAACTTCAGCTGGGATTATGGCGTCTATTTATATTTCACCTGTAGTTCCAGTTAGATGTTAGGTTCTTTGTTAGCCCCTCTCCTGAAATGCTGACATTTTATGCTGATAGGCAGCTGCCCTGTTTCACTGAGGATTTAGCTTTCTGTGGTGCTTCGGTACCCAAATCTAATGATACAGAGAACTGATCACTTGAAAGACAAGTTTTGTAAAATGAGGGCTCGCCAGGGTGTGTTAGGCTGGTGATGCAGCACATCCTACATATTTTCTGTGTAGATATCAGTGAAGTAATACAAAAGAAAAGGAGCACTATGAGCATTCAGTGTTCTAAACAGTGCCGATAAGCTCAAGATGGTACAGAGGCTCTGATGAGTTTGAGACGGGGTGTGCTTTTTCGGTTTGGTATAAGCTGCCTAACTTTGATGTTTTTATGATAGCGGTATAGTTAGAGAATTAAAGCATTTGTTGCACCGATCTTGTGTAATGCGGTAGAAGAAAAGATTGCAGGGCTAGAGATGGGACACAGAGAAGAAAGGAAGGCGGGAGGATAGATTTCACAGAGCGTATGTAACATGCACGTATAGTAATTTTTCTTTTTTGTCCAGAGGGCGGTAGATGGTGGGAAAATGCAATAGCTGCTTTTCTGAATCGGAATTACCCTGTCAGCTGGCTTGTCCGAGACGTAAGTGCGCTGAGTTACTTTCTCATATTTCATAGAGATGTAATTTGTACTTACAAACTCTTGGTAAGTTTGATGTTACAACTTTTAGTTTCACAGAAAATTCAATAAATTGCTAAGTAAATGCATTTTGTAAGAGGGAATATGTGTTGTCCCCAAATTGTCAGCGTTGTCATATACGTCATGAGAGGGAACTGCAGTCCTTCAGGGGGGTGATCTCTAATCAATGCCAAAAGTCTGTGAGAAGCTGTGCAGACTGCCTTCCTAGGGAGTATTTCAGGTAGCTGTGATTGGTAATTCAAGAAATTGAGGCAGCTGCGGTCTTAGATGGTTAGTGTCTGGCTCACTGGTTATTTTACACTACGTTTGATGTGTTACCGTATTAAAAATGCAGAACTCGCTGGTGAGCGGCAGGAGTTAAGAGTGGTGTTTTGTATAGCACGTTTTATGGTATTGTGTTAGGGTACTACTGAGATAAAAGAGGTCTGCTCCTTCTCAGATTTGTGAATTACAGTAAATATGAATTAAATGGTTTGTACGTTAGCTCCCTGCAGAACTGCAATGTCTACTGGAGGCTTTATTGTTCATACTTTTTGAGTTTGAGATGTGACTTCAGGCTGTGACTCAAAACTACTAGCTGCAGTGTTGCTGTCACAAATAATTAATTGTTTTCCAGGGCTTTCCCTGAACAATTTTGTTTGAGGCATGCTCTCCGTATTGGTTTTCAGTTCCTGCACAGCCTTCGTTTTTGAAGATGTACTTTAGTAGGTTGTGGCCCTGTGCCTGAAAACAGTAGCTTCCCTGGCTGTGGTGGAACTGTCGTTTTATGCTAAGTTGGCCACCTGGTTATGGCAGGAGAAGCCAGGCTTGCTGTAAGCAATGCCTCTGCCTTATTCACCATTGTTACCTAAGTCCTCTTAAAGCACTGGCAAGACAAGGATGTGGAGTGGGGGATTTTTCCACCCCTTTCATCCACTTTGATCTATCCCATCGTGCATGTTGGAAGACCTTGGTGAGGACTGAATTTGCAGAGCATGGACAGGCCTCTGTCTTTGAAAAAAGCTGAAAATCTGCCATTCAGCTTTTCACCATATACATATGTGTACATATCTTTGCGTGTGTAAATTTACTGTTTTCTTTGAATATTTGCAAAGGTGGGATTAATGAGTTCATTTACTAGTCATACATGTTTCATGTTCATATGCTAGTCGGTTTGGAAAACAATTTCTATTTTCAGAGAAATTGTTTCAAGTAGCACTTCAGCGGCAATTGCCATTTTCAAAAAAGCTGGACCTTTTCTTTTTAAGATGTCCCAGTGCTTGTTTTTGTGCTTGACCATGCTCCGTGATCTTTCTTTCACTGTGATCTCCCTTTTTGCATTAGACCCTGAGCAGAGCAGAGGACTTTCAGTCAGCTGTTCTCAGACTAGCAAGCATTCCCATCATTGCTGAAGTTTACTATATTGTAGGAGGCGTTTCGCCCAAAGAAGGCATGGTCATAACGAGGAATAGAAGAGGGCCAGCAGATCTCTGGCCTCTTGATCCTTTAGGTGGAGCGTAAGTAGAAAAAAATGTTTTATTTTGCTTTTTTCTTGTTCCCTCCTGAGTGATAGGCAGGGTTAGTGACACAATTTTCTTGCCAGACCCAGGCTCATCTCTTAATAATGCTTATAGCTGGAGAGGGAAAGCTTGAAAGCCTCTGAAAGGAACCCCAGACCCTTCTCTTCGAGAAGGAATCGCACCACCCTGTCAGGCTGGGGCAGCCCAGAGGGTCAGGGGTGGAAGAAGCATCTCTATGTGTTTAATTTTCAGCCGGATTCCAAAGGAGACAAGAATTGAGAACTTTTCCTGTCTGTCAAGTCTTGCACCAGTAAATTCAGCACTTGGAAATTAGTTTTGACCCAATGTGGCAGAAAGGTTGAAGGCTCAGAAATAACTGTTCCTATCAATTTTGTGAAATCACTGGCTTAGTAGATGAAGGAGATCCTAAATAGTTGCCCTGCTGTGAAAAATGGCTCATAGTGACTGCAGTCAGCCAGTAAATACGGGCTTGGCAACAGCCAGAGGGCCTGTTGGCTCCGTGTACTCCGAACTGTATGCTGCAGGCTGCATCGTACGCGTACCCGTAATCTTTCCTCCGATCATCTCTTCACAGGTCTGATCTTGCTTTTATTGTAGTCAGTAGTAGTTTTGCCACTGACACCAGCAGGAGCTCAGAGATTGCTCTTTTTTCATTTGTGTTCAGTAGTTTATGGCAAAGGCTGCTGTGTGTATAGGATCCCTTCAGTTTACACCAGACACAGGAAAGAGGCTTTTGAGGGAGGGTGTTTTTTTTTTCCTTTTGGCAATACAGAGATACTGATTCTTGGCCTTTATTAATGACCCGCTGATTGACCTTTTGTTTGTTTTTGTGTTTGTGTATTGTGTTACAGGTGGTTTCGTGTGGAGACGAACTATGACCATTGGACTACCCCTCCTCCTTTTGATGATCGAAGGTAAATCTAATTTGGAGCTCTGTGGTGAGATAACACTTTTCTTTTGAAAAGCTTAGAGACTTGGGTGTGTTCTTCTCTGAGCAGGTGTTAGCTTGTTGAGCTGGCAGCTTGTTCAGTTCTGTAATACCACTCAAAAGGGAACGAGGAGTGATATTCACATGTGTCAGAGGAAAGTCTGTGTGGCACTGAATGGCATGAAAGATGAGAAATTGCAAGGATAAAGCATGTACCAAAAATTTCCTTATAAAGCAAGGTTTAGTAGAAGTTGAAGGATTTAGATTCACAGTGAAAAAGTATTTGATGGCACTAGGAAAGTGCTCGCAGACATCATACAATCTTTAGGTTGTATAGTATGCAAAAAGCTGTTGGCAGATTGCCCGTTGGTCCGTACTCAATGGTGTAGTAATAGAGGAGCTTCAGCAATGTGAGACTAGATTCAGTCACACAGAACTCGATTATTTTAGGCCAAAGCAAGCATTTCAATGGAAAGGCATTTAATGAGAAATTACTCGTGTTGGTGCTTTGTAACCTTTGGAACACTGAAGTGTGTTTAACGATACTGCGTTGTTTCCCTGCAGAACTGCAGCCATCAAAGCTCTCAATGCTACTGGACAGCAGAACATCAATTTTGATACACTCTTTAAGGTATTTCTTTTAAATTCTGAATTGTGACTTGGACTTAAAATTCTTTTTCAAAGCAGAAGTGCAGTGGCATTCTCGTCAGGGATTTAAAAGCTGTGCAAGGAAGGCATCGTGAAAAACGTGTACCGCACACCCGTCTCTGCAGAGTTTAAGACCGATAAGTTTGTTAAAATGTTTCTGAACTACCTTGCGTAGGCATTTCCTAATAGTCTGCCGCTCCAAGAGGAAAGTGCAGGAGGTGAATCCCATCACCATCATCTTTGTGCAGTTCCTTATTTCAAGCACAATTGTAAACATTACAGGAAGCAGATAGTGTTAAACATGAGTGATGTTTACCAGTTAGTTTTGAGAACCTAAAGGTTGCATATTTCAGTGGGCTTTTTAAAAATATTTTTGTAAAATGGTTTGATGTTTAAAGAAAAACAAACAAACAAAACCAGCAAGAGAAATCCTTGACTTTGCATTATTCCTTTGCATAACTTCATTGTACTGCTGTTTCTAAATAGCCTTTTACTTCCCTCTTCATTTACCAAAATGACAACTCTTCAAACTTTCTGTACAGGTGTTGTCAGTGAAGCCAGTCTTAAACAAGTAAGTATTAGATTCAGAGATGTTAATCAGTGCCTCCCGCCATGCCTCAGGCCACTTAAAAGTCAACCACAAACTTGCTTAGGATTTTCCTATCCGTCTGCCTGAGTTTCTTGCCGTTTCCCAGCTTAGATTTCAGCTTGTGCCCGTGGCACTCTGCACTTCCGCAGCACTCTTCCTCTTTGGTCTGCTGCTCTAGCCAAGAAACTACTTTGTTAGGCCCAGTCTAGTAATGGGAAGTTCCTTTGTAGTAGTGAAACAAATGACTGCTCACAGGAGCGGCGGGACTTTCTGCCGAGTCATTTGTGCTTTTCACTTTTGGATCTGTGTTAACGCTGCAAATGGCTTTCTCTGGAGTTTCTGATGTAGTGCTGCTTGATGTGTAAAAAGGAAAAAAAAAAACACCAGTAAATGGGGACATAGCTTTTAGGTACCATTTACTGGATTTTTGAAGAGAGATTTATTTTCAGTATTCCATTATGATTCTGCATTGTTCCACAGACTGCACCTTTGCAGGTCATCCTGTTTTGTTTTATGTGGAGCTCGGTATATACCCTGGATCGGTTGTTTGCATTAGAGCTTGGCAATGGCTTCTTCAAAGTTAATACCAGGACCTCCTTTCCTCTGTCTTGTAAACGTGAGGAAATTTGGAAAGGAGAAGATTATATCTGTGTGACTGCTAAGATGAGCGATACTGATTTTTTAATACAGTGATCAAATGGATGTTGAAGTACAGTTCTTTTGCTGTGGGGAAAAAAATACTAAAAATTTGTGCCAGCAGCCTTCATTTTTATCAGTCTCTTTGCCACTTTTTCTAACGCTTCTGTACCTAAGCAGAACATTTGTTTCCACTAAAATTTGTTCTGCTGCTTTGCTAGTTTTGTAAATCAATCTTCTTGCCTTTGGAATGTCACTCGCTCTTTTGCTCTTTCCCTACCAGTAACACAGTGTATACCACGCTCATGAGCGCTGCGCTTCCAGATAAGTACCAGACGTGGATCAGAACTGTGAAGTGAAGAGGTGTGAGTAGCATGCTGGTACTCCTAGCTACTTGTACTTAAATAAAAATTTCAGCTGAAGAGTCACTGAGGGACAAAGCACTGCAGTGGCACGCAGGTGACCTGGTCTGAATTCCTGATTGTCCCCTTGGTTTGCTTATCGACCTTGGGTAAATACCTTCCCTTGTTGTTTTAGAGAGAGTTAAGTGTCGACTTTGTTAGCAAAACCCTTGGAGATGATCTTAGGAGAAGTGCTTTGTCAGAGAGGAAGGGGGGGTGTTGTTGGGACGTAGAGACAGAGGTTCCCTCTGTGAATGTTTTAGGTATTATTTTTAGCGGTCCCACTACTGCGATACGTTTCACACGTACTTGGCACCACGGAAGACCGTGCTTAATTTGTGACAGCAGTTCACAGGCGACTGAATATTAGCATCCTTTGAGGGTTCTGTCTGGTGAATGTGCAGAAAAAGTCAAAGGGCTTGAGCTCACCAGGTGCCTCATGCAGTAGCTTTAACGTGCTCGGAGAAAGATAGGAAGTTACGTTCATTTCTATTCTAAGAAACTCTGGTTGCGTGGTCTTGCCAGGAGCACAAGAAGCTGCATTCCACTTAAAATAGGTTTTTAAACTCTTATTAGTATTAGATTTGTAGCAGTTATATTGGACACTCGATTTTAGCAAGAGTAACTCCTTTCTTTTAGAGATTCTGAAGAGTTTGTTTCTTTCTTAGCTCTGTACAAACCTGTGCTCTCTTATTTACCTATTGTTCTATCTTTTTATTTCAACAGACAAAATGAGTGAAAAGCTGAAGCTTTCCAAGACTGGCATATACTTTTAAAATCACTCCCACAAGCAGTACAGTTGTTTTGGCTTATTAATTGTATGAACCATTCAGGAAATAATGACTTGTTAATTCTTTCAAGTGTTGCAGATGATACTGTTAATTAACTATAATGGAAGTTTGACTTTATTGTAACTACGCTGATGCTCTAGCAGATGTTGATGGCTAAAAATTGCTTTTACTGTTTTTGGAAAGAGTTGTGCAACTTGAATGTACTTAGGTGCTGACTAATAAAAAAAATTTCCTATATTTTGCATGGCCTGTAGGTCTGAACATAATTAAATAAAAATACACAGCTGATAGCTTGATTTATGAAGATCTGTGGTGTTATTCCTAATGTTGTCATGCTTTTGCCTGATCTGTGAGGGGCTTGTCATCATGAGCCCAACAAGGTCAGATGCTGTGTCCAGAGAGAACCGGACTGGGGGAGCTCTGCAGAACCCGATTATATTTGCAGAACAGGGTCTCCCCAGGTCCCGGTACTGTTTAAGCCTTTGTTGAACCGCATCAGCTTGTCCATCCTGTCCTGACGTGCTCTGTGGGACCTTCCGCAACACAAAAATCATCCTGTCGGTGCAAAGGGAAGTGACTTTCCGTAGTGTGAATTCCACTGCAGGCAGTCTCTCTCCCCTTCAGCTGTGGTTCTCTGGTGCACAGGCTCTTCAGCTGTTTTTAGTAGCCTTATGAAAGGTGACCGAGAGCATAGAATAGAATATTTCAGTTGGAAGGGACCTTCCACTTTCCATCTTCCCTGAGCACTTCACGGCGGACCAGAAATTACAGCATGTTCTTAAGGGCATTGTCCAGATGCCTCTTGAACGCTGCTAGGCTTGGGGCATTGACCGCCTTGCTAGGAAGCCTGTTCCTGTGGCTCACTGCTGCGTGCACAGCTGTAGACTATGGTGCTTTGTTCATCAGAAATCAGGAGTTGTATTAGGAGGTGTGATAATACAGGCTTTTCCCCCCAGCGGATGGGAGGGAAGCGATGGGATAGCAGTGAGGTTAGAAAAGGGATGGTTTTCCTTTTATAGATTTTGAAGTTGCCTTCAACAGAAAGTTTACAACTAATTTCTATAGAGCAGAGGTTCATTTATTTTGTCAGGTTGTGCTGCGACCGTGTATTGAATTCAGGCATGTTTTGGGAGCACCCCAGAAAAAGAGAAGGATTTACAGAGTCAAGACCAGTGGATGGCTGCACATGAAGCTGAGAGGCCCCATTCTTCACTGCACAAAATTCCTTCTAATGCCAGGGAGAACTTTAGATGGGAGAAGAAGGTACGATCAGAGCGTCAGGTCAGAGCGCCATTTCCAGATACGTGCAATGTCGCCTGCAGTATTTGCGCACCGGTTATGCAAACTGTTCCTGAGAGAGCTTTCTGGAGCTCTATCTCCCTGCGCAGAGGCTGGCGAAGTGTCATAACCTACTTACCTGCATCCTCTGCTTCTGCCTGGATAAGCTTTGCCTTGACCCAGTTTGTACAATGATGTTAGCAGTTATATGCCAGAATGATAAACTGGAAAAACAAGAGAGTTCCTGCAGGAAGATGTAAATAACGGCGGTCACGATACCTTTGAGATTTCGGAATGACGTTCCTTTAATTCTCAGAGCAGGCACTGACTCCTGATCCCGGCAGGCTTTCTTTATATAACAGCCACCCACAAGTAAAGACAAAAGGATCCTTACAGGTGTAATTTTGCATAGCCTTCTTGACCTCAGCACTGTCCGGCTGATTATCTGCTGGCAGTGGTGTGCCCAGGTTCGCAGTGGTATATAAATTTAATCAATTGTGTTTGTTTCAATGTGTGCAAACAGATCTGGAGTGTATAATTATTTGATATCCGTGAATATTCATGGAACAATTGTCTGCTCCTGTCCTGTTTATGTCTCATCAGCTGTTCAGAACTTGCTCAGGCCCAGCCACAGAGCAGACTACTGAAATGGGGGGGTGGGGTGGGGTGTGTGTGTTAGAGTTTTAAATGAGAAAGGAGAAAGGAAAGTAGATTTGAAGAAGTCTAATTTTCTGTTATTTTGCTTTTGTTCTTCTAAATTATTTTCTTAAAAAAGCCTTGCATTTCATCTGTTTATAAACATTCAGACATCCTGGTTGCCAACAAAATAAAGCCTACGTGCCAGCTTGAATACTTTTTTTTTGCTAACTAGAAGGATATATAACTTTCTGGTCTTAGTTTAATGACACGCTAAATATATAAACACTGAAAAAGCGGTAAATGACACGTCTTACAAACTAGATGATTTAACCTGTGAAATGTGTTGAGCTGCTTTTGTGTAAGAATTGAAATTTGAGAAAAAATACAGAGACAGAATTGTTGATACTTTAAATAAGACCACCTTAACAATGCTGGAAACATTAAAATGTAGCGCCGATTCTTTTTGGAGGATTTGGGTGTTTTGTGGGATCTGTTTTTGTTTGGATTTTATCTGCTTTGTGTGTCTACTTTTTAGAGACCGGGAAGTAAACCAGCTTTTCTGCGTTCTCAGGCCCAGTCAGATTCATCACTTAGAATTGTTAAGTAGTTAAACAGAACGAAGTTAAATACATTATTCGTGCTTCTTCCGTCCTTTCATTTCTGCAGTACTGATTCCCTAGCTACAGAGCCCAAGAGATGTTTCAGCCCAACGTAGGGAATGGGTGAAATCTTTAATTCTTCTTCCTCCAGAAGTTTGCATTTAGCAAAAGGCAACTTGAAAGTGTGTAAGAGCTGACTCTTCAGATGAGAGGCCAACATGCTGAATTTCTTGTTCATAATCCTCTTCCGTAATCTTAATCCATTTCAGATCCGTAGCCGTTCTTAAGCATCACATGGGAGAGGATTCTTAAGGCTGCTCAAAACAACTGCGCGGTAAATAAATCAAAGGGACTGCACTCGTTGCAGAACAGTGCGCGCATTCGGTACTGCAGCTGCTGAAAGACATGGCGCTTTCTGCTGCATGCCCCAGGGAACAGCTTACTTGATTATTTAGATTCCGAGGAGGAGTTTCTGAACCTGTAATCAAGCAAATCACTTCAGAGATTATTGATCACTTTGGGTACTGAACAGAAACAATTTAAAAAGTTGAGAGCTTCTATTGTGTTTATCTTAATAAATCCCTAAGTTAGAAATTGGTGGCAAGGTAAGTTGCATTTTTGTTTTTATTTCTCTGTTCAGTGTTTTGCGTTCAGAAGTAGTTACTTGGCACCCATAGTTTGAGGTAAAATATCCTTTTTATATGTCAAGCTGTATAAAGCTGCAGGTGGGAGTTTTCTATCTGACCTCCTCCTTTTTGGCACTGCAGTAACTGTGCAGGTGCAGAGGTCGGTGCACATGTAAAATACAACAGGCTTCACCGTCTCATTTCCAGCTATGAGACGTGCCGAGTCTGATGTACACGTGGGGCAGACACGGGTATTTACTCTAGGAGTGCAAGGCAGGATCATCGCTTTCCCTAGTAACAGCTAGCATTTTTATTCTTAGGAGAAGTATTTGATTTTTTTTTTTTTTAATTAACCTGTAGCTCTTAAACTGTTGCTGTTTTTCTTTCAGCGGAACTTAAAATTTCTGTTTCCCTGTTCTTCAGTTTTTTTCCTAGTAAACTTTGAGTAGGTCTGTTGTACCCTCTCACTGCCTTCCAGATTCTGCTCCTCTCTTCCCTCAGTTGTCCAAACGTCTATAAAATTATCAAGTTAGGGGGGTTTCAGTTGTGCACGTGATATGTCGAGTGTGTTATCTTTCCTAGGAGCCCTGTTGTTTTGGAGTTAGCTTCGCGTTAGCTTCGGTGTTCCTTGCAGGACGCCTTCAATTCGCGTGGGTGGAGCACCAAATTCTGCACAGATCTGTAATGTGGACAAGCTCGGTGAGGTGATGGAATGTGTAGGATTTGACTCAAAATGCTGTCACTTGCTTTGGTTTTGAAGGAGTTAAAATAATATTTACAGTAAGCCAGGAAATTTACCTAGGCTTTTGTTGTTCTTGGTTTGGGGTGGCTGACACCCACGGATTTGTGCAAGTTTTCCTTTAACGCGTTTTATGTGGTATTGTATGGCATTATTGAACGATTCAGCAGCTTGTGTTTTAAGAGTTGCAAAAGCAAGTATATTATCCGTTGGCTTGGGAGGAATATGTGGAGTTACATGTTTCTCCTGCCTTTAGAACGCTAACTCTGGCGAACAGGGCACGTGCATCTTTTCTGCGTGTCTGCGGTCTTCTGCTGAGGCATTGAACTTTGTTGTTGTTAGTTGTCTGTGTCCATGCCCTTGAGGCCGTGGGTTTTTTGGTGGTGGTTTAGTTCTGCCTTGGTGTAAGCGCACACAGCGGGTTTTATCACCTTGCTTTACTTAGCGTGCGTATTTGCTAGCAGATGCTCTAGGCAGCAGCGTATGCTGGGGAGAGCCTCATACGAACGTGTTGCAGCTTCCCAGAGGGTGTGGGGAAAGCCTGTTTTAGAGGCCTTCTAGCTGCACCAGAGAAAACGTAAACGTCTCTGCAGGAGGAGAACGGTGGCCAAGAGCAAGATGAGAAAGGAGCATTCTAGCTGGCTCTTTCCTAGCTGCATCCTTTTGTCTCACCTGGTTGTTTAATACAGCCTGTATTTGAGATGATGCCACTGTTCAACTTCATCAACTCTTCCAGGCGGTGTCTTTATGGGCCCCTGTTCCTCTTCTTTTTCTTGGGTACAGGATTTCAGGAAGAGGAGGGGTGCACGTCACTGTTGGGTGGATGAGGAAGGGTCAGAGGTGTGGAGCAGTTGGACTGGCTCTGTTTCTTCCTCCCTCCTCCCACCCTTGAGACAGGTTTGATTCCACTGGAGTCTCTGGTTTACTGCTGTGCGCTCCTTTGCTCAGGCTGTGGCCCTCAGAAAAACCCGAGGGTAACAAAGTGAAAAAGTTCACAGTGCCAGGAATTGCTTGGGAGAGGCCTGTTGACAAGACCGTCCACAATAAGATAAATGCGTAGCTGCCGCTGCCTGTGCTTGCTTGCTGCAGGTGCTCCTACGCACACTAATACCAGACCATCTCTCCCTATGGATGGCCGAAATTTCTGTTTAAAGTAGGGCTGTCCAAATAACAAATGGTTGGTTGTTTTGCAAGGCAGGAGGGAAACGAGGAAAAGTTTTATTCTGTGTCTCCAAAGGTGCTCTCAAATCCAAGGTCACCTTTTACCAAAACAGACAGGCAGTACCCCCGAACACATCCTAAGCAAGCAAAGTACCTAACTCTGTACTTGAGCGCTTGCTTCAAATTTCTTCTTCGTTTTTTAAAAGTGATCTGGAAGTGGTTTAGTTCCTGAAAAAGGAATTTTTTTCCTCATGTTTGCATTTTAAAAGGTGTCTTTAAAGGCACTCACATCTTCCGAAAAGCTGAAGCATCCATCTTCCTTCGAAGCTGGTACCGTCAGGTTCCTACGCAGCCCTGAAGATACAGCTGGGCACGCAGGCTGTGTTGACCTCCAGCGTGGAGTACCAGTTGTCTGCGCTAACCATGTTTCAGGGTCTTGAATCTGCTCCTGTGGCCTGAACTCCCATTAGTAACCGAGTCTGTCTTCTGGTGGGAAGACTGCATCTGAAAGGGCCCCGTGCCACGCTGTTTCAGACTGCCCTGGCGGGTTGTACCAGAACATAGGAAGTGGAGGTGCTTGGGGATGATTGTTTCTAAAGCAAGCTCCCGATACAGAGCGAATCATTCGTACCTTTGCTTCTCTGGGTAGATAATACTTGGTGAAATCTCCAGGTTTGTGTCTTTGAATAGACATTTTTGTTTGCATAGCCAGATGGGAAGTATAAGTCTATACTGAGAAATTCCGAGCTTGAAAATTTGTTTTTCCTTAAATGGGATTTGCCTTGTAGAGGAGGTTACAAATAAGAGCCTTAAATGCTAAGGATTCTCATTTTTGTGTGCAATTGTCCATTTGAGTACTGAATAATCTGAGAAGTTGTCAGCCTACCTGCATTATTTAACTACAAAGGCCATATAGCCCCAGATGTAATTGGGCATAATTCAGCCATGATTTCAGGCCATTTTTGACACTGATATGAAATTATGTTGTTAGAATACAACTAGAGTGACTGGTATTTTGTTGAGACCATTGCTACGTATCCTCCTGTTGTATCGCCCAGTTACTGCGAAGATGCAGTTGTGCAATCCGGCATCCTGGGCAAGGCAGAGAATTTCAGCATTTCATCTGCCTTAGAAACTTTCCGTGCTGAAACGTGGCTCAGCACGGCTCATCTTCCTGAGCAAACCCTGCGCACGTGCGCCTTACACAGCGCCAGACGGGCTCCTTCAATTAGCGTTTGTGCAGATCCGTAGCTATTTTGAGCGGAAAGATGTAGGTTAGGTGGAAAGAGACTGAAAGAGGCAAAAGGATTGCGGGAAGTGAGAAAAGGAGGACTTCTCCCTCTGCTGGGAAGAAGTGCCTCTGTAGTCACACTGTCCTGACCCTTCAAAGTCCTTTGAGCTGTGGTCTCCTGCCAGCACCGGGCTTGACATTTTTACAGATGTTTATTTCCTTCCCTCCCTTTCTCAGCTTTTTCCTCCCCCAGTTCTGGGTTAGAATAAAAATCTGTATAATTCTTGTGCGATACAGCCTGGGACTGCTTTGGCAGTAGTATGTGGAGTTTTGTTTTTCCTACGTGATGTTTTTTTTTCCCCAGAGGAAACGTGTCTGACTGTGAATGACATTCTGAGTGTCCTCAAAGTGAGAGATTCCAGAATTTGACCTAATCTTGAAATAGGATCCATTTGCTCTGACCAGAGCTTTCCGCAGCAGTGAGGTTACAAAAGTCTGGCTGTCCTGTCCTTTTATACTGGCCAGGATCTGAGCAACTGATGGTGTAATATGCTCCCACGCTCAAGCAGATCCACGAGGTGAAGGAAAGCGGTGTTGAACAAAGCTGATTACTTTCTCATCATAGCGAATTGTTATTTTAGACCTATCTCCCCTCTAGCTGTGGTACTGCAAATACATTCAAATACCATCTGTGTGTTCATCCCTCATAATGAGAGTCACCCTTCAGAGACGGCTATATGCATAAATATTTGTCTGCATATACTGACTGTTAATGAATCAACTTAATGACTTTTATAGTTCCTGGTGAGTATTGAAAAACTTTTACGACTACCTCCCACGTGCAGTCCTGTGCAGTATTTCAGCACCTTCGTCCAGGTGCGTCAGCTGTGCGTGAGGAAGGGGGGAGGCAGCATTTGGAGACGCAGTCGGCTCTCGGAGCTCAATCAAGATTATTTTATTGTAGCACCTGAAATGGAGGCTCAGGTCAAAGACTGCCATGTTGCTCTGAGATAGGAGCCTAAAACTAGGCATGGGAAGCATCGTGAGACTACACGAATGCCTGATGTATGCATCTACCGTACGATTACAGTATCTAGATACAATCTCTGCTATTTTTATACAATTAGGAAAGGTGCTGAAATGATTGCTATTCATATAGCTGACTTGAAATTTGAAACAGTGAGACAGAAATTCTCATCTCAGGTTGTCTAGAAGACAACAAAGTAGCTGGAAACACCTGGTAGTGAGACGTACTCGGGCACAAGACAGGCCATCTGCTTGTTGATCTTAAGTGTTAATATATTTAATTATAGATTCTTGGCACTGTGGGACATGTCGCAGCAGTTTTGATTCTGACCGAATGGTCTTTCCTGCATCTCTTCTGTGGTTTTGGTGATACTGGGCCAGTCTGCAATGTTCTAGGAGCAGTGGCTGGAGAACATGGGATCTGGTAGTTCTGTAAACGCCAACTACAAGTACTCCCTGCAGAAGTCTGAAAATGGTGAGTGATTCTTTGAAAAGTAATCTTTTCCTGTCTGCTCCTGCACATGCCGTTGGGAGGTTGCAGTGGATGTGTTTCTTCTCCGAGTTACCTGGTTTTCCTGATGGTATTGAGGCGAGGTTTTGCCTTTCAGTATCCTGTGACAAGGAGTCTCAGCTGTCAGGCAGAAGTCCAACAGGCTTCAGAAAATAACAGCTATTTAGATCAGGATTAGATTAAAATCAACCAAAACCTGACCAGAAATGAAGCAGCAAAAAGCCATTCTGTTAGAACTAACATCCGATGGATTAA
Source organism: Nipponia nippon (assembly GCF_047370975.1). Taxonomy (NCBI): domain Eukaryota; kingdom Metazoa; phylum Chordata; class Aves; order Pelecaniformes; family Threskiornithidae; genus Nipponia; species Nipponia nippon. The sequence goes on along the minus strand of NW_028262380.1, from coordinate 81,768,629 downwards.
TTAATTGCTGGCTAACGCCTGTGTTGTCACGTGCTGACAGCGAGATAGGTGGTATCATCCTGCTGCTTCTCATGGACTCCGTTTTTAAAGGCTGTGTTAGTGGTGCAGGACTGATAAAGCAGAAGCATTAGCAAAGCCAAAATAAATCTGGTTCTAAAGAAGGTGAGATGGTGTGGCTAAGAAAAGCTGAAAAGCAAAAAGTGTGCTTTTTTCTCATTATGTCAGCGCAACGCTCTTAATCTCTGCTGATAATCTAGACTTTTTTATGGCTCTCGAAGCTGTAATGATTTATTGTCATGAAACCCTCCGTATGTTAGTATCAATTTTCTGGGGGTGTGCTGAGGTCTGCTATGGAATCAAAGGATGTTTATGAGTGAGACTTTACACATAAGGAAATGTAAAAAAGTAAACAGGTTGTTGTTTGAATCGCATAGTCATCAGCATTGGCAGAACAGCAGTACGGTGTAAACTGTTTGCAGTTGCTTTGAAAGGAAAAAAGAGTGATTGCATTTACAAATGAAGAAAGCAGGGATACGGTTGTGACTCAGCCTTTTTATTTGTCATTTCTTCTTTATTGAAGAACTGTACCTTTTTTTTTTTTAAATAAGTTAGAGTTGTCTATTGCCTATAGCACCAGAGAATTGTGGACTCCCAAAAAGTTCAGGGCTATTTTATGATAGTGGCTTGTCTATAACAAACAAAGTGTAACATAAAACTAGCTACTTATATGAAACTCTGCGTTAGATCTGATACCTCATCAACAGTTTCCCATGACAGTAAAACCTCTCTGAATTTCTTGCATCTGGTTCTCAAAATCCTTCAGATCTGCTGATCCGCAGATGTGGAGCTGCTTAGGACTTTCCACCCAAGTATAACGTGCCAGGCAGTGTCCTGTCCCCCTTCTACAAGGCCCACAGGCTGTTCCCTATGGAAAATGTAGCCAGCAGAGCTCTGTTAAACAGGCCCTGCGCTTGAGTGAAGAAGGCGATGGGGAACCCGAGAGAGGGCGCAGACTCCTTCCTGTAAGCTGATCTGAGAACTGTGCTGCTAGCATGAACAGGCGTATTTCAGTTTGAGTGCTGCCACTTTGGCATGCTTTCCGTAGCTTATATGATGATATATTATTGAGTTTACTGCTTGGATTCTCATAAAATGTGGATAAATCTCTTTCTCTTCCTTTTTTATTATTTTTTTTCTAAACTAGAACAAACACTGCCAGATGAAACTCACCCAGGTAAGCTGGTAAAGTAGAATACCTGGCTTTTTCAGTTGCAGAGTCAGTCTCTGCAAAAGTAGCATAAAAAACCCAATGCCTTGCCCACCTGGAGCTTAAAATGCTGTGGATGGTGGTATATATGCTCACTGTGCGCTTGATAACGAGTCTTTCACAGATTTTCTTTTTAATGTTTCAAAGGATCTAGTTTTCATTGGTATATGTGGAGTCGTAACTGTGAATTTCTGCTCGAGATTCAGCTGAAATACATCTGACTCCTACCACAATAATGGGGCATTTAACCACTGTTAGGGGAATGCAAGATATTTAGAAGTTGTTTATCTGAGAGAGTGATTGTGACTGTGATTCTGGTTACATGCCAGCCAAATTACAGGGAGTCAGGCAGCTAGTGTTGGGTCTGTTATAAAGGAGGCTTGAAGACGTAGCATTAGGAGCACCAAACTGCAGGAAAAGAAGTCAGCCTTTTTTAATTTTTCATAGCCCAGCAGATCAGTAGGCATTTTCTCAACAAGATACAAGGCTCAGGCAAAGAATACATAAGTTATTCTTGAATTAAGGGTAGCCAAGTCTTACCTTCTTGCCCACGACTTCACCGTGACTCGGTTCCCCAGCTGCACAACAGCAATACCTCTTCCTTTTTCGTGCTCTGCAGCTCCTAGTGCTGTAACAGTAACATAATTTAGAAGGATTATTATTTTCAATACATAAGCCATCAGGGTATCTTCTTTAGGTAAAGGTCAATGTTTCCCGCTGAAGTACATGGAGGGTGGTTTATGTTATATAATTAATGCAAGCTAATTGAATTAACGTGATCTCTTTGTCTCTTGCCAGCACTTAGCAACCTTTGGGGTAGGGGCGGGGGATTTCCTTCTTTTTAATAAAGTTTTTCCACCCCACACCCCCCCATTGCTCTCCCTGCTTTGGTGAACACGGCAGTGCTCTCTCACAAACCAGATGCCAAGGGAATACAAGCTTCTGCAGGAGGGCCAACTCTGTAACTCTGTCGTCTCCCGTTTCATTTTGGGGCCAGCCTGTAGATAGAGCGCTCATCCTTCCCTCCCTCAGCTAAAGATGACGCAGAGAAGCATTGTTAGAAGATGTTTTAAATGTAAGGCTCTAGGGTAGGGCTCCAGCACGTAATCAAAAGAGAGATGCCAAATAGCAGAGCTGGTCGGCAAGGTGCTGTGAAGTACATAAAGTTCTGTGGCAGAACTTGAGAAAGGAAATGGGAAACTACATCAATGTACTTCACTTTAAATATGCACACAGCCCATCTGAAATAGTCTTTAATGAAAAACACTGGAATTGGGGAAATGCAGAGGAACGGTTATGTTTTAAAGATCAGGGCAAATAGCCATCATTTGGAGGTAAAAGACTGGTGCCAGTGCTGGCTGTGGATTGAACCACAGTCAGACACCTGGAAACTCCTGGCATTTCGTTCCTTCTGTGTCATTAAGTGACCAAAGATCTGTCTCCCTCTTTTCACTGTGGGTGTTAATTTTGTCTTTGTTTCATTCCAAGGTAATGGTATATTAACATTTATGCTAGAATAGATCCCTTCTGAAGTTTGTCCAGAACTGCGAAAGCTGAAGTATTTATTTGGCTTAAAGGAAGGTAGACAAACCCCAGGTGTTTAAGGCTCTGCAAGGGGACTCAGTGTCTTGTTTTCCCTCAGCTCCTCGTGCGGCCTCAGTCAAATCTCTGGTTCCCTGAAGCCCCAATACCTAGACCGTAAGACAGACATGAAAATGATCTAGGTAGATAGAAAGGGAGGAAATTGTCTATTAACACTGAAGAATGTGTTTGGATCTTTAGGCTCTAATAAGTTGTTGTTAATGCTGCTGCTAAGGAGCCAGCAGCAATGGTTAGAATTGCTTCAGAGATCTCCGGTCAGGCAGGGTCAGCTCAACCTCTTGCAATATGGTGAAAAGAAGTGGGTGTTTTGTTATTCTTAATATTTAGGCATCAGAATACCTTTCCTGAAAACTTGCTCCCGAAAAAGAAAGGTCTGTCTTCAATTTTCAGGGTCAGGAAAGGAGCGGTAGCAGGGTACCTCAGCTGCAGCCGCTGCAGCTCAGCAGGTTGGGTCTGGTTTTGTCCCCTAGCTTTCAAGGCAGCCGTCTTGATCCAACGGTGGTATCGGCGCTACGTTGCTCGGCTGGAAATGCGCCGACGTTGCACTTGGAGAATCTTTCAATCCATTGAGTACGCTTGCGAGCAGGATCAGATCAAGGTAAGGTGCCAAGGAAAAGAGTAGGTAGGAAAAGACATAGGAGGGCGGTCTCTGTGCCACAGGCTCACTTGTTTCTAGCTACTGGCTGGTAACCCTCTAAGGGCTTCAGTGGGGCAAGGACTGGGTTTCCTGCCCCTTTTTAGCTCTTGATTTCCTGACTGCTTATGTCTGATGCAACTCTAAGTAATGAGCCTTGAAAGCAAGCCATAAGGACCATTTAACATTGTTTTTCCCGAGCCTGAACACAATAGGCAAGCCAAATTGGTTTGTTTAACTTTGATTAATATTCTCTTGTACGGTTGCCTTGCTGTCAGGGAAGGAGAGGGAGGGCTTATAGGTGTACGTCAGTCTGTATGGCTGAGGGTAAAGCTACTTTTGTGACTTCATCACAAGATATTCAAAACTAGAATCGGCATAGTATGATTTGTTGTACATACCAGACAACATGAGAAGGGCATAGATAGTACTTCCAGAAAGAAGATCGTGTTAAGCTGCCACTCTGCAGAATTTCATTCCAGGGTGAATGATGATGGGCTCCCTCTCTTCTTGCAGCTTCACAACTTCTTCAGTTACCTCATGGACCACTTCACGCCAAGCAGCAGTAAAGAGAGTAAGTGTCTATGTGCCGTTTGTAGACGTGGCACCAGCAGCTCAGAAGGTTGCACCCTGTATTGATTCGTTGCCCAAGGCTGGCCCTTCAGGATGGCCAAGGGGGCCAAGAGAGTCTAAAGAGTGATGGCATCAGGAATTTGGATAGGGAGCGAATTGTCTGGCGACTGTCAGCGCTGCGTGAGGGATGTGGGGCAATTCCTGCTCCTTAGGAGCTGGAAGGGGGAATAAAACCTCAGTATGTTTTCAAAGAGCAGTATTAGAAATCTGCCTTTTTTCAGTGATCCCTGGTAAGCAGGGCTTTGCAGAGTCCATTTCTGAAGTGAGACAATCCATCTTTAGGGAACTGTGCTCTAGGGCATCTACTTTACAGTTAGCCTCTCACTTATAATTGGGGTGGGGGGGCAGAAGTGCTGTGGGAACCAATACAGTCTCTTCCTGCATCTGCAGAGAGCACTGTATGTTATTTCTTAGTGCTGGGAACTTGCTAACGAGCTTAGCTCTGAAATCTGATGGTAGTAAGTCAAAATTAACAATTTACTTTGCTGAGCATAATCTGCTGAAGTCCTCACGCCTTCCTTTGAAACTGCCACCCTTTTTCTCACAACCACCCCACATATTTTACAGCAAAGCTCTGTTGAGGAAGTTTTTTTTTCAGTGTCTGTATAAAACAGGACAATAATGTCCTGTTCCTTGAGTTGGGCTCTGAGATGTTACACCAATAAAAAAACAATGCTTATTTATACAAATGTTGTGCAACACTGAGAATGTAGGTGCAAACTTAGAAAAACCAGTGGGACGTAGGAGACGGTTCCTTGTTATACAGTTGGCTTTTGCATGTCATTGAAAATAAGATTTCAGTTAGCCACGGTAACCAATGTCCATCTGGCTCTACCAGAGTTTTGCATAAATAAGCATAGCTGCCGGTGCTGCCTGACACACAGCACACAGAAACTTGTCCCTGCAGCCTTTTCCCCACTGCAAATCCTGTAGCGGTGTCAAACTATTGCTGCCATTGCTCATGAGCTCTAGCGTAACCAAACAGCTTTTCTTTAGCGAATTACTAGAACGGTGTATTGAGCCAACTTAACTTTTTCTTGTCTCTTTCTCTTTTTTGTAAAAAAAAAAACAAACAAAAAAACCTGACCAACCTGCCACCCAGGGGATTTTATCAGTCGCATGTTCGTAAGCGGGGAAAGCTTCAAAGAGGCAGAGCTGGAAAAATACTGTGACTATGAATCCATGGAGGTGCCAGACTCCTACACTGGACCCCGTCTCTCTTTCCCACTCCTTCCTGACCATGCGACTGCCTTGCTGGAAGCTTTCAAACAGAAACAAGTAAGGATCCCCAAAGGAACCACGCTTTCCCCTTCGCTGTGCAGGGCTGTAGAATAGATAATTTGGCGTCAGCCTTCCTAACAAGCTAAGCTGATTGGAGTATAACAAACTGGCAGGCTGTTAAGCCAAGGGGGATGGAAATGATGTGGTATTTCCCCCTGCCATAGCAACTTTTTTCCTTTCTGAAAATACAGTTCTGACAAAACTGAGAACTTTTCGTAGGTGTGCGCCAATATTAACTTGAATTTCACTTTAAAAGGAAAAAACCCCGCAACAGTCCATGTTGAAACATTCTGTCATTTTTTTTGCTGCAATTCCTCAACTTGTAAAAAGGTATAGGATGGCCCAGATGGAAACAGCGTACTATAATTATGTTTTGTGGCATGTGACTTTGGCTCCTATTTAAAATGTAAAATGTGAGTTGTTTGATGAGGAAGTCCGATACCAATTCAGCAGCACTAACAAGAGAAGTCCTTGTACAACTGCAGTGTTCTGCTGCCATCCCTCAGTCAAGGTGCTGAACTGCAAAATAGGCCAAAACATCCGTTCTCCAAACTAAATGACTTTTAAAACAAAGGTCTCTAGTGTCTTGACTAATATTAAATGCCCACACCCTGGCTTTGAGCGAACATATTTCTGCAGGACACACAGCAACTCATGGCCTGGTTCAATGTAGAAAAGGCTAAGAAAGATCTAGAGGAGCAGCTCCTTACCTGTGATACTGGGCTGGGAATTCTGCCGCTCTAGGAGGTGGTGTTGCCTAGTGGATATAGCCTTGACCACAGGTGCGAGGGCTTTTGGGTTCTCTTGCCAGCCCTGCCGGTGCCGAGGCTGGGCTGCTTTGGGCGAGTCTCTTCCGTCCTGCTGTTGCCCAGTATTTGCCTCGTCTTCTTTGTAAGCCCGTAGGTCAGCATTGAGTGTTGTCCCAGTAAGAGTTTCTGCCATCCAGGCTGTTGTGGTGGGTCCCTGGGGCCTTTGCAGACAGAGCTGTGTTGCTGCTCAGAGGTCACCGATTACCTGCTTTAATCCCTTCGCTTTCTCCTAGTAGCAGCTCCACGCTCGCTACGTCTTAAACCTTCTGCATGAGACCAGGAAGCACCTCAAGCAGTTGCCAAACATCAGTCATGTCTCCACCTGCTACAGCGAGGAGGTCACCGTGTGCGGTACGTCTGGGCGGGAGGGCACTGCGCAGTCTCTGGGGCAGAAGGCTCACGTGGCAGGGGTGGGAAAGATCTAAAATGGTAGCGTGAGCACGATGCCCTCCTCTGTACTGAGCGTGGAACACAAATTCAGTCCGTACGCAAAACGTGTTGCGTTGAGAGGCAACTGGGGCTGTCTAAAATATCCGGGTTTACCCTAAGATGCTGTATTAGAGCTGCTGCAAAGACCTGCCTGAAGACTGGAGGGAGCAAGCCTGCATCACGGCCCTATTTCTGCTTAATCTGGAATGGGACGGGGGTGTTGAGGGAAGGTGGTTTGTCTATTTGCAGTCTGTGTTTGGCTTCCATGAGAGATTTTGGGATACATCACTAACAAACCCTGCCCCTAGATGGTAGCGTTCCGCTTGCATAGCCTACTGTAGTAGTGGTGCTGTCATGGCGATTATAAAAATGTAAGGAGAGGAGGAGGTATGAACAGAAAATGTAAGGATATACATTTGTCTAAGGGAAGATGAAGGGCGATAATGATGGCCTGTGCTCTTAAAGTTGTTATACGTTACAGTAAAGATTTAAAGAATTTTTCAACTGGATTCAAATTTGTCTGTCTTCTGTCACCCCAAATTTGGAGTCGTTTTACTAAACCACAGAAACTGCACCCAGTCGAGGACTGGCCTCAAAACTCAGTCATTTTCTGTCCTGTTCTGCGGCCTGGGATTATTTAAACCACCAAGTCCTGGAGCTGTTTTGGCCGAGTCTTCATTTGCAGCAGCATATGTATTCAGATCTGGAACACCAACATGTCTGAGTCCTAGCAAGTAAATTTTAAAGAGACAAAGCTTTTCACCATTGTTTTCCTACTCCAGGACTAATGTTTAAACTTTGAGATATTCCTGAAAAATACATACTTAGCACAGACTTTTGCGTGCAGTCAGTTTCTGGAAAACAAACCTCTCCCCCCAATATCATGTTACATGACAATTTAGTTTGATTATTATTTTGTAGGCGAAGCTTTCTCCCATGTAATCATCAAAGTCAAACAGTTTCTTGTGCCGTGTTGTGTCACCGTAAGAGATAAATGAACACAGGTTCTGAATCAGAGTCTTCAGAAGCTGGTGTAGGTTTTCTGCTGTCCTTCTCCGGCTTCAGCTCAAGCCTTTACATCGTGTCCTTTTCCTTCGGGCACATTGCCTCAGTGCAAGGAAACTTGTACCTTGAACTTCCCAAAATATTTCAGCGGTCATTAATTTAGAGGAGATACTTCACAGGAAGCTATTTATCGGTGTCTTTTTAATTTAAAGGTAAACATACCGTGACTTGTCTTTTTGTGCCTGTTAGGAGACTTGCACGGCCAGCTGGATGACTTGTTCCTCATATTTTATAAGGTAGGCACCGTACTTGGAGAGGGAGGCTGGGCAGGCATTGTGAGAGGTAGCGCATGGGTCACGCTGCGAAGTGGTTGCAAAACTGGGCCCTTCACGTGCGATTCTCCAGGTCAATTTGATCGGTTTTAAAAGGCTTCCCAAAGCAGCAGCTTATTCCCTTGCTGACTTTGAACGCTGATACACGTGTACATTTGGGAAGTGCCAGTGGACGTTTTTGTAAGTGCTGATACCAGTGGCAACCCTTCCTGACTGCCAGCTTTCACTTTTCAGTGCATTTGCCACTGGGAGCCTACAGGGTAAAGAGAAGAGTCGGGATCTGTTGTGTAAGGTGACCTGGGGCAGGAGTGCGAGACTGTGGAGCTGGGGGGGAGGTATGTGGAGATGACGGGGAGGCCTCTCTTGTAACATCCACCTGTTCCTTGTTTTTACAGAATGGCCTTCCTTCCCCTTCCAAGTCCTACGTGTTCAATGGGGACTTTGTAGACAGAGGCAAGCAGTCCCTCGAGATCCTCATCGTCCTCTTTACCTTCCTCTTGATCTATCCAAAGGAGGTTCATCTCAACCGCGGGAACCACGAGGACCACATGGTCAACTTACGGTACGGGTTCTGTGCAGGGCTGATCGCGATGTCGAGGGTGTCGCTGCGAAATCCCACTGAACTTCCTTTCTCCCGTTCCTTTAGCTACGGTTTCGCCAAGGAAGTAATGCAGAAATACAAGGTACGCATACGTTTGTGTCTCCTTTACCACGTGAGCTGTGGACTTTGAAGGCTTGATGCTTCATCTTTTCCTTCCTGACCTGTCCTCCTAGGTGCACGGGAAGAAAATCTTGAAGATGATTCAGAATGTCTTCTGCTGGCTGCCCCTGGCCACCCTGATTGATCAGAAAGTCCTCGTTATACACGGGGGCATCTCTGACACCACTGACCTGGACATGCTTGAGAAAATTCAAAGGAACAAAGTAGGTTTTATTTCCTAGATATTGTAAGAGACAGCAGTGTTGCTGATTTGTGGTGAGGAGCTTATTTCTACATGTCAACTTGGCTGTTCACAAGAGAAATCTATAGGATGGTCTTCCTAGACAAACTGTGGTTAGGTACAGGCTTGGAGTGGATTGCTTTGGTGTAATTGTGTGTGTCCAGGAGGTGCGAAGGGAAGAAATGTTCTTGGCTTCTGGAAGATGTAAGGGTCGTAGCCAGGGAAGAGGTGGGTAATGGCACGAGTGAAGAGGCGTGCTGGTGCTGACTAAAAACACGGTGATGACGAGACTTTGTCCCCCAGTTTCTTAGCTTGTTTTTCCCCTTAAATTTCCAGAAGGATTTTGATAAGTCATTTAACTAGTCTCTGCCTCGCTTTCTAGTTGAGAAATACTACTTCCCTTCTCCAAATGTAATGACGAGCACTTGCATTAGTCACTAGTCCTTCCCTCATGCTGCCGCCTAGTTCCCGTTGCAGATTAAATCCATGTACTCTACTTTTTGCGAAATGTCTGAGCAGCATAAAGTCAATGAAGAAAAGGTAAGTCTGTAGTCAGGATGGATGTGGGGCCCCAGCTGTAAACCAAGAATGGCACATCTGAGAGGACGGCACTAGTAATCTCCCACAATTAATCAGCGTTTGATGGCCGCAAAGGGAATTGAGGCTCGGAGGTTTGGGTCACTTGACAGTCTGCCAACGCAAGATGTTAGAGCTGGAGATGTAGGTTTCCAAGCGGTGTGACCATCTCTCTTGTCTCTCTTACTTCTTTCAGTTTATTTCTGTATTAAGAGGGAAGAAAAGAAAGGAGTCAAATAGAAATGTGGAAATACAGGAAATAAACGGGGAGAGCAAAGTAGAGGCTGACGCAGCAGGGAACGAGGCAGCCCCCAGTTTATCTCCGCAGCCCCGGCCGGCCCAGGCTCCCAGCATGGCCAACAGGCTGGAGTTCTCCAGGTGGGTCCGGCAGACGGTGCAGGAGCAAATCGAGTGGTGCCGCCGGCTGGTGGACATCAGCGAGTCGGAGGAGGAGGAGCTCACCTATTCCAGCGTGGTCTCCCTGACGGATCTGGACGGGCCGTGCTGGACTCGCCAGGAGGAGTGGAAGCAGGTGAGTAGTCTGAGCGGGGCCCTGAGCTCGGTGGGCTGTGGGTGCCTCCCACAGGTTTGCTCTCTGTTATGAGGAATCTCAGTACAAAATACGCGGGTCAATGCACCGACCGCTCTGGCAGAGAGATTTTTGCTGCTTTGTATCGTGGAGTTAAGGAGCAACTCAGCGTTGAAGCGCCAGCGGGCAAGCTACTGGGGTTTGTGCTGTTTTGTACCTACTGCTCTGTACCCCGAGACAGCCTGGTGTTGATCAGTGAGTGGTAAGTGGTCAGGAAGGGCTGTACTGGGAGCACGTGATCTCCGCTGCTTGGGGATGTTTCCGTAGATATCTGCGCTACATCCAGCCCATCCTGTGGCATGGTTCCCTAGCAACTGAAGAGCTGTGCCCGAGAGTCACGCAGGAGAAGGTAGGCTGTGTGCAAGACTGGTGCTAGCTGCCGTTCTGCTGGCGCCTTTCTCCTACCCTTACGAGTCAGCCGCTTCGCTGGGCTTTCGGCTTTCTGCGCTCAAGGCTCTGTCCCAGCGTTTGCCCCTACCACAGCATTCATCTGTTGCTGTATAAATAAAACTGCTGTTCAGGCATAGAGTGGGGCAACAGGTTTTCTTGATTCACTGCAGGGGAGAGAAATAATAGACAAGACTGATTGTAGAGCCCAGTGGTTTTATCGCTGTACTGTGTACGTGGGGTAGCCGAGGTCAGCTCTGTAGGTAATGAACGAGCACATCATTTGCCAATGAGCGAGTTGTGATCTTGGGTACTAAGAGCAGACTGAATTTGTGGTTTTAGCTGGGCTGCACTGCGAGTAGATTGCTAGGCAGGTCAGAGCCTGGGAACTTGGCTTCCTGTTTGTGTTAGACCAGTCTGTCTGTAAGCCCCTTCTGTGCGCTCTGAAACCATCGTTACTCACTTCACGTTACATATGACATCCCGGCATTGCACGCCTTATCAGCATAAAGCCATATATTGAGGTCAGGGTTAAAGAGCTTAAACTTTAATCCAAATAGTGGTTACTGAGTCAGCACTTAGTTACATTTCTGGAGGCTGCGGAACGTCCTGCCTAGAGAGCAAAGGATTTCAATACTAAGCCTGCTCACGGCCTCAGGATCTGCTGGGATTCAGAGATAGAGCTGTATTTGCTTACTCAACTTTGATGGGTGATATCTGCTGGGTTCACTTTATTCAGTGAACTTTTCCAACCCTTTCAGATTTTAGACATTCTCTGGAGTGACCCCATGCCTCAGGAGGGCTGCAGAGTAAATACGGTGCGAGGTGGCGGCTGCTACTTTGGGCCTGACGTGACAGGGAAGATCCTCGAGAAGTACAACCTGCAGTTCCTCATCCGCTCCCACGAGTGCAAGCAAGAGGGCTACGAGTTCTGTCACAACCGGAAGGTCGGTGAGGGGGACGGCGTGAAGGATACTTGGGTTTCTGTGGTGGCTTGTCTCAGCTCTGTGTTTCTTCCAAAGGGGCTTTAAGTACATACAAAATCGTTGAAGAGCCTTACTGGGAGTTACTGAAGTGTGTTCCCAGCTGAGGTCTTAGGTCGGGACAGTCTGGAGCCAACTACTCCGTTGGGGGCATCTGTCGTGCAGGCAAAGCACGTCCTTGTGCGTGGTACCCGAGAAAAGATCCGAACCCGTTTGTGCCATTGCCCCCGCTTAATGCGGCCGTTGCTGAAGATGACGTACAAAAGGGCGTTCCTAAGCTGCTGCAGCAAGAAAAGTTTTGCTCTCGGAAGACTCAGGGCCACTTCAGTGACTTCAACAGAGGCACTTTTGACTCCGCTCACTGCAATGGAGAGTGGATGTTTGTCAGGAGAGTACAGTGAAATCGCAGAAGCCCAGCGTGTGGGCAGATGCACGTGAGACCAGTGCCGCCCTCGAGGAACTCACACCTGTAAGGCTTCCAGGCCAGCCACCACCTCGCTCTTCCTTTTCCACATAAACCACGGTGCTTTCACAGGCTCTTGACTCCAGATGGGATCGGTTGTGTTGTTTTCACTGATACACGTATATATAACAGAGGATGCATGTGCTGACTGCAAATGCCTCTCTTTTTTGTGGGTTAGGTGCTGACCATATTTTCAGCCTCAAACTACTACGAGATTGGCAGCAACAGGGGAGCCTATGTGAAGCTCGGACCGGACCTCGTCCCCCATTTTGTTCAGTACCAAGCGAACAAGACAGCCCACACTCTCACTATGACCCAAAGGCAAGGCTTTCCAGTTGCTCTGTATTCACCAAGTCAAAATTGCGAAAGGGAAAACTTTGGGAGCTTTGAGAAAGTTTGATTGCGGAGCTGAACTTTCATAGCTTGATTTACTAAAGAACAGCGCTAGAGGAGGATTCAAGCTTTGTGCAGAAATTACTGAGGGAGGCTCAAGGGTTGAGGAGGGAGCGTTACAAGATCAGAAGGGAACTCTTTTTTACAGACTGATGATTTTCCAGCTTCTCTTTTCAATGTCAAGTTTTAACTTTTGACCCTTGCTGGGGTTCCCTTCTGCTTTGTTACTTCACAAATTGCTGCAGGGATTCACTGCATCAGCTGCGGGGAACAGTGCTCCAGGCATGCGGTGCCTTGTCACGAGCATTGAGATGCAGCGGTAGTTGTGCAGACCAGTTGTGTGAGGGCCTGGGCAATCCATGGACTGGGAAAGTGCAGCTCTTCTTGTGCTTCGTGGCAGGTCCTTAACGTGCTTCTCTCTTTTCCGCATCCTCCAGAATCAGCAGAGTAGAGGAGTCAGCCTTTCGAGCCTTGCGGGAAAAGCTCTTTGCTCACACCTCAGCCCTCATCAGCGCGTTCAAGGCCTACGATAAGGACGACACGGGTAAATCTGAGCCGAGGGACACTCGGGTTGATTCCCTGGTAGGACAAGGTTGAAGCAGCTAAGTTGAGCGTGTGGCTGGTTGGGAGGCTCCGCACTGATAGCTGTCAGTGACTGTCACAGGGGGAGGCTGTGTCAGACCTCGCCGCTGCGTTGGTCTCATTTGCTGTTATTCACTGTCTCTGTTGGGAACCTACTCATGCCTCAGAGTGGCATTATAATGACGGGGTGTCGGAGAAGCAAGAGGTGATGAGCCTGATGTGTAGCAATTTAGGCTTGGTACTAGGAGAACCCTTTGGAACAGGAGTATCGATGAAGCATTGGAAAAGATGAGCTGGAATGTGCCTGTCAAATGTCACTTGGGAGGGGCTGGGTGGTCTCCCCTTCATCCCTGGAGTCCAAAATCAGTGGGAAGAGGAAAGCGAGGGATATCCTCCGTGGCAGCTGCCTCTGTCAGAGCCCTAAGCAAGGAGCTGAGAGTTCATAATTCTCTGGCTGCCAGGAGCGCTCTGCTGGTGCAGCGACCGAGACGTGTTGCTGAGATCTGTCCGTTTGTGGGCCAGGGGAGAAAAGCGACGCAGCGGTTGCCAGAACTACTTTCTTGTGGGTAGAACTGCTTTCTTGCTTTCTTCCCTGGCAGCAAAATTGTTCACAAAAGTCCAGTTCGGCTGTTAGAGCAGCTGCTAAACTAGGGGCTTTTCCATGTTCCTGGGTCACTGAGGAAGTACTAGTGCAGTTGTGTAGGCCGTGATCTGCAGGGTGAGCCCGGCTGTAGGCTACGAATTTATAATGGAATATCCAAAGTTAGTGTCTTCCTGTTGTGCAGATGTTTGCAGCCCCACGGCCCCGATTTCTTGCGATCATCAAAAGCTTGCTGCGGCTGGGGGGAGCAGCGGGTGCACTTGGGCCTGCAGTGGCTTTTTACTTTGTCTTCACGTGCTTTCAGCTGCCCGTCTCTCAGACGTCTCCATGGCTCTCCCATTTCCTAACAGGAAGGATCACGCTGAGCAACTGGGCGACGGCAGTGGAGTCAGTCTTGCACCTGGGATTGCCCTGGCGAATGCTGAGACCGCAGCTGGTGCGCAGCACGGCGGACGGCATGCTGGAGTACAGGTCCTGGCTCGACGACTTGGCTGTGGAGCAGCGGAGCCAAGAGGTAAGGACTCGCCCCCTTCCGCCAAAGCATGATGCAAAGCAGCTCACAGGATCCCCGGCACGTCGAACTGAGTATGGTACAAAAGGAGAGCGGATGGTTCCGGTTCCTCTATAATCCAAAATCACACTGAGGTCGATGGGAAAGCTTGCATGAATTCAAGGAGTCCAGAGGCGTTCAGTCCATTGTAGAAATAGATGATGCATGTGAAATCAAAACTTAGAGGTAGTTTTGGATGCAGGCTTTTAAGTAGGAAAACTATATTCCATTCTCTGAGTTGCAGTTTCTTAATTACACCCAGCAAAACCAACTCTGCAACGGTTAAAAAACGTAGCCCAAGCCGCCGTCTTCTCTGTTTGGAAGCGATGGGTTGCTGATGTGCTATAATGCAGAGCTGCACGGAGGGTCCAGTCGTCGCAAACCTGTTTCATAAGTCACACACGATGCAACGTGCATTGCTGGCAAACTCTTGAGAGCAGTAAACACTTTTATTTATGGGAACATCTGGAGTAACTGCTCAGAGGAAGCAGAGAGCTGTCAGAAAGGGTAGAAGGAGTGTGACCATGTTGTCTTTCAGCACATCCAGTCGAGCTTGCTGGAGGTCATTTATCGAAACAGATCCAACTTGGAAACCATATTCAGGATCATAGACAGAGATCATTCAGGTAAGCAGGTGTGCAGGCGGTGTTGGTCATGGCATTGTATTCCATCCTACTTTTGGGCTCCCTTTAGTATGTGCAAAGGCAATTTTATTTCATGGTTTAAGGCTTGGGTCTTTCTCCTCCTTCAGCTGACGTTATTGTCTTCTGATATGTCGTTGCACGTTTCCACAAACATGACGCATTTTGGACTGTGTGCAGTTCAGGTAGAGGATTAATAATTATTTGTTCTGGAGGAGTTCAGAAGAACAAAAATTGTGATGAGAGCAATGACAGTAATGCAGCGTACTCTGGATCTTGAGAGCTACCTGCTTTCAAGCAGTCATCTCCACCAAATTACTTGGGGAAAGAGAAAATACAACAGTCTTTGCCTTCTTTTGCTCTCCCAAATTGTATTATGTCTCTTTACTGCTTTAAGTTGTATTTTAGCCAGTGCTCTCCATGCTAGGAAATTTAGTTGCAGCATGTGAAATGTAGATTATGAGCGATTTCTTTCCTTCCTTTAGGATATGCTGGCAGCAGGGTTGGGAGGAGAGATCAACTCTGAGCAGGGGTCCCTCCTTGCATGCTGAGCGGGGACTGACAGGCAGCAGTGCCCGTGGTGACCTCGCGCTGAGGTGGCTGTGCCTTCCTTCTCCACAGGTCTCATCTCATTTGAGGAATTCCACCAAACCTGGAAGCTCTTCAGCTCCCACATGAACATTGAACTCACGGATGACAGCATCAACGACTTAGTTCGCAGCATTGATTTCAATAAGGATGGAAACATCGACTTCAACGAGTTCCTAGAAGCCTTCCGCCTTGTCAAACAGTCACAGTAGCGAGAACCCGGGGAGGGTTGCCACGTCCAATGCCTTGACTGTCTGCAAAGGCAGGGGAACCGCTTCCTACCTAACTGCAGAGCGTGCCCGCAGATGCGAAGCAGGGAAAGGGAAGGCGGGTACCTGTAGCACTTTATTGGTTGAAAACAGCGACCGCCGTAGTGAACAGCTGTGATCCACTCGGGGAAGGTAACGGGTAAAATAGATAAGCTGCCCTTCGGTTCTGACCATTTTTAAAAAGGAGCTGTGTTTTAAGTAGAAATTCCTGCTCAAAGGGAAGATGCGACTTCGTTTCTCTAGTCAATGGACGCGATGAAATGTTACAAGTCTATTCGAGTGTAGTAAAATGGAAGTAAAGGTATTTCTTGTAGGCAGTGTTTTAACCAGGTAGTAACTGCTAGAGCACAGCTTTCCTTTTAATAAACAGTTTTTTCTAGATTGCTGGTTCTCGGATGTTCATGCCTTGTCTAGTTTGTCACCTCTGTTAGCAGCAGTGCTGTTACCTACTTCCCCTCTGTTGTTCCTTTGCTGTGCTAAGTTTGTCGGTACTAAATATCTGCAGTGGAGCAACACTTCCAAAAAAACTCTCTCAAACTTGCGAAACTGTCTCTAGCAGGGGAGCTTTTTAAAGAAATCTATTGAGACCAGTTCTTTTTCAAAGGCCATGGCAGTAGATCAAGCAGCCCCCCGCTAGTGTGCCTGTGCTGCATGTTCACGATACTTTGAAAACACGGTACAATTGCAGTTTAAAAAGGGGGGAGGGGGCTGAAGTGTTTGCCAAGAAAAAAACACCTATTTATCTTGAACATGCAGCATAGTCGCTCTGGCAGGAGTGCTATCGTAAAAGATTTAGACTGCTACCCTGGCCCTTGAAAAAGAGAATTCGAGTCTCATTCAATTTCTTAGAAGAGCCCCCGCTGGAGCCTGTATTGCACATTTGAGATACTTTATTAAATGGAACCGTGGTTCCAAAAATAAACTAATCCTTTTCCCCCTTAATTACAGTTCCACATAGGCTTTTTTCAACTCTAATGGAACCGTGCTTCCGAAAATAAACTCTCTCAAATGCATAATACAGGCTCTAGCATGCTGAGGCTGTATTTCTATTTTTCTGTCTTTACAATGTTATCAATGGCAATTTTCTTTTTGCGGCTAATGAACAATATGATTCTGTCTCTGCTGCGTTTGAGTTGTTTCTGCTGCACAAACACCTATCGCAGAGAATAATGTAGGTTTTTTGCAGTTATTTTCAGTGACTTTTGTTACAAGGGAAAAAAGGCTACTTGGGGGGGGGCGGGGGGGCGGGAGAAAGCTCTCTCTCCAACGCAGGTGGTAGCCAGCTGCTTGGCAGTGCCTGGTACCAGGTAGGATCTAAGGGACTTGACCTTGTATTTTAGTTCGGGGACTGAGGCTGCCAAGCAGCTCGGTGGCATCGGGTTTGATAGCCTGTTACCTGCAGTGCCTGGAGGAGAGTGAAGTGCATTAACCTGGAGCTGGCAGCAGTTTCACTGCTTTGCTGATGTAGCTGAGAAAGAGCCAACACCGTGCACAAGTTACTACAAAGTCAGACTGAATTTATTACTCTCCAGCAATTAAAAAAAGGCAGAAGACAACATCTAGACATTCTGTTGTTATTGGAGGGGCAGCAAAGCTTTGTATAATTCACATAGGTAAAGTGATAAAAACATAACCTTCAGATCCTTGCAGTCCAAAGGAAGGACAGAAACTGGAAACATCAACTTCCTGCAGCTTGCCCCAGTAATCTACTGGTATTGCAGAGACCGACATAGTTACAGCAACATACATCTCTGTAATGATTTAAATTAGCTCTTTACATAATGATGTCACTCGATTGTTTTGACAAGAACATGGAAGCGGGCTAAGCTTTCCACAAACCAAGTCACGAGTGGAACAATTCCCTCGGCACTGCGTTTCCAGGACAATGCTTTTGTAAAAAAAGGAAAAAAAAAAAAAAAAAAAAAAGAAAAAATGTACAATAGTACATATAGTTTTATAGTAAAACAGTATCTGAACAGATTCAGTTTTCCTTCTTTTATTAAAGCATATACAGCTTTATAAAATATAAACCTTCCAAAGGTCAAGTTCAAAAGCTTATAAGAGGCTTTGCTAATTCTAAAGGTAACAGCCAAAATACCATTGCTCCTAGAAGATACGTCTTTTATTTTACCTCAACAGTTTTAGCCTTGGAAGGTGAACCACGAACTCGAGTAACGTGTTCTGTGCAAGCCCAGCAGCATCCACCACGTCAACTGAAGACTCCTCCTCTGATGGGAATGCTCTCGTTCAGCCCATGTTCTATAAGTTTGATGTCCTCCAAGTCATCCTTTATAATGCTAATTAGGTGACTCAGGCCTTCTTGCTGCTGCTTCAGATGCTGCAAATAGTTTAAAAACCAGTATGAGCATAGTTCCGCCTCACAGATTTTAAGTAATATTTCTCAAAGGGGCCACGTCTGGTGGCCTTGGCACATTGAAAAGCCTGGCATAACATCTTTGGAAGAAGGAAAGCCAGCATTTTCTGCACTAATAGCGTAACCGCGTAAATCGGCTTTGCGCAACACCTTGATGCACTGTCGCTGAGAAAAATAAAAAGGACTTGATCATCAAACAAGTACAAAAACATGACATTCTAGATCCATCCCCCAAGTCAGTGCCTAGCTGGCTTCAATTATGAAGTTCAAAGAGTATCCCAGCATTCTACCCAGTAATACTTACTTGCTTGATCTCCCTTAAGAGGTCTGCATCTATGTAATAGCGCTCTTCAGCCCGCACTGCTCCAAAGTGGTTTTGCATCCTGATTTGGGACATGAGCTCATTCAGTCTGCCCTGGGAAGAGAAACAGGCTTAAATCAAATGCAACCCATGTACATCCGTCAGAGCTCCAGCACGTACCGCTCCTCGTGTCACCAGGGCAGGAAGCATGGCTGCTCATTCCATTTTTAACTTTTTTTTTTTTGGAAGCCACGCAAAGGGTGAGCAATTCCAATACTTCTAAGAAATCAAAAATACTTAAATATCTATCAATTAGACATGCAGCAAAGAGCTTGACGCTACAACCTAGTAACACTGCTGGACTTCTCTTCTGAAAGCTTTCCACAACAGATATATACACGTGGTTTGGAAAACTCACATTCTTTTGTGAGAAGAAAACAGTTGTTGGCAAAGTTCTACTAACTAACTACTCACCTTGAACTGCGTAGGTGCGTTAAGTTCACACTGAATTGTATCTAACTGTACACGAAGCTGCTCTTCGTCCGCTTGAATGGCATAACCGCTTTTCCTTTGGATCTCCTGCTTTATTAACACCTACAAAGGAAGCCTTTGAGGTTCATTAGAGAAGACTTTGCCCGCCTCTTTCCCCACTAGCCCATCCACATGTCTTTCTGCCCTTCCTCTAGCATATGTCTCATCAGATTTGTTCTGTCATTTAGTCTGCTGCTGCAAGACCTTAGGGCAGTCCCACGGCTTCTAAGTGAGCGAGAAGGTTCCCAAAGCAGTAAGACATGCTGCGCACCTGAAGCTTTCCCTGACAGCTCTGCCTGTTACTTATAGCAATGCCATTTAGATGAAGTCAGAATTTAATTTTCAATGTTGGCCGTGCACAAGACTGCCCAGGTCATCCTGCCCCCTCTCAGTTATTTAGACTATCCATGTTACCTGTAACGTTCTGTGAGAAAGCGCCATCAGCTTCCTTTTGTACTGTGCAATTTTTGCCATAGTTGTCGTTTGGTTTTTCTGCAGCTCACTGATATCTTCTGATATTATCTGCAGAGGAGATGGAGTCAGTTGGAAGGCGTAAGAGTTTCTGTTAACAGAACGCATTAGTCCCGATTTGAAAGTGGGAGTTTCAAAACAGTACTCGGTCCAGCAACTTCGTGTCCTCACCAAAGACGCTTTCAGAAAGCTTTTCGCTAGACCTCTACTGTTCTGGTTTCTATTTATTTTCATACCCAACTAGGATTTTCAGAAGGCATCAGAAAACGGGGTGCCCAAATCAGATTCCATGCCAGTGCAACTTAATTCACCTGGTTTGAATTAGAAAAGAAGAAAGCCCAAACATACCGCTCAGTTTTTGGCCAAAAGATAGAATTAAGGAATGTATTAAGGAATAGCGATAAAGAGTCACAGCCCCATGCACGGGGTTCCAGTTTCAGTTTTCTACACACAGGAGGCACGGGGGAGACTCATTTAATAGCACATCCCTTGTCAACAGCAAGCAGTCACAATAAAGATGAGAAACCTTACGTCTAATCGAGTTTGATGCTGTTTGGTCATCTGATCTTGGACCTTCAATCTTCTCAACAGTTCCTTGAAACCCACCATTGGCACAGGAATAAGCCTACAAGAATACAAATATTTCTTACGACATGTTTTTATATTAGACACGTGGTATAGATTAATAATTATGAATAGAATCCAAAGTTACAGATGATCTTGGCCTACTATAAATTAAGATAATACATAAAAATATCTTGTTTTGCTAAGTTCTACAGTCCTCGCTATTCCTAACAACCTGTTCCTTTTTCACAAAGAAATCAGCCCAAGTTATCTGTAACCACTGGAGGGTACAAGGGTACATCACTTTCAGCTGCAGGAATGAAGAGAAAAACGGTTGCAAAAAAAAAGTCACAATAACTAGTCCATATAATGGAGGACACCACAACTCTGAGTAATGCAAGTAAAGCTTTTTATCCTGACAACCCTTAGGCGCCTAAATGGGTAAAGGGATTAGACAGGCATTTCTAGTAATCCTCACTGCTTCAAATGAGATCAGCACTTGACCAAGTTATTCTCTAGTAAGTTTCTTACAAGTTACCTGAAGGGTACTACACAATATTATACATTTCTCCCCTTTCCAAGTCTTTTTGTAATACTCAGACAGACTATTAGACTTACTTGTCAGGATCAGGATTATCAACTTTGGCTTGTTCCCATATAATAGGATCAACACCTTAAAGAAACCAAACAAACAAGTTTTTACTATGGACAGATCTGAATAGATATCACATCCTACAGCTGTTAAGCAGGTAAAATGCTAGGAAATACAACACAAACCCTATGAACTATGCTAACCTGAACGACTGTTAGACTAATTAAGGTTTATTAAACAAGGGTAGTTCTTTAAAGTCTTGGTCCTGGACTGTGGCATTAAGTTCAGACCAAAAGGCTGTAAAGCACTTCTACTGGTTTGAAAGGAACAACCCACAGACGATCAAATCGGACAATCCATACCTCAAGGGGAAAAATTCCTATCGCTTCCACTGTACGCTACACTTGGGTCATCTTTCCTCTTCAAGTCGCTTATTATATTTAAAAAAAAAAAAAAATTCAGTAATTAAGTGACCAAAGTACTAAACCAGGTGGCAGATTAATCCCAGTAGGAATTATCATGGCTCCTAACAGGATCTGTCTAAGGATTTTAGCTGTTGACAGCATACTTGCTTGTTTTGCCATGAACTGCTTCATCAGGCAAATACGTAAAATAAAATCAGCCTAATTGTACATGTACGTCGACATCATGATGCAAGTTATTACACTCTCCGAACCTCACTGCAAATCAGATCAGTGTATAAAATGCACACACCTAGGTATGCTAGGAAAAAACCAAGACAACACTGATGATTGATTGATAGAGAAGCAACTGACTTTCTGACCAGAGACATGCAAAGAAGAAATAAAAAGTGCTGGTAATTTAACGATTACGGGCCAGCTTAAAGAGGAGACCCGAACAGTCAGCTACCATAACATTCTTCGCTGCACAACGCTTCAGGTCATTGCTCATAAAATATATTATCTTTATACCAAAACCCATCTCTCGAGGTGTGACTGCTTCTCTAGAGCTCAGCACTAACACCTCTTTTGCACATCTTGCTGCTTGATTAGCCAGCCTACAAACTCAGCTTCCTTCTCAGTCATGCACTCACAAGCTGCGCCCAACCACTGTTACACAGGCCTTAGGATACTCCTCCGATATTAAACAAAGCCAACTTGCTTGTGCGCAGAGCAACTACTTCTCCCTGACGCTGCAGCAGTTGGAAAACACTGCTGCTCGTCTCTCATTTTTCTGCAAGAGTAGGCCAAGTTCTCTTTGCAATTCGGATATCATAACCTTTGCTGTGTTTTTAAACACTGTGGTCTTATTGAACATCCTACATATTGTCTGCTGGAAACCACAGGCTGCTTTCCTTGACCCACTGCAGGGAGTTCGCTGCGAGTACTACGTGGGATAATGTACAGCCGTAGAGAATAAGCTACAATTATCCTACGAAATGGCGTGAACAGCACTTAACTACACTAAAACCAAGCTGTGTACGTACTATCTATCTGTGGCCACATATACAGGCTAAACGACGCCCCCGAAAACTAGGAAGTGAATATAGGACAGGATTATTCTGATATTTAACTTTTTTTTTTTTTAATCGGACCAGTTGAAGTGATTTACGATGGCTAATCATGTAATACGGTGTTGTGTGGCATATTCCTGATAAATCATAACTGTCTCGGTGGATGACATTGCGCTTCAGTGGGAAAACTGGCTGTAATTAAAACTATTACGTCACTATGTCAGAGCGCCTTGGAAACTCTCGTAGTTTGAAAAGGTGTTTTCCAGTGGGACGACACCTGCGTTTTCCCCAGAGACCCAAAAAAGCCCCAGCAGAGGCCCAACCGTGCCCCTGCGCAGCCCCAGACCACACACCGGCAGGAGGGTTCTGCAGGAGCTGTTTGACTTGTGCCGGGGAAAGCTCCGTCCTGGCCATGGAGAGGCTGACCCCCAGCTGCTGCAGGGACGATTTGATGTTGGCTTGTTCAAAGTGGGCGTAAAGGGTCGTGGCGGGAACTCTCCTCGAAGTGCCGTTGGGCGAGCGCTCAACAACGTAAATGATCACTTCTGTCCTGAGCAAGACAAAACGCGTACTGTCAGAAAAAGGTCAGCAGAGGACAAAACCGAAAACAATAAAGAACAACCCTAAATCAAAGTTACCACTTCTCCCAGCTGACTGTTAACTTCCTTTAGCTAACTGAGATATAAAGTACCCGTAAATGCAGGGTTTAACACAGCAAGGCAGAAAGAGAAAAGCTGTAAATACCCTACAAAATTACATTCTCCCCCCCCAGTTTTAACGACCACATTATATGGTGATACTAGTACATTAAGAATAACCTAAAACCTTCGGTCTTTTAAACAGAACGAACAAACTGTGGGAAAGTAAGAAGCAGAAATGTCAGTGTGCTGAGGTACTTCAGGCAGACTAGCCCGAGGCCCCCAAACAAGTCAAAGCAGACAGCACTCTCACAGAAAACATGCAGAACAAGCCAGATCAACTGGCCTTGGAACCGCTTTCCCACTGAAACCAACGTTCGCGATATGAAACGCTGCAAAGACCCTATTACTATACACCCCAAAGCCCTTCCGCCTTACGCATGATCAAGTGAAGAATACCTCATAGCTCCTAAAATACTAAGTATTTATCCCACCCTCACGGTTAGCATCCTCATCTCCAGTTTTTGCTGTGGAGCAGGGTCTGGAGAAGCCCGTTTCCTGAACTGAGCCGAGGTTCTCAGCTGTGTGCTCCAGCAAAAGCAAGTAACATACACAGGAAAGATACTGGACTTAACGCCTTAAGAAAAAGCAACACAAAGGAATGAGAGACACGACATCAAACTCGGGATGAACAGATCTAAAATCAAGGAGAAAAGGAGACGGAGCAGACTAAGTGCCAGCCCTTTATAACATACAATACCGGACAAAAACACGAAACTGCGTGAAGTTCACATACTGGTCATCTGGCATCGTTTTAACACCTTCTACGTTGACAGTGAGCGTCTGGTTTCCTCCCAGAATTTTGTGGAGGGATTCTACAAGCTGCTGCTGCTGGCTCCGAATATCTATTTCTTTTCTGTTAAAGACCAAGACCACGAGGCCATCTTCATCTTTGTTGTTGGGCATTAAACTGTAACCCACAGCCTGCGAATGAACAAACAAAAACCGTGGTCCTTCAAATGACGGCCTGTATCACGTACCTTAGAAAAACACTTTTCTTGGTTAAGAGCTGCATGCTTCTCATTTGTTCGAGAGCTGCAATTGTGTACAAGTGGATTCCTTGAACACCTGTGAAACCCTTTGGGTAATGCTTCATTCTTATCAGATGTCTGATGCTTACAGAGGCAACAAACCAAACCAGCTTATGACGCTTCGCTCCGATAGCTGTGCTACCAGCTTCTCCACTATTTTTCTTAGGCGTCCGCCATTGCTAGCATACATCGAACTTCTCAGTATTTCACTTAAGGTACGTGAATTCGTGATGGCATTAGTAATACGCAAGTCATAGGGACAAAAGTAAACCTAGGACGTGGCATTGTCTAACTTGAAAGGAAAACTTTGTCCTTTTGGTAAACGAAACTCTAAAATAACCGATTTTGCATCACGCAACTTATATTACACTTTGCAATTTTTCAAAGCCCAGAAAACTCTGAAGTAATTTCAAGAAACAACTTACAAGAAAGTAAGCTTTCAGGTGCATTATCAACAAAATATGCAAGGTAACCCCTAAAAAGGTCATGCAACAGAAGCCAAACATTTGTTGTGCAGGCACTCAGCTGCTGCAAAGATTTTATAAAAGTGTCATGATGTGCATAATCAAAACTAGTCTTAATTCGGTATTAACCTACATTCAGGTTAGAAAGTTTGCATTTCAAAGAATCAGCTTGGGAAAGGAGGGTATCACCATGCCTGACCCAAATCCACTTTCAAGTCTGAAGCTTAGCAAGAAAGTCAGCAGGCGCGCGATTTGCGGAGGATGAAGAGCTACATATTCTTTGTTGACATGAGAAGCAAGAACTGGAACTGCTGACGATATAATACAAGGAATGGAGTCAGCTTTAGTGCTGGCAAGGATAAAGGCAGAAGAAAGCTGAAGGCTGGTGTATTTAAAATGGTATGCACGGGTCAGGTTCATAGAAGGCTTCACTAATGCAGGCAAGGCAATGAAGAAAGACTCTGAAGTTCTTATTCCAGGTGTTAACAGTTTCTTTCAGATGTGAAGGCTATTTTGGACAGTTTCTCTAAAACTGTAACCTAAACAAATGCACATTAAAATTCATTTCCAGAGAGCTGCTCCTACCACACACGCGCTAACCTGAGTGCTATCACAGAAAAAGGGCAGTTTCCTAATCCACATACGCACTCCTTATCTAGTACCTCAACAACACCCAGATTTCCAGCATCTGTACGTCTTCAAACCGTTTAATTAGCACGCATCAGAATTGTGTACGTTTCCTGGAAAAACACTGTTTCAGAATACTCTTAACAGTCACAACATCTGATTTCACACTCAGGAGACACTCGGACACTCAGCAAGCAGAGTAACTGCTTCAGAACTCTTTGTGGGCAGTCAAACAATTCCGTACCTTAAACCTGCAAAAGGGGTTTTCCTGCGTGAACTCCACTGGAGCGATGTTATTGTTGAAGTACCCTTTGCCTGTTCCCCAGAAGGCCTGTAGCTGGTTCCATTTTGCCAAAATAGCATCTCTCTCATCTCCTAAGAGTGTCGGAGCTGAGAGGGCACTGGCTGTATTGATGAGCTGGTTTGACTGGGCAGGTGTCTGAGCAGGCTGGCTGAACAAGCCGCTTCCTAACGCTGTGTTGGATGAAGAAAAACAAGTGAACTCCTTCACCAACCCGGACAGACTCGCGTGCTAACACGTGCCACCCACGTATCACTGGTATCACGTATTTTCTCATTTTGAGAAGCAAAATAAACACACAGAATAAATAAATCGCTATCAGATAATGTTTTTTACAAGTGTCTTTTTACATCCAATCTTCGTCAGCACCAGAAGTTCCTGAATGCTCAGTTAGAAAAAAAGATTTATTGTTTCTTCTTTAAATGAGACGTCTGTATTCACCCATGACATCATCTGCCTCCTTCGATATCTAAATCTGAAGGGTACACTTGTCATTATATTAATTAATAATTATTTTGTAATAAATTCAGTGGACTCAGAGCCTGCCGCTGGTCATTATCCAACTCTCACATTTAAACTAAACTCCTCGCTGTTTTTCTCCCCTTTCTAGTAATGCCGTGACTGCCAACATCAATTCTGTAACTACTCTTGCTACCACTGCCAAACCAAAGGGGTAAATATTGTTGTCGGAAACTCAAGGGTGAAGCTCAGAAACTTGCTTGAGCTCTAGATTAAGAAAAAGGCAAGGGCTGCAAATGTAGGCATTTCAAAAGCCAAATTTCTGACAAGTCTCCATCATTGAAGAGGTAAGTAAGTCTAACAGCCTCCTTTTATAATGTACTTCTGTCCCACCCCTCGTGCGCCTGTTGCGGTCTTACGCTTTCTTTGCTAAGGAAGGGGTAAATCAAGAGAAGGCCGTACTTACTGGTCTGTTGCTGCTGGGTACCGAAGCCTCCAAAGCCTAGCCCAGTTCCCAACCCACTACCCAAGCCAGTTCCAGTTCCTGTGCCAAAACTAGTACCAAATCCAAAGCCTTTGTTCTGGTTAGCACCAAAGAGTCCTGGGGAAATAAGCAAAGAATTATTGAGAAAAAGAGGAGAACAGTACCTGTGAAATGCAAAACATGACTGTGAAGGGCTGATGCCCTCTGTTCATTCAAAAGGAAATACTTTCAGGCTTGTGCTCTCTTACCGCTGGTGCCTGTATTGGTGGGAGCAGAAAAACTAAATGCTGGTCCCGCAGTGGTGGTCGTTGTCCCAAATCCTCCAAACGCACCTAACAAACAAAGTTTGCAAGTAAGGGAGACAGCACCTTGTGAGTGGCAGCTGTGCGTAACATGACAATAAACTGCACACTTTAAAGGGTGTAATGAGAAGAGATGTTGACAGATGGATGTCTTATGTTACAAGCACGTAGTTCACATTGATCATGGGTATCGAGTTCATTGTCCGAGGAAATGGGGGAGAAAACATGAACCAGAAAGCCAACACATCTATGGTGGGTCAAGAAAGCAAATAAAAAAGCAGCAGTTAACTAACATCCTGTTCCTTTACCAGCAGGATGTGCTTTCCTTGGGGACAGACACAACTAATAATAATATTTCTTAGATTCATTCTCAGGAATACTTCTAGTCAATGTTGTTGCTAAGCGTTTAATGAACGATCTGACCTTTTGTGAGCTTTTTAAACATTCCTAACCTCTTCAGAGTAAAACTAGAAACAAATCAAGAAAAGCCTGAGGCTAGGGTGCACACAATTGCTGGGCTTACATGGGAATGCTGTCACAGCAACGATTTCTTTCTACACACAGGTAAAATTCTACAAGGTCTTTTTTGTTTTTAAGCCTAGTTTCCCTATCATCATCCCCATTAAATCTAATTTTGAGGTTCAACCCCTATCAGAGGAAGACGGATGGAAAAGCAATCAGCCTTCCACAGATTTTCAGGAAAACCAGTCACTGTCTACCAGGAGGAGACCTAAGTGAGGGCCTGAGCTCCAACGTGCCAAAGAAAGCCCCAAGAGACCCATCTTCCCATTTGCCCCCTTAGAAGAGGGGCCCCGCTACAGGGCGGCTGTGCCGGGACAGGTGCTGCTGGCCCAGACAGCCTCCCAGTGCACAAAGCTGCGCAGGTCCTAGATGCCACCACACCATCTCTTTGCTACAGTGGTGTAATTGCACCATCGGCCCAAGGTGCAGCCGGTGGACATCTGAGTAGCCCTGGAGAACCGAGTCTCTCGGTTTCAAGCTGCTTTTACGTGTATTCAAATGAAGAAAGACAGTCTGCTGCAACGGATTTGTCAAAAAGATGCTGCTACTAACTCACATGTCAATAGCAAAAACCAAAAAAAAAAAAAAGGTCTCTCTAGACCTACTATGCTGACTGTCCTCTTATATACATACAAAATAAAAAGCTTCAACCAAAGTGGACATGCAATCGCATTTTATTTTCTTTCAGCAAACATATTCATGCGAGTGGATATAAGAAGTTGTTCCCTGTAACGTTCAAGTTTCAGTCCTACCAGCAAGTGAGAAACCCTAGCGGGAGCACCATCAATCAGATGACACAATTTTTAGGTAGTTCTGTACTCATAGTAAATTTAGTCATCCTTTCTTCTAGTGCAAATTGCTAAACAAAATTAAGTATCCGAGCTCTCTTCTGGAGTAGTTCAAATGCAGCTAAAGACATACAGTCCAATAGCGTTCATACCAAATAAAAACAAAATCAGATCCCTCAAGTGCACAAAACAGGTAAGAGTATGCTAACACAGGGAGCAATGACACTGTGGAATGAATATAATTCCTATACGAGCAGCGGCAACGAGACCCCACGGGCTAATTCTATGTCAGTAAAAGCATTAGAAATCCATACAGTTAAGCATTTTCATGCGAAATGGAAAAGATTCAAGTTGAAATTATATCGACTGATCGCTCAGAACTGAGGGATCTATGTGGGGCCATGAACGGTTTTCTTAATCGATACCCAGCACGCACATCACGCACAAGACCCTCCCAAAAGGGTAGAGAATCTCTTAGCGAGAGCCTGGGATGCGTGCTGTTTCAGGGTGCAGAACGGTGTTTAGGAAACAGAGATCGCAGCGAGGGCTGTTCATTTTGTGCTGATCGTATAAAATTTGTTTCTCCACAGAAACTTTTGAGGTGTAGTGCGTTCATGACAGCCAACGGAAGGCCAATGAGGAGACACAGGGGAAGATGAAAAACATGACGGCAGTAGTCCAAGAATCTCATGTCAGGAAACGTGGCGCTACGGACCAGCTCTGCAATTGTTCACGATTGCCTGGATCTGAACGGAGAGCTGACGTTCCCGTTTTGCTAGGTAATCGAGGCTCAGTTTTAGACTGGGTCAGACTGGCAGGTTCCCACAATTCATTTCCATTTCAGAGACTGAGTATTTGGTACGTGGTTGTTTTTCCTCAACAACTGCTTCTTGAGAATTTAATAGGCAAAAACCCCGACAAGCCTATGGCTCTCAAACCCATTCCACTTTCAGAGCTTTTATCTCCAGTCTTCACTGGAGATGAAGATTAGTACTAAATACAGATTCTCAGTGAGGAATGTAATTCTTGGACGCCTGCTATTAACATTTATTACGGAACAAGTATTTATGCGTTATCTACCTGCACTTGCCAGACTGTTACCAAAATTGAATGGTGGAGTTGAGGTAGTGGAAACACCGAAATTCCCAATATTAAAATTCACTGCAGGATTAGCAGTTAATCCGAAACCCCCAAAATTAAACCCACTGGCAGTGGAGTTTGTAGTTTCAAGCCCACCAAATCCTGACAAGCGGGAAGCAGAAAAAGAGCAAGGTAACATTAGTTCTAAGTAAAAGGTAGGTTCGGGCAAGAAAAGCTAAAACATTTTTCCATCACCACAGACAAGACAGGCATAGTTAAAGACAAGAGTAAGATATTAACTGGCATTAAACATTATTTATTGAACACAAGGACAGCTAAAAGCCTTCTGTTTAACCCACTCTCCCTACACCACTGCTGTAAGCACGTTATTTTTCAACTATACTGCATATAAAGCAGCTAACACTTTTCCCCTCTTATTTCAAAGCTATACATGAAAATATCCATGTGATTCAACGTTCCCGTTAAGAGCAATTTTTAACTGCCTAAGATTGCCCCGTACAGCTGTATCTGCACTAGTGTAAATGACAGTAGCATAATTATTTCATAAGCGATCAGGAAGGCAAGAATAAACCCTCTTCATGCTAATACCATACCCACAGATGAGCAGCAATGGCAGAATAACCGCAAAATACAACGCCAGCAGCTGAGGCACCAGGCGTGCCTCAAATACGCCAGGGCGGACTTATTCAAGTTATATTCGCAAAATCTGTCCACTCCAGCGCTTGCTGGTGACTTACCTGATGTATCCAGAGGTTTCAGCACTAAGAAAAAGGGGCCAATACAGCGGCTCCCCGATTCCCTCCCCAGGAGTAGCTGAGAACAGGTTCATGCTAGACAGACGGACAGACAACGGGAAGTCCTGGGGTGCGATCCCAGAATTCCTTCTAATGTTAGGCTGTGAGCACAATAAACCTTATAACAGTGTACGAGCAGTACAAGATTATCTTTTACTTTACGATGGGGCCAGAAAGTCTGTGTCTAAAACAGCCAGAGCCAGAGTGAAAGCCCACACAGTACCGCCCAGGCTAACTGCAGTGACGATGAGCCCTGTCCAAAGGACTTATTCAGAGCCAACAAAGAATTACTCTAAGTGAGAGTAAGAAAGGCTCTGGCTCGCATTTCACCAAGACTGACAGCCAATTGACAGTGGCGAAAGAAGTAAGAGGGAAAAAGTCTTTCTTCCTTTACAAGCTAAGCGTTGTGTTTTACATTGCTCAAAAACGGACTTCCAAGAGCATCTCATCCAAAGAGGTGCACTACTGCCATCAAAAGCGATGATCCGACGGACCTGGCAGCATTACCCAGGCACCACCGTGCATCACCCCATCACAAGCACCCTAAGAGCAACAGACTCGGTTGGATCGGCAGGATCAAGCCCCGCACGCCCGCCGGCACAGACCAGCCACCACCGCGCAGGAGCTGTTCACGCGGGAAAAAGAGGAAAAAAAAAAACCAAACAACAAAAAACCAAACGAACAAAACCCGGCCGGGACGGTGGGGACAGCGTTTGACCGAAGGCGGGCAGGGGAACTCGCATCTCACCGGCTTCGCCGAGAAGAGGCGAGAGAAGGCGGCCGCACCCGGCCCTGCCACAGCCTCGCCGAGAGCAGCTCCGCACGGCCGCGCCCACCCCGCTCCGGAGCCAACGTGGGGACCGGCGAGGACGGGCGGGGACCGGCGAGGACGGGCGAGGACCGGTCGCCCCGCCACCGCTGAGGGGCTGCCGATCGCGCTGAGGAGACGGCACGCGCGCCCCGCCGCCGCTGAGGGGCGGCGGATCTCCTTGGTGGGGGGGCACGCGCGC
Organism: Nipponia nippon; assembly: GCF_047370975.1. Lineage (NCBI taxonomy): Eukaryota > Metazoa > Chordata > Aves > Pelecaniformes > Threskiornithidae > Nipponia > Nipponia nippon. Next base: position 81,738,186 of record NW_028262380.1, on the reverse strand, counting down.
CCCACGACCGTTGGGGGGCGGCGGATCTCATTGGTGGTGGGGCACGCGCGCCCCGCGACCGTTGCGGGGCTACGGATCTCATTGGGGGGGGGGGGGGCACGCGCGCCCCGCGACCGTTGCGGGGGTACGGATCTCATTGGGGGGGGGGGGGCACGCGCGCCCCGGACCGTTGCGGGGGTACGGATCTCATTGGGGGGGGGCGGGGGGGGGCACGCGCGCCCCGGACCGTTGGCGCTCGGTTTCCACGCCGGGCGCGTCGCGGGGAGAGAAAAAGGCTCCTCCCCGCCCCGCGCCCGGTTCCTGCGCTCCCTCCGCGCTCACCGGTGGGGTTGGCGGCCCCGGCGCCCGCCGTCGCCCCGAAGCTGAAGGCCATGAGGTGCGGGTTGGCGGGGCCGCGGGAGGCGCGTGCAGCCCCGCGGGGTCCGACCAGAAACAAAACCCTCCGCGCTTCCGGTGGCCTCCGCAAAGCGCTTCCGGGTGGCGCGGCCTCCCGCCGCCGCGCCGTGACGCAAAAAGCGAGCGCCGCGGGCTGTACCACGACGCGGGGGGGACGGACGGACGGACGGGCCGAGTCCCACCCCTGGGGGACAGATGAAAAAAGGGGATAAGAAACCGCAACTGCTCTTCCCCTTGTATCAGGAGAAGCAAACGTCCTGCTTGTGGGGGAACAGAGATTTAAGAAAAGCTCGCCGGGAAATAAATCTCAGCAGCAGGTCACAGAAGAGAGTGAGCAGGGAAAATAAAAGCGCAGCGTTTGATGTTAGGGAAACATAAACAGCAACGCTGATGGAGAAAGCCCAAAAGCTTCAGCAGCTGAGACGGGGAAAGGCCCAGGCAGGGATAAAGGGACACAGCCGCAGAGCGAGGGCTGCAGGAGAGCAATGCGGCTCCTGTGACTCAGGGCACGGCCGGAATGCATCAGCCCCCAACAAATATCAGGGCATTTTGGCTCAAGGAAGAGACGCACAGAGCTGGACCGTGGGGGTGGCAGTGACCACAGCGCCTGGGGGGGCTCCACCCCTGCAGGGTCCGGGCCGACAAAGCCCCCTTTCGTACCCAGGACCTGCCTTACAACAGCAGGGGCAGTTTTCCCTTCTCCCCTTCCTGACACCATTCATTTGGGGTCAGGCTTTTCCTGCTGTAGGGAAGAAAATCCACTAGACTTGCCCTACGTGACAGGTTCTTTCCAGCAAATAGCTCGGGAAGGAGATGAATAGCAGAACAGCGCGGAGGAGGCTGTAACTCCAACAACAGAACTGGCATCCAGAACGGGGGAAGAGCAGCAGCACCGGGGTAAAAGCAGAGCAAAGAAAAGTCCCAAGGGGCTTTCACAGAGTCGCCCCGAAAGCAACATTTTGGGGGGGCGCGGAGAAGAAGTGACAGTTTCAGCCCATGGTGTCGAATTGAGCGGTTGCTCCCGAACAACAGCCTGGAGATGACTCGCTGTAGAAAGTTGTGACGAGTTCCTCGGTCCCTGGGCGTACGCTTGCAGCTCTCGAGGGAACAGGCAGGCGAGCGTCCCACCGGAGTCCTGCTCCTCGGCCGAGGTTTAGGATACCAGCTCTGGCCTTCTGCTGAGGCAAACGCCTGGAAGAGGCAAAGCTGCAGCTGCGGTACTGTGAGGACGTGGGGCCGGGCCAGCTGCTTTTAGCTAATACAGATCATAAATAACTGCGGCCCCCCTGAAACTTCCCAGTTGGAACTGGCTCCAGGTGAACAAAACGGCTCAACACATCCCCAGCCAGGGAAAAAACCCCAAACCAAAATAATGCAAAAACCACTGCCTCTATTTAGAAGACAATAATATATTTTAAAAATACGTTCCGCTACCTAGATCTAATGGAAATACTTCTCAACGAGAATATTCTTTTAATTGGGGGAAAAAAAAAAATACTTTTGTGATTTTTAAAACAAGTTTCCACTTGACAGGTAAAAGAAAGTGTTATGACTTCTCAAGGCCCTATGCATACCTTAATGCAGAGGTGTGCTTTGATCCTAAACCGTAAATGTAACTGCCAAGTCTGCATTCACATCAAACCACACAGCCGAGAACCGTGACACAAATACCAGAGGAAAAAGAACACCATTTTTGTACCCTCCGCCCTCAAGGACAGTCTTGTGTTTTTAAGTTGAAGAAAAAACCCCAAACCTGAAGGATAAACGCATCGCTAACATGCAATGGGATCCTGCGCAGAGTTAGAACAGTTAAGAGGTCTGTACGGAAAAGCACGTCAAATCGCCCCCTTCTTTTCACCTGGTAACCACAGATGCTTAACAAAGTTTCACTCAGTGTTTTGGATTAGTTGTACAACTCGGTTTTGTGAAAGGACCGATGACATTAATAACAAACAGTCAGTGCATACCGGTAGTAAGTAGCGCGCAACACTTGACAGAAAAGACAATACTAGGCCTACAGCAAAATTGTCCGTTGTTCCTGGGCGATACGGGAGCCCGCTCTGTTTCTTCAAGGGTACTTCGCGGCCCACACTCCTAAGGCCATTTGCAAATTTTACCCGCGTCGTTCCTGTCACGAAGCAGGCCATTTTATTTTCGCCGATACAGTGGTTATGATCGTCTACGGCTGGCGGTGCAGGTACAAAGAGAGTGTGGGGTTGAAAAAAGCAGGATCTCAAGCAGTTTTAAAATGTAGTTTTAAAGTTGTAACTTAGCTGGTAAGAAAAAGTCTCCTCCCTTGACGACAGTGCAGATTCTCTTCCATCTCTATACCACAAAAAGTTATACTCGACACGATCGTTTCTCCGCAGCGGACAACGCCGGGTAGTGGTAGTTGGTATTAGGTCAGCTCTAATAGTTTATTCTCCAAGCTCACATGTTAAAGAAAATCTACTAAGACGTCCTGATGAGCGGGGACCTTTCATCTTCAGTACTCTGAAAGGAAAAAAAAAAAAAAATTGCAACACGGCAAAGTTAGATGTGGCACATCAGAGAGCTTCCACGGTGGGGAAGCTGGATTGCCGAGACCAAACGGGAAAGGGAAAAGCTCTTGGCTCCTACTTCTAAGCACGATTTCCTTTAAGAGAACCAGCACTGCACTAAAAAAAGCGCCAGAGGGTGGATGGCAGCTTGGGCAGGGACCCAGGGCTCGCTGTTAGCACCTTACAGAAGGCCCTAACCCCCCTGGTGGGAGGGGGATCACAAGGAGAGCTGTAACTAGCTCAATTACTTCTGTTTGCAGGAAAAGCAACAAAAGCAATGCAGAGAAAACATGGAATTTAGGTGTCCCTTTGTGATTTTAATCCCTGTGCAGTGTTCAAGAACAGCCAAGAGAGCTGGTACGAAGCTATACGTGTAGGTGGGGCAGGAATGCCTGGTACAGGGGCCTCAGGCCATGGGACAGTTTGGACTCTCTAGCCGAGCCTGCCAATAACACAGGCAGGCTCCAAGGAAAAAGTCCCAGTCTCTCTTGTAAAGGAACCTGAATTACAGTCCCGAGAGCACCTGCTCACGAAATGCTTCCTGGGTACCCAGAGAGAAAATGAAGCATGAAGCCAAGAGAGCCAAAGATCAGCTGCTCAAAGCCACCGCTCGAGGAAGGGAGGCTGCAGACCTCGCCGCCAAAGTGCCGCCACTGCTGCCACCACCGTCGCACCCCTCGTCCCACTGGAGATGCGATGGCAGGGGGACCCGCTGACCCAGACGGGTCCCACTAAGACAAAGCACACGCACGGTGTGGCTGGCTGCTCTGGAGGTAGGCGTGAGGGCACTTTCTCACACTGTTAGAAAGTATTTAGGAAACACCACACAAGCAAGACCACGCTAAGACCGCAGCAACTACAAGGCGAAAGCAGCCTACTAGAGTCCCCAGTCTATTTCTCTAACCAAAGGACCCATAGTTTGGCTCGTCTGAACCCGACTGCCCTGCCTATTAGGGTGAAATTTCGGCATCAGCTTTCACCGTGACTAGCAACCTTAATGCCAGCATGTCATTTTGTGACAGAACTCGTCATAAATAGATGTAGAAAGTAGCACTGTCTCCATAAAACTCCTGCATGCTGTTGTCTGTAAAAGTCAGCTGTTCTTTGGTCATAAATTTGCATTACGATTCTGAAAAATCGTCAACCGGCACAACACAGTTGTTGCTACCGAGAACACTGCCAGATTGTCGCTGACTAATCTGTCCATCAAATACGGTGGACTTTTGCATCTTATCCTCCGGGGTCCTCTAGACAGGCTGATTTTTGTTTTTATTCTTTTTTACTACTGTTGGCAAGGGAATTAGGCACAGAAGACTCAACCTGCCTTACCATGTTTCTTATATTGGCTCCATTCCTTTGTTTTGGTGCATTTATTCTGAGTCTATTAAAACTTCCCTTCCCTAGAAAGGTCATTTTAAACAAAAACAACATATGAAAACGTTTGTGTGCGGAAGGCCACTGAACAGGTAAAAATCAACAAAACGAAAATCAAATACAGGCAGATGTACAGTAAGCAAGGTCAAATTCAAATGCTCCTTACCTCTTCACTTATTCCCCGGGACCTGCACACGAGCACGATAAAAACAATCCCAAAAGCAATTCCTAGAGCCATGATTAAGAAGGGGATTCCAGTTACAACGCTGGCTTCCAACAGGACGTGCTTGAGTTTGCTGGCAGATGCTTCATCGATCAGAACACTCTGGAGCAAAGAGAGATGAAGAGAAAAAAAAGATTTATTTCTGTTCTTCCTTTATATTAGACAGCTTTACTTTTGTGAAGGGTAGGGAAACAACACTCCCATGACTCTCCACCTCTGCTTCATTCTTCTTGATACACTTTCCCTCTAAGAATTCTTAGCTCTCCTCGTGTGACCAGAAGGATCATCTAGTCTGCATTTCAAAACTAGAGTAGTGATTTTTAACTCTCAGTTTAGGAATGGAATAATATAGGCCTAGAATAATGGTGTACCTCATCAAAACTAGTCCCCTGGATCCAAGGAATTCAGTGATCCACCTACCGCCTAGGAACATTCACAAAAGACTACTCAAAAAAAAGATGTGATCTTGTGAAAAGTCCCACCTCCTCACCTGAGCAGCCCTTTTCCTCAGGGCCAACACCTTGGAAATTAAAAGGCCTGGCTGACTGAGTGTGTTTTGCAGGGCTGGACTTAATGCTACGGTCAACAAGCAGCAGGAGGATGTTAGTTAACAAACAGCAACAGTTTCCTACCTATCACTGTATAAAACAACATGACAAACAGCATTTTCTTTTCTGGTTAGCTCCAAGACAGTATTTTTTTCAAGCATAAACATACCACAATGCGGCAAAGAAATAACAAAAATATTTACCTCGTTTATATACATCACTGGGAAAATGAGCGTTCGGATGTTGCCTGTTTCACTGTGTAAAAAAAAACAATTAAAAACTATAGTTTTGCAACTTTTCAACTTGAGGGTTTTGAAGACAGATTGTAATAGAACAACGAACGAGGAAACCGTCCCTAAAAAACCTCTGGGCTGCTCCTTTTTATTGTCAACTTTCACCCCCCTACTGGAACAGAACAATCTCAATCTCCAAGATGAATAATAAATTCCGTTTTGGGAGCGATGGCGTATTTTGGGACTTGATGGGGAGAGAGAGAGAGAGAGAGAGAGAGAGAGAGAGAGAGAGAGTGTGTGATCCGTAAGAGGCTCATTAATAACCGACTCAAGGACAGATTTGTGCCAGTCAGCAGGAATGCTAAGCTAAGCTGATGTTGAAGGTTACTCATACTCGTAAAACACAGAAACTATTGTCCAAGCGACATGCGCGTAGCAGCAAAAAACGCCCAACACTTGGCACACATGAAATAACAGCTTACTCGTAAGTTGTGTTCATGTAGCAGCTCCTGGGCACTAGAAAAGAAGGTGGTGCTCATCTGAAGCAACATCACCGACTCTCCCAAGAGGATCGGGCAGATGAAATACTTCCTTTTTAGTTATAATATATAGCAAAGCTGTGCCAATAAACATCAGCTCAGAAGCTGAGTAGGAAGAACAGCTATCACACAGCATTGGTGAGGAGTAAATCAACGTGTCAGAAAGACGCAAGATAAAGGGAATGGTATTTCTGCACAACTGAGCTGCAGTTTGGGGACATCCCCCTCCAACTGGAACACCCGGAAAACCAGGCAGAATCCACTCGCAACAAAGACGAAATGGGGCGTTGTACTCGCACGTCACGTGGGACTGTACACTGTTCCCATCTGCAGGGTTGTACTGACTGCCAAAGCTGCAGTACAAAGATTGCTCTTGACCAGAGCAACGCAGCCACAGGCAAGGTACTTCCCTCCAGCTGACCGAATCAGCCCTCCCTCCTGATTTTTAGACAGGACTTGCCAGCTGTTGTGAGACAGACGGCTTGGACTACTTTTTGTGCGTGTCAGGGAAAGGCACGAGCAGCCCCGTCTGGGGTCACGCCTTCTCGTTTGGTTTTCATGTGACCACTGCTGAGAAACGATGGTAACTACAATATTTTTGTCTCCTAAAAGCTGTGAAGAGTAGGGCGGCACGTCCTCACTGCAGCGAGTAGCCACTCTCTTGAGTTCTAGCTGCACTCCACTGTGGCAGACCTTCTCTCTGAGCAAACAAACCAGCGTGATATGACTGATGCCATCACAAGCACCACGTGGAAACTGTCCATAATCTCTTGCTTTTCTTGGATACTGTCTTTACTCTGCAGCTGGAACTGCAAAATCTGCTTGATTTGTGAGAAAAGAGGATCCTGCCACTTACACTTGAGATTTGACTGGATTTCTCTGCCTCTCACTTGCTCTCTCCAACCAAGATTCCATCTGAACACTACAGACAAATTAACCTTGAATATCAAATCAGGTCTGAGATATCCACCCGGCAGCAGAGAACACTTACAAAAATTCAGGTAATTTTCTGACGTGGATGTTGATTTGCATCCGCTTGGCTGCTTTCAGGACAAGCCCTGTCAGCTGGGGAATAGAAGAAATCAGTGTCAAAAAAAAAAAAACAACAAACCAACCCACGAGTAAACATGAAAAAAAGGAACTGGGAGAATACAACCTAATATTTACGTTGGGGTGGATTTGACGAGGCAAGACAAGACCCACTTGGTGTTATTATTTATATTGCTTGACCAAGATACTCTTGTAACTCATATACCTACATTCCAGTCTGCCTCTGAATTAAGGAGATGTGACGAGGCTGCAACAGAGATGAGGGTGCAAAGTTATGCTTGGGCTACAGAGAGATCCCCTTTCTTCCAGATCCAGCTGTAGCTTTGGAAAAGGCCGCCACCTACAGCTGTTTGTTCTGCTTTCTGAGCACTGTTGCAGAGACTCCGCAATCTCAGCCGCAAGACAAACCCTTCTTTCTAAAGGGTGAAAACCAGATACTGACCGCAGCCAACGGGAGCGCACGGCCACAGAGATAACGAGCGTGAAACGCTTCTCACAGTAATGCCACCGTTACAGTAAGCGTTGCAATTGGTCGCACAGAAATATTTCCCTCGTTCAAGCAGCAAAATTTAGTCTGGAGAGCGGGTGAGAGAGGGGAGGCGCAGAGCTCATTTTATGGTAGTACAAAAAAGCTGGGTAAATAGGAGCAGGGTAACAGGAAGAACCTGGCACCAAACCAGATACCAAGCAGCATCTGCACTAGATTTTAAGAGAGGAATTATGACATTTCCTCCTGCTTTAGCCACACCTAACAGCGTGACGAGTCAGAATACTCTGCTTCTGTAAACTAGGAAGGTCATGATTTTGCTCTTTCCCACGACCTACATTTGTACGTGTGGATGTAGAGATCAGTGCTGTACTGGTTTTAGCTGGGATAGAACTAATTTTCTTCACAGTAGCTGGTATCAGGCTACATTTTGGAGTTGTGATGAAAACAGTGTTGATAACACAGGGATGTTTTAGTTATTGCTGAAGAGTGCTTACACAGCCTTAAGGCTTTTCCTGTTTCTCACACTGCCCTGCCAGTGAGTAGGCTGGGGGTGGGCAAGAAGCTGGGAGGGGACACAGACAGGACAGCTGACCCAAAGCGGCCAAAGGGATATCCCATACTGTATAACATCATGCTCAGCGACGAAAAACGGCGGGGGAAGTTTGCCAGGGCTGCTGTTGCTCGAGGACTGGCTGGTGGTGACCAGCTGGGATTTTTTTGCATCACTTGTTTTTCTTGGGTTTGTTTCTTATTTACTAAAGCATCTTTATCTCAACCTGAGTTTTCTCACTTTTACCCTTCTGATTCTCTCCCCCATCCTGCCTGGGGGGGAGTGAGCGAGCAGCTGTGTGGTGCCTAGCTGCCTACCGGGGTTAAACCACAAGGGTCAAACCACGGACCGGCAGCTGCAAGCTCCCTTTATTCCTGACATTTCACAGTAAGAATACCAACAACTCTGTAAACTTTCAGGAAAGACATAAATCACCACAGCTCTCTCTCTCCCCTCTCATGACTCCATGCTATCTAAATTGAGTCCAACATCCACTGAATCTTTATTGATTTGCTCTCGTGGTCCACATACCTAGCTTCTTCAACCTGGGGAAAACACAGCCCAGATAATACGCAAATGGTTGGGATGGCAGGGTGAACAGGAAAAGTAGCCTCATCTGCTTCCAAGAAATATTTTAACCCCTTCATCTCATCATGATCAGTCTGATGGCATCTCTAATTGCACAGGCACGATGGGAAAAGTATTTTAATTCTTGCTATCCAGCAAAGTTTGCTCTATACAAGCAAATACAAATAGATCAGTTCGACGTAAACTAGTACAGCTTCCCTGAGGTCAATGGGACTATGTCGATACACGCCACCCAAGAAAGTGACCTAAATCCACGTGCTTGGATTCACCTATATAACCCTTTAAAAAAGGCTGCACTTACAGGATTGATATCCAGAAACGTCTCGTGATATTCCTTTTTTGGATTCATGCCCTCTATGTCCTCTATAAACTTCTGATCTGCTTGGTAGAAATGTGGAGCTGATAGGAATATTGGAGCACCTGGAATGTGAAAACATAGGAAGTCACCACCTAAAAAAGGCAGAGCAGGATTCGAGGAAGTCTCTGAGGACCTCAGAACTCCTCCCGCTGTGCCATTTATAGTGAAAGGAAAAGTCCATTCTGGAGCCACAGAACCAATGCTCTGACTCCCTTTCTTCCGAACAAGCAAGTTTTCCCTTGTGCAGCATCAGCACGGCTTCATGCCTCCAGCTTGCATGCTGGTCTTTTGCACTGTTTTAATTCAGCTACTCAGATGTGACAGCTACCTGGATAAGAGCACAGGGTAAACGCCCAGGCTGTTTCAGTATGGATCCTGGTACTTCCTTCCGATTCCTTGATTTAAATCATTGCTGGAGCAGTTTACATCATTGCATTATTATTACCACTAAAGCATTTAAATCATTGCTGGAACATCCCCTCAGATCACCGCTGCATTTTACAACCAAATGATCACTTGTTGGTGGCCGATTTCACTGAGCACAATCATAACCCTCCAGGCCTCAAACTGCCTCATTTATTTCAGATAGAAAGGAGAAATACGTTCCCCGCTGATGTCCTTCCAGTCTGCCTCCACTGCCTGCTAACATACCTTGCTTGCAGATGCTGACGTTGAGGACGCCAGTGCCAGGGCAGTTTCCTGACGGCACGCAGAATCCAGCATTGTCTGGGTTAACCGTCGTGTTGGCAAATACCATAGAAGAGGGCACAAAGCGGTAGGTTGGGATGCCGGCAACAGTTCCTGAGCTGTCGTACACCAGGTACAAAGATCTGCGAGGAAGAAAAGCCAGACCCAGATTTGTTAGTCTTGAGCACACACTGACACCTGCTGCAGATGTCTCTTTGCTGATGCCTGTGTATCAACTTTGGTTTACAGTAAGCCAGAGGTTTGGTTTAAGCCCATTCCAACGATCTTCTGTATTAATTTTAGTAGGCTTTTGATCAGCAAATACAAAAATCTCATCGTTCTGCTGCTGCACAAAACAGAGGATCCTGTGCCAGCTGTGCTGCCGCAGGGACACAGATGCCTGCCTTCAGCATTTCCGGGTCTCGCTCCGGTCCCCACGTTGCTATTGCGTGTTGTGTGAGACAGTGCTGGTACACGCTGCTGAGAGGGACGAGGAAAGGAACACGGTCGTGCAAGACAGAAACATTTGGCAAATCCTGAATTTAGCGTAACGCACATCTGTATTGACTTAAAAGAATTTCAGATCGGTTTTGTTCTTCACAGACAGGGAAATGGGCAAGGGAGTAGACAAGGTGGAACATGAGGAAGGAAACGCCAACATTTTCTGCATCTTGTTACATTTCAAACGGCATTATGTCAAGTCACGAAGCTCTAAAGAGGCCAATCTGGGTTCTCTAACAAAGCAGGGCACAGAGGAAGATTTTGGAGGAAAGAAGGTTCAGGCAAAATTCATATAAATCCTTCCATTCCCCTCATTACAAGCCTTGTAAGGCCGTTCAGTCAGTCTTTCCAGACGTCTTCCAAGTTTTCACTGTATCTTCATTTTGAAATAGCACATCCTTACCTTGATGGGTTTTTTTTGGTGTAACTCTGTTAACCTTCATCCCGTGAATAAATGCAGAACCCTCATACTGTTCAATAAAATCACGGGAGGAGAAACACCAGCCTAACGTGAAACCTCCAGAGGAATGGAGGTAAATGCTCTGCTTTAAAGTCTGAGTGACATTTTCTCCTTACCTGCAGAAATCAGAAGAAAAGATATAAATTTTCTCATCTTTGCTAATCAGCGGGTGAAAGGATGTCCCATCTGTTCCATTGATCATGTTACATGTCTTTGTTGTCCACCAGCTCAAAGACCTGAAGAAAATGAAGCAAATAGAGTAAGGGTTAAAACATTTTTTGAGCGGTGGTCAGGTGATGCCAGCTCAGAGTTTAAGCAAACGAGAATCAGACCTGTACAGCGCTAAGTCCTCTGGCCTCAGCTCCGCTAACAAAAAAGGGGATTAAAATCGGTTTAAACTGCATTTATAGTCTCTTTAAACTGGCGCCAGGCAAGCAAGAATACGTCTGCAAGAGTTCCTCCCGTATACGTAATTGCTGGCAGATGTTTTGTTTAATGGGAGAGGGACGCTTCAGGTAGTTCCTCTTTGGTTTCTCTGTAACCCACGCTGCCGGCTGAAGAAGCGTTAGATACCCAGGCACAAGATGTCCCAGCCTCGGCTCTGGGTACAGAGCAGCAAGGAAGGGTGGTGTCTGGGAATACCGGCTGTGGAGATGCGGGAATACTGGCCGCACAGGTGGCTGGGATGGGTGTCCTAGAGGAAGGAGCAGAGAGAGGGTCACCTCTGGCAAGGGGCAGTCAGGGATTTGGAGGGGAGTACGCACAGCAGGCTGCTCTCTAAGGGCCGGGGCTGTCTTCCTTTCCCAGTTACGTGACGCAAACCAAACTGCTGGGGGGCTGGTCTCAAGCTACAGCTGCTAAGAGCTACCGCCATCCTCAGAATAAAAGGACCCCCCTTTTTTTTTTTGTAAACAACGCTTATGTTCATCCAAAACGTGAAAAGGGGCAGATTTTGACAGAGGCCACACCACGCTGAAAAACTTACTCTTTTCCTCTCCATTCCACAATCCTTGAGAAGTTAAGGTAGTTCGTTTCCCCACTAAGAAAAACATATTCTCCATCATCGGTTCCATTCATCTGCAGACAGACACGCGAGTTTTTAATCGTTCCAGTCATTCTGTAACAGCTGGCTGGTAACTACAACGCGGCGGCAGGAGTTTAAGCTGTCAGCACTTCAAATCCACCCTAGGAGTGAGGGACTCCCTCTGAGGGAAGTGCAATTCATTAAACTCCACCTCGAATATAAATGAGGTGGAAGTGACTGGGCTAGATTCTTACACGTCCCAAGTGCAGCAAACATAACATGAGATTAGCCTTTTTTTCCTTTGAAATTTGCCTCTGAAAAAACAGCCCTTAGCAAAAAAATTAACCCACAGAAAATAAGCTGAGCACTGCAGGTGATCTCCAAGAAACAAGGAGTCCCCACAGCCCAAAATGACGGGCAATCAGAAACACCGTGGAAGCCAGTAATGGCTCCAGCAGAGAAATACCACGCAATTTCAATCAATTACTAAGGAAATCGGTCAGGAAATTGTTCTAGTAGTTTGCACAACTGGTCCCACAGCGCCTCTGTTATTCAAGCCAGCACAGGCATAGGGGAGTGGCTTACATCCACCCTTGGACAGCGTATCCACAACTGAAATAGGGAAGTCAGATAAAACTCTCACAGCTGTGCTACCAGCCCGATACAGCCAAAGTGAAGCGGGAACATCCGTTTGCTATCCCTGCAGCCTACCTCCTGGCCTCAGTCCCAGCACATCCTTCTCAACTGGCTGGCGACGACAGTCCAAGCTCTGTAGCAATGACATCATTCCCCACCTAAAGCGTCACAAAGTCGTGCATACCAGTTACCTTATTAAAGAAACCAAATACTGGATCGATCTCAGGATGCAAAAGATGAATGGTTGACAGGAGCCTGTCTTTGTAGCCCCACAGTAATTCGTGAACGGTGTGAACTGTGAACAGGGATTCTTGGTACAGAAGCAGCAGCACCTCAGTGGCAAATTGAAGAGGGGTTGACCTGGTCCACTCCATCGCAGTCTGCCAGGGGATTGGAATAAGGGAGCGATTTATTGTCAGATTTATTGCAGAATAAATAATACCAGCTGCATACAAACACAGACACACAGACACATTTCAGCATTGCACGTTTCAACCGTATTTTCAGTTTCATTATTTCCACTCGCGGCAAGTAACGTGCTGGCTAACAGGTTCTTCAGCTTATCTCCCACAGGGATGTGCTCCTGCAGATCCCCGTTCAGCCTGGCACGGGCACACCACCAGCTCAGTTTCATGCCATTAACTGCCACAGTCTTAAGAATGGATTTTAAGCGAAAAGTGCAAAACCGCTTTCTAAACAGCCTGAATTTCACAAGTATATTACAGCTGGAGACATGCTTTGAATTCCACCCTTAGGAAGTTACAGTTTACATTTTCAAAAGCCATTTTTAAGACATAGGCATTTCGCCAAAATGCAAACAATACCATAGAATCACAGAATGCCCCGAGTTGGAAGGCACCCACAAGGACCATCGAGTCCAACTCCTCCAAAATTTATTTCCTTTCTCGCTGACAAGTGATTTTACAACATCTTTAAAACAGCAAAAATAAAAGAAGGGAATATTCCTTGGGCAAACCAACCTGTAGTTCTTCTAGTACTGCCCATTACAGTACATCGCAGTCAAAAATCTGAACAAGAGACAATACTTACCACCACTCAGATGCCTGGGAGGAACTGTAAATACAGTGACCGTACTGTTCGCAACTTTTCGTAAGCTGAGTCCTATCTACTACTACGTACGGTGCATTTATGTTTGATTTTATGAACGAATACAAGACATTTTTGGAAATGCTGGGGAAAAAGTAGAAATGAACGTACCCTGTAATCGAAGTCAATTAAACTAGTATGGGGAGTAAAGGCTTAGTTACGCAACCGACAAGTCTTCTAGTACAGCCTGATTTCCTTTGGAAGGCATGACAGCTTTAGATCTGCTTGTTCTCACACTATCCCTGGATGAGACAAAAAATAATGGTCTGCCTCTGATCACCAAAATGAGACCTCCTTTGCAGAGTACTTTCACCTAACCCAGTCTGGGGGCGCACGTTTCAACTTGAATTTTCTTCTGAGAGCACCTTTTCATTGAGCTGTATCTGAAACTCCTCTGTTATTTTTTTTCTCCGTTTGAGATGCAGACTTGGAGGCAATTTTTGCAAGTTTGACAAAAACAACCCCAAGCATTCCAAACTTTCTCATTCAAAAGTCAGAGTTCCTCTTATGCATTTGCATTTGACATCTCTAAATCCCTGGTTTCACTTACTTATAGAAACCTAACGAGCCTGATCTCTGAAAGAGAACTCACCACTGCAGGAACATTAACTGTTCTAATCAGGTCCACTTCAGGGTCTCCAACGGACTTCTGCGGCTCAAATACATACGTCTTTGGATTCAGAGCAGATACTTTGGTACCATTGTCCAAAAACTGGACGTGCACTCTTGGCCTGTATTCTCTGAAAAATAAGAGAGTTTGTTCTCTAATCCAGTTAAACAAGTACACGTAACATGAATTGCAATTAACTTACGGCTATTCTACTGCTTTAAGCCCATAAAGGATGGGATTTTCAGTTCATTAGGAGTAGATTCACTTTTGCTGCTGCTGCTGCTGTCAGCAGCAGAACTTCCCTTTGGGTCAGTGCAAGCTGAATCAGACCTCACAGGGTGCTTCCAAAAAAGTCACCCCACATGTTAATTGCACTTTATAATTTTGCCTCATCTTTAAAAACCTCCAAGGAAAGAGAACAATCTCAGACAGTACAGATGGATTTAGAGGCACTATCTATGGAACTGCCCTTGAAGTACAATTCGAAAGCGAAACTTTTGCCTCTTTGCTGCAGGCAAAATTCACTCCCAGGCAGAACAAGATGTAGGCTTCACGTAAGTCTCATTAACCCGACCTAAGAACCTACCAGAATCTTTCTGCTGGCTTCAAGGTACTTTGCACTAGGACTTCTGGACTTACATATGACACGAGCCCAGAACAAGCCTCCTTTTAGCTCGTCTCCTTTACTTCTCAGGCAGGAATCCTGGACACGAGAGAAGCGCAACTGAATTTTTGCCGTGAACTACTCATGGCCTGGGAGGTAGCTTCTGTCACTGTCTAAGCACTCAGACAAGCAGCATAAAACTCAGGACTGCTGACAAACAAGTGCAATTGGCAAGAAACATCAAATGCTACCTGCTGGCCTGATGAGGAAGTCGGATCTTAATTACCCTGAAACACGTGTCATAACCATAATTCAGTCTGTTGCCACTACCATTTTACAAAAACGAAACACACAATTCCGTAGAACCGTCTGGCTCAGGCTCAACATGAGCTACGCACGTGTCTTCAGCAAACCTGAAAAGGGAAATGGCAGGTTGTCTGCTTGTGGCATGATCCTTTGGGCGTACACACGAAGTGAAATACACTGTATTTCGTAAGTCTACATTCACTCAAGAGTTTGTTGACATTTACATTGCTTTGCTTCCTGTGTAAATTTTAAGTCCCAAGATGTGAGGGTGAATTAGTCTGCAAGACCCTGCGCTATGATGTCTTTCATTCTTTTCAGATCCTAGATCCTATCCTGGCTGCACCAGATCCATCGATGAGGCTTCACGACAGGCTGTATTGCTCTGGCTCAGTCTTTCAAATTTAAAGCAAACTGGAAAGGCCAGTGAAACTATTCTTGTGAGAAACCAACCAGTTCCCATCCTCCTTACACAAACAGCTTATCTACCGCTCTTCAGCATCCCTACCACCTGGGAAGGTTTTGGTCTGGCAACGCTTCCAGCTTGATTTGCTGTACAAGAGGCTGTTGCCAATCTACTTGATACCCTAGGTCTTGAACTGAGGGGATGCGCACGGACACTTGTGAAGCGCCTTCCTTAAAATAGGCCAGAGTTAACCTGAGAAGCCTCTCCAACTCTGCAAGGGCGGGAGAGTAAACTAATACTCCCTGATTAGGGTCCAAGCAGGAGGATCTCAGATGTTAAAGACAAAAAGCTGTAAATGCGTGCGAGACCAGACAACATTCACGCGTTCTTTGGGACTCGGCCGACTCGGGCAGATAAGCAGCTTGCACTTTAGAATTAATTATTTCATATGCTGCAAATTCAACTTCCAGGATTTAAAAACACAAGCACTACTACATTTTTGTTACAGAATCTACCTCTGCGCTAACTGGGTTTCCAATCTATGTCGGTCAAAACTACGAATTGCAGGAAGAATACGCAGGAGAAGATTCTGTTTAGCCGTCCCACCTCCTCTCTGTGACTCATTAGATTTTTTTCCTCTGCTTGTCTGGGCCAGTTCACTTCCAGCCTTTCTCCATAATACCCTGTTTTATAAAAACACTGAGCCATGCACTTCATCTTATGGCATTTTAGGTGTTCTGTCACACGCTACACCTAAACGAGTCTCTAATGCTTTGCTACACGGGGCCTGTGAGACAAACTTGGTATCTTTTCTCTGGCTTGAGCATGCAGTATGCCTGCAACATCCCTCCCTTCTCCCTCTCCTCCCACATGCCTCCTCTCTTCCCCCACCCACCGCTGACAGTCTGGTACAGCCGGCAGTGACAGCTAGGCAAGGACTAAAGAATCTGCTGGAAAACAACACTCCACTTTCTAACTTTCCTCTTTCTTCTCTCAGACAGAGCACAGCACAATCGAATCCTGTTCAGACATGTCAATATCAGGCTAACCAAACAAGCCAGAAGTAACTGAAACACGCAGCGCTGGAACGCGCAGCCTCCCTCCCTCACACCGCAATAAACAATTCAGGGAGAGCCCAGCCGGCCCGTGGCGCGCGTTGCAGGGGAAGGCTCTCCCAGCAAGCCACAAACCAGCCGCTCAGGCTGGGCCTCCCTCGGGCACAGACCAACCCATCCAGCTACACCACCAGCCCTCTCCATCCCACTGAAATCTTTCACGAAGAAGGTGCAGCTTCACAAACACCCAGAAGACACTCGGAGCTAAGGAAAGGGAAAAAAGAAGCTAGCAAAGGGGACTGAGTACCAGGGTGCAGGAGAGCACAGGTCTATGTGGTTTCACGTAGCTCTATTACACCTAGATCCCAACCTATTTATCTCCTGAGAGAATGCGCTGCTGACTCATTATCAGCATTATACTACAGAGAGCTGAAGAAAAGCCTGGGAACTTGAAAGCTTATGTATCTTTTCTCCAGCTCTACTGGTTTATCTAATACAAGGTATTTTGCCAAAGTACCACATGTAGTTTGCCAAGGCTAAACAGACACAGTACTGAAATGCAGAGGAGATGGGGAAAAGATTGATGGCGGAAGGTAAAGCAAAGCTGAGGCGTGGGAGGAAAGAAACAGCAAGAGACTGCAGAGACCAAGGCTACCGCAAAGGCTCTCACTTTTATTCTGTATTATATATATTCTATAGTATTTTTTTCAAATACTAACAACCAGATTCTGATCATTTTGCAGCATAGGTGAAGATAACTCCCTCTGGCACTGAGCCAGCGCCCGGTCTGAATGAGCGCATGTGACCTGAAGCGAGACTGACAACGAGCAGTCAACGCTTTTGCCGTGGTCCTCACACCTCCGTGACTTCCAAGACGTAACGCTTCCTGCCACAGGACTGCTCCTGGTTTACACCGCTGCATGCAGCGGAGCAGAAGGAAGCTCTAAAGGAAAACTCATTCCTAAGGTGACTTGAAAATCTCTCCACGTGCAGCAGACTCAGACTGTTCAGGGTGTAGCCATACCACGCAGAAGCAGAGTTCAAGAGGCTGGATAAGCTCCGACACTGCACGTGGTCTTAAGTCCAGCTGTCTGTAAAAATGGCAGATATGTCTGAATCTACGTAGGTTTTATAGCGAGGGTTGGCTGAGGAAGATCCCTGCAGTACCACTCTCTAACTGGTTTTCTGGCCACATTTTTACCGATGCGAATTGTGCAACTTCAGCTAGGAACTAATTTCTGAGTAAACACATGAATCACGCTTTTATGCAATGCTCCTCTCCCCAGACTCTCAAACATTATCCAACCAGTCACTGTTTTTTCTCTCCTAAGACAATAGGCCAGGCTGCAAACAACTTCCTCTGTGTTCAGCAGCTGAGGAACAGCAGCACACAAGCAAAATCTTGCCCCAAACGTGATAGAAGTCACTGGCTTAATCTGAAATTGATTCCAAGTTCTCCAAGTGTCAGTCTAGTTATACTGCCTGGGAGGTGTATGACCCTGCTCCCTTGCATGAACTTTTACTCACACACCAGCAGCTAGCTTTTCTCCTAGAATGGGATCCCAAGCGTTCTGGATCCCGCTTTTTGGCTTCCTCACACGCAACAGATTTAGTGAAAGGTGAAAATAGTGAAATGGTCCTACCGGTAGGTGTACGGCCCTATTTCCTCTACAAGAGGAGTAGCGCCTTGAAGGACTTCTAAAGGATTTGTCACGTTAAAAAAGTAGAACTGCATGTAGACTGGTGGAGGAGGATCCTCCCAGGCTTCAAAGGTTTCCGTGCCATTTTTCAATACTGTTCCCTGAAACAAGAGAAAGACAGATTAGCTCTTAACGATAGACGCTGTATGATATTTACAGGAAAGACAGGAATCCCATGTCCTCAGAACAAACACAGGCAATAGGATTTGAGACCGCAATTCTACAAATGTTTATACACATGTTTCACTTTGAAGCATCTCACGAGATCAGACACATGCTACAATCGCTGGCAGGCTAGGGGCGTACGTTTGTTGTTCCACTTCTTCCCACAAACACTTCTGCCTGACATTTTTGAGAAGGAAGACTTATCAGCTCTTACCCAGCCATCCTGTTGCGTTTTCTGTGACAGCAAAAACCTAACCTGGTGTAAGATACCACGAAACACACCTAACATCAGAGATAAAAGTGGAACTCAACAGAGGGAGGCCAAGAGGGCCTAAGAGAGACCTCTTAGGAGGAACAAGGCCAGAAAAGCAGCTTAGATTCCTTCCATTTATGATTTCTTTGCCTAAGAATGTCAGATTCCAGTACAGGTGGGAGATTCTGTCTCCAAAGCAACTAGACTTTGTTTTTCAGCGGCCTGTGAGGAAAACCTGCACGTGACAGAAATTTCTTTCACGTAGGCATAATGGGATTCGTGCCTTTCCGAGGTCTCTGAATAGAGCAACGATTCTTCACCCTCTGTCTTTAATTACTTCCCTACAGCAATGCATGCATCTCCTTTCATTCTATTTTGTAACCAATAAAACGTGGCCCTACAAAAGAAAAGCTATAAATCATTATTTTATGACAGAAGCGCTTAAGTAATGAATCACTAATTCCTTTACCTACCAGCACATACATGTTATAAGGAAGTCACAACCGTACCTGTCCATAGCTACATTAGAAACATACAATACGGGTTTCAACCCCTCATTTTATTACCATTCCATTTTAGCTAAAATTCACCCCAACTATAGAAGCATCACCACCACCACCACCAAAATCAAGGCTTTTCATATAGGATTTTCAGGAATAAGCACAAAGAAAACTCTGTCTTTGAAAACCTTATCACCTGTAGGCAGAAGAAGGGGAGGGGGGGAATAATTTGCAATTAAATGGGTCTCATCAACACTTGCTCTTCCTATTCTTCTGAGAAAACAAGTCAAATATTGTAAGTGCAAGCTCGAAAGCAGGGAAGATTGGACAGCTGCCATTTCTTGGTTACTGTTTACGGGGTCTTAACTTTATCAGCCACAGTTGCCTCAGGACTCATTCTTGGCCCTCCCACTTCAGGAGCTGTTTTCTCTCCATGTAGATTTTAATTTTGAATAATTAGATAAAGAGAAGACTGTTTCAAAGAAAAAAATTATTGGCAAGAGCTTGGAATGGCAGCAGTATTGCTGAATAGCAATTAAAGCCAACCCAGCTGGTAGCACTTTGCAGTTGCAGACTGCTTTCCGCTGAGAATTTCAAAGCACGTATTCTGTGCACACCACAGAAAAAAAAAATGTA
Source organism: Nipponia nippon (assembly GCF_047370975.1). Taxonomy (NCBI): domain Eukaryota; kingdom Metazoa; phylum Chordata; class Aves; order Pelecaniformes; family Threskiornithidae; genus Nipponia; species Nipponia nippon. Next base: position 81,718,650 of record NW_028262380.1, on the reverse strand, counting down.
TTTTAGACATGCTTCAGGAGCTTTGTGCATTTCTTGGAACTACCAGCACCTCCTATGTACCATTTCCTACACAGCCCAATGCTTTTGATCCTCTTTTCTTGCGATCTATGCCAAGGAGGCTCATCCCTGTATTCAGACAGAGCCCTCCTGACGTTGGTTTGTAGGATCAGGAACAGAAAATCTGCCCAAATCAGGCATACTGTTTCCACGATGCCACCACAAAGGGCTGGGAGCGAGACAGCAATGTATTTAAGACACCTGCAGATGACCGTGATAGCTTTTCTCCATATGCAAGTAGCTACAAAGTCAATTATTGCAGAGGTGGTGGTGTAGCGAACTACCGATGTCTGCTCCCTTCCCAAACTGTATAAAGCTCACATCTCTCACGTGCAGGAAACACAACGGGTATAAGCTTGACACTGACAAAAAGAGTAACTATTGCCTGTCTTGACCTTAACCATCCATATCCAGGAATTGGAACTGTTCCCTAACAACTACTAAGCATATTCAGGGCACCTGTCTACTGCTCAAATGTCTCTCATATGAGGCAGCTAAAACAACAGATTATTACTCAGTCTAAATGTGCAATGTTTAAAAATCCAAGTGCACCCTGGTCATATTCATTCCAGTTTTAGGCTCCGGTCTATCCGTTACGACAGAGGGATCACATTTACCATGTGCAGGGAGGCCACGTCCCCTGTCCCCCTCTCCTGAGCTGGACTGAAAACAAGCAGCTCCCCAACTCGATGTAGCATCGCTGAACGTAACATAGGTTTCTACCGCGCTCTCTATATAGACACATATGCACCAGATTAAATGCAAAGAGCATTAATAAGGAGGAAATGAAGGAGCTTTTCGCTGGCAGGTTGGTTTAAATACAGGCTCTTGAGATAACTGAAATCTTAAGTGATCCCCCGGGAGATTGGCTACAGAGCAAAAGGGCAGTGAAACAAAGTCATCTGGTGATTTTTTTCCTGGACCTGCACGACACCATTTGGATCTCCCACGGAAATGATGTGCCTATTTATAGCTCCGTACAGTGACAGCCCCAGCTGTAAACCCAGAGTCACAAACTTCTCAGCTGGATTCAGATAGACTCCCATGAAATTCTCAAATAATGAAATACAGTAAGCCCTCTTCATCTATTTTTCACCAAACGTTACCAGGGATATTTGGGTCTATCACATGATATTACACAGCCTGGACCTGAGAGAAAAATCTGAGCACATATTTTTAGGCAAAACATATGTCCACGTCCCTCAGCTGACGGCATCCAAGTTTAGCTCTGATGACTTTGCTCCACATCAGAGCAGGATCTGATGTTACATGACTGGGATTGCTTGGTTTTGTGTCAGAGCTTGTGTTCACTACTAGGTTGGGTGGGCTGTGAGATATTAGATCACAGGACTGCTCTTTAACCTAAAATACGTGAGACAGACAGCTCTACTGTAGCTATTGCTGCTGTACTGCGTAAGGCCAGAGAATCAGGCCTTTCCTCTTGATCCATTTATACGCGAGAACAAGAGACGCAACTTAGAGCATTCAGAAACCTCAAGTCAGACACTAATCCTGCAGGCAGTAGCCTAGAGAGGCCTCAGACCCAGAGATCCTATCTCAGAGAGATGCACGGGTGTACCTACTGCAAGATCACAAACCTAAAAGCAGCGGACAGTCTCACCTCCTGTCTTCACTCAGAAGCACAGCAGGGGTTCTCCGTTCCACGTGGAGTCCACGCTCATTTCAAGTGTACCATAGCATCCTTCCCACTGACTTTATTTATCACGCCAGTCCTGAAGTTGCAGCTACCTCTTTCTTTGGCTTTTCCTTATCTTGACCACGCTTCACAAGAAGAAAATAAAAAGCGAGCTTCCCCTCCCAACTGTAACTGTTACTGGCAGCGATAGCGGGGGTGGGAAATGGTACTGAACATTTTTGGAACCTACACAGAAAATTAAATTCTTTTTTCTTCCCCTGGAACTGCAAAACGTTCTAATTCCAAGACATAGTTTTATGCATTCATCTACGGCAGAATTTAATGGCAACTTTTAAGACAAGTGATAGGGTAAGCTTTCAGACCAACGTGAGCAGACTTCTCTGACCCTGCGCCTTGGGAATGGTCTGCTCAAAAGGAGCGTCTCAGCTGATCCTTCATCTAAGCCTCCGCACTAAACCATGCCGAGAGCTCTAGCAGTTCACATTGAACAACAACAATAGAAGATCAAGACATAAACTAAATCAAGGGACAAAATATCTTCCCTCTCCTTTTGTCCCCTAAACACTCCAGACAATCCAGCTCTAGAGACAGCTGGCACTAAGAGTCCAGTGAAATTTCAAGGGGTTAGAAGACTAAGCGTTTTCTAAAATTACCAGTGGAAGGTATGGGGTATAAAGAAAACACTTGAGGTAAAGGACTGATTGCCCAAGTTTGGAATTAGGTGCATAAATCAAAGACTGTCATATGCATAAACTGCACGCTTATGGCAATAAAATACATAGCCATATAACCAACATGTCGCATAAGGCAAACACTGCTAGCAGCTAGGAAAGCCTTTCTCCTCTGGGCAGCTAATTTATTCTTGTTCATTACAGGTTTTTTGCCCTTATTCAATGGAGCTTCAGGTGCTAGCCCCTGACAACAAACTGATATTGGACAAGTTGGACATCTGATCTGGCAAATGAGACAGAAGAAGCTGACAAGATCTGAATGCCTTCTGGGAAAGGTGCTCCCACTGTCCTTGTCACTACACATCTGCCTGCTAATTTTCAAGGGGATGTGGAGCCTGACGCCGGGCTGGATTCCCCCCTCTTCCCACACTCCCTCTGTATCCAAGAACCCTGCCTTTGGCTTGGAAGGACGCAGCACACAAACCCCCTACTGAAAGCTGACCCATCCTCAGTGGTTCACAGGTCCTGGGTTTGGACACAGAGGTGCTCCAGCTGCTCCAAAACGCGGCCTTCCATTTCAGCTGTAGTTGAGACTGCAAACTCTTTGCTGCAAGTCAGCTCTGTTTCAGGACTGCTGGAAAGCCCTCAAAGGAACATGAACTACCTATCGTAAGGGCAACCTCTTGCCTCTTCTGCAACTCCTCCAAAGACGGAGAGGTTGAGGCAGCTAAGAAGGGCCAGAGTGCAGAGATAACATTTCATGTCCAATGCCCTGGACCGCAGAGAGCTAGAAAATCTTGAGCCTTGCCACATTTCAACGGCAAATTGAGATTTGTCTATTTGCACAAGATTTTCTAAGCTGCATAGACGCTTACACAACAGACAGCAACTTTCTAGACTACATGCAAATGAGAAAAAGCTCACGTGGGGTGAAGCACACGTGGAAAGCAGCTGAATGAGCAGAGTGACTGGGAGCACACTGCTTTGGGGCTGAAAGCTGTACTTCTGCAGTTTGTGTGCGTGGCTCCTGGACAAGGCCAGGAGGGAGTCGTTGGCTAGCGCAGGGAGCAGGACGCTTGATTCTGTGCAATCCAGATGTACGCTAGCGCAAGCTGAAGACCGGTAAGCAAGAAAGGACTGAGCTCTGGAAACTTTATCCTGCATTACTGAAAGCCTTGCTGAGCGAATACCAACTTACTCTTACATAATCAACCATTAAGGGTAAGGAGCATGTAGCTAAGAGATTAATACGCATAAGGAGGATCACGCCTAATTCCCGACAGTCCTACACTCTCCCACCAATCCATTTTCTTTACCCCACTGCTCTTTGGATAAGAGCACGAAACAGACTTGAAACGAGAACTTCTGCTGTGATGCAGAGGATAACAGACTCCTTTCCAAAGAGAACTAAGATCTGGGAGATGGAACTGCACGTGCCTATGCAGAGCTGTACTGATTTGGCTTGGTTGGCATACAGCTTTGCGTACGTTAACACTCACATCACTTCACACCTGGCTGTCAGGCCGCCTAGAAAAGGTACGGACTGACAACCAAATGACTACAGGATAAACCATCCACTACCCACGCTGCGCTCCAGCACGGCAGAGGCACGTACCTGCGAACAAACGCTGCAGGAGTAGCTGTAGGAGCGGTTCCTGAAAAGCAGCTGACACACTGGCAGGCTGCACGACCGACAGCTTACCCTATAGTAGCCTTTTTTTTTTTTTCTTTTTTTTTTGCTGTCCCCTGAAGTTTACAGGCACACTTCAAAGTCCCACAACTTGCTTTAAGCTGACTGCCAACCTAAAATTGCACTTGCTAAACCAAACTGAGTTAAGACAATACATCTTCTATGTAAGGAAGTGCTCCCTGTCAATACCCCAAAGAACAGAAGAGTACATGGGTTAGGACATCACAGGGGATCAGCAGGCTTTGGTCACCAGTCAGACAATAGCACTGGTCAAATCCCTTCATTTGTTAGCACTCTTGGTTCCGCTTTCAGAACAGCAGAGAAGAGAATATTCCTCAGACTAGGCAGGTAAATAATTGTTCATTTACATGCTTCTCAGGCATTTTAAGGGAGTTACTAACACTACCACAGTTCACCCTTCTCACCGGACCACGAGTTAAATGCACAGAGCCAGTATGAGAGAGAAACAAAAGCTTAGGCAGACGAAAAACAGCGAAGGGCTCTGCATTCGTAACAATGCCAGGATGGGTGTTCCCAAAGCGCGCTACATGCGGCCTTTAACAACAGGGTGAAATGCCTCGCTGTCATCACCCAGCCTGGTAAACCAGCATGTGTTTCAGCCCATAGCACCTCTGGCTGTGCTCCAGAGGCAGCAGTAAATGGAGCAGCAGAACAAGCTACTGTATGAAAGCTGCAAATCTACGACAGGGATGGCAAAACAGGAGGGGTGCTTTAGGTGTCCCCTGCTCACCTCATGTGCTGCTGCTCTGGAGAGGGCTCCTCACTACAGCTGCTGCCTCACAGCCAGTAAAGCTGCCTCAAAAGAACTAATTTTTACTCCTTTTTACTCATTTTTTACCCAGCCCGGGCCCACTGCATCCTGAGCTCCATCCTGAGCCCCAGCCTAGCCGGGTGGTGCAGGGCAGGGGGGCTTCACTGCCCAGGGATGCTCCTGCCCTCGCCCAACCACAGCCGGTGCAAGGAGGGAGCCAGACAACGCCACCCGCCGGCCCTCTCCCTCCCTCCCTCCCTCCCTCTCCTCCCAGGGTTATTTTGAGAGGGAATAAACCCGTCAGGAGAGACTGGGGCGGGAATCGTGCTCTCACCTGCTTCACCTGCAGATCCACCACTCTCTGGAAGACGTGTGCGACCAGCAAGGAGATGCTGGCGATGAGCAGCGTCATGGCCAGGACCCCCACGGTGACGAGGCACAGCGACTTCATGGCTGCTGCCGAGGAAGGAGGGACAGAGGCACCGTCGCCGCCGCTGCCACCGCCGACGCCAGGCTGCGGCCGGGCGCAGGGGGAGGGCGGCCGCCTCGCCCCGCCTGCCGAGGGGCCGGGAGGAGCCGCCGCTGCCGCCGTGCCTCTTCCGCCCCGCAAGACGAGGAGGGTCCCGGGGCTGGGGAACGGCTTCTCCGCGGCCGGTGGCAGGGTGGGAGCGAGGGGAGGGACCGCAGCTCTCCCAGGGGGAGGTTTTGTGCTCCGGGTCTGGCAGGCCCTTGACTCAATGCACCAGGCACCAACGCCCTACCCTGCTTACCAGGAAAGAGAAAAATGTATCTGAAAATAATTTGGTTTTGTTGCTGTTCGCAAGATGAGCTCCCGCTGGCACGGCCAAAGTCTTCCTGTCTGCTGTGGATGGATCCGCTAGTGCGTGTCTCTCGATGCAGCACGCATATTTAAAAGGTTTTCTGGAAAACAAGCAGAAAACCAGCTATTCTTCAGCAAGATGATCAGGGAAAAACTTAAAGGGAGCACAAACTGCCTCTAGAGTGAATTAAGCTTAAGAGGGATCAGATTCTACCATACCTTTTGGCTTCCACTAACACAGTTAAGCCACTCCTAAGAAATAAATGGATGTACCCATTAGTCCTTTAACAGACAGCAAGCACTATTGCTCCACCTTCCCCCCCATAAATCGCCTCCCAGGGCACAGCTAGCGGGAGGGAAAGATACCTGCAACAGGGGCTTTCCCAGCAACGGATGCTGTGCCTAATTGCTTTCCATCACGGCCTTCATATTGCACGAAAGGAAGGAAAGCCTCTGCGACACACAGCTCCTGTTCCATAACCATAATCAAGCTGCCAGCAGCACTAGAGTTTCATAAGTCATGAGTCAGTTCCCTCTCTTGCCCTTCCAAATCATGAGGCTGCCAGCTTGCCATCATCAGCCTGACCCAAATAATGCCTTCCCTGCAAGAGAGCAAGCAGGCCATCAGGTGGATTTCCTGCTAAGATAGGCTGAAGCATCTTCCTTTATAAATCCTATTTCCTGTAATTGCAATTGCTGTGACACTACTATGTTACTATGTGCATTTTTCTTTTGCTTATGAAAGGTTAGGAGGTCACATTTCAGGGTTGTTTAGAAAACTCGAATTTTTGTGGTTCCACTCATGCAGCAAAAAAAAAAAAAAAAAAAAAAGATTGTTCCGGCAGCTTGTTTTCATTTCGATTCCCGCTCCAAAATGGTGTTCTTAGCTCTGTTTCATCATCATCTCTCCAAAAAGCAAGCAACAGAGTAAATAATTAGAATCCATTTTTGAAGGCTAATTTAACTATAGCAACAGAATTCTCCCCCTGGAAACAATTCCCGTGGGAATTCTCTCTCTGAAACCATAAACTTTCCCTTACACCATAAACTTTCCCTTACACCATAAAATATTGGCCTTCGGTGGGGACCAGCCGTAGTGACAATTTTTACAAGCAGATGCCTCCTCCTGCAGCACATTAAACCTATTTTCCATGGCTGCTGCGGCAATGGAATGGAGACCTCTTTCTTGTCTCACCTGAAGTAGTTTAACTGCTCTGTGACTTCTGTTTTTCCGTGAGGATATCCTGATGCATGCACTCCAATGTAAGCAAGGAGCCGATCAGGTCCGTTGTCTCTAAATCAGAGATAAATACAGAAGAATAAGAACAGGTAGCGATTCTTCAGTTACGCAAAGCCATTTTTATTGTAACTACTTTTCACAGCCATGAAGCATTTTTTATTAATGATGTTAAAGAACATGCTGTTTTATCTGAGCACCTAAACCCTGGAAAATCAAAAGTAAGACAGGAATATTTAAGGAATTCCAGCAATCTGAGATAGCTTAAATGGGAGATACAAATTTTTTTTTTTTTTTTTTTCAAAGGCTAAATTTGGTTTGCTACCGCCACGGATAAAAGATTCTTGCAGCCCACGGGACCACTGAAATTCTTTTAGCTGAACCCCAGCATGAATATTTATAGATCAAGCAATGATTTCTGCAGAATTTTGGTTTTGCTTAATTCAGTGCTTCGGTTTATCTTCTCATAAAAATCTACCCATGCGATGCACAGAACCACCATTGTTTCTCCATACAGATTTTCTAGATTCTCAGTGTAAATTATTTTTTTTTTTGGCAAATTATTTTTTTACCTTCGGAAATCAAGAAACTGCTTAGAAGTAATAATACGTTTAAAACATTCCCATGAAGAATGACTCCACCTCTGAAGTGCAGCATGGGAACGCAGTGGGTGCATTGTTGGCTCAAGGCACACTACCGTGTCATAATTACAAATCCCGGAAACAAGCAGAGGTGTATCTTCCTGTTCCAAAATCACGGTGGTATTACAAGGGGAAAAGGCAGATAAGGCCCACATTCAGGAAAACACGTGAATGTGCTTACCCAAAAAAAGACTGCACATCTTCATTCTTTTTCCTTTCTTACCCCCTTCCATTCATCTTCCCTCTGCCCACTCCTTTCACTTTTTTACTATTTAATTTGCCACTCCCAAGAATCTCCACCACTTAAAATGACAGTATTTACAGACGTTCATGACAGTTACTCTGCTCATGTGCTACACTGTTGTCTTATCTCCGTCGTAAACTCTTGGCGCGTTTTTTTTTGTTTTTCTGTTACTGTGCAGAACCCATCACAACTGGGATCCCAGCCACGGTGGGTGCCTTACCCTAACACCATAAATACGGTGGAAATAATAGGCAAATCCTACTCTGCAAAACAGACCAGGTGCCCGCTCCCATGCTGGGGCCTCACTGACAATCCCTTAGTGAAAAAACAAAAGGTAAATTGACACCTGGGAGAGACTGTCCCTTCCCCGTCGAGCGCCATTCCTCACGCTCGACGGCAGATGCAACAGGCCTGCACGTGCAATGTCGGGATCCGTAGGAGAGAAGCACATGAAAACGGTGCATGTTGCCAGCAGGATCCCTTTGGAAATAGAAAGTTGCAAGGGGCGTGGAGGCCAGGTAAATCAGAAAACACTGAGTTGTTAGGGTCTGGAGAAACCCAACTGTGGGAAAACACACCAAGCAAGCAAGCAGTCGTGGAGTCTGCCACAGAAAGCTGCTGTCTCTTGTTCTGCCCCCATCGCCCATACAGACTGCTGGGCTACCCTAGATTTTGCAGTGTCTCATGATGAAATCGGCAAGCTTCATGCTCCCAGGGGCCTTTCCTGATGATTTCCGTGTGGTAAAATGATTTGAGAACCCTTTATTAAAAACTAAACCATGGATGAAATAGTCCTGTCCCACGCACTGGGAAAATCTTTAAGAAATAGAAAAAGTCATTACTTACTGAGGTTGTCAACGTGGCTTCCTCAGTTTGTATAACCCCAGTTACTTGGCTTCCTGGGGTCCATGTAAGGAAGGAAAAGGCTTGTCAAAGGAAGGAATTAGGAAATCACACAGCACAGTACCAGCCAAATCAGAACAGATGCCAGAAATCCTTAATCCTACTCCTGTGATTTAGTAACTATTAGACCTTTCTGTAGCGAATGTTTTATGTTGGCCGCAATAGAGGGGTGGAAACAGCAGACAGGAGGAGTAGGATACTTTTCGCTGTTTCTTTGTGCACATCCACGTCACTTCATGAATCTCTGGTCTTCGCCACCCAAGATAGGAACCGTGCTTGTCCTTACTGCAGACTTCGGTGCTACAATCATCTGTCACTGTTGCCAGACCTGTTCACACCAGGTTGAACTGGATCCAAATCTTGCATTGCTTCCCTAAGGAGCGGTGACCTGAAGGCATACAGAGACATGGAACAGCCTTCCCTGAACCAAGCGTAGTTTCATCTCAACAGGGAGAACGCAATCCTAACTAGAAAAGTGTTTTACTTAATAAATACTCTACCAGTTTCTGTCTTACCTAAAATTTTGGTAGACTTGTCCACCCATCTCCTGCTGCTGCCTGATGTTTGAAGCTTTCGTCTATGTATCTGTGGTGCTCTGTTTACCTCCATCTCCATCACCGTGTTTCTCATCTACCTCTGTTTTCCTGGGGGATAGACAACAGAAGAAACTCAGAGGTAAATATCACAGGGTCTCACTTCTAGCTATCGAGAATGGTGCTTTTATGAAGGTGGGGCATCCCTCTCTTTTGCATACTGTCGGGAATTTAACCCCTGGCTGCCAGCCCAGCTCATCAATAGATGAGAACTTGCAGATCCTTAACATTTCAAGTTTCCCAACAGCTCACCACAAAGAGCCTCTGCTGGCTGAACATTTCACACGGGCCAAGGAGGACAGCAGAAGCAGCTTTCCATGCAGTACGCTCCCAGTCTTAGAGGAGCAGCTCTTGGGAAACACCCAAGTGCATCAGTAATGTACACGGAAAACGTTTTCAGAGACTTTGCTCTTCTGCCTTTCATGTGCAGCTAATTCACACGCTTGTCATCAACGAATTGACACGTACTATGTATGTCTCCAGTACTGTATGCATAATTAATAAAATAATAATCTAATTATAAGACACTGCTTTCAGCTGAGAGATTTCTGAAAGGCTTGTAAGTTGGTAGCGATCAAATTTCACTGTACTCAAGCATCAATTTATTCTTCCCACACAGTACAAATTAACTGCTGACAAGAAAGTAGTTCACTACAGGGCAGAGCTACCCTGCAATTACCAGGTTCAACGGCGACCTCAGAAAGGTCTGCGAACCAAGTTGCTGCTTGTGTAACAGGTTGGGCTCTTGGTTGAGCTGCATAGGAACGCACACAAAGTAAGTGCATCGGACAGGCCAGGCTGGGATTTGCATTCAAAACACCGTTTGATTGCTGGATTTGGGACAATGACTTTTTAGGAGATGAGAGATTTGTCTACAGCAGTTGTTTTTGCTTCTGAGGAAATTAATACTTCTAACTGTTACGAGCAGCAAAAACGTTCTGTCGAAATTTGGTCCTGCTCGACTCTCACGTTTTTGATACCCGCCAGCTAAATAACCACAGTCACCATGAATCATAAGCTCCACATACACACACGTACCTCCACACACACGCGGTAATTGTGATACAGATCATGTAGTACATTTTAAAATTACACACACATAACCATATTCCTCAAAATCTCAGCTATACCAAAATTAGCAAGCACAGCAACTTACACCCATCAGCTACTTCTGCTTTGGCTTGCTGCTTCCCTGATGCATCAGCTGCTTCTGCTTATAGAGCCTCATGACTCACAGACAGCAAACTGTGCCACCTGCGTAGGAGGACTGAGCATTGCTTCAGGCCATCCTCTCTGTTCTTTTCACCCAGATTTCTCTCCTCACTCAACTCCGCCCTCTTCCAAACTTCACCTTGAACCTAAACAGCCCCCAGCCTCTCCTCCCCACCGCATCGAGCACCGATCCACACTACGTCCTCTTTACTCAGTTGCACATCTTGTTTTCACCACTGCCACGGAGCAACGCTAGAGCCCTCGCTGCTGAGCTACGGCGCTCTCGAGCTGAACGTGGCCAAGGAACCGTGCTAGGGGATGGAGGAAATAGGTTGTGGGGTGGGAGAATGTCACCAGAGGCTGTGTAAGATAGGCTGTGGCTTGCACTAAGCTGTGAAACTGAGATCTTGCTAGGAAAGGAAGGAGAGGAAGCTGCAGGGCATGCGCTGGAATGTATGGGAGCCTCTGGCATGTGGCACTGTCTGGATAACCTGAACAGCTGTTTGCTGAGGACCTGGCTCGCAGTGCCAAGCCCATCTAATCAGTAAATCTCCTACTGTCCAAGTTCTACTACCTTAAATCAAGTTATAGCTGCTAGACTGCATATTCCTTCAATGCAGATTGCAACAGTCAGCAAAGGAGTCCTTGATCTCACACTCTTTTGCATTAAGTCCTACTCTCCACCTGCTTTCTTCCCTGAGGACACCTCAGGTAATGGGAGGAGCCATTATGGATTAGACAGGCAGAGCCCAAGGAGACTGACAGAACTTCTCCAAGCCCTCAGTTTTCTATTCAGTCCTGAAGCAGCGCCAGGACCAACCAGGCTTGCTTGTTCTGTTGCTGACGAGCACTGCAAACAGCCCTGGACTACTGGGAACACCCTCTGCGTGCCAAGAGACAAGCCCAAGTGCAGCAGCACCCAGGGAGGAACCGAGAGCACGGATGAGATGTGCCCATGCTGTTCCCAGCAGTAGAGCAAAGGAGAAGCTGGCTGTGCTGACACGGGAGGAGGCTAGCCATAATTCAGCTCAGCTTTCCTATCTCCAACAGCAGAGAGGGCACTGTGTCACCTGGCAGAGCTCCTGGGAGACCTGGCAAGTATGCGGACAGGCAAGAGGAGCAGGTGTCTCAAGGACAGGGCAGAGAGAACAGAGAGTTACGTGACCAAGAGCCTCTCTTGGCCCCAAGCTCTGCCCTTCCGTGCCGGGCAGCCAGGGCCTCGTGGTGTGGAGCTGTCAGGATAAGCAGAACGCCGTGGTGAGCGGGAGCAAGGGACCAGGGGAGGTCTGGGGAAGACCTCGCGCTCCTTCGTTCATCTGCCTCTCCTTCTGGCATGTTCACTCTTCCCTCCTGAAGCTCCAGCTGGAGCAGACCCACACCCATCAGAGTCAGCAGGGTTTGGACCTTAGCTTTTCCATCTTATAATATGATAGCAGGAAAACAGGCAAAACAAGCAAATCACTTCTCTCAGCCGCTGGCTTGTAACCTAGTCCCTCGCCCGGCTTCTGAATGTCAGCATCTAGCACAGCTCCTTTCTCACACCCTGAGACCTCGGAGCCTGAGCGGTCCTGCATGTTTGGTCCTCAGCTTTGACACCAACCAGTTTTGGTTTCAGGTACAAGGAAAAGCTATCATCGAGAAGCTTGCCAGCACGCAGCACCAAACAGAGGTTCTCAGATTCGCTTAGTGGCCAGCGCTGGTAGTTCTTAAAACGCAGTCTGGATGATTTCAGAAACGGCTTCCCTCCTCCATGCGGTAACATCCTCACCCGTAGCCCAGAGGGGCTTTCCCCCATCCTGCTACAGAGTAGATCCCACCCGGCTCAACAAAAGGCATGGAAAACATCTGCTAAACCCAACCGCAAGCTCAGGTCAAAGCAGGAAGCCAGGAGGGATTTCACGAAGGAGATGGACCACCGCCTAAGCCACCACCCTCAGTTATTTCACTCTCATTTGAAAGACAGCATCTTTCCAGAGGTAAAGACAATATAGTTGTTGCTATTCTTCCTTGAAGTGAGGATCCACCCAGCACTTGAAATTCAAAACCAGTCCAGGACTGTGTTCCCTCTTGCCTTATAAACCCGTTGCCCCTCATTATTACTACAAATAGGAAGCCAACAAAGCCTGAATCACCATAAAAATATCTCTCTGATCTTATCATAGGGAAAGCTAGAAGGAGGTGGCAGGTTTCTGAGACACCATGGTCAGATTAGTCACGCAGGTCAGTTACCGAACCACTCCCACGCTTCCCCATTAATGTAAGACACTGGAGAGCAGAGGCTTTACTCTCCAGCCTTGAAAACATCTCGTGATAGCCCTGAACGTGCCAGAAATAGTAAAGAATCTCTCCTTCAAACAGAATAAATGGTGATCGTATACTTTTTCCTATATTATGAAACATGTGCCTCCTAAAAAAGTGAGGATTACAGTCCACAACCGTCAGTGGGACTTCAGGGCCCAAATCCCACAGCAATGGATGAAAACTCTGGCCGCCGACCCAAGCCCTCCGATTTGACAGGAGGTTTGTACATAGAGAGTGCCAAAGTGCAAAGCAAATCACAAGTCAATTTATTCTGTAGTGCTGCCAAGTGCATCTGGTTACTTGGGCTTTTGCTGGCGTGAAGGCAGGGGACAGAGAGACCTGTTATGTTTATTATTTGTCTCATTTTGGACTCAGCCAGACCGAGCACAGTTTCAATAATCCATACCTACTTTTAAGTGACCTGTACTACAGAGGGCACGCTTAAAATCAGCAAACCAACGGCACACGTTTCCCTGACCTGTGAGTCATACTCCACATGAATGCCACTCCGACATTACAAAGGTGAAGGATGCTCCACTGGAATACGATAGGACAGACCCTGGGGAAGCCTATTTGAAATCTGCTGTTGCTACATCCCTGCTCAGCATTCCACATCATTCTTCTTTTGAAGTCAAAGACAAACTTTCTACATACTTCTTTCTGAGGGACCAGGTGTACTGTAGTTTCAGTACTTTTGAAAATCCCACTGCAATGTTCTAGGAGTCTTGGTTTTTTCTTTTGTTAGCCTATGCTGAACTTCTTATTGATCTGAAAGGACGCAAAGGCAGATTCTGGAGCTTAAAATGTACGCTGCTGCGTTAAAACCTAGATGCACACTACCTCTACGTACTATTTTATTGAGGAAAAGTGGAGGTCTTGCATAGTAAGCAAGGGATTTTTACAGTCTCTGCTAACAGCAGTTGACTGCGCCTGTGCATTTGTGCGAGACTGCAGACCTACAGTCGGTGTCTGCTTTGTTTTGAGCCTGTCTTATATCACAGGCTGATATCTTCCCTTGTTCCTGAAATAAACGTAAGTATTGAAGGCTGCAATCAGATGATTTTGCTAGCCTGTGTTACATTATTATTTACTCAGGTGATCAACTAACTCTAATTAAAATTCTGAAATGTAAGTACCTTTTAGCAGGCAGTATCAGTGGAGCGAGACCAGCACAGCCGAGCTCTCTGGAGTCTTAGCATGCACAAATCCTGCAGCCTCAGTCCGTAAGTGCACCGCACTTTTTGGCACAGATAAGGAAAGAGACCAAAATGGCTCACATCGGGAGTCTCTTCCCAATTCCCAATGCCTATTGCACTTAAATGCACACTTGGTACGCCCAGAAATAAGGCCAGAATGACTCATTCTTAGCCCCTAGCCCTACTCCCGGCTAGTCGGTGGCAGCTGTTAGTAAACAAACGCTTTATGTGTCAGCCTTGAGACAAATAGCTCGTGTCTACCAGCTTATACAATGAGGCTGTGTGTGTGACAGCCCTGCGCTCCTGTCCCGGGGCAGGGCAACGCTAGCTGAAGGCATGATAGGCACTTCCTTCCCTGAAAGTGTGCTGGACAGTGGAGGTCTTAAGGGACCAGCGCAGGAGAAGGATGGAGGAAACTATGTTCAAACTGCTCAGACTGGGGAGTTAAAGAAACAAAGGAGCTCCTAAGGGCCTAATCCTGGTAAGGAAGCCTATGGCATCTCCTTCCTCTGGTTCCCTTAGGATCTGCGCACAGCTCTGGAACAATCTGTCCCCTTCAGCAGATGTAGTCCGTCTCCCAGCCCCACCTGAGGAGGTGCAGAGACGCTGCAGAAGGTCGGTGGTGGCTCAGAATCACTGCCCCTCAGTCGGCCTGCTGAATGCAAAGCTTTGGCACCACGATGTGACGAGCACCCGCGCCTAGCAGGATTTTATTCTAGTACAGTAAACAAAGTTCATGAACTGTTTGGACGGGCAGGTCGCCAGCCTCCCCCTAGGAGTGCAGCTGTTCGCAGCTGTTCACGGCAACGCTGCCTTCAATTATTTGCACCATTTTTTCAACACTGAAGTGGCACTGAGAAAAAAACTTCGGAGGGGAAGGGGAGGGCGAGCGCTGCCCGAGAACCTACTGCACTGCCTGTCCACCTCCACCTTCCTCAGGAAGGCAAACGACCCAGCACACTTCTGCTGTTTCTAGGCCCATGCATCTTGCAGAATCTAGCTCATCTGTCCCCGTTCCTTGTCAGACCCTGGGCACCAGCCGCAGTGCGATGTTGCACTTTGTTGTGCCTGCCGGCCTCAATGTTAAGTATTTAATATCTTGTGGCCAAAAGCAGTGCTGGGCCCTAGGATGGGAACCATTAAGCTAGACCTTCAGTGAAGTCTCGCATAGGTTGGCTGTATCCCTCGACACTGCAGTCAGGGCAAAGCAGGGAATGCTTTGGGGAAGCGAAAACAATCACACTCCCTGGTCGGTTCCAGCATGTGACTGGGTCTCAGGACAGAGTCACTGCATCAAGTGCTAGCTTGTTAAGCACAAATTACTGGCTCGTGTCTTGCCTTTTCCTCTAACATGACTGGGTGGGAAAGGACTTTATGCTTTCTCCTGTCATCAGACCAAAGCAGCGCATGACTAAGTGAGCAATGACATCCTCCTTTGAACATTTAACTCAGGAAAGAAGAACTTGCGGGAACGGTTTCAGAATAGGGCATGCCGATTTGATGTCAGCAAAACTGTATTTCAAGGCACGTGAAAGATTCCTGTTGCTGCCTTAGTTATATCCCTGGCTACTTATTTCAGGGAGGAGAAATACGTAACATCAATGAAAATACCCCTTCTGCAACTCTGTGATACCAGATCTGTAATCAAGCCTGTTCAGGGCATGAAGATAAACACTCTACCACCAGAGCTTATAGACCATTTGGGAGAATCCTTTCCCCAACAGAATTGTATAGAGTCCTCGTATGGTAGGCAGCCAGGCAGCACAGAAAAAAAAGGCTAATTCAGGGAATTGGGAGCTTCATTTTGAATCCAATCATGTGATTTATAAAATGATCGAATCGCTTGCAGCTTTCAGGAAAGCATCCTCTAAACAAAGGGGGCATGAACACCCATATTCAGAAATTCTATAAAGGTTTGGTCTAAGTCATCTGCTGAAGATTAACAGTATCTTCACCTCCTGAGAATGAAATACTTGCACTCAGTGATACACGAAGAGATGTAAAAGAATATAGAGCCAGGATAGGGGTGAGAAAAGCACTCGTCAAAAGAAAGCAAGCTCACCTAGAGCCCTCTGTGACTTATTTCTGTTCCACTCCTCTCCATGTCCTTGGCTCACGTGATACTTCATTTAGATAAACTTCAGAAGAAGTCTGGCAAAATCCTTCCTTGGAAAGGCAGACTGTTATGCCTGGCACTGAATCCAAGAGAATATTTAAGATGGTGTACAAGCCGTATTTCTGTGAGCCTGGTGATGACACCAGTGACGTGGCTCTAAAGCCTCCTTTAGTCATGACAAAAAGCTGCATTTCTAAGAGAATACGCATACAAGCTGCATTCTGCTAAGAGAATACACATGGGATGCTCCAGCTGAAAAAAGCCATTTGCCTGCCAAGCTTGCCAACACAGGTAACATGCTGTAAGAAAGAGTGTAAAATGATACCACACCCTACACCAGCTCCCTGCTGAGTGTCCTCTCAGAAGCTGCTCTTTCCCAGGAGCTAAAACCACATTTCCGCTATTTTCTCAGAATCAACTCTTTTCTATCTCCAGCTTAGAAGATTATACCTCTCAGCTACAAACACAGATGCCTTTTTTCTTTAAATCACAAAACTCAAGCTTGTATTTGTTTTCTCAGTGCTCTTCAGACTTTGGACTTTGATAAATTTCTGTGTTAAAAGTGGTTTGAAAATAAATATTTGGCTGTCTCTCATGCTGCTTTTTTCTATGGGCCTGAGAAGGCAAAGAATCTACATGGAAGTCAAAGCATAACGTCTCTAGGACGCTAGACAACCATGACAGTCTAGCAGCATGAATCTGCTGGAACATTTTATTTACGATTCAATTTCTAAGAGCTATTGGGTACCACAACTTCAGTGAACCCTGAGATGAGCTTGAGGCACTTAACATTTCACAGAATGTAGCCAAATATATTATACTATGTTTTATGCTTTGGGGTCTCTGCTGCTCCCCATCACTGGCAAAATAACGTAATGTAACAGAATAACGTCATATTACTGTTTCAGTCTATTCCTGCACGGTATACTGACCCTGCTACTCCGCTGTGTGCAGAACTTCCACTGAAGAACAAAGGCATTTGGGGGGAATATCTCATTATGTCTCTAAAGAGCGCAGAGATTAAAATAGTGCGCACAGGGAAATACTTAATTGAGCAAGATCTTTAGATCTGCAACTTCGATCCCTTTCTACTGGGCCCCAAGAGGAGATTTTCACTGGTTCAGTGTTTCTTTTTCCCTGCCTTGCAGTGTCTTCTATTTTCTCCCTCCTCCTTCAAATCCTTAGAAGCGATTTGATTCTAACCTGGGAGGAGGTAAAAAGCATCAGGCACCAGTCATGAAATGGCCTACGAAACGCAACTGCGCCAGCTAGGGAAAAGGAGAATGGAGAAGAACAAAACAGAAAGGATGACTTTCAAAGAGAGCGACTAATAAACTGACAAAAGCTGACAAATAATGGCTTATGGGAAACAAATCTACGAGGAAAAGGGATTTAGGGAAAGCTGTCATTCCTTGGTATTACTGACACAGTACACAAGTTCAGAGAAAGCGCTGGAAATGCAGTAAGAGACTGGCCTGGGCAAGTGATAAGCTCTACCTCAAACCCAAGAAGGAATTCCGAGTCAGATATATATCTATGGATAAGTAGGAAAGAACGGCATTAGATCTGTTAGATGTTTTGAGCCAGCTAAGTGAGGATGAAATGCATTATAATATGGAAAAATAGTAGAACAAACTCAGAATCATAAGCTGTTTCCTTGAAAATTCATGGAAAACCGGTGTACTTCCAAAGAATCTGTTCAAGTTGCAAATGATGCCCAGCTAGAAAACACAGCGAGGATGCTGAGGGGCTTTAAATGGATTCAGAATGATCCTGACATGTTGGACAAAACCTGGAAAATAAGAGAGTGACAAAAAACAGAGCCGAGTGACTTCTCCCAAGCAGAACTTCTCAGCTGCGCAAATGCAGAATGAGGAACAACTGGCTAGTCAGGAGTTCAGCGAGGGAACGATACGGGGATTTTAGTAGACTGTAAATGTCAGCAACATCCTGGGCGTGCAAATACAAGGTGGCATCCTATCGTGGGAACAAAGACAAACAGGAGATAACTCTCTGTACTCCTCAGTCTGGGTAAGCCCACGTCTGGGGGTGAGGTCTGTGTCCAGGTTTGGTTACTGTTCTTTAAGAAAGATGTAAACAAATTCAAAAGAAAACGGGGAGAGCTACAGGAATGATTACACACCTGTGACCAACATGCCAAGGTGGAGCAAACTGAGTTTCTACTACAGATAAGAGATAACTGAGGACATGCATAAGAAGCTCCAATTAAGTACAAGGGTGATAAAAAGAAACTGGAAATACTTTGCTTCCCATGTTTCTTTGGGACAGTGTGAGTCAGTTCAGGGGGAGCAGACAGATCTAGGTTAAAAACTAGCAATGATTTTCTAACAGAAAGGACAGTTAAATAATGAAACACATCATCCTGAAGGCTCTGGTTTATCCCTCTTTCAAGATCAGCTTGCATAAGCATCAGCAGCTTGGTGTTGTCTTATGGCAGAAGGGTAAAACGGACCAGCACTTCTTGCCTGTTAAGACAAAAAGTTTTTTTGAAGAGAATCCACGGACCCGCTTGTATTTTACAATTATGTTGGTGGCTAGGAAGAACAAAGCCCTTAAGGTATAGCTAAGCTTTACTGTCTTACAATACTTTTATTTTACTATTAGAATTATAAACATTCGAATTCGTAATGGGCAGTAGTTGGGAACCTGTGCCGGCTGACAGGCAGAAACATATTTGCCATCCACGTGCGTGCTGGAGGGGAGGAGGTTAAAAATAAATACATTGATGGGCGACCTCCAGGCCACCAGCAGCCTGCAGACACCAGCCCCAAACTGGACTCCTGAGGTCCCTTTCAGCCCATTGCCTTTGATTCTTTGCACACACGGAAAGGCTCTGATGGTGCCTGGCTTTCCGTCACTATGATTGCAAGCCCTAGAGACACACATGCTGATGCATTATGAGAACGAGCTTTTCCCCACTCTTCACTGGCTGCCTTCCAGATTTGAACGGCTGATGATGTAAAGCAGGTCTGGATCTGGGGTACCCTCGTTACTAACCGCTCTGAAGGCCAGTTCTGAGGACGGCACTCCCACCAGTTCTAATCTGCCTGCTTCTCTGCTCTCCCTACATTCTTCAGTGTCATTACTGCAGAAAGCAACTTCTTGGTCAGCAATCGAGGACAGAAGGTATGGAAAGCATTGCTCTTCAACAGCTAATAGCAACTGAGAGAAACCATCTCTTCGCTGTCTGGAGACGAAGCGCTTTTGCTGTCAGACATACTCCTCATGTGCCTCCTGCTGGCTACGGTGAAATGTTGCACACAGAAGAGCGCACGGCGTTCACAGCCGAGATACTCGCAATTAATACGGGAAAAGGATGAGACAGTCAGGGTTGCGGTTTCTTGCGTCCTTATGGTCAGGAAGGGCTCTCCGCAAACCTCCGTAAACCTTCCCCTGCCAAACTCTCATTCTCATGTTGTCTGTGGAACTTCCAGATGCCCCGATAGTACAGCCACAGGGAATAACAGGGCTCCTTAATTTCTATTTCTTTTGTACTTGTTCATGTTTCCATTTTGTTCTATTATAAAAGTAAAACCGAAGAAGCACTGTACACACACAAGGCTTGTTTAAGAGCAGTACTCTCCAACACCCTTAATACAGCAAGCGGTGGATACCATGGGATCAGACACTGGCCAGGCTCAAAAACGCTCCCTAAACTGCATCCCCTCCTGCCACTGTCAGAGCCAGAATAGCGGGACAGATGCACCACGGGTCTGATTCAGCAGGGCATTTCTCACTCGCTCTTAAGCTACAGCTGAGATTCCCTGTCACCACGCTAGATGGCACAGCTTACAGAATAAAATTCAGAAAGTTCATTTGAGACAGTGCACGTGGGCCAGGACTTCCACAGCTATGGCTGTAGCGTTGTTTATAGCATTGTAATAGTAAATATCTGCCCTACTGGTTTGGTTTTGAAATGCGAAAAGGCGGCAGGTTTGAGGCTCCTGATCTTAGGCCAGTCAGCTGCCTGGTAATTCTGCAAAGTCACACGTAGCTTTTCAAAATACAGTCCAGCAACTGCTACCACATTTACTGAATAAACAATGGTGCAATAAAGCCTCAGCATTCACAGAACACTAACTTCCAAACTAATACCACATCAGAAATGATTAAACTAAAATCTTGAATTAATTAGAAACAGAATTGCTAGTATCCCTGGGACGTCTGTTTCCTTGCCCCTTTTTTGTACTGCTGCTTTGTTTGGTTCCAATGAAAGCTTTAAAAAAATGCAAGTCACATTTTGGAGCATTTCTGTTACTCTGCTTTGGAAATTCTCTTAGGAGGCAGAGGTCTCCACGTTCTACGGGATGTGAGCATTTCAAGAATTCCTAGAGAGGAAGGGCTGCCAAAAACCAGGGGTAAGTTACCGTCTGCAATGATCTGTGTGTTTGCTTCAGAACAGGAACCTCAGTCCTCAGCATCCTCTGAGCTCTTGGGCCGTGTTCTCACTTCTCTTCTGACCAGCATCTCTGCTTCTAACACTTGATAAGCGAGCAGTGACTCAGGAATTTCAGCCTTAGTATTTGCCAAGAACCCTGTTTTAAAAAAAGGAAATAGAAAATGAATTATAGACATCCCAAGAGGAGTTCCAAAGCACAAATTCGCTGCTACCTGGACCGAATATCATTGTTACAACCATGACTGAACCACCTAAAACTAGTTATAGCCAGCATAAATCCACATTGCCTCTGAAAGGGAAAGGTTTGCCTTTCCTTTAGCCAGCCATTCTTACTTTCTCCCCTCTGTTGGCACAAGTATTTGTATGGATGAAAAGAAACATTTTTTAAAATTTTCTGCGTTAATTTTCAGCTGGATCAGCTACCTCATCTGAGCCGCTTTAATGGTCACATGAAAGCAAAGGCCTGAACAAAACAGGCAGTGAGGACAAGGGAGCCAAAGGGTCAGACGACTTTTCTGCAAGTGTGGACTCCTCCTACCAGGAGGTTTGCAAATTATGAAGCCTTTTCAGGTCCTGCCACCCACTGCAGCCACCGCAAGCAAGCGATCGTCGCTAAAGCTGAACCCCTTGCTCACCAAAACCTCCCTCACCTCCGAACTGTGGCTGTTCCACATCAGATTACAAGGATGGCCCTGG
This sequence comes from Nipponia nippon, assembly GCF_047370975.1. NCBI lineage: Eukaryota > Metazoa > Chordata > Aves > Pelecaniformes > Threskiornithidae > Nipponia > Nipponia nippon. The sequence continues at coordinate 81,697,424 of NW_028262380.1, read as the reverse complement.
TCGAGGAGACCACGGCACTCAAAGTGCATTCGCATCACTGGATGCTGACGGCACCCGGAAGCGACTGGGCAAAAATAGCAGGTGCCCTCTGGGGACGAGGTAGGACATGCGGGGGAATCTGGAATCTGGGTTACAGAACCGTCCTTCCCCGCCTGGCTGTGCGGCAAGCTTGTCTCTGGTGGCACCTGGGTCCTTTGTGACTCCCTCTTTTTGTAATCACTCAAATGCATTATTAGTAACAATTACTCGCTGAGCACTCAAAGCAAGCTGTGTGATTGCTTCTGCAGATACTGGATGAAAGAGAGTCTGGCAACAGAAGAGACTTGTATGAGCACGGAAGATGAATAGAACCAGAGGAGACCTTTGCTCTTTTCTTGCTCATTAAAGCAGCACCCTGCCTTTCATCATGTGCATTTCTGCGTCTTCAAAATAAACAGTTCCTTAAGGATTTCTGTAATAGTCACTTCTAAGCTGTGTTAGTTTGGTGTCTCTTCCTTCCCAAGCTGTTTTATCAAATATATTTAAGAAAAGAAACGCTGGGATTAGCAGCTCCAAACACTACTTCTTCATCTGTGCTGAGGGCTGGCAGAAGGATGCTCTTTTAGTGTAATGATACAATAACTATTGATTTTTGTCTGCTCTGCTGCAGGGAGATGACTAGGAATTTTAAATTGCAACACACGCACACGCTACCTAAAGAACAGTAGTATGCAGGTGCCCTAACTGATAATCCCAGCTGAGCAAGGTGGTGTGCAAAGACGGAGCACGGGACTGTCTCTGTTTTGAAGGCTAGAAAAAAGGAATGTAAGTAAACTGCGAAAAGATGATCTACTACGCAAAGAGTTTCAGTAGTTAACGCAGCTCCTTACAGTCAAGTGCCTGTTTTAAGTAGCAAGGCTAAGCTGCACCTTGAAGCATCAACAGTGGTAAAAGAGAGTTCACCCAAACCCACAGTCACTGAGAAAGCGCCCAGGCAGGTCCTGGCTTCTCAGCTCTTTCACTCTATTATTGAGCAGAAGATCTGAGCAGTGCATGTTTAGCACATGCCTGAACGCATCCCACACATCAAAGTACCAAAATAGATACTTTTATTTAAGCACAAGCTCAGCGCTTTGTTGGAGGAGGGCTTCAGAGAAGGTGTCTCTTAGCTACCGTGGTAAGCAAAAAAAGGAAAAATATTTAGATCATGAATTCTGTGTATTTGCACAGGCCACCACATACCATATCAGCCAGGGAACTTCACCGCAAAGACTGCACACTTGTGCTTCTATAAATTCGAATGACATTTACTGTCCTGTTAAGCTGAGGTAGCGCTGCTCTAAATGACACTGAAAGATTAAGAAGTTCGCACACTGGAAATAGACTTAGTGGGACATCCACTTAGCCACTCTCTTTTCTAATGAGATAGTGCATAAAATCTCATCAGTGGGCTTTACAAATCAAGTAACGACAACGCCTTTGTTCAGATAAAGAGAATGGATTTTAAAAAGACAGCAGTCAAAACCGAGTGGAACTGCCTCCCCTACCTCCTTCTCTGGTGTTGATCTTTGGCGTTAATAGTCTACACTGACAAACATTTTTAGAGTTTGTCTCTCTAGAATTACCAATTCAAAACACAAAGCTGTAAGTTGCATTTACTAAATTTCTGGGGTTCCTAGTAAGATTTATCTGTATAACCTTTTAATTTTGAAATAAGATTTTACATCGTCACTTCAAGAGGAAAATCGGGTAGTAAAACGAAGGTAAATTAAAATAAACATCAAATATCCTCGGCACTAATGCGCTCTGAAGTCCTAGTAGTCCAAAAAAAGCTTCCTGAGCATAATACGGAAGACAGGAGAGCAGGACAATGTTAAAAAATCCAACTGTAGTCATTAGAGTATGATGCAGAAGTTACAACATCAGCAGTGAATTCATCTCAGTTCTCAGGGAAACCACAGAAAGCCTGGATTTTCATCAATACAAGCATTAAAAGGACAAGCAAGTCACTCACCCTCAGCACACCTGTTACAGCATATAAATCTAAGCCCACCGGTAACGCTAGAATTAAACTTCACAAACCTCTGCGCTTACTACAGCTCCAATGCTTTCTTTCATGCAAAAATAGGAAAGAAACTCAAGCGTTCAGTCCTCAACTTTTGCATGTCATCTCCTTTCATTTTTGCCTTATCTGTGGTTTAAAAGGCTTGCAGCATGGCTACTGTGGGAAAGAAACTCAAGCATTCAGTCCTCAACTTTTGCACGTCCTCTCCCTTCATTTTTGCGTTATCTGTGGTTTAAAAACACTTGCAGCGTGGCTACCGTGTGCAGAGTGCCTCGCTACAGAGACAAAATGAGGGAAGAGAAGGAAAAAAAAGGGGAGAGATGGCAGAAAGGGGCGGGGGGGGGAGAGAAAGCAAGCCTTTCCACTTTTTCTCACCTAACTCGGGAGTCTTTTATTCTGACCTGCCTTTTCCCTCCCTTCAGCCACCGCCCGCCGCAGGGGCGGCCCGACGGCCGCGCCAGGCGCCGAGGGGAGCCACCTCCCGCCCCGGGGGCGGCTCCTCCCCGGGGCCGGGACCCGGCTTAAAGCGGCGCCGGGGGGGTGGCGGCGGCCCCGCTGCCAGCGCCCGGCCATGGCCCGCGACCGCGGCCCGCCCGTCTTGCGGCAGCCCCCCGCCGCGCCGCGCTTCCCCGCCGCTCTCCCCGCCGAGGCCCGCGGCTGGGGCTGGCTGGCAGCGGGGCTGTGGCCGGCGCTGGTGGTGGGGCTGCTGGCCGCCCTCGTCGCCTGGCTGTGGTACGGCGGCGGTGACGGGCGAGGCGAGGAGGGCGGCGGCGAGGCGGCGGCCGGGGCGGCCCCGCTGCGGGGCGGCGGCGAGGGGACCCCGCAGGCGAGGGGCGAGGCGGCGGCGATGGCCACAGGTACCGGGCGGGGGTGCTGCGGGGGGAGCCGATGCTCCGTGTGCCTCGGCCTGCCCCCGCCGGCCGGCCGGGACTTGGGTTTGCTGCCGCTGGGCTTAACTGCGTTGCTTAAACCATGCCTGTTTTCATTAAACGCCACTTTTAGAGGATCCTCTGGGGAGCGGGGAGCAAGCGCTGCTGGAGGCCAAGGCCGCTGCCCTGTCCGGCTCTCGGAAGCCAGGGGAGGATCCGGAGGCTGTACCAAGGAAAGAGCTTAACCATGTTCAAAGCGGTGGAGTTTCGGGCGAACCTCTGGAGATGGAGCAGCCGCTCCCAAAGCGGGGTGCCACCGACTCCGGGGAGCATCCAGCTGATACGCACGGCAGCCAGGCGGGCGAATCGAGACCCCAGACGGGACAGGGAAGTGATGGATGGTGTGTGATGAGCTTGGCAGGAAGCTCCGACAATGTCTGTAAGGACAGAAGCGAGGAGCAGCCGGGTCAGCCAGCCGAGAGTAGGGACTTGGACCACGAAGAGTGGGAAGTTGTTTCCGAGCACTTGGCCTGGGGGGAGGCTGGCAAGAATGGCAGCGTGGAAGACTCCGACGGCAAGGAATGGGAACAAGGAGACTGCCCTGATGGGGACTTGAAAGCAAAGAGAGTTGCAGCCGTGCCCCCCATGTTTCAAAATATCCACGTGACTTTCCGCGTACACTACATCACGCACTCTGACGCTCAGCTGATTGGTGTTACCGGTGACCACGAGTGTCTTGGCCAGTGGCACAGCTATGTTCCCCTCAAGTACGACAAGGATGGCTTCTGGTCCGAATCCATTACTCTGCCAGTAGACACCAAAGTAGAGTGGAAATTTATCTTGGTGGAGAACGGGAAGGTCAGACGTTGGGAAGAATGCGGCAATAGGACCCTGGTGACTGAACACGAAGATCAAATTGTTCATCAGTGGTGGGGATACCATTAATGGGATTCTGGAAGCGGCTCATCGAATGGCAAACCTGCTTAGATTCATCACAGAGCCCCTAAATTTTACCCCTGCTTCAGTAGGAGACCTTCTCAAGTGCAGAGCTCTGTCAATGCCGTATCAAACCTGGTTAAACTGCGTGAGCAGCAGATCTCTGCCACCCCTTTAGGAAATCACTTGGCAACCTGAAAAATCAACTTGAAACGCGTTCTGAAGATGTGCAAGGTAGGCTATGAAGGCATGAGCAGCAGTCCAAGCAGCTGCCTGTCCGGGTAACTCTGGACCCTGGACTTGAGTTTGCGTTGCTTTGAGTGGGGCTACGGGATGCACCTTTGTACCGACTGCTTAGGGCTTTTGAAGCATACTCGGAAGTGTGGTTACCTACGCTGTAGTAGGAACTTAAGTGTTTTAACTTATGTAATGTATTAAGTAAGCAATAAACACTTTCAGACTGACAAGTCCTTTACAACTTGGCCGGTGAACTGACTCTTAATAACTTTGAAAGGAGCGTTACTTCACCTGAAATCTTAGTGCTAAAGAACTACTGAGAAGTGGCTGGCACTCCTTGGAGTAACCAAGGTTTAACCCCCAAGTACTTCATTCTCTACTCCCTGCTCCCCGGGAAGCACCTCAGCTCAAATCGAGGCTTGGCAGGTAGGTCCTTTTTAGTCAGCCCATCCTGCTGAGAGGAGAGCAAAGGTCAGAGAGGACGGTCTGGGCTTAATGAATTACTTTGTCAGGGTGGGAGCAGGCTTGAAAAAAAACCTGGACTGCTGTGATGGCTAGGGAATAGGATTCTTTCTGAAATGAAGTGGCATATTCTGCCTACCTAGGAACAATACTACAGTATTATTACCAATTACTTAGCTTAAACTCATATGTTGTGTGGTTTTTTTTTTTTCTTCCCCAGACTAGGCTTTTCAACACAAATTTATTTTAAGTTGTGGCCTTCTAGTAAACCAGATAAAGTAGGATACTTCCAGCTTCAGCCAATTCATATTTTTTATAGGACAGAAGCAGAAAGCTGCGGTGCTTGCCTGCTTTTCTTAGCTTTGGTTACAAATACACGATACCACTTCAGCAAGCTCTTCTTTCCATAATGAGGAATCTAGCTCTAGCTTGCAAGTATCACTTCCCTAGAGCGAACTCGGTCTGAAGAGCATCATTTTGTAGGAGTTCTGGAAGTGCATAAATTAGCACTTTGGTTTGGAACATCTACTTCAAAAGCACATTGCTGATCTAATTGCCTCTGCTAATTCTTTCCTGCTTTGCATGTGGAGCAGTCTGAATGTGTGAAACGGAGTGGATTTTGGTGATAGACTGGAAGACGAGCTTCAGAGGCTTACCTCCTGCATCTAATGGTTAATGGACATCCAGTTGGCGGGAGAATACTAGAACTGCTGTGAAGAAGTGTCTGAGATGTTACTGTGAGTTCAGTACCAGCTGTTTCATGACACAAATCCGTTGCGAGCGGGCTGGGCAGCCTGCTCATACAGGCATAGCCACAAAATAGCTAAAGACAATCTTGGGAGGGTGTTAAGGGGAGGGTGAAAAGAGAGAGAAAGACACTAAGGCAAATGAACAACTGCACTGGCAAGCTGGAGTTTTCCTGTTCTCACGTAAAACAAGCCCCTCCCAGCTGTTGCTACATGATAGACCAACTTGTTCCCTGGGTCAGTTACTTCTGCAGATACTAGCTTTGCTCTCGGGTTGTCTTGAGCAGCATGAAGATTCAGGTGAATAAGTTTTATTGCCTTCAAGAGACTTTTTACACAAGAGAACAACGTAGGAACTGTGGGTGGGAGCGAAACTCAGGACTGACTGTAAGCTCAGCTGCTTGTCCAGAATGAAAAGTACCCCTGTAACTACTTCCACAGCAGCAGTATTGCAGGTCTGGAAGGAATGTGCTATCATTTCTGGCAACTGACTCAGAAGGGAGAGGATGGAGCTGACAATTCAGCAGGTGGCTGATGCTGCTTCAGTGGTCTTAAACACATGCACTTGTGCACACACTGGTCCTCAACTCGCTCAACGGGAAACTAATATGAGAGTTAAGTTACTTACTACATGAACTTAAAAGGAAAATAGGATGTAGTTAGCATGCCCTGGGTTGAAAAATAAATATTAACATGAGGCTCATTTCATTTTAGGGGCTACTGCTTCACTGTAACTAATATTTCTACTGTTTAATTATGATTATGCTTATGTACATAAACAGAAAGCTCTTAAGTTCTGTCCATGTGCACCACCACTGAGGAGAGACAACATTTGTGTGGGTTGCAATCAGCAGCTTACAGCTTGAACCGCATAGGTAAAATTGTGCTGAACTAACGGCTTGGTACCTTAATTGCATTTTTTGCACTTTGCTTTTCTAACAATAAATTTAAGCGAACGATATACCTAATATACAGAGGTACAGTTGAAATAGAAGTGGATCTTCAGAAACCACTGAAGTCAAAGCAAATGTGTTATTTCAAGCTGTCTGCAATTCTTTTCCCCATTAATGCAAGTGCTTCAACTAGTGAGATACTGTCAACTTAAAAAGCACTTGTCTGGCAGCCACCGCCATCTGAGTGTATTTATGCATACATTGGAGGCGTGCCTGAGAAGATTAACTCTAGTATTAGATTAAGATATTTGCTAGAAAGCCACTTAACCCACACTAGAATAGATCCTCTAACGCAATGATGAGCATGTTACAAACGGACTAACCCTGAGAAATCTCTCAAATTGAGAACATTTGTTTGTTTGTTTGTTTTTTTAATTAAAGACCCTGCACTTCGATCCCACAGACAACACACATAGTCCTCATGATTGCATCACCTTGCTGAATGATCAAGCAAGGTTCCTACAAAGACCTGCACTGCACCTCTACTATAACCTCTAAATTATTATGCCATTCACATCACTGCTTGCCCAGCAGGGCCTATGCCATGTCAATTACTTGTTATTTGTATGGCGAAAGAACTCCGGATCTCAGTATTATTGGAGGACCTGATTAGTATTTTCTCCAAGGTTACAGAGGTGATTTCTCCTTACTGAACAATCTATTCACTCAAGCGTGAAGGTAGATTTAAACAAAGTTGCCTTGCTGCACAGAAATGGTTATGCTGGAATGGGCTGATATCTGTCTCACACAACGTCCTGGCTATGAGAGTACGGAAGCTACATGTGAGAAACAAGTTCTTGTTGACATTCCTGCATGGATGTAACAGCCTAGCAGCCAGCAGCGCAGGGTATCGAAAAGCAAATAATAAACTGTCTCACTCACAGCTTGGCAAAGCCGGAAAGACTGCAATCAAAGATCTACCTTTTAACTTCACCTGCTCGTACTGCTGACAAGTAACTTCTGACAAATTAGACAATTTGATTACTTGGAGGTGAAATGCAATCCGCTCCTATTTGTGACGTAGGTTGGTGTACGAATGCTAAATGCTGCACCTGGATGGTAAGATGAGCAGACAGCCTGAGGCATAAACCAGTTCAAAGTCACATACAGAAACTTGCATTGCACCTTGCTTGCTTCCTATTCGCTTTGCAGGTGCCTTTGCAAAAACCGTGCCCATCCCACATTCTCTCTGGGAGTTAAACTTACTGTTTGGAGTCTCTCCACGTGATCCTTTGAAAAATCTTAGACTGGTATTAGGTTTTCTCTCTAGGGGGTTGGTTGCCATCTGTGCTGTCCTGCTGTGGTCAATATTTGCCTAACAGTCCTCCCGTCCTCCACCTGTATGACACGGAATAACAAAGCGCTATGCGTGCTGCAAAGTCCAGGACGTATATAGCTGCTCTAGGGCCCGCGAGCCTGTGACCCTTTCGCCTCCCCAGGCCAATTCTTTGCCTTCTGCTGGCAGCAGGGAGGAAGCCCAGACCTGTTCCCAGCTGCGCTGGATTCCGGCACAGGGATGTTAAGCTGCCGTTTTGCTTGGCAGATCTCCCTTTTCTCTGGCTATTTGTACCTCTCCCCCTGCTCCCTTCCATTCTCTCAGGGCTGCGGTCTTTTCAAACTCTTTTTTAGCTCGGCTCCTTGAACACAACTGCGAGCGTGCTTTTCCTTGACCTTTTCCCACCTGCTGGGCTCTGGGGTGACTACATGCTCTCGTTCTCTACGCCTCGCCCTTTTCTTACAAAAACTTTGGTGGATCTGTCAAATATGTATAACAAGTCCAAACTGCGATACACAAACCATCTAAAATGATCCTGTCATTTTCAGTGCAATCGATGCCTAGGGAAGGGGAGATGCCTTTATTAACATTCTGACTAGGCTTGCAACACTGGAGCAAAAAACGACAGATCAGTGGAAAAAAATTATTAGGAAATACAGACAATTGCCTGAATTAAATCAAACTACTGTTGGTAATAACTGCGGACAGCTTAGGAACAACTCACTAATCTCTTCTTCCCACACAAGAAGACCTCAAAATAAAAATAACCTCAGAGATTTGATCTACTCTGAATACAGTTCTGTGGCTTTCAGGTCAACAAAACCAAGCTTGTATCTCCATGGCTTGTGCTCATGAAGCTACTTTTGCTGAGCTGTAGCTACAAATCATTTGGTTTGGACGAAATCATGGGGTAAGCCCCTTGAATTCAAGCATGGCATTCCATGCTGCCCCAAATCCAAGGCAACGATTGCTTTTCAGAAAGCAGATAATAAGGAACAACACTACTGCTAGTGAAGCTGCCCCACTGGCACCTCCTGCTGACCCTGGGGATGATCTCCTTTTCTGTGCTTGGGTACTGCTTTACTGCAGAGGGACATCTTGCCCCTTGTTTTGTTAGTACCGTTTATGGCAAGGACTCCCCCGCTAGCAGGCCAGCAGTTTCCGTGCCCAGCTTCTCAGCCAGCCTTGCTAGACTCTGAAGGGGCAGCACTATTAAGCTGCTCTTCACGAACAGTCCCCGGACAAAAATCAAATGACAAATTCCGGAAATTTGGGATGAGTACCAAGTTCTTCCTCCCCTGTCTTTTTTTCAACAACTATCTTGTTCCCCGAGATACTGTCAAACTCTAATAAGGCTTTAAACATCAATCTGATACTTTAGTGAGCCTGTTCATTATTACTTTATTACTTACTACTTTGGAATTGTTTTTAGCATTGATAGTCTTTTAACTCTTTTTAGGGCAGTAAGTCATTTGCCAACTGCCACAAAATCCTCAAATGTCAGAAGACACAGGAGGTTTTAAAATAAATTCATGTACGCCAGGTGTGCTCAACATGCCTTCCTGTCTATTACCAAGTGTTACGCTAGGAACGGCCTTTGAAAACATTATTCCTAGGCACTCATATTCAGGAAAGGTTGTCTGTATTGGTGACTCAACTGAAGAACATTTTGGAGACCAACTGAAAATAACAGGCCCAGCTATTTTAGCAAACTTCTTAATATGGGTGGTGGAGCCTGGTATTTAAGTCATACTAGACTGTTGAAAGAAAAAAAGTCAGTATAGATTCAAAATGCGTTTTCTTCTGCCTAAACTTCACCTATTTTAGTTTTTATAGAGGGACACGGATTGAAGAAGGACAAAGTCCCAAACTAGGAACATACCCTCAGCTGTAAGTCAAAATACGAGTGCTATGCTTACAAAGCTAATCCCAAGGCAGACTGCGGACTCTCCATTTGTACTGCGAATCAAGCCAAATATCCCAACAAGCAGTGACAATTACATAAAAAATACCACTTGATGAGTCCATTCTGCTTAAAGGAATCATGGTATAGGATGAAATCTGCAGTCTTGCAATTTAAGGTATGTGGTTCAAAACCTTATCTCAACATCAACAGGAGCCACGGGCAGGTTTCCTGCTTTTATTGGAAATACCTGGCAGTTCTGGGACATCCAGATGAATCGGCATTTATTGAAGCAATAACATGAAGTATGGAGGGAGGGGAAACCCATTTATTTTAGAATGAAAAAAAAATGCCCAACAAACCATTTCAAAACTAACTTTCTAAATAAACTGGACATGAAATGGTGTGCAAGATCCAGAACACATGGAAGAAATACTGGAATTTGAAGCAGTCAGCAGTGGCCTGTGGCCAGTGTCCCTCACAGCACACAGTTACTGAAAATGTGTGCCAGTGAAAGAGTCTGTATTTACATTTATTTCTACTCCTCTGTACTCCCCACTCATTTAAAAGTAAAAACTGTAAAGAGTGTCATGGTTCCAGGCAAGAATTACAAAGCTGTAAGAACTTTTATTATTAATCTTTAAAAATGTAACTGTTTTAAACACAACGTACATACGTGAAAGTAATCACTAATGTATACGGCGTCTTCACTTCGACAGCTTTTTCTCCTTTTCCTTTGCTTTCTCTGTCTTCACTTCCTGAGTTCTGAGCATTGATGACATGGCTAAAAATAGCAGCAAGAACGGATTATCTGAACACCACCTTATGTTAAAATGATGGAGGCCTCAGGTGCAGACACTTGAAGCTTTGTAATATCCTCCCACATGTTACACTGTAATTATCAAGCCCTTATAAATACAACTTTAGTTTGCAATTCTTTATATGCAAGGCCTTAACAGAAAAGATAAACCTAGTTATAAGTAGGCACCGCCTCATCTGCTTTGTGAAGACAAAGCACCAAATGCTGGAGTAGTGGCGAAACGCTGTTGATTTCAGAGTCTCTCTTACGGGATGGTGTGAAATTAATACCTTGGGTCCAATGCTCATGGAAACAGGTTTACTTAGTGTGTACATAAAAGGCTTCCCCCCCCCCCCTTTTATATAGTAACTCTTGATACATTACAGATATGAATATATATTTTTATGTGGATATAGAAAACAGGCAAACTGAAGGTGTTAAGGGATGGCAAAGAGTAAAAATGAGAACACTTACCTTACACTTTATATAAATAAGTTGATTACTTTTACCTAAATCAGGTCACTTGCATGTCCCTGACATGTGTGCACTGTACGATGTAGGGAAATAATAACTTCCCAAATCTATGCAGGGAGACTTAAAAGGGCAAAGGGGAAGCAACTGTAATGTGCAATAAGAAAAAGTGCCGAGAAAAGAAATTCCATCTCACTTGGCATCCTGCCATCACAGGAGTTCATGAGCATTTTACGAGCGACTTCAAAGGGAGCAAGAAGAGACCCTGAGAAGTTCTCCATCGTCACCGTGATCATCCCAGATTTAAAAAAAAAGTTGAGGAGGAAAGGATACGCTGCCGAGGCCACTGCTGGGAAACTACGCTTTTGGAGTCTACTGCTGTCAGAGTATCTTTCTGTTTCCATGAAAGAGCCATCGGCTTGTTAAAAATTCCATTTAATGGGACGTGACAGCACATGAGGGCACCCGTGACCAGCTGCCATGTTTGAAATGTTAAGGATCTTGAAGCTTATTAGAGTTAAGGGGCTGAGCAACAGTGCATTGTGGAGTTAATCTAATTACTCTCCTAGGAGCAGGATAATGTAGAAGTGGGTACTGCTAGTAAAACAGGCACGTCTAAACTGACCTCATGCAAAAACACAGGCAGTGCTTTGGCAGGTAACAAGAACAGTTTCTGGAAAGTGTGGGTATTTTAAATAAAATAGGAATATGTTTGGTAAATTCTGGCACCTTGGTTTTTTATCTGTAATGATTCCACCAGGTTTTTCAGGCTCTCCATCTTGTTCTGTAGCTTCCTAGCTGTATCCTCGCTAGTTTCCACGGGCTGAGAAGCTAGTGAGAAAATTATTCATCAATATGTTATCACAGGCTAAAAAAAAAAAACAAAGATCATTATAAATTATTTAAACATTCCATCTAAAGTAAAGTTCTTAGAAAATAAAATTTCAAACAATAAAACTTCCAGTAGCACAGAAAATGAGTAAGAAGGCAAGGTTATTAACAGAAATTTATACTTAGCGGTATTTCTCTTTAATTGAAAATACAACCACATTTCTATTTTGCCTGAAAATTTCCCCATTTGGGCAATGGAGAAAAAGTGCTTTGTGTTACTAAAACAGCACTTATGCCCACAACTTCCAAGTCCCTCTTTGCCAGTAAAACCGCAAGGGTTGTACAGAGGAAAGCGGTAGCGTCAGTTGCATTTTACAGATGGAAAACTAAGGTATAGAAAGATGTAACTTACTAAAGCCAGGAATAAAACCAGAAATTCCAAGTCTTTGAAGATCCAGACCAGTGCACAATCCTGTAGGCATTCTGCCTGCCTGCCTGAACACTAACACCCACAGACTGACACGGTCACAGCCAGTACTTCACGAACAACTACAGTCTCCCACACTGGAGCCTCTTCTGACCAGAACTTGGACTGTTTTCATTTTTGCTACTGTCATCAATTCTCAAATAAAAAGAGGCAAAAAAAAATAATAAAAGGAGCCAGAAATGGAGGTAACTGGCTGCCCAGATTAACAAACAAAACAAAAAACCCAAAACACAACAAAAAAAGAGTGATGCCACTTATCTTTCTCTTTGAACTGAGCAATGATTGGCAAATGACTGAAGGCTACAGTTGTGACCTGCTACATCTCCTGTGGTCTACGTGGAAACAATTTGGGGTTTACGTCCTATTGCAGAGATATCCACACCGCAAACCCTCGTGTTTCCTAAAACAGGTGCAATCCAGAACCAAGACTCATTGCGGCGACGGTTGTGTTGCTCCACAGGTACAGAAATTTGCATGTACTCACTTTGATGGGGAAATGCCAGGCACACTTGCGCTCTGCTTATGAACAGGCATTTCTTAGATGTTAAACATGCATTAAAAATACAGAGTAGCTAACAAATATGCACTTCATCTTTGCACAGCCAGACAGCTGGGGGAAGCAAAGGTCAGTGAGCAACAATGCTCGTGTTCTAGTCAGGGTGACTGCTCAGCCCAGCTGGTTTAGATACCACTCTGCGTAAGGAGAAGATCCTGAGGTTTCTAAAATGCAAAAGATAAAGCGACTAAGGAGAAATCTCCGTTAATAAAATAACACCACAATACAGACATGCTAAAGTTAGGATGAAACGACAAAAAAAATCCCACCTCAGAAGCAGGAAACGTTAGTCCTTTTGAGCTCCTTGGACCTATGGTTAGATTTTTGCCGGTACCAGAACTAGCTTCGAGCTAGGTGTGCAGCATCTGTGTTACACTCCTACCTGCACTGTTTATGTGCCCTCTGAGAGAAATTACATGTTCAGACCTTGCACAATAGAGAAATGCAATGTTCAAAAAATGGTATTCGGTAAGTATTACTTGAAAATTTAGTTGCTTACCTGTTTTTCCTATTGCATCTACTCATTTTGGGGTCTTTCTGCCACTTAAATGTAATAAAGCAGTCCTGACAGCCTGGCTCACTGGCAAGCAATTAATACACTACCTTGAAAACGTTCGTTGTCCTCACACATATTTTGTGATGCAGGAAAGCTTATTTTTATCACTTAAGAGCTACGCAGACACAGCCTTACATCAATATTTTCAGTAAACCCCAGAACTTTTCTAAATGTGTTACAGGAACCACCACAACTACTACAAATATTAATATTAGCCAACTGTGTTGCCTGTTACGGCAAATACTGATGTTAAGCATCCCTACAGTCTATTTACCTGAATAAAGCAATTTACCAGTTCTTAAATTGAGTGGTGTATGGAATTTATCTTCTCTTCTCCTTGTACAATACATTAATTAGCTGCTACGTTTCACTCACAATTCATTTATCACCGAAAAAAAAGCCTTCTACTTGAACAGAACCGTGACAGGGCGAAGGCAGTCTGATGTAAGCAAGAACAGGTCACTTCCAAGTAAGTGGGCCGGAACCGCTAAAGCACTGCTTTAAAATGAACCATCAGTAAGTTATGTTTCAATAAATTTGCGTAACTGTAACTGCACTTGCTGGAACCACAAATGGAAGATCAAGCCCGTGTCAGCCCTGTACGTTTGAGAATCGCTCGTGTTTACGTTCAGCAACGTGAATGGATTCTGTAAGTGACGTATTACAAAGGCCCATAAAAAATACATGCAGTATGAAGTACAGGTACCACAATCATAAACTGTAAAAGACTGTATCAGTGAATGGTGGTGGGACTCCACTGTTTTCTACAGAATTGCTTAACAGCTTAATTTAACCTACAGTTTGTAACTCACGTGCTGTACTGGCTGGGAAGAGACCCAGCCAAGCTCTCTGGATCAGTAAATGGGACCGGACTTACTTATCTGGGGGACTGTGGGTACACCCTCTGGAGAGCCAACCTTCCTTGCAGACAGTCTGTGCTCTGGTGAGGTGCTGGGGCCAGCTGCAAGGTCATCAGGTGGAGCAGTTAACAGCAAGTGTACTGGAGATCTTTCTCTGTATCTCTCCTCCTGAGAAGCCTTCTTGGGGGAGGATGTGTAACGAGGAGCTGCTGAGAAGATGGATGCACCTCCTAGGAGATATCCAAGCAAAGAGCAGTGAGCACACACCTGAAGAGAAACCCCCATACCAGCTTTGACGTTATCTCTGTAACAGTTACAGGGTTGGGTTCCCTTCATCGCACTCTTTCATCCTTTCCATTCCTTATTAGTAGCCAAGGTAGCAGGAGACTACAGCCTGTTTGCAAGGCATGCTTGTTCCTGCTAAAGTGATGGTCATGTGAAGGATGGCCAGTAAACCCGCCCGGGAGAAAGTAGGGCCTGCTTTTTTCTGCTGGCTACTCACTTTGTGTATACTTCCAAAACAGCCTCAAAACAGGTATGGAGTGCCATAGCTGCTAACAACCCAAGACTCCCCATACGTTACTGCTGACTTGGATCTCATTACTTAGGTGTAAGAACCAGAAAAAGCCATGTTGCTTACGCAGGCCTGCCATCTCCCTCCTTTCCAAGAACTGATTGATATGCTTTGAATTCCTGGCAGAAAGAGAGTCATAAGGAAAAGAGACAAGATATGCATAGAAATATGCAATCAACACATTATGTGACATATTTTCATATGTATGGCACACAGTATGTGTGTAAAACAAACAAAAAAAGAGGTTGCATGCAACTAGCGAGGGGAAGATTTACCACAATTCTTCTCTTTTTCTTCCCATAATCTGTTTCCTTACTCCCAACACCCCTCCTGGGATGTCCTGAAAATAGTTTTGGGGCGGTTTCTAACAAACTCCCCTGGTTCAACTACTTCTCGAGTCTTCTATGTAAAAAACCGCTACTTGCAGCTATTTTGGAAGCTAGGAAAAACCCCTGGATGTTGCAGTAGGTTTGCTAGAAGGCTGACAGTAACTACCCAGGAGATTTTCTTTAATACTCAGAAATATAAAAAGAGGACCCATAGCAGTTACTCCTCAGGACAAAACAGAGGAGTTCTAGCCTATCTCTGAAGCACAGTGGCTTGAATGCTAATCGAGATCAATTAAATATAGTAGCACGCTCAGGCAATTCTCACAGAGAATTCACAGAATGGATAACGTCTCGGCAAGAAAACAGAAAGCGGCTAAGACCAGTATCTTCAAACCCTGACGCTCAAAGCCATATCCTCATATTTCTGTTTACGTTACTAAATTCACGTCACCACGTTTTAAAAGGCACTGACCACCCAGTACTTGGAAGGAAATCAACGGAATTTGCAATGATCTGATTCCTCTCAAAAGCACATCCATATTTAGATACCTGAATACAGAATTCAAGAGCCTAAATTTAGGCACCAAAAATTTGACAATATTATCTGTGCTAATTACAGAAGACTATCGCTATTCATGAATAACTACCATGGAAGATATCCATCTTAGGCGTGCTGGTATCAGCCTCCATGGAGCTGGTTTGCAACAAGATAAAAATTTTGCAGTGAGTGCAATACAAACTTTGTAATAGCACCTGCTACAAAGTATTTGAGTAAATGACCTAAGAAAATATACTGTATTTGGACTATATTTTTTGTAATATTCTGTAATGTTCCAGTTTGACACCGATATGGCACATTCATCCTCAACTGTGGCCAGTAAAAACTTACCAAGGGATGTAAAGGGCAGGGTAACGTCTTGGGACTGAAGATCGGCAGTACGTAAGCACGAAGGATCCCTGCAAGCAAAACGATGGCGAAAATTGCATTCTGGAAGTATTATGCTAAGTTTTGGTAATGCTAGCTAGCCTCCACCGTGAGAATGTGAAGCTCTCGTATGTAATCTCCAGGTCTTATACATGTAAATTAAAAACAAACAATGTAAACACGTTCCAGAGCTCACTCTTAGAGGGATGAAAGTAACATCACAGCTTTGTTTCGTAATTCCCAGGAAGCTTTTAGCATTATGAATAAAACAATACCAACAAGCTCAGGACTGATGCTATATTAAAACAGCCTTAGAAAGTGAATCTCAAATGAGTACTTCAAGAAGCAGGTTACTCAGCTAAGTGAAAGCACTTCTCACCATCTGAAAGTATCCTTTTCCACAATGCTTTCAGTGGCAGAGTCTCTAGCTGCAGTCTCCCTGCATGGAAAAACACACCGCTGTCAAAATCACAGCAAAAGCCGTGCCAGCAGGATTGCTACGTTGCACAATTTTAGAAGATAAGCTAGTTTTTTAAGCAGAGTGCAATGGCAGCCACGTTCTAATAGTGAAGAAAAGGCATCGTAAGATTGTTATACGAGATCGCTAAAAAAAGTCTATTAGAGTTGGAGTGAATTTAGACTACTGAAGTAATGAATATCTTTGGGATATAAAGGACTAGATTCATTATCAACACCGGGTAGTCATAAAGATGGAAAAGAGACAATGAACTTCTTTCGACAACTAATGCCATTGCAATCTTCCTTCTGGTTACTCACACAACAGTGCTTCTATTTAGCTTCTTCAGACCGCTCTCCGGTTATTAGGTGCTTTTTAGCCCATATTTCACCTAATAGCATCAGAGGACTACAATAACATAAATTCTTGCCTTTTCCAAGTTTGGACCTATCTCTTTTCTCAGGCACTGTAAATTGTGAGAGTACAGTGGGATTTGATGAGAGAATAGAAATGGATGATTGATTCATTTCCAAAAAACAGCTAGACTAATTTTAAGTATGAGCATTGAGAGACACTTGGAAGCGTTCCAGAGAAGTAAAACCTTACTGAATTTAATGTTGACCTTTTGTAGAAATGCTCCACTGCCACCAGCAGCTCTGCTATTCCATCTGTATGTACACAACCCCCCCCCCCGCTAAGCATGCTTGAAGCATACAAAGCGCTATCTTTCTTTATCATACAAAACCTTCTTCCTCTACGTCAGGCTTTTTGTGACAACCTCAGCTTTGGAATACACAAAAAAACCCCTAAACAAATAAGATTTTATAGCAAATGGCATTTGCCATTTGGCATCTTCTATTCTTATATGGTAACTCTGGATACTTTTAACTAAGGCACTGGGAATAAAAGACAAAAAAAAAAATTGAGCTTCACCTCAGTTTTCACAGGAAACAATCAACAAATTCTTAGCTCTGCTGAAGCTACCTAGAAGCATTTTGTTCCAGCTTTCCATATACCACTTGTGTATCTTTTCGCAAAGGTCCTCTATTTAATTAATAAAGTATCTATTTAAAAGGAAATTTATTAACTTCTGTGGATTTCAGCAATGTCCTGTGGATGTCATTACCACACTTTTCTTTACAGAAAATGTGAAGGTGATGAATGCCTTTCGGTAATCCTTCTCACTTGTTTAACACCAATTCTGCAGTACATGGAAACAAAAGCTTTGGCGATTAAGGATACACGCCTGGCCAATGGATCTCATACATCACTACTTCATTGAGCCATCTCAGAATTTTGATCTACAAGGAACTTCTAAGTCTTTACTAGAATATAAACAATTATTTTCTTCCCAATTTTTAGATACATGTTGTACAACTCTCTTCATTTCTCAAAATATTGTATCGTCCTACTGTATTCACTCAATTAACATCCATATCTGTGTTGTCCGTGACCTCTTCAGAAAGGGGATTTCTCACCTCTTCCAAGGATCTGATCGTAGGCTGAAGACAGCAGCGCATCCTCTACGTGCACCATCTCTGTGTAGAAGGATGTAGAACGACAGCATCAGAACTAGCACTACCAACAGCACCGAGAGAGTCATGTACTTTGACAGGCAGCTTTGTATATTGAAGGATGATTAGGTGTAGCATTCTCCCATCCTCACTTCGGCTCTGCAATGGAACACTGTCGCAACGGAGAAAAATTCTCCTAAAACCCACATGGTCTGAACCACGAAAGCTTGTAACCATACGTAGAAAGGAACGGTTTTTCCCACTGCCACCACAAACAGAGAACAGAGGCAGTAATTACATAGTACAGGCTGGCAAAGGACACTGTTGATCGTCATGCCTCCAAAGGACTCTGTCTGTGATAGGCAAAGTCAAGGCAGGAAGAAGTCATACATTCACTACTTAAAATATCAGACAGACCGACCAACTTCTGTGCATGAATCCTTTCTGCGGTTGTGAAATAGAAGCTTCTCTATTTAAGCTGTCAACAACTTGCATCTCGGTAACAGGCAGATCTTTTGTTCAATAAAAATACCCGGGAAAAGCAGAAAAACCCAGAACACATACGATATTGGGACCGATGTGATTTTGTTCCACCAGAACATATTATGGGAGAAGCATCGTGGTTTAAATTAATTTGATCCTAATCAAAGCCCACGAATTGTATTTTCCTTTATGAAGTATCCTTATGTTCTGGATTAGAAACATCAGAATTGGTGCCGTATTGATTTTTCAACTTCACGTACCATTGCCATTATAATTTGTTTGGTAAAAAAAATAATTGCCTGCTTCAACAATGAGAGAAGGGACATTTATGTAAGGCAGAAAAAGAAGAAAGGAGTTCTAAATGAAAATAAAAGCAGAAATGCCAAAAAGCAAGCAATAAAGGCAAACGGTGTAGTCGCCTTCTATTTCCCTACCACCTTAAAGCATCTGAGGAACCTGGCAAACACCAGACGCTTTGGAAGCTTTCAGATTATCTCAAACTTACTCGTAAACCCAACTTTCTTGCAAAAAGGCATCCTGTGCTGCTCCTGAAGCACGTGAATGGCCAGATCCTAGTTTCAGAAGGCAGTACAAGTTCACAGCACACAACAGAAATAACATTATATTGCTCGTACACTGTATTCCTCATGGTTGTTAAAGGTGATTTTTTCCCACCATTGCTGTCCTTCTTGCCAAGATCCACAGAGGGAATGTCATTGTCTGAGCTTGTTAATTCTTGAAGAATCCTCTTTAGATCCTGCAATGGTTCTTCCTTCAAAACACCTGGCTTGGCAGGCATCTGAAATAAAATCATTCAGTTACAAAGTATTTATAAAGGCGCTCTCTTTTTCAGTTCTCACCTATACTCAGGAATCCTAAGTCACATGTTTCTCCTCCTCCACTCTTGTCTTAGCAGTTAGAAACAGGGCTGCTTTTTTGTCATTTCAGTTAAGGAGTGTTGGAGGCTAGATCATGGTAACTTGAAGGCTGTCAAAATACTCTCTGAATATGACTGCACTGTTATTTGGAAAGTTATCTGACAGAAATGTGTGAAGCAACTTAATACGATCGAGGGAGAACACGGCTAACATCTGCATTTTGAATAAATGTCGTAAAAGGGTTACGACTACTGTTTCACAGTCAAAAACATTAAAATAAGCCTGTAATTATGAAAGCTTCCCCCCCCCAGCCAATACAACCATTACCTTTTTCAGTACTCAGAACCAATAATCTGTGCTTATGTGACAACTCTGTTTTCTCCTTTTTAACCTGTGATTCCAGCTATTACTGTGCAGTACACAAACACAGCTCTGAAGACAGAAATACTAGTATATCGGGGTGTTTTCTAGGCACTCATTTCTATAGCAGCTGAGTTGTCTGCAAGTATAAACCACTTTATTGTCACAGCCATGCTCTGAGATGAAGTGCAATATTATTCTCATTTTACTGATCAGGACTCGAGGCAAAGGCCTGGTTCAAAGAATCCCTTCTTGCTGTGAAAAACTGGATTTTTCAGACTACTCAGCACTTTGC
Organism: Nipponia nippon; assembly: GCF_047370975.1. Classification (NCBI taxonomy): domain Eukaryota; kingdom Metazoa; phylum Chordata; class Aves; order Pelecaniformes; family Threskiornithidae; genus Nipponia; species Nipponia nippon. The sequence continues at coordinate 81,677,623 of NW_028262380.1, read as the reverse complement.
ATGTTCTAAGCACAGCTCCCACTGACTGAGGCTTCAACTGTGGATGGAACTGGCTAGAAACATTTTGCTAACGTGTTTCCATTGAAAAAAAAAATGTCTTTTCCAATGGGAACACACTAGTTTCAGCAGAGCTTATACGAAGAATAAATCCTCAGCCTCATAATGGGTCAATGTGATACCGAGTCAGACCAAATCCTTCTTTTCCACGCTCTGGCTGAGAAACCAGGCTATCGACCGGGTAGAGTCTCTGTCTCAAGTGCTGGAGCTGCCTCATTTCGTACAATAACTAATCACGCAGGAACCGAGAAGGTTCAAGTAGACCTTGAATCAAGTTCTCCTACAACCTGTTAGGTCCTCACCATGGTACATTAAAAATCGGTCCTTTTTCCTTCTTTATCCTCAGAAGTATAAAGTAACTCAAAGAAAAATGGGAGTGCCTGACGTTGCAGGGATTTCACAGAATTAACTGTCCTTTGTTCCTTGACGTGTTTGTTACCACATCAGAAAGTAAACTAGAAAATATTAGTGAAAAATAACTGCACTAACTTGTAGTCTCCTACAGATTTTGACATAAAAATTTATGAAAAGACCTCTACCAATTTCTGTGGGAGATACATCAGGTCTCTTTTGGAGGATTATACAAAATCTAAACAGAAAATACCGCAAGATCTTTTTGGTTTTGCATGAGAGATTTGAAATGATGTTTTCTGTAATGAAAACTTAGAACAACGCTAGCATCTAACTGTAGATGTACAAAAACAAAAGGAAGGAAGGACAATGATGCATCTTTTAGGATGGAATTGGTCAAAACCAGTGAAGGCCAGCTTGGAGAACGACTTAAGTATTAAAAGCTACTACAGGTCAAAGAGATGATGAAATTTATCAGGAACTATGTACAAGTCCATTTTCACTGCCAAATATAAGTGATTTACAGCAAGTAAAGTACTAGCAAAAAAAAAAAAGCGAAAAATCAAACTGCTTACAGATCAGTACCTTCAATTTTAATAGTTTATAAATGTTACTGGTGATAGAGGTAAGATAAACTCCTATTACCATCTACAGAGTTTTTTATTGTCCGGTTGGTTTTTACGCATCTTTCGCAAACGGGAAAAAAAGAAAATCTGAAAGGCCATAATGTACGAGAAGCTACAGAAAATGATTTCATCTTTGGTGTTAAGAATTCACTCTTGGACACTCCTACCAGATGCTCTCCCATTTAGAAATTCCATGTTATTTTTATTCTTTGGAACATCCCCGTCTCCCGTGCAGTTTCCCATTTTGAGGCAGGTACTCACACGAGGGGCACAGCTGGCCAAGCTCAGGGAAGGTGGCACGACAACGGAGTGAAAGTGGGACAGAGGCAGTACGTGTCGCAGCTTGCCTGAAGCAGAAGCTGATGAGTAGCCTGGACCCTGCAGCTCCTGCAGAAAAACATCAGCCGAGCAGAATAAGCAAGTATGGCTAAGCAGAATAGACGGGCATAGACAGCATGCCCTCTGTAACAGGGCATCTCTTGTAGTCAAATCTTTTACAATATGCAGCACTCAATTCTCAAAACACTTCCTAGTATTTATTAGGTGTGCTCAGACATAACCCTTTTAGTGACTGCTCTGGGTGCAAGAGGGGCAGTTTAGTTTAGTTTCAGAATTTGAACATATGCTCTGGAAGCATTCAAGCGGAGGACATCTCAGGGCCACCACAGAATTAAACTGTCCCACAGTTCTTGTCCCTTTTTTCCCCACTTGAGTGAGAATTTCTTTCGTTGGAGTATGAGATTCCCCACCTTTGCCATCGTTCATGCGAAGTACTTTTTGTATCGCTTATGTAGATTTGTATTTTGAATATTACATTTCATTTCTCACTCAAAACTAGCAACTGGGGTGGGTACTAAAATTAAAGATAATTTCTTGTGACAAAACTACTGTTCCAATATTCATTTATAGCAGTAGTTTCATTGCAGCCTTAATAGTCTATGGTTATAAATAAGACAAACAATATTCTCTATTAAACTCATGAGTAAAAACAGAGATTGGACTAAAACTATTGGGGAATAAAAATTCTGGGCTCTTTAATAAAGAGACTGGCTTTACATTACTGCATGATTTTCCCTATACCCTGTGTTTCATGAACGCTATATAGCTGCACAGATGTCAATTACATCTTCCTTTTTCTGTCCCAGATGCCTCACGACCCTGTTTCTTTTCCCCTTGCTTCCAAAAAAGGAAAATAATTTTTAATTTTTTTTGTTCTGCCTAACTGATTAGCATAATCAAATTAAATACAGAGCCCTTGTTTCCAGCCTGTATGTAGCTTTAAGGTTGCTGGTTTTATTTCAGGCCTCAAGAAGGACGTGGGTGCCCAAAAGCTTGTTAGTACTTTCTACGCTAGCAAAAGGCACCCCTACAGACCTCGTCTCTCTAATTCAATTTTCACAATAATGCCATGAATATTTCTAGCTTTTATTTGCCTAGGGCCGCAATAAAATGCTGAAGCGTCACTGAAACCAAAGCTTACCAGCTGAAGCGTGTGGTCCAATATTCCCGTGGCTGTTGAGTTTTTTTGTTGCCCTTACCGTAAATAGCACTTAGAAGTAACTGAAATTATGGACACGACTTGTGCAGCAATGAGGTATTCCATGTAAAGAAGAGTTTCACAACAGAAACTTTTTAGAGTGTTTGCAATAAATAGGGTTAAAGCTAAAGTTAGGACACAAAGTAAATGCATCTAACTTTATATCCATGCTTCTCAGTAACGTACTTACTTTTACATCTAAAGTATGCTGCAGTCTGAAGCGCACAGCTTCTTGTTCCTGACACTGGATTATGCACTGACATTCTGCAAATTGCATGGATGCCTGTAAGAGAGGATAGATAGAAGAGGCATAAATTAATTTTGCTAACTTTCGGTGGATTACACTCTTTCGTGTTTTCTTTCCAATAAAGAAACAACAAGGTACACATACAGATGCTGTACTTATCTACTACTATCAGTAGAGAAATACTGCAAGATGACCAGATGCCTTTCTCGATAGGCTTACAAAAGCAGCTGCCTGGTTATAAGATCCTCATCGGCATAATATGCACACCATAATATCACAGAAAGGAGCTAATCCTGTCAGGGACAGTCCTGGACCTACTGAACACCTCTGGGATTAGAAAATTCAACTGTGCTAATGAGGCAAAACTATACTGAAGGTTTTAAAACGGATGGCTAATAACTTCGTTGACTTGTCTTTGTTGTTATATACTCTTTCTTCTTTAAAAAGTTTACTCTGAAAAGGTGTGAGAAGATCTAATAACGTGGCTATTTTTCATTAAGTACTTATCAGGACAGCAAGAAGAAGAGAGGAAGCTCTAAGCCAAAGCACAAAAAGAGAGAGGGATCTTTATGAACCAGACTGCTTTTATCACTCTAGGAGAGTTCCCTCTTCAGTTTTAAAATAAAACCTGGCTCTCTTTCTGTGCTTCCTTGTGACTGCCCCCGAGGCATGGGCAGGCTCCCCGAGGCACTGTGGATGCTACAAGCAGCAGCTTTTTGAACGTTTAACTCTGAATCATTAATGATGAGCAAGATGGCCAATTACACTTTTTGATGTTTATACAATGGATGCTCTGCAGTGGTATATATTAGCATCCTGTGAGACGACACAGTACAACCTTTACAGCCTTCTAACTGTTATTTAGTGTGCCATATGTGCTTGTTTTCAGTGAGCACCGGCCTCCACCGTGTCTCAGCTTCTCTGTCAGTTGGCTATTACTGTGCACAACGATACGTACTACAAAGAAAGTTAAGTTTCCAACGTCAAGCATTTAAAGTAAGAAATGCCACACTTGGGAGGAGGTATCACAAGTACGTTTATTACTTTTTTTGAAGTAATAAAGCAATTTGAGAATGACGCCTTACACGAAATTTACATCCTGAAAAGCTAGGATTCTGAGCAGCTGAAAAGGACTGTTCCTTCTCGAAGAGCAGCAGCTTACCTGTAGGGCACCTGGGATTTATCTGCTAGTCAGACCAAAATGTAGAACCTAGCCTTAAGAGTTCGGTATGTCAGCAACAGAAACCTCAACTAAAAAAGGCAAATGAAACAAGACAATGTTCTTAACTTCCCTCACCCTGAGGGCCCCACAGCTGGCTAACTAAGGTCCCAGAAAGGGCTGAGCATGGATACGTGCGGTGAGTCAGTGCGTGCCCACGCTCGGTTCCAGTGGGGCCCCTGTTATACTGAGTAATAGTCTCTCTCGCCAGGGAAAGCAGCTGTGCCAAGAGCCAGTGCAAGGTCTGGAAGGTCAAGCTACTGCCTGGAAGGTGAATCTGCTTTAAATTCCCTGCAGTTGTATGAATTCTCTTAATGAAAGTAGAAGCCTTTTACCATTATAAAAACAGAACACAGTCCTCATTATAGACATCTCTTCAGGTAAGTACCTTACAGTACATGTGAACAGGACATATTAAATACAACCTAGGTAAGAGGCCAGACATCCTCTCTTCCCAAGTGACGGTAGTGGAAAGCACCTAGAAGTCTCACTGAACTGAAAGCTACCTAAAATTACCTTATCAAGGGCTGTCTCCATCTTGGATATTTTTTCTTTCAGACGCTTGTCTTGTGATCTCAGGATCTCCAGTTCCCCAGCAATCTTGGTATTTTCTGCTGTAATGTAGCTCAATTCTTGACTTAGTTTACTATTTTCTTCTCTGAGGTAATGTTTCTCCTGAATTTAAGACAAGGACAACAAAGTATGAGTCAAGAATTTGTAGCTACCTACACTATACATACTTGTTTTCTGCAATTTTTTTTCTCTTTGAAAGATCTGAATTAACCCTTTCAGAAGCTTAGCTATTGCATCTTGCAGAAAGATGAGGTTTTTCAAGAAGATAGGTCTTATAAAGAAAAGTACAATTGGACTGGTCCTGATGAAATAACGTCTTAGATTTTAGATCCGTTTTGAAACTGGAATTTTAGGCTTCAGAATCCACAGGATCCAAAGCCAGTAAAGAAGGAGGACAGGTTATAGCGAACAGATATAAATGATCATTCAGTAAATTCCAGCTATTGGTAACTGAATGATTTCTGCGTCACAGAAAATGCTGGAAAGACCTCAATATGCAAGACAGACCTTGACATACAAAGTTTACAACCAGAACTGCAAAGAACTGCCTCAGAAACCAAACAGGGGAAAGCACTGTGGGCCAAATTCAGAAGGATACAGAATGCATTAGTTGACATTTTTAAGAAGAACTGATACGTAAGAGCTTGATTCTCATTTAAACTAGCACTGTTCTGTCACGGAGAACAAATATAAATTAAAACCTGTCTCTATACAGAAGGCTAATTTCTGTGGTAGAGACATTCCCTGACATATGCTAGCAGGAGGTCAGGGAAGGTGCCTGTAACATCAAGTAAAATTCTCTTTGGCCCTTCTTGGGCCAATTGTGCTTTTGGCCATGGATTTCTTCAAAGAAATATTTCTCTACAGTTTAAATACTTTTACACGGAGTTCTTGTGACCTTAGCTGCATTTCTCATTGCCTCTTCCAAGAATTTAATCTTGCTCTGTAATGCATCTATCTGTCCTCTCTTGGCTGTGATCTGCTTCTGCATTCCCACTGCAACTTTCATAGCTGTAAAAGACAAGGTTAATTCTCAATGAACAACATAGATTACGCATTCTGAGTTCCGACAAAAGACTCTGGAAGTCAGTTATCAACAATATGTTAGAGAAAGTTGAAGCGGGATCCTATAGTCACTTATGTGTGCAAACCACCCGTTAGAATCAGCTGGAGCTTCGTCCAAGGTGGTGACACCAGGCCCATCACACACACAAGACACGAAGACAGCATTCCCTGGAAATCTGCGTAAAGATCACCTCAGAAAACTCAACTCGTGGTTTAAGTTTTACAATATGTAGTAAATGGTAAAATAAAAATATGTTGTCCTCTGCAATATTGTTTATTTATTTCACAAAATATCTGGAATATTCTTACAACATCTAATGAGGGATCAATACTTAAAAAATCCTCTTGTTAAAAAGACAAACGTGTGTGATTTTTGGGAAGTTCAATCCATAATTACCATGGCCATCAGATCCCTCCATAGTCTTTAGAGCAGTCCTGGTCTGTTCCAGTTCAGCTTGGGCAGATTTCAACTGCATTTTCAGTTTGTTGGCAATATTTTCCGTCTCCTCGATTTTATCCTGGTAATCCCTCTTCAAATCTTCAAATCCCTCTGGTGAGAGTACATAAAGATTAAAATTACAGTGACAAAAGTTATCATTCTTCTAGACTAAGATTACTGATCTGTTGCCTACTCTATTTAAACGCGTGTTAAATATGCAGATAGCTAAGGCATAAAGCAAATAACATCCACAGCTAACAAATGCGCAACTAGTAGTTCCTTGCCCTGCGTGTCAGCAAAAGCTTCTGTTTCATCAGAAACAAACGTGTTCTTTCGTTGCTCGCCAAAGCACCGGTTCAAGAAAGTGATATAAATCCACATCTCTGAGTTCCTGCTACTAGAACCAACTACATGTTGTGAAAGTCTTAGCGAGACAGCATTTTGCTCTGGTCATTCTTCTCTCCAGCCACACTTCTAACCAGACTCAGGTCTGAACTGATCTAATTTGTCAAGCATTCCCCCCGCAACTCCACTCTGTTTCTTATCTCTCTCTTCAACTCCTCCGATGTCACCCATACCACTCCAAGCCAGTCAGCTGTGTGCTCAGACTCTACCAACAGCTTGGTCCTAATTCCTCTGTAGTCATTCACTCTGATAAGCCCTTCTTACACCTCATTCACCCTGACAGTACTATACAAACGTATGGCAGACCCGCCATGTAAAATCACAGTATCTGTTTAATTCTTACAGAACTTAACCAGTTTAGAAGTATAGCTGAGTTGTGAAGAAACAAATGCTACCAATGGGTATTTTATGAGAGTACAGGGGTGTGTAGAGCGCAAAGCACGGAAACAGTATCATCTGTCTGGCTGCAGTGCAGATTTACCAAAGGATCTTCCTGAATTTTGGTGGTTGCCTTGGGTCCAGCCCCTAATTTTTTTTCTTTTTTTTTTTTTAAATATTACCTTAATCAGCTTCCCCACACATTAGCTGTGAAGAGTGGAGTTAGAACATAAACATTTAAATAACATTGTAGCAAAACTGCAACAAAATAGAAACGAAGTTCCACTGCAATTTGACCACAGATGGTTAATGGATCCACTAGTGCTCTTCAATAACACTTGGGAAAAAGGGGTCCAGTTCCTATTCTGTAATTTACTAGATCCGTTTCTTTGGTCTCCAGAGTCAGGCGGTTTAAGTATTTTTGCTCCAAGTAGTAAGAGACTGCCATAAAGATTGCATTCCCACCATTCTGTGCCAGAATCCCAAACCATGAGTTATCTCTCTGAAGCAATCTGACCATCCCATGCTGGCAGGGAACCTTTTGCTGTACCAGCAAGCCATATTTGGATTCAGCAAGCAAGCTGCTCTTCTATTTTTAACATCAGCCCAATTTAACAGCTATCGGAGCTGAGCTAAGTCGAGGCTGCCTACCTGCAAGGTCAGCTAGCTCACTCCGACCGGCTTGGAGTTCATTCATTAGCTGGTCTTTTTCCAGTTTCATATCATTAAGCGCACGGAGCCTCTCACTGCATGTGTCTACCAGTTTAACCTTTTCCAGTTCCAGCTCACTCAGTCTGGCCTCCATTTCATGTATTCTGGCTTCTTTCTCATCCTTTGCAATCTACTTACAGAAAAAACAAGAGTAATTATGTGCAATACACATAATTATATACAACAACCACAAAGATGTGCAGACATGATCATTACTTTAAATCTTAGTTGTCAGAGAACACTTTGGGGCAAGAGAGAAAAACAGAGTAAAACAGACAAATTGCTTTTGTGAAAATTACTAATGCGGGGAAAAAGGGTACAAGAGAATCTGACGGGATGGCTTCACAGCATGTTTAACCTTACCAGGTGTATATAAAAACTGTTTCCATCCTCTTGTAGCACTACCTCCATATTCACTCCTAATGCTCACCTGTTTTCTCACAGAATTGGATCAAATGCCCTATCTGGAGTGCATTTTTTCGGAAGATGCTGACCTGCATGAGACTACCGTATCCTCTAATTCTTGTCTGAGAAATAACCAGTTATAAACAGCGTCCTCAGTTTGGAATTCTGAGTGCTTTGCTGTCTCTTATTTCTCAGCAACACTTTGTATTTCTGGTTCTGCTACTGTTGTGGACAACTCTATCACTGAGCATGAACTGTATCAGCGTGCTATATTCCAGCTTTCACAAACCTTTTGGCAACTGCTTTGCACCACTGAATTATTAATTTTTGGTGGTAATGTGATAATATTATTCTTCTCTGCCCACTAACTCTTCTAGTGCTGTTAGGATTCAAGGTGTGTTGTCCGACCTGCTTTAAAACCACACTATTGGCACATTAAGGTACAGATTTAAAAAACAGGAAACATTTACTGTCTTCCAAAGACATAGATACAGTATCATTTGCGCACCTTAAGTTCTTCTACTTTAAGTTTCCAGTCATTTATTTCTTTTATTAGCTGAGATTTCTCAACTTCCATTGCTCCTGCAGTTCGACTGCGCTGGCCCACAATCTGGGTCACGTTATCAATTTGTTTTTGGAAGATCTCAATAATCCTTTCCTTCTCCAACAGCTGCAGTTTCAGCGTTTCGCGCTCCGACTGCGCGTTGTGTAAACAGTCCTCTTCATTCTTTAGATGCTGGAGCTCCTGCATCCTACTGCCAAGTTGTGAATGTAGCTTCTTGATTTCCTTATTGGTAACCTCCAGGGCTCGCTCTTTCTCCTGCAGACGGGCTGTCAGAATTGACACTGTTTTCTCAGCAGTCTCCAAATTGATCTGCTTGGCTGTAAGATCTTCTTTAACTTTACGGAGTGTTTCCTTGGTTGACTCCAGATGGACAGCCAAAGAGGAGATTCTTCCAACGCTTTCATTTTTTTCCTTAATTGCAGCCGTCTGAATAATAGCAATACAAGGATCCACCAAGAGAAATGTTTATTTCTACTTTTAGAATTTCCTGTCACATTTCTGGTTTTCTATAGTTCATCCTAAATATCTTAGTTTTACATGAAAATTAGGTCAGCATGGTCTGGTCTACAATGACTATGTGATTCTTCCGGTTTTCTTTCCTCTTTCTTAATTTTAATAAATGAAGTACTGCTTAGAATATTGTTTTTTTAATCATAGAAAATGAAAAATGTTAAACTGATGTAAAAAAACCCCGCAAAACCCAGCAATGTTAGTATAAGATTTAGAGTAGTTGGGTCTAAAGAACTTTAAGTGTTAAAACTCAACTGACTGCACTGTAAGTTGGAAAAAAATTTATGTACGTGAATAATTTATTACTGATTTTATTCCTGCAGGCAGCAATATGCACCACTTAAAGCACAAAGTACTATGACTCAGGAACTGCTCATAGCACAAAATAGAAACGGAAGAAAAGAATGAACTTCCTGGTGCGAGGATTTTGAAGAAAAAACAATGGATTGAGGAAACGTAGAACGGTGTGCGAGGTAGCACAAGTCTGTCGTTGGTAGGAAATAAAGGAATTAACTTGATCTTTCCTCATAATGCAAAGTGGGTTACCTAATTACAGCTCATTTTTGAGGGGCTTAAGCCTTGAAGAAAGAGGAATGTACTATGAGTACACTATCAGCAGAACATTCATTTTCGCCTAAGGCTTGTATGTCAAAAATCAAAATTAAAAATAATGCTTCTACTTCTTCATCAGTAAACAGAAACAAAGGCTGGACAGGTCAGATTAACAGAAAAAAAATGCAAATTCTGACTGCCACGCATCTGCATCTTTGGAAGCAAAATTCCGGCACACGAGCTCGCGAGGCCTCCCAACTGTGGTAACCAGAGTTACAGCATTTCTATCTGAAGTACAGCCCCCGGCCGGAGCACTTTCTGTCCTGAACACTATCACACTGCAGTTGCTCACCAACCTGGAGCTCCGTTTGTCTGTGACATTCAGTCCTCATTTCCTTCACCGTGTTTTCCATGCGCTGCAGTTGCATGTTTTTGTTGTCTAGTTCTCTCCTCAGATGGTCAATGGTGATGCTGTTGTCTGTGTTCCGATCCCAAAATCGCTTGTTCTGCTCCTTTTCTAGACTTAGTTCTATCTCTTTTTTATGAAGTTCAGTCTACAAGAAATTAAAGTCATCTCCCTCCTTGAATCACATTTAAGATTTTTTTGTTCTTTCTCTTAACATTAGCAACGTTCAATTACACGGTTACACATCTGATTAGGGACTACCGCCTGGACTTCCACTTAGCAGAAGACAGGAATATTGGCTAAGCTAGTCTGACACCTCCTACACGTTTTCTTCCAACAAAGCAGTAACTTTTAACTTTTTACATGGCTGCTATAATTGTTTTGAAGCATGTAACACCTCAATGCTGAAGCCTTTCATGTCATGTATATCTATCCCAAACCCAGTATAAGCTACAAAATGAAAAAAGATTATATTGTGTCAACATCAAACGAAGAACAACGAAGCACTACATTACATGCCAAGGAAGGCTGCTCTTGATAAATACTCATCTTTACCACTAATAAGAATGGTTCATTGCTTGTTTCATTTCATTTCTTTCCCACCTCAGACGTAATTCTAACAGTACATAATTGACATTAGAAATGATAATTTAAAATGTAAATAATATTAAAAAAACCTGACATACACATTTCAGACCTACTAATTTAAAAAATATGAATTTAAAATGTGGCCAAGCTGAATTATCAATAGGCATTTCTGCTAATCATAACATGCTATTGTTACCTATCTGCATATTGTTAAAGCTGAAGTAGAGAACTACGTAGGAAGCTCAGAGAATGGCAGGATGAAAACATGAGCGGAAGACCCAGAAACAAAAGGAATCCTAAAATTACTTTCCTAACCTTCAATTAGGTAATGATTATTCTGACTCCAGTCTTCTCTATAGCTAGGTACAATCTGCAGGAAAAGATTTACACTAACATATTCTTGAATAGGAGAACATTACACGGAATGAAATAATGTCAACATCTCCTTCAGAAGCACCGTGACACCGACTGGGCAAACAAACCTAATGAAACCACACCCACTAATATCCCAACATTTAGTCATTACGGAATAATCTTATAAAAGAAGAAAATCAAGGCTAATTATAGTACACGAAGCCAGTTGTGATGAAACCAACCCTATTTTTTTATACTCTATGTTCAATTTGTGAGTATTCTCAATCGGTTACAAAGGAATGTTTAGCGCCGTTAGGAAAATCCCGGATATGTCGTGCAAAATATGTGTTAAGGGACCAAGGCTCCTTACCAGAGGGATGTAAACTGTGAGGTTAAACTGAAGGTGGCTCATCATCTTTAATATGATTTGCATAGGATTCAAGGATTTTGAATTTATGACAAAGTTAATCTTAATTCTTAATGTCGTGCATTGCTCATGGCAAAGACCTTTGGGAAACTTTCTTCACAGCTAATTTAAATTTCTGATAAAAAATAACTTAATTATAAGGGGGCTGCTGCACTTCGGAAACAAGCAATGTGCAAATGTGAACACCAGCAGTAAGGAGAGGCTTTTAGAAAGCAGGATTTTTTTCAATACTATCACTTGTTTTTACCAACAACCGATGAATCTGGTCATTCGTATTTCCACATTCTTGGTTGCGTTGATCCCGTTCTGTCTGAGCTTCTGCTATCTCAGAATGAGCTAGGTGTGACTGCTTCTCAAGATCTTTGACCTGGAATAAAGACAAATGTTCATTAGGAATTATCTTAATGTATTCTATTTTAAATAGTACATTGGATTTCTTCCAGTTTTCTTCTGGGTTTTCTACTCAAAAGAAGACCAAATGTCATCTTTTGGCTCAGCAGAGTTATTCCCTAGGCGTATTCAGAATTGTGTTGTCTTCTTTTAGTGATTAAGCTCGATTTCATTGCAGAGTTAACTGAGGTTCCCGAGAATGAATTGGCTTCCACCCTGATCCACAGCTCTTCAAAAATTCCTTACCTACACTGTAAACATTGAACGGAATGGGAGAAGAGTCACTTTAGAAAACAAGTTCCAGCTCCTTGCTTGATTTGCAGTACTACTAGTTACAAAAGCCAATATAATGCACGTATAAGTAAAACGCAATTTATATGGAATCATTTAATGTGAAAATACACAACATCTCCTACAGTGCTCTTCTAATAAACACTTTAGGATCTGCAGTCTCTCTTTTGGTCAATACCAAAATCTGGGCATTTCCTTAAAAACGCTTCCTCAGCTTGTGACAAAAGCAATCATCTCGTCCCTTCCTCTTCTGCCCCTCCCCCTCTCTTTCATGCATCCGATTGCAATGATGACATAATTCTTTTCAATTAGTAATGGACCATTTATGCAGGGCTAGTCCCAAAACCTCACATCTTTCACCAAGTGGGGGCTGGGAACATCAGGATGATACGAGAGGATGTTGTTAAGGAAAGTTCCGAAGATCATCTTATGAAGTTCTTCTTCCTCAAAATCAGATAACATCAGTAATCTTCTCTTCCTAGACCTCCAATGCCTAAGCAGCAGCAGGACATTACCAGGGCCTTTTCTTCCTGTAATTGCCTTAGGTCCTTTTTGAAAGGGGTTTCTCTCATCTTGTGGCGCCCTCCATCAGGAGCCATCTCAGCAAATCCCAGATTACTTCCCCCTGAAACCCTTCTCACACAACCACTCCCCCTTTCCACAGAAAATCTAAGCCTGAAGTAAACCCTCTGCAGAGCTCAATGACTGTGTACGACATCATCAACATGGCTTTCACAGACGGTGACAGAAGGAGCGGTCCTCACACAGGCCCTTTCCTGTACAATTAAAGTTAATTTAGGGAGAATTTGATCCCAAGCATATATTCAGCCACATTCACTTTGCGTTTAATGATACAGTGAAGTTCTTCAGGCACACCTAGGCCTAACCGCAGGTTTCACGTAGCTAAGGCAGGGAGGTGTATTCCTTTACTATGAATACATTAAGAAATCTACAGGCAAACATGTTTTGCTCCAAGTGGTAATCGCTTTCTCTGAAAGGATGCAACTTCTGGCAGCGTATGAGATGATGGACCAGTCTACACCACTTTTTAATAAAGATAGTAACATAAGCATACCCACACAGAACACTTACATGTTTACATTTATATCCACTAAGTTAAGTACCAGATTTTCTGACTGCTGAAACTATCTGGTATCAACAACTTAGACGGGCTTTAGTTTTCACCTACTCCCTTGAAAATTTTAGTCGCTAAGGTGTTTTCCTACCAGAGAAGCTGCGGAGAAATGCTCGTCGTAGCAGACAGACATAGAGTTTTAAGAGCTTTATTTAGATTTTCTCTCACGCCTTCCCAGGAACGACTCCACGTAACAGCCTGAGATCAAATGATCTCCAGCTATCAACTTGTCTCTCACTAAAGTCTACCTTCGCACTTCAGTGTATTACACTTCCTATTCAAAAGCAATTTTTATTGGACCAGGTAGTACATTCTTTTATAGATACACAAAACCAACATTTTCTGGAGTTGGCAGACCGTGAAAAATAGCCTTAAATTGATTCCCAGTTTCAAATTTTACATCTGTTATGAGGTAAACATTACGAAAGGGAACATGGCTAAGGAATATAAACTACAGTTATAGCTATAGATGTGATATGACCTTATGCTGTGCACTGCACGATTAAAGCAGAAGAATTCAGGTTAATAGACCTAACATAAAAAGCATACTGTATGTTGTACTCTTCCTTGGGGGTGAAATACAGTAATGGAGATTAATTTACAGATTCTCCGTAGTTCGGTTATGCTGCTGTAAAAAGTCACTTTTGGAACTGACTAGTGTGAGTTTTGATACATGTGAACCAAAGGAATAGATAAAAATGGGAACCTACAGAAATGATAAAACACAAAGTCCTTCCTGCTCTGCTTTATAGTGCAAGTACACGTACTCCATGGCTCCCCAGGCTTGACCTGCACATCCCTGCCATTCCATTCTCAGACCTTTTTGGATCAGAGACTATCAGCTCTGCCAAACTTCACGGCACCCCTGTGACCTGAACTTTCCCTTTCCGATAGTATGTAGGAGGAGGATGCCTAAATCCTCATGACTTGTAATCTAAGCTGGATTTGGATCCATCAAGCATTTCTGCACGGGTCAGCTCTCCTAATTTTTAAAGGGAGTGCAGAGCAACAGTTTTCAGGTCATTTTCTAAGGAAAACATGAATTATCTTTCATCAAAAATAAGAAAGAATTTAAAGATACTCAAATTGTTTATAAACCTGGAATCCAAAGCAGTGAAATAAGCGAAAGACACAGCAGATGTGATACGGAAAAGGGATACAAAATGCTGCAGTTAGCGACGCGGCAGAGATTCTGTGGCGGGACTGTAAGAAGCTCTCTCCATTTGTCTGCAGTAACGCCCTGCTGTACTACCTGGAAATAAAGTTGGTCTTTGGGGAGAAGCATGGTTAAAAAAACTTGGTCAAGACTCATGTTTTCGAATGGGATTAAGAGATGGTTTGAATACACAGGTGCTGGACAGCCTGTCGTTTTTGCCTGTATTGTATGCTGCTGCTAAGAAGCCTTTGGATTTCAATGAATGGTAAAGATTCTTAACTCACAGCGGGGCATCTCTGCGCACCTGAATGATTCTCAAGTGCTGCTGTGATCTCTATGTTCTCCCATCCTCGCACTTACCAAGACAAAGCTACCAAATATTTTTTCTGGGCAGTACAACTTAAATAAGCAGCTATTTTTACTGCCTGTTTTTTCCCCCGATATATTCTCTAGCGGTAGAGTGGAACAGTGTTCTTGTCCTGCATGTGCTAGTGATGTCTGTAGTGCAGAATCATTTTCTCTATCTCCAGAAGGCATCATTTATGGTATGCTCTCAAGACACTTGGCAAAACTATTCTGAGTTCAGTAAGTTTTGCAAAGCTGTTTTGTGTTAGGGAAAGGTAACTTGTCCTCAAAAATAATACAACCAGAGTTAAGAATAATGTAATTTATCTTACTGTCCACACAGTTTTTCTGAAGCAATCCCTTATCAAAAGACTTCCCTTATCTATCCGGAACATTTCAGATATCCACAAATCCATTTTCATTGCCACGAACGCTAACACACAAACGCATACACACCTTGTCTTCATACATCCTCTTAGCTTCTCGTAATTCAGAACGCAGCTGAGAAACTGTAGATTCCAGGTGACTAACTTCATGTGCGTGCACTGAATTTTGGTCTCTTGTTTGTTCTCTAAGAAAAGTTTTAGGTGGAGAAATTACAAACTCTAAGAACCATGAAAGCACAAGACATTTGTGGTCGTTTTCACTGCAATCAGTATGACCACTGAAACGTACTGCTTTGAAGTACGATTATCGTTCACGGTGGGATCACATAAAAACTACACCTTCCTACTGGTTAGATTCGCTCTCTGATATCCATCTCACATAAAATTACATACATAGAATTCTTGATGCTTCTTATTCCTGATGGTAACTCATTTATTCTCAAGCAAGTTCTACGAAAGCTACATCTGCTTTCAAATGCAGCCCAACTACTCTACAAGCAGAGCGGAGAAGCATTTTGCTATCAGCTCTTCAGTCTCAACTATGCAAGTCAGATACTAATGCATACGGATATCTAAATCTTATCTTAAGTTTGCAACACCGCGTGGCATGTCCTCATTCTTTTAACTGACGTATTGAGCACTGATTTCTGAGTCATCGCATGGCCAGTGAGAATGTGTGTCTTTTTGTTCTCAAGCAACTGTTACCAAAGTCAACAGTACCAACATAGCTCTTTATCCCAAATGAAAATTACCCTTCCTTTAAAATTATCGTTCGTTACTATTTGTACATGTATGCAAACAACCCAACTGTTTACCCATTCTTGTTTGTGACTCAAACGATAATGCTGCTGGGAATTAATTTTGAATCAGAATCCATAGAACATTTACAAGGCAAAGGTCACGGTGCAATGCAGCCACCTAAAACTGCACTCCGCCGCAGCTCTTAGCTTACATACTCTTTCATCCCTTAACTCTGGCCACGTACTCCACAGAAACCGTTCACAACTCGGATAACACGGATTCATCGTTCCAAAAGCCAGTGGCAAGAACAGAGCCGACGGCTCGAGCCAGGTTCAATTTCCAATGAGACTGCTGGCCTTACTCTTCTTCTGAACCGCAGCAGTCTGAGAAGAGAACCAGCCCGAGTCGCCCAATTCTCTGAGTTCGCCTAATGCACGGCTATTTTGCTTCTCCTCTATATACCATGCTTTAACTTTTTTTTTTTGTTTCTTCCCTTTTTTTCTTCATGCCATAATGTATGCAAGGACTGCTTAACTCTTTAAACAAAGACACTAAGGAACTTATGCAGCATAAGCTTTCTCTCAAATTAAGATTACTCTTAACATTTTCTATACTATAATCAAAAAACATACTGAATGATCTCCATCTGGCTTTGGATACTACTTGCATACACTGTTAGCTTTATCAGTTAGTGCTGCCACCTCCTGTTCATGCTCACTTATTAGCTGCTCAATCCTGTTTCAAAAAGAAAATACTGGTTATAATTTTAGTCTTGGCAAGTAATAACTTCTCCACTGAAGAGGTAGCGATATTTTCCAGTAGTCAGAAATGTAATCATTTTGATGTTCTATTGTGAATGAGATATTATGTATCGAGTTATTGACCCTTTTATTTGGAACAGGTGACTGTATAATTCAGGTGGATAGCTGGGGAAATTAGGACTTCTTGAACAAGGAAGGACAAAGCTCTTAGTGAAATTAGTAAGAAAATGCTGATGTTGCCACCGAAGCAATTAATTTCAATCTTTTCTTTTAACGGTGGAGCTAGTCTCCCAACAAATTCCAGATGTCCACCTAAGTGACCAATCACACTTAGAAAAGTAAGGGGTACAGATTCTTCCAAAAAGATGTTTTTTGAGGCAGTGAATAAAACAGGAAATTGTCAGCATAGCAGGAAGCAGCAGCAGAAAGTCAAGAGCAAATAAACATGTGGAACAGAACAATTACTAAGTCCTCAAAAACATCCCTTGCTGCCCCCAGCTGCTCCCCCCCCCCTTGCCAATATCATCATCAGGAAAGCATTATCTGTGGAATGTGAAAATATGTCCATTTATGTTTTATGAATAAATAAATGGAGAACAGGTACCTATTTTGACGTTGCTGAAGCAGAAGTTGTTTTGGGGTCCGTGAATCCTTTTTCAATGACTCAAGTTCTTCTTCCACCTATAGTAAACAGATGACAATGCTAACCCCTAAAGAAAAGACAGTCTAAAAAGTAGTTTTCAAAGTGGAATTTCCTTCCTTTTGCTTCCACCTTGAACTGTGAAAATGTGCACAACACAGGTTAAATTCCAGCAATAAACCTAACCTCCAGTTGGGGACAACGTAAAAGGTTGGCATAGCGGCACCTGCCATCTTAACTGCAAAGTCGCATTTGTACCTCTTTATGCCACAACCATTTTCTTAGGCCAGTTTAGATGGGAGCTCACGGAGTTTTCAAAAATATTTTCTAAAAAACAGAGCACAGAGCATTGGAAGGAAAAGCAGCACTTTCTTCACATACCAGGATAACCTTTTCTTTGAGGTATGACACCTCTGAGTCTAAATCTCGCAGGACGTCAGCAAACGCTGTGCTCAGGTTGTGGATGTGTAGGCTAGTAATATTCTCATGCTCATAGAGTTTCTTGCCTGTGCTGTCTTCGTAGTCCATTAGGATGGCACGTAGTTCCAGAAGTACTTCCTCGTGGCTGTGTACCATCTTTTTCAGATGCTCAGTTTGGCTGTCAGCCTCCCTCAGCATCTCCTCCTGCAGCTGGTTGGCAGCTTCCAGCTCTTCAATAGTATTTTTTAGTTGTATTTTTACATTCTCTTGGCTCTGGGATTCCTTTTGTCTGAATTTGGAAACCAAAGAAATAATGTAAAAAACCAGCATTCGCAACATGGATTTTTATCCTGACTAATAGCTGTAATATTTAAGTTGATTAACTGCTGTTTTTTACAACCAATTAATAAGCCGTTTCCTAAACCAAGGTGCCATAGTCTCATTGTCTTCATTCCTGAGGTCAAGTTTCTCACTTAGGAGATCTGGTGTGCCTCTCAAAGCCCATATACACACTCTCCATAATACATCTGTCTTGGCCTTCATACCTGCTATCCTGAAGCGCATCTCTTTCCAATTGCACTTCCATCAGTTTGGTCTGCAAATCAGCAATGATCAGTCTTAAATTGATTTTCTGTTGCTCATGTAGCTCAGTGGTCTAAAGGAGAAAAGAAATAAACCTCCAAGCTAAACCAACCAAAATACTGAATACATAACATAAAAAAATGAGGCTGAGAGCAGCATGGGTATGGGAATTGAGAGGTTATTTTTGTTTCTTTTCTTTTTTTTAATATTTCTTACTTAACGGGCTAGTCACACTGTGCTGCGGTGGACGGACTATGCATGGAATACCGTTACAGGGATGGTGCCAACAACATTATTACCCATTGCCTATTTCTGTCTGTCAAATGACACGTGGGAATCATGACAGCCAAGTACAATTTACAGCAGACAAGAGGCTGCTCAAAATAGCGCTGGCAAAACTGTCCAAAAACTCAGCAATGACAAAAACAATAAAAGCTCATCTATAGTTAGGAAGCTGCCCCGAATTTGCAACTCACTTCAGTCAGCATCTTCTGCACATCTCTACCTTTCTGCGAGTACTCTTCCAGAACATTTTCCACGTGTTCTTTGCCAGCACCACTCATGTTTTTTTTCTCGGAATCAGTATGCTTTTCATATTTGGAACAGAAGACACTACTGGGTGGACTGCTACCAGTACTAGAAGAGGCTGAGTTTTCCATCACTGTTCTGACAATGGAAGAAGCTAAAACATTCTGGTTGCCGAGAAATGGGCTAGCAGCATCTGAAAGGCAGATAAATTTAAGTGTTGAAACAGGAGTCGTTACATGAGAATAAACAGTCATCCGTACAAACTGGGCATTAGTGGCTCTCCGTGCCTATCTATCGATAGTCAAACCTAGGAATGGTCTTTTCTAAGGACAATAAACCCAGACAGTTCTAGGGTTGCACACTGGGTGGGGAAAGCCACAATGTTCAGAGGAGAACACTTCAAACTGCTCTGCCTTTACCTTGGGCTTGCGTCAACAAGAGCTGTTCAAGATGCAGGGCCTAAAGAAGACTCAACTTGAAACATGAACTTACGAGCACCCTTCTAAATCACATAATAGTCTGCAATCTTTATAGTGATTTACTCCCAAATCTTGTTCTGAAATCTGTTTAATACTTGCCCACGCTAGGCATATTGCCACTTGGTAAAGATTGCTCATGACTCAAAGAACGTATCATTGATTGCACTGCGAATTTGGTGGCTTCTTCGTGGAGTTTCAGAGCCTCTTTTGTTTGTCTTTCCAGTGCCTCCCTGCAGAATAGCACACAGAAATATCTGCTGAAAAGGCAGGACTGAATGCACAAGAGAATCCAACTGCACTGCATCATAAATGCAACTTGAAATGAATAACTGAAAAGAGAAGCAAAACCAAAGAATTTATTCGTAACACTGTTTTATTTTCCTGTTTTGTGCTTACATTTGGCAACACATCTTCAACTGCTGCAGCTCCACTGTAGTCAACTGAACTATTGTGTTTTGCCCCTAGGAGGCATAATGTATGAAAGTCCAAACTAGTAAAATAACACTTCATCAAACAAACAGAACTAAATTGGTTTATCTTCTGAAAAGGGCTTTCCTTTTATTTTCACATTTTATCTCCTAGCTGGCCAGTAAAATGCTACCTTACTGACACAAAACTGTAACTGTATGGTCAATCAAACCCACAGAAATCTGTCAAATACTTCATTTGCAGGCATAATAAGGAACCTCTCAGAAAACCTGTAGAATCAGTGAAGCATTTGGTTATATAAAAACTCAAGCACAGAAGAGAGGAAACCTGTTCAGATTCACACCATCTTATTTTATTGGCATTGATGAGGCAACAGATCATTTTCTACATTCCTGGGGCGGGGAGGAGGCGGAATGCATGTGTGCAAAGAAAGTAGACAGGTAAGGGGAGGAAAAAAAAAAAAAAGGCAAAAGGAATTTTTCTGACCAAGAGAAGAAATCCAGTCTAAGTGAGAGTAATAGGGAAGTTTTGGCAGTTCACTTATAAACTGTCACTAGAAGAAAGCTAAGAGGAAACATGAAGAAAAAATAGTTGAGGGACACAGAGGAATGTGAAATCATGGAAAAATAAATTAAGTGGCAAGTCTACAGGTGAGGGAGCAACATGAGATCAGCAAGGAGAGCAGCTCCCTGTCATTTAGCATCAGTACTGTTGCGTGTGCGTAGCAGGACTGTGACATTCACAAATGACCCAATTGCAACGCACAGTTGAGTTCTGTCTAGGCAGCGCCTTTGTTTTTTTTTCCCCACAACGCAGTAAGTCCCGGCGTCTGTGCGCTGCACTTGTTATGCCGTCTCTCTGCATTTTTATTAACGCATCCTGATAAATCTGGATTTTCATTCTATAACATCACTGTTAAAAAAGATGAGAGGACACAGATGCAAACAGAGCTGCAGAGCGTGGGGAAAAGCATCCCGAGGAGTTTGTTATCCTGAAAGTGGGAAGAAGGGGCATCAGCTACAGGCAAGGGTGGCGGCTCTATCAACACTGCCCTGTTATTGTGGAGTATAACCTAAATGCAAAAACAGGTTAAAAGAATGACTAGACAAATCCCCAGGACTAATAAGTCTGATAAGCAGGACAGACATTCCGATTCAGTAAGTGTTTACATTCTAATTCCCCAGACACTGAGAGACTGAGGTATACTAACCAAAAATATCACTTTTTCCTGATCATTTTTCTACGCATCTGCCACTACACACTGTTGCAACAAGCACAGTGGTGAGATGACACTTCAGTCTGATCCATCAGGGTCTGAGTGAATCAGTAAATCAAAGCTTTAGAAAGAAAAATACTATCCCCATTCTTCTCAGTTGACCATTAGTTTTCAAACTCATTAATGATCCTTCTTTGGGAGAAACTTTCAAGTATTAGATACACAACTGTATATAAGAAACACTAAATCCAAGCACCACCTTCGGGGGGGAATCACCCAAAACAGCAAAATCACTGAATCTCACAACTATCACTTTTCCAATGCGGAATGATTTTGAATATAATAGTAGGCAGAATCCTGCACCCTTGCAAATTCGTT